>NC_030834.1:26357506-27023617 GCF_001704415.2 Capra hircus
ATCATCGCAGATGGTGACTGCAGCCATGAAATTAAAAGATGCTTACTCCTTGGAAGAAAAGTTATGAGCAACCTAGATAGCATATTCAAAAGCAGAGACATTACTTTGCCAACAAAGGTCCGTCTAGTCAAGGCTATGGTTTTTCCAGTGGTCGTGTATGGATGTGAGAGTTGAACTATAAAGAAAGCTGAGCGCCGAAGAATTGATGCTTTTGAACTGTGGTGTTGGAGAAGACTCTTGAGAGTCCCTTGGACTGCAAGGAGATCCAACCAGTCCATTCTGAAGGAGATCAACCCTGGGATTTCTTTGGAGGGAATGATGCTGAAGCTGAAACTCCAGTACTTTGGCCACCTCATGCGAAGAGTTGACTCATTGGAAAAGACTCTGATGCTGGGAGGGATTGGGCCAGTAGGAGAAGGGGACGACCGATGATGGGATGGCTGGATGGCATCACGGACTCGATGGACATGAGTCTGAGTGAACTCCAGGAGATGGTGATGGACAGGGAGGCCTGGCGTGCTGTGATTCATGAGGTCACAAAGAGTCAGACACGACTGAGCGACTGAACTGAGGGAAGAGTATTTCAGGCAGAGGGAGCAGCCGGAGCAAAGGGTTAACAGAATGTGCCTGGTATGTTTGGCTATAGCAAGGAAGTCAGTGTGGGTGGAGCAGAAGGAAGAGGGGTTAAAAAAGTGGGTGAAGTCTGAGAGGTCTGTGGGGTAGGGCAGATTATATAGGTCATAAGGAGCTATTATGAAGACCTGGGCTTCACTCTGTGCAAATGTGTAAATAGGTTGATTTATCTTGGACCTTAGAATAAGTCTATAAAAAAAGAGAAAAAAAGTAGAGGAGTCCCATCTTTATATAAGTGGCTATTTGATTTGAAATCATCTTTTTTTGCATTTTACGCAAAAATTCAGGTTTTATTTTTACTTATTCTTGGTGGGAGCTGATGTCAGGAACTCAAAGGCAAGCAGTAGTAACTTTTTTTTCTACCTTCTAGCCGAATAATAATACACATAATGTGGCATTTTCAGTAGGCAAGACTTTTTACATTTCACATTAGAATACATTACTCTTTTCTTGAATAAAATGACCCAGTTACTAAGGAAACCATCTTTGGAGGAAGTGCTTAACAATCGTATTTTATTTAAATCAGGGGCTTACCTTATAGCTCAGTTGGTAAAGAATCTGCCTGTATTGCAGGAGACCTGGGTTCGATTCCTGGGTCAGGAAGATCCTCTGGAGAAGGAAATGGCAACCCACAGGTGTATTCTCACCTGGAGAATCCCATGGACAGAGGAGCCTGGCAGCCTATAGTCCATGGGGTCGCAAGAGTCAGACACAACTTGTTGACTAAACCACTATTTAAATAAATCCTCCAGTAGGAAATAGAGAATTCATTGCCTTTACTTAGAAGAAGGCTGTGTAAGTAGTTACATGTCACGTTTATTTGTGCCGCTCACTGCTCACTGCATTTCCTTATTGGAAACATTTTATTTCCACATCACAGTTTGCAAAAAGACTTTCAGGTTTCAAAATTCTGTATCTCCTTTGGCTTACTTCTCTCTTGATTCCACTGAGGCTTTATTAATGGTTCGCTTCATATCATCTCCATCTTTGTAAATTTTCTTTAGAATGTTCATTCATTCCTCACTGGGATCTGTTTCAGTGTCATAGGAAGTCTAATCTTTCTCTTTGCGTTTTTTTCAACCTGAGTCAGGTAGTTCCACTGTGTGTTTTCTGCTTTCTTTATGTAGATAAGAATTGTATCTGTCTTGACCTTTTTTGAACTGCCTTCCACAGAGATGGGTTTCAAGAGATTGTTCATAATCATGGAGTAACTCTTCCCATTTAAATTCTTTACCAAAAGATCAAATGACCTCTCTGTGAAATGTACCTGCACGTTCTCAGTGGGCACTTAATGAACTCCAGTGAAGTTAATGTAGATTTTCATACACTTGTCTGACTGATTCCATCCGTAATTACTGAATTTCATTGTATATGTTGTTTTAATAAGAGCAACCACAGCAGCTAGCTTTTCGTTTTCTAAAAGTTTTGCTTACTTCTGTGATTTCTGCTGCATCTTGTTTTTTAGTTCTGTCTCAATCTTGGGTTTTTCAGCTGTGAGGGGATCAGATACTCCTTTTCTGGTGGCTTTTTCCAGCAGCACTTTCAGCTCTTCTAGATCTTTCTGTAGCTCTTCCTAATTGAAGCCATGGTTGGGCTGTGGCAGGCAAGACCCCGGCTGCAGTGGCACAGGGACAAGAACAGGAAATGCCACCCTGAACATGCTCACCCCGAGCACAGACTGCACTGGCCTTGATCATTCATCTTTTTAAAATTTTTTTTATCAAATAAAAGATTCTTTAAATTCTGTGGTGCTTTATAATTTTCAAAAATTACACATACATTGTTTCATATAATTGCATTATTGCCCCTCCCCTTTCACCTCTCCCCAACTGGTAAGCACTAGTTTGTTTTCAATATCTTTGAGTCTACTTCTTTTTTGTTTGTTAACTAGTTTGTTTTATTTTTCAGATTCCACAATATGAGTGATAGTGTACAGTATTTTGTATTTCTCTATATTATTTCACTAAGAATCATGCTTTCCAAGTCCATCCATTTTACTACAAATGGCAAAATTTCCTTCTTTTATATGGCTGAGTAGTAGTCCATTGTATATATTTATATACCACGACTTCTTTATCTATTCATCCTGATAGAAGGAAATGGCAATCCACTCCAGTACTATTGCCTGGAAAATCCCATGGACAGAGGAGCCTGGTAGGCATCAGTCCATGGGGTCGCCAAGAGTCGGACATGACTGAGTGACTTCACTTCACTTCTTTATCTATTCATCCTGATAGACACTTAGGTTTCTTCCATACCTTGGTAAATGATGATGCTATAAAGATGGGAGTGCATGTATCTTTTCCATTTCTGTTTTTTGGATATATAGCCAGAAGTGGAATTTCTAGGTCATATCAGTTCAGTTCAGTCACTCATTTGTGTCTGAATCTTTGCGATCCCATGGACTGTAGCATGCCAGGCCTCCCTGTCCATCGCCAATTCCTGGAGTTTACTCAGACTCATGTCCATTGAGTTGGTGATGCCACCCAACCATTTCATCCTCTGTCATCCCCTTCTCCTGCCTTCAGTCTTTCCCAGCATCAGGGTCTTTTCAAATGAGTCAGTTCTTCCCATCAGGTGGCCAAAGTATTGGAGTTTCAGCTTCAACATCAGTCCTTCCAATGAATATTGAGGACTAATTTCCTTTAGGATGGACTGGTTGGATCTCCTTGCAGTTCAAGGGACTCTCAAGAGTCTTCTCCAACACCACAGTTCAAAAGCATCGATTCTTAGCCACACAGCTTTCTTTATAGTCCAGCTCTCACATCCATCCATGACCACTGGAAAAACCATAGCTTTGATTAGACGGACCTTTGTTGGCAAAATAATGTCTGCTTTTTAATATGCTGTCTAGGTTGGTTGCAGCTTTTTTTCCAAGGAGCAAGCGTCTTTTAATTTCATGGCTACAGTCACCATCTGCAGTGATTTTGGAGCCTGAGAAAATAAAGTCTGTCACTGTTTCTCCATCTATCTGCCATGAAGTGATGGAACCAGATGCCATGATCTTAGTTTTCGGAATGTTGACTATTAAACCAACTTTTTCCCTCTTGTCTTTCACTTTCATCAAGAGGCTCTTTAAAACTAGGTCATATAGTAATGACCTAAAAATAGAACTACTCTAGTTTTAGTTTTTGGAGAAACTGCCATATTGTTTGCCACAGTGGCTTCAACAATTTACATCCCCATGAACAGTGTACGAGGGTTTCCTTTTCTCCACATCCTTCAAGATCATTTGTCTTAAATACTACCGAGAGCACTTTAAACATGTTACCAGGGACTTCCCTGGAGGTCCAGTAGTTAAGAATCTGCCCTGTAATGTGGGGAACTAAGATCCCACATGCCATGAAGCAACTAAGACTGTGTGACAATGAAAGATCTCACATGATGCGACTAAGACCCAGCACAGCCAAATAAATAAATCCTTAAAAAACACATCACCAAGCACATTTCTTTTTTCCTTTCAAGAGGATGTTAACTGCTCATTAGACGGTCTGGCAAAATCAGAATCTTTATGCAGAAAATTTATGTCAATTGGCATAAATTGGCATAATATTCTTAGACACGATTTTCATATAACTTTGTGTTAAACTCTCAATGCTCTATTATATACCTTTGCTTCTGTTTTCAGACAAAATTTAAATCAAGTTCCCTAAAATTATGCCGTTATATGCATTTTTAAAATTATACCTACATCTTTTTTCTTAGCCTACTCGATTTTTCAGTACTAGATACAGAAGGAAGACGAAGGCAAATTGTGCAGCCATATGAAACTTCACTGTGCTTTATGGCACACTGACATATTCATAGAAATGGTATTTAAGTGTACCAATGATTATGTTGGAAAGGGTGGTTCAAATACTATCTACACAGCAAGCATCAAGAATAAGACTTGGATAACCTGTTTAGTATGAAGAGTCAGCATCAGTAATCGAATTGTTTATCAGAATAGCTGAAGTTCTTGGCAAGCTGCGGACTTTTTCTAATCTCCTACCTAACATTCCTGGGTTCCTGAGGTGGAGACTTGATTTAAAATCATTGCAGCTTAACCACCCAATCCTGAATGAAATCTATCACACATATTATGCAGAACAGGTATGACTTGATTTAATAAAGCTGAATATTCAAAGGTTTGCACTAAAAAAGCAAGAAATATGGAAATAATGTTCCATTAAAAAAAAAGCAGAAACATTTTCCAGAAGTATTTACCAATGAGTTGCTTAATTAATTTTAAAAAAGACAGTATATCTAAAATGTAATCTGAGTTTCAAAGCTTTGATTTTTGTTCATATTTTCAGGAAGAAATCTAAAGAAAGATGAAACAGATGGAAATGAGAAGTTGTGCAAAACTGTTACATGATTCCTTCCCTCCAGCAGTTTTCTTTATCACACTAAATAAGATTACATGCTTTATATGTTTTGCTTTTATATAGAAAACGTCAAATTATTACCTTTGACTCAAAGGTATAATGATATTTTATTCTATTACAAAACTATAAGTGCTCCCATTTAATCTAATTGTCCCCACATATAATGTCAAAGTCAAATAGTTATCTTAATTATCTCTCACTTTGCACTTACCTTTCTGTTTCTCTGTGAAATGTTTTTGGTGTCTTGTTGAGCCCCTGACACCACAGGCATGTGAGAATCTGAAGAGTCACTTTACAAAAAAGTCCTTCTGTCTCTGCTTTCTTTGATAAGGCATATGGTTCTGACCTGAGAATTATTTTTATAATTTTTAGTTATATATTTGGCTGTGTTGCGTCTTAGATGTGGCACGTGGGATCCTCTAGTTGCAACTTGCATGCTCCAGACCCCACTGGCTCAGTATTTGTGGCTCGTGGGTGTAGTTGCCCCGAGGCATGCAGGATCTTTGCTCCCAGACCAGGGATCCAACCTGCATCCCCTGCACTGGAAGGTGGATTCTTACACCGGGAAAGTCCTTCTGACCTGAAAATTGTCAATTCCGTTCAAATCACTAATCCTTAAATACATCTTTTGTTGTTGTTCTGACTTCGTATTCCTGCATAGTTCCATTTTACATCAGTTCAGTTCAGTTCAGTCGCTCAGTTGTGTCTGACTCTTTGCCACCCCATGGACTGCAGCACGCCAGGCCTCCCTGTCCATCACCAACTCCCGAGTTCACTCAAACTCATGTCCGTTGAGTCAGTGATGCCATCCAGCCATCTCATCCTCTGTTGTACCCTTCTCCTCCTGTCTTCAATCTTTCCCAGCATCAGGGATTTTTCAAATGAGTCAGTTCTTCGCATCAGGTGGCCAAAGTAAACCATTCTAATTTCCTATTCAATGCTTCCAACCAGTTGTTTCTCAAATTTGTGGTAAATTCATTAATCTCTCAATAAACACTAAGCACTTACTCTACATGCTGGGTGACTAGCAAAAAAATAATTCCTGCCCTGTCTTATGGGAGAGGAATTTAGTCTTATGGGAGAGAAAAAATGAAGATGGAAGGGAAAAGTTAAACAAAGTGACTGTCTTATAAAACAACAATAGATTTTGCTTATTCCATGCTCAACTCTCTGGTTGAATATTGTGGCTGTTTCACCAACCTCAGTTCCACTCCTCCATTATGCAGCAGCCGTGTGGCTTGGATGAGCCATAGCCTCATCCTTGGTCCCATCTCGAGGTAGTCCCTTGTTGGCCTGATATTTTAAGGTTATCGTAGTCCTCTTGCCCCCGTGCTTGGTTTTGGCCTGAGTCACTCGGACTCCTGAATTCAATAGGCCATGGTTTGAATCTCAGAGCTTTTGCTCTATGATTGAGGCAATTGTCTTTTTTCTTCTAACAGGAAAGAGTAAGCTGTTAGTCTCCACTGTTAGTGGCATTCATGCTCTAAACTTGAAGTGAGCCGTTTACGGATGAATAGATACTGTGGACATCAGAGGAGAGATGGAAAGAAACTGGGTCATTATGGCATTGTTAAGCAACTAGATCAACCAACCACAGAGCCTGTCCAACAACTGGACTCTTTGTTACTATGAGCCACTAACTCTTGTTTATCATTTAAGCCAGTTCAGGTTGGTTTGCTTGCAAGTTGAGTTGTACCTGATAGCACCTTAACTGCTATACATAGAAATAGGTTTGTCTACCTTCTCAAGAGCAGAGGAGAATTTATGAAGCTATATATTTACAAAACTATAACACTTAGGTTTCAAGGTCTCCACTTGCTCAGGCATCTTCCAAACTTTCTACCTAATTTTACACTTGTAATTTTGGATATGTTTCCTTAAAGCGGACCATCCAAACTGTATAAGCTTTAGGCCTTACAAAACCATTAGATGTTTTAGAAGAGAAAATTTTCACCTTTCTCCCCCGTCCCTTTAACATGTTTCCCTAGAGGAAGGGTAACTTATCTAACTGGTAGATAGCTGGATGGGTCACTGCATGTGTGTGGCCTGGCTTCTCTAGCTCTCTCATTCAGATCTGTCTGCCCATAGTGGTCAGCCCTACTGACAGGAGCAGACGGGAAAGTAGTTGCTGCCTTTGACTATGTCTTCCAAAATTGGCACCTATCCAACAAATTTTTAAAAGTATAGTGTTGACACAATGGCTGTGAAGACTCTGAAGAAAGCATCATGAAAGCCTGGCTCTGGGAGACACTAAGAGAAAGTAATTTAAAAATGGAGGCTTTTGTACATACTTGCATCTTCCACCTCCCAACCTAGCCTACCCTGCCATTGGTTTACTCCCTGTCATGTTAGAAATTGTGCCCCTGGGAAGCAGTTTGCATTTGTCAAATGACTGAGTGCATAAATTCATTCCAGAGGAGGAGGTGGTGCCCCATCTTGGCCTCAGGTCCCAGCAGTTTTCTCTTTTCCAGCTTAATTAGTAGTAAAGCTGATGTTGATTCTCACCTGATGCCTGTGTGTATTTCTCAATCATTTCCCAACCAGGAAAGGTGAAAAGGATGATTCCTACCCTGAAATGACAACATAAGTCAGCAGTAGCAATTATAGTAACATATGTATAAGAAGTACTAACTGACCTACTAAAAGTACAGAGCAGATCAGTATGAGTCATTAAAGCTATTCATGCATGCAGGGCAGAAATAGAGGCATAGATGTAGAGAATGGACTTGTGCACAGAGGTGGGGGGAAGGAGAGGGTGGGATGAATTGAGAGAGTAGTATCGAAATATATCCATTACCATGTGTAAAATAGATACCTAGAGGGAAGCTGCTGTATAACACAGGGAGCTCAGCCCAGTGCTCTGTGATGACCTAGAGGGATGGGATGGGGGTTGGGGGTGGGAGAGAGGCTCAAGGGGGAAGCGGATATATGTATATTTATGGCTGATTCACGTTGTTGTATGGCAGAAACCAACACAACATTGTAAAGGAATTATCCTCCAATTAAAAGAAAAAGATACACATGCAGTAAAATAGGAATTTCTAATCAAAGGTAGTTCACAACTGAAAAAGAAAATACTGCTAACGTAAATAGCTACCATCTTATGAGGTCAACCACAATTCACGTATGTATTCTACCATGTATATTATATATATTCAGTTATATTGGATTGAATCATGAAATTGCAGAATTGGCAATTTTATATGGGCTTCCCTGGTGGCTCAGTTGATAAAGAATCTGCCTGCAGTGTTTGTAGGTTAATGAGTAGTTGACTGTCAACACTTTTATATGGTCAGCCTCTTATTACTGACACCCCAAATACTCACAATTATTTGACTTGACTTGGAAGCTGGGGCCATCACTCAAGATCATCTGTAGACCCTGATGGCTCCTGCTTTTCCTCACCCTTTGAAGATTTTCCACATCTGGCTCACTATCACTCTTTCAAACATGATTCCTGTCAATATTCTTACTGATTGCAATGTCCACAGAAACAATTTTTCCAATATCCTGGTTTTTCATGGTTTTTTTGACCTCTTCTCTTTTTTCACCTCAAACGCCCAGTTCCATTGTCATGTCTTCATCATTGGAGCACTTCACTTTGTTTCTGGAATACCAGTCATTTTTGGTTCTTATATTCCTCACTGGACAAGTGTATTCAGTGTCCTCTGTTGGTTTCTGTTTCTCAACTGACCTCTATCTGTGGGGTGCCCCAGAACCTGGTCTGCAGATTTCTTTTTTTCTTTACCTATGCTCTCGCTTCCCTGCTGAGTATCTTTTCAGTGATTTCCCATTATTCCTACAGTCAAGTCCAGAATGCTCAACCGTTGCTCAGAAGACTCTGCTTAGAAACCAGATTGCTTCTGATTTTCTCTCTGGAAGGCATTATTGCTTATCACACCCCCTCAATCATTCCCTTTAAAGCAGTTCCTCCACAATGCCCCACTTTTTTTGCCTCAGTGTTCCTACTCACTGGCTTCCTATACATGGGATGTTCTTTCTCATGCTTGTCCTTGCATATGTAACTCCTGAGAGTTCAGCTTAACTTATGTCCTCTTTAGAGAAGCCTTCTCTGACTTACAACTGTATAAACCAAGTTTGGTCCCTGTTATTCAGTTCTCAGCTATCCTATACTTCTCCTTGTCAGTTGTTTGTACATATAATTATTCAGTTATTTATTATTTGTTTGAAGTTTGCCTTCTTTAATCTATAAGTCCTCTCAAGACAGGGGTCATGTCTATGTTGTAATTATTGTATCTGCAATAGCTGGTGCAATGCCTGACATAATGATGGTGTATAATAAATGTATGATGATTAAGTGACTGATTATTTACAGAGCTCAGGATCCCAACTTCTGTAAGTAATGAAACTTTGTGGGGAGCACACTTCAAATTCTAACTGGAGTTCTACAAGCCTGTCCTTTTCTCCTGTTCCCTCAACCAGACTTCTTTCACTCTTTCTGTCTGTGGTATTCGTGGTCTCCAACCTTCTTGTAGAAAGTCTGCAGTTGGTGATGGGCATTGGAAGAAGTGTGAATTCTTGAAGCAAGACTGGATCAAGGACCTGGGGAGATACACCTCGGGTATTGGGCTTTTTCCTCAGAATATCTCTGAAATAAGCTTGCTTTCTGTTCTCCAGACTCTAAAATAAAATTTTAGAGATCATCTCATTGTCATTGTTCTATTAAACATACAAGACACACAACCAACCACAATTCTATACTTCATTTTATTAGGATCACATAGGAAAAGATGGGATCTATTCCTGGATGTTAATATTGCACCTGTATCTCAAATCTGAAGGAGTGGTATCTGTGAATTGTAGGATATGCATCTATTCAGTCAAAGTGATTAAAACATATAAAGAGACGTGGATTCAATCCCTGGGTAGGGAATGTTCCCTGGAGGAGGAAATGGCAACCTACTCAGTATTCTTGCCTGGAAAATTCCATAGACAGAAAAGCCTGGCGGGCTACACCATCAGTGGAGTTGCAGAGAGTTGGACGTGACTGAGTACACATGGACGCACACACAAGAAACAAAACGCTACTGAAATCTAATAAACAGAGAGGGCTTGGAATTGAGAAGGTATATTTCAAAATGTTTAAAAATGAGAAGTGTTCTTGTTAAAAGAATGAGTGGTAATGCTCCTGAAGGGTCATTCAATGTTAGAGATAAGGATTTCCAGTCTAGGAAGAAGGTAGCGAAAGCACAATGCTTAACCTCACTGGCCTGTAGTTAATTTAAGGTGGAGCAAAAGATCAGCTGAGTTTTAAGGCAGCTTTAACTTGGTTAAGCTAAGCTTTAACTGCTTTAAGGGAGTTCATTGAATGGTCAGGATACTATCAGTACTGAAGTTGATGAAACGGAGGATGGGAGGCTCCGTGAAGAGAAATACTGAGAGCTAGGTTCCTGGAGGGTTGAGAATGCCAATGAAGAGCAGTATGGTACTGCAGAGGTAATGGGTATGGATGGTGTGTGCTTCAAGGCCTGAGCTGATGGGTGGGGATAATGAGAATCTTCAAAACTGGTACTTGGGCTGTGGTGCAGGATTCTCTGACTCTGGGTGCACAGGCATGCGAGCTGAATTCAGCTTGAGAAGAGTCAGGAGGGGCATTTTCATGGGAGAGTCAAGAGGAAATTTGTCTATTAGAAATTTTTATTTACACCTCTGCTAAATGCTTAGGTCTTTGTCCGTTTTTCTGTATTATGGAAAGAGCACACCAGTGAGGAATGAAAAAGGCAGTAAAAGGAACATGGAAAAAGAAAAATTGGTAACCATAGGTTGGCAGGTGGGAGAGGCTGAAGAGTCTGTGATGGACATATAGAAGGTCTCCCGGAGAGCAGTTTTGGGCTAAAAATGAAAAACACAGGGGCATACAAGAAGCTTTCTGTAGGAACTGGGGAATAAATTATTTTCCCAAACAATAGAAAGAAGTGATACACATGCATAATTCCTGCTGCTTTGCTTTAAAGATGACCTATACTAGGAAATGGCAGCTTTCTCCAGTATTCTTGCCTGGGAAATTCCATGGACAGAGGAGCCTGGTGGGCTACAGTCCATGGGGTCATAAAGAGTCAGACACGACTGAAGCAACTGAGCATGCGCATGTACAACTTAAATTTCCAGGTGGTGCAGTTAGTTAGGGAACTAAGGTTAGAAACCATGACTTGATTCCTTACCTTGGAGTCTACTTTTCTCTAAGTTTCCACCTTTTTAAAGGAGTAAAGAGACATGCTTTATTTCCTGTATTCTCTCCCTTACAATTCCACTTAGTATCTGAGGACCAGGATTAAGAAATAGCATGATGGAAGAATAAACACTGGTTAGTAGTGCTACACTCTTTTTATCTCTGCAGCACTCAGGACAGGATTGCAAAACCTCATCAGATTTGCAGAACACTGTGAGGACGCCTACAGGTTTTAATTTACAAGTCCTCACTGTACACTCTGAAAAGAAAATCTAGGGATTTTTTTTTTTATGCAATACAAAGGCAGGGTTGAAACATGAGTTCAAATGGAAAGAATGCTTATTGTTTTTCCATCATGGAAAATAAGCCTCTGTAATGGATTAAGAGAAGTAGCCCAGTGGCAAAATATTAAACAGAAATAGATCAAATAGTGCCAGAGATTTTCCTAGGGGTGAGGTATTAATACATAGGAAATGTCATAAGATAAAACTTGCCTTAACACCATTTTCCTTAATGAAATATGCATAAAAACCACCTGTATCAGATGTTAATATTAGGGGATGTGTAGTGAAGATTATAAAGGAAATCGGTATTATTTTGGGAACTTTTCTGTAAATCTAAAATTATTCAGAGATTTTCTCCACCTCTCTCTCCGGTGTGAGGACACAGCAAGAAGATGACCAGCAAACCATGAAGAGACTCTCACCAGGAACTGAATCAGCCAGTACCTTGTTCTCGGACTTACCAGTCTCTGGAATTGTGATAAATAAATGTCTCTTGTTGAAGTAAAAAAATAAAATCAAAACAAAATAAAAACCAAAACAACATCCACACTAATAGGTGGATGAGGAAAAAGAGAAAGTAAAGGCATGAAATTATTCTTTTTCTCATTTTCTTACTAATCTTTTAATTAAATGAAATGGATTTCAAGATGAGTGAGTCTGAAAAAATTATCACAGAGGTTACCTGCATTATACCCCTTAGGCTAATATTGATAATAATAATGCCATAGACAAACAATAACTTGAAAAGTCATTTTGATGTTTTTCACCTGTTACGAAAGCTATCATGCCATAATTTAGTTAATAAAATATGTTAAGCTAGCATATATTTTAATAATTCTTCTGTGTCATAAGAATTTGGAGCAATTGAGTAAATATAATTCCTGCAAAAAAGAGTTGAAGCTATACACTAGAGTTGACCCAGGAACTCCACAGCATTTGGGTGGGTATTGGGCCATCTGGTACGCTGAGTCCATTTTAGGACTTCAGTCCTATTTTAAGATATTTGAATATTTTAACTATTCTTTCTGTAAGATGTTGAGTTTTGTATCTGTATCTAGGAAAGTCCAGGCAGGTCCTTAATTTGGGGAAGAGTGGGCAGAGAGTAAGAGTTTGAGTAAGTCATGGTGGAGCAGCTGGATTAGACTAACTCTCTCACACGACAGAAATTAAACTTTGGATAAGAGTAACCAAAAGTATGTAGAAACTCGAGAGGAGTTAATTCTAGTAAGAAGGAAATCACATTCTTAATATTTTTTCAACTTAGGGCAGGCCCCGGGCAGTGCCACTAAGAGTCAATACTCAAACAGAAACCTTGCTAAAACTTAAATCTTACTTGAGGAATCTGAGGACAGAGTTCAGAGCAATAGTCTACACACAAGGCGAAAATCCTGAGAAAAGGGGAAAGTTACAGAGGGTAGCCACACAGCCCAAATCTCCCACTAATCTCAGAACTCCACATCCTTGAGGCAGACTTCAAGCAGCCCAGCTAAAACTGAAAGAATGGAAGGGAGATTTCAGTTGTGGCCCACTGTGGGGAGACAGAATTTGGAGCTTGAGATCAACCAAATTAAACAATGTCAACAATCAACTACTAAATAATATCAACAAAAATTCTTCAGAGGGACAAAACAGAATCCACAGTTTCTACAATGTATTATTCACAACATCCAGGATACAGTCTAATTAAATCAGATATATGAAGAGCATAAAAAGGAAAGGCAAGCAGTGGTGACTGACCCAGATATTGGAATTAGTAGACAAGGATTTTTAAGGGAGCTATTATAACTCTGCCTAAAAACAAAAACACCAAAAAAGACTTTTAATGAATGGAGAGGAAATTTCAGCAGAGAAAAAGAAATTTTAACAACAAAGCAAAAACCACAGGAGGATTGGTTTCTAGAAGTGAAGAATAGTGTCTGAGACGAAAGAGTGATGGGTTTAACAGCAGCTTGGAGATGATAAAAGAGTGAGTCTGTGAACATGAAGATAGAAAAATCTTCAAGATGATCTAATGTGAAAATGTGAGCAGTCAAAATCGGGTGTGGGGAGCTTTTTATTTGTACTTTTATTGTATATAGCATAACTTTTCGTAAGTTTACTAGACTAGTAAGTCAGGGGAATGTTTCATCAGAATGCATCTTTAAAATTTCTATTTGTTTTTGTCTGCACTGGGTCTTCGTTGCTGCGTGCTTTCCTCTAGTTGCAGCAAGCAGGGGCTATTCTAGTTGCTGTGCACTGGCTTCTCATTGTGGTGGCTTCTCTTGTCACAGAGAGCAGGCTCTAGGGCGCGTGGACTCAGCAGTTGCGGCTCCCAGGCTCTAGAGCACAGGCTCAACAGTTGTAGTGCAGTTGCTCTGCCGCATGTGGGATCTTCCTAGGTCAGAGACTTAACCCATGTCTCCTGCATTGGCAGGTGGATTCTTTACCACTGAGCTACCAGGGAAGCCCAGAATGTATCTTGATTTTGACAGTGCTTTAAACAAAATTTCTCCTGATAAGCTTATGTACACGATGGAAAAATGTGGACCACATGGCTCTCTGTACATTCACTCTTGATCTCTGCCACTCTCCGAGACTGACTTCAGTGCTATAATGGGGGTTGTATAAAATGCAATGCTCAAAACCGGGAAGGAACACTCACCTGTTACCTGCGATTTTTTACTTGTTATCCTCCTTCACTAGTATATAAACTCCGTGAAGGCAGGAAATGCCTCTCTGTATCCTCCTAGTTGCTGAGACCTGAAATTAGTCCTGTTCTCTTGAACAGGGGCAGACACTGGGTTAACGTGAAGATGAGCATGGTGACAAGAAATCCAGGGATGTATTACATTCAGACATTCCGGTTAACAGGATGTTTGCTCCAGGGAAATCAGTCAGCTGGCAGCGGGGCCCTGGTGCCAAGCTGGTCTTGGAAAGAAGACTTAAGTCTCTTGTGTGCTTAGTTGCTCAGTCATGCCCAACTCTTTGCGACCCCACGGACTGAAGCCTGATAGGCTCCTCTGTCCATGGGGATTCTCCACGCAAGAACACTGGAGTGGGTTGCCATGCCCTCCTCCAGGGCATTTTCCCAACCCAGGGATCGAACCTAGATCTTCCCACATTGCAGGTGGATTCTTTACCAGCTGAGCCACCAGGGAATCTCAGTCTCTTGAGGGTAGTGTTTCTCCAAGTGTGGTTCAGAGGCCTGCTTCAGAATTACCTGGAGTGCTTGTTAAAAATTGGGGGACTAATCTTAGATTTGTTAAGCCATCATCTCTAAGGATGGGTCTTGGAGAACTACAGGTATCCTAGACAATTCTTATGTATATACATTTATTTTTAGGGGTTGAGGAGCTGACAAAAGCAAGGAATGGACTAAGTCCAAGGGCAAGTTTCACAATCTTGGCACCACTGGCAATTTGACTGGATAATTCTTTGTTAAATTAATTGGGGGGGGGGTGCTGTCCTGTGCATTGGAGGATGTTTAGCAGTATCCCTAATTTCTAATCCTCTAAATCTCAGATTATCCCCTCCTCTCCCAGTTGTGACAACCAAAAATGTTTCCAGACATTCCAAAATGTCCCCTGTGGGCAAAATTGGCCCTGCTTGAGAACCACTCCTTTGGGGGATCAGAAGGAGAAGGCAACATTGGAGAATGTTCAGCTGTTGGAACTAGGATGCCACGTTAGGGTGAGAGCTACAATAAGAGTTCCTCTACAAGGCTAGTCGTGTTGGTGGCTTAGCAACCTTTTTATAGAGGGGCCATACGAGTCTAGAGTTGGTGACAGATGGAATATAGAGGCTGAGAACTAGACAGGGTGTCACATCAGGTCTTGGTCATGGCTGAGCACTGGAATCAACATGGAATTGTAAAAACGTAAAAATGCATCAGCCAGCCTTAGCTCTACTGAAGCAGAATTTCCAGGTACTTGGTACACAAACTGGATTCAGGAACAGTCACAGGGTTAGATGACATCCTGAGTACTGTGTTCAGGAACTCAGAAGGAGACAGTTCAGTTCAGTCGCTCAATCGTGTCTGATCTTTGCGACCCCATCGACTGCAGCATGCAGGCCTCCCTGTCTATCACCAACTCTCGGAGTTTACCCAAACTCATGTCCACTGAGTCAGTGATGCCATCCAACCATCTCATTCTCTGTTGTCCCCTTCTCCTCCTGCCTTCAATCTTTCCCAGCATCAGGGTCTTTTCCAATGAGTCAGTTCTTTGCATCAGGTGGCCAAATTACTGGAATTTCAGCTTCAACATCAGTCCTTCCAATTAATATTCAGGACTGATTTCCTTTAGGATGGACTGGTTGGATCTCCTTGCAGTCCAAGGCACTCTCAAGAGTCTTCTCCAACACCACAGTTCAAAGCATCAATTCTTCGGCGCTCAGCTTTCTTCATAGTCCAACTCTCACATCCATACATGACTACTGGAAAAACCATAGCTTTGACCTTTGTTGGCAAAGTAGTCTCTGCTTTTTAATATGCTGTCTAGGTTGGTCATAACTTTTCTCCCAAGGAGTAATTCATAGCTGCAACCACCATCTGCAGAAATTTTGGAGCCCAAAAAACGTCTGTCACTGTTTCCACTGTTTCCCCATCTATTTGTCATGAAGTGAAGGGACCAGATACCATGATCTTAGTTTTCTGAATGTTGAGCTTTAAGCCAACTTTTTCACTCTGCTCTTTCATTTCATCAAGAGACTCTTTAGTTCTTCTTTGCTTTCTGCCATTAAGGGTGGTGTCATCTGCGTATCTGTTACTGATATTTCTCCTGGCAATTTTGATTCCAGCTTGTGCTTCATCTAGCCCATCGTTTCAGTCCAGAAGGAGACAGACTGGGCATAAAACTGCCTGGGCAAAGCAGACCTCAGCAATGCTTAGTGTCTGAACCTCTTTAATAGCTCCCTTTCCATCCCACAAGTGAGAATGAAAGCATTACATACATATCTGTTATGGCTAGACGATTCTAAGTATGGAATTTCCCCAATTTTACTCTTAGCCTCTGTTCTGAACCTACTCTCTCTTTTGTGATGTTTCCTGTTTTCATCCCACTGCTTAATGCAATTTCTTTCTCTCTGTCCAGCCCCCTTGTCCTGTTATTTGCTTGGCTTGTGTATGATCTGGGCAGTTTCAGAGGTAGAATCAAAGCCTTGCTGATAGACTGGGAGTTTCTAACTTCCTTTTAAAGGCACTGCTCAGACACCTATTGTATTAAGAAATGGAAAGTAAGACTGTAAAGCAGTAAGACAGCTTCCACAAACTGCACAAGAAATATTAGTTTCATACAGTAGACCTTCATCCTTTTGACAGGAAATCCAGAAAAAAAAAAAAAAAATTCTGTGCCACTTTCCAAGTACCTCCATGGAGAAGCTCAATTAAACTTGATTTCAGTTCAGTTCAGTTCAGTTGCTCAGCCGTGTCCGACTCTTTGTGACCCCATGAATCGCAGCTCGCCAGGCCGCCCTGTCCATCACCAACTCCCAGAGTTCATTCAGACTCGTGTCCATCGAGTCAGTGATGCTATCCAGCCATCTCATCCTCTGTCATCCCCTTCTTCTCCTGCCCCCAATCCCTCCCAGCATCAAAGTCTTTTCCAATGAGTCAACTCTTTGCATGAGGTGGCCAAAGTACTGGAGTTTCAGCTTCAGCATCATTCCTTCCAAAGAAATCCCAGGGCTGATCTCCTTCAGAATGGACTGGTTGGATCTCCTTGCAGTCCAAGGGACTCTCAAGAGTCTTCTCCAACACCACAGTTCAAAAGCATCAATTTTTTGGTGCTCAGCCTTCTTCACAGTCCAACTCTCGCATCCATACATGACTACTGGAAAAACCACAGCCTTGACGAGATGGACCTTAGTTGGCAAAGTAATGTCTCTGCTTTTGAATATACTATCTAGGTTGCTCATAACTTTTCTTCCAAGGAGTGAGCGTCTTTTAATTTCATGGCTGCAGTCACCATCTGCAGTGATTTTGGAGCCCCCCAAAATAAAGTCTGACACTGTTTCCACTGTTTCCCCATCTATTTCCCATGAAGTGATGGGACTGGATCTTCGTTTTCTGAATGTTGAGCTTTAAGCCAACTTTTTCACTCTCCTCTTTCAAGAGGCTTTTTAGCTCCTCTTCACTCTCTGCCATAAGGGTGGTGTCATCTGCATATATCTGAGGCTATTGATATTTCTCCCGGCAATCTTGATTCCAGCTTGTGTTTCTTCCAGTCCAGCGTTTCTCATGATATACTCTGCATATAAGTTAAATAAGCAGGGTGACAATATACAGCCTTGATGTACACATTTTCCTATTTGGAACCAGTCTGTTGTTCCATGTCCAGTTCTAACTGTTGCTTCCTGGCCTGCATACAGATTTCTCAAGAGGCAGGTCAGGTGATCTGGTATTCCCATCTCTTTCAGAATTTTCCACAGTTTATTGTGATCCACACAGTCAAAGGCTTTGGCATAGTCAATAAAGTGGAAATAGATGTTTTTCTGGAACTCTCTTGCTTTTTTGAGGATCTAGCAGATGTTGACAATTTGATCTCTGGTTCCTCTGCCTTTTCTAAAACCAGCTTGAATATCAGGAAGTTCACGGTTCACGTATTGCTGAAGCCTGGCTTGGAGAATTTTGAGCATTACTTTACTAGCGTGTGAGATGACTGCAATTGTGCGGTAGTTTGAGCATTCTTTGGCATTGCCTTTCTGTGGGATTGGAATGAAAACTGACCTTTTCCAGTCCTGTGGCCACTGCTGAGTTTTCCAAAGTTGCTGGCATATTGAGTGCAGCACTTTCACAGCATCATCTTTCAGGATTTGAAACAGCTCAACTGGAATTCCATCACCTCCACTAGCTTTGTTCATAGTGATGCTTTCTAAGGCCCACTTGACTTCACATTCCAGGATGTCTAATCTTAGTTAAATCTAGCTACTGGTTCAGCAATAATTATAAAACAGCCCAATAATTCTGTAAAAGCATTAGTTTTATTATTCAAAAAAAAAAAAAAGAAAAAAAAGAAGACAGAAACAAAAATCCTGGTTATTTGCAGTATCTATCAGCTTTCAATTTGGCTCTCCTGTTTAAACAAAAAACAAATAATAAAAAAATTAATCTATTGAAAACATGTCATATAGTGGTCACCTGCTACTAAAATCATTAACTGTGTTCGGCAATTGTGCCCTCAGTTTCAGGTATTATCTTACCACACTGCTTATGGCAAAATATTTTAATTAAAATGTTTACTTCTCAATTTTATGTTTCATAATACATGGGATTTTATTCTTACCAAAAACACTTTTCCTAATCTTTAACTCATGTTGCCTAAGGACTTTTAAAATCCACAACAGCAATTTTAATTGCCTCTGAATTTAAGTATTGGCCTAAACTTCTATTTAATAAGGTGGGAATGTTGTATTTTCATAAGTGATAGAGGTTATAGGACACAAACCTTATTCTGTTTCTTTCAGTTCCATAGCCTGATTACTTTTATTGCCTATTGTTGATTTCCTAGAAATAGGTACGTTAATATGCTCAGCTGGAAACAATCATTACATCATTTCTTGTCTTCAGGTAGTCACTTGATCAACTAGTTAACAGGAAACACCTGATAAAGCACTGTTATTATCAAGTAATCTAAAGAAATATCTTAAAGCTAACTTTGCAACATAAGACTTGAAAAGTGGCAGATTACCAAATTCTCTTCTGATCTGGTGCTTACTTGATTTGTATTTGTAAGCTCACAACTAAGCCTCTCCAACCATTTTACTAATGTTGGAAATCCAGGACACTACTTACTTAAATAGGAACTAACAAACAAATGTTAATAATGTGCTATGTTGAATATCCTGCACATGTATGAATTCAACTTAACAAAGTGCTTCAATTTCATCAATTTTATACTTAGAAATTTTAAAACTGATTTTTGTCTCATTTTTGGAAACCTATAGTACTTTTGACAGAATTTTAAAATTACTACTTCTCTCTAGCCCTGGTTTTAACAGTTACAAAAAAGTCGATGGTAAATGAATTTATGAAGTAGTTTCAGTCAAACCTGAATTGCTTGTAACAAAATATATAAGCCCTTGGAATCTGGCTATTTCCAAATATTTTTTCTTGGTGATCTTTTCCCAGACTTACAATGTCCCTTTTAAGGTAATACCACCACATTCAAAATTTAGAAATAAAGACAAATTTTTAAAATTACAGTAACTAAGAAAAGAACATGTGTTTATACAGCACTTCTATTGGACACTGAAAATAGTTGGAAATGAATAAAAGTTTACTTACCTGTCCAGAAGTGTTTCATGCAAGAATCCATCTTTCCGGGCCTTTTTCAGAATTTTACTGTCTTCTTTACTTATTTTAAGCTTGTGGTCTTGGAAGCTCTGGAATTTTTTTCTGTTAAGAAAATGCCTTTCTTGAAACATGTCTCAAACTTTGATTATGCATGTTTACTAACAAGCTTACTAATATTTTAAGTTTTTCATTTACTAAAGAAAAACTGTTCTACTCAAATAATTTACAACTTTTCAACCACAAAAATGACTTTTCTACCTCACCATCAAGAAGGCAGTTGTCTGGGTAGCTCTACAAACTTAATTAACACTTGGGAGTGTTGGCTGGAGTCTCCGTGTCCAGGCAACGTTTGACAGGCTTTATGTACTGACAGCGACAGCCACTCTACAGAGCAGGACTGTTGTTTAGTTGCTAAGTCGCATCTGACTCTTTGCGACCCCATGGATGGTAGCCCACCAGGCTCCTCTGTCCATGGGATTCTCCAGGCAAGAATACTGGAGTGGGTTGTCGTGCCCTCCTCCAGGGGATCTTCCCGACCCAGGGGATGAACCTGCATCTCCTGCTTGGCAGGCGGATTCTTTACCACTGAGCCACTGGGAAGCCTTGAGCAGGGAGAACAGACCAATCCAGGTGACGGGGATGTTGAAACCTGAACCCTTACGAGAGGCGCTCAGCTCAGTGCCCTATCCTAGAGTCTACATTATGTTGTCTGTTCTTGTCTTTCAGGTCTTTTATTTTAGGTATCTTGAGAAGCATGTCACTGCCAAACCTTTGGTTCTAAAAGAAAAAAAAAATACCTACACGTAATTGATTTCACACTGTTTGACATTTCCTTTGTCTTCTTCTGGAATATCATCTTTTTTCTTAGTTTCTCTTTCGGCGCAGGATCTGATCTATGTATTGGAGATGAGAACACAGAGGTTACACATTTATCTTCCCCTGCCCCACCTTACTTATTACAAAAGAACGTTCTAGATGATTTCTTATACAAAAGAAGAAAACAACTTGGCAGTTAGATTCAGAATAAAACAAGTTCTAGATATGTTTATATATACATGTAACTTACATAAATAATTGCTATTATTTGTTTCCTTAGATCCCTTACATGAGAAAAACTAAAGAGAAAATTACTTGAAAAGCATTTTACAGATCAGATATCACTATGCCAATCAGGCAATAATTTAACTAGTTTAATTTTGGCTCCAAAATAAAATTATCCTGCTATTTAGTGTACACTTTATAACACTGAAAGTTTAAGACAGCAGCTGTTTTACTATGCACAGGCTTTTACCAAATGCTTCAAAGCTTTTAACATAACACAATTTGTTTCTACCTAATTGGAATTTATCCCTTTTAAATCCTTTTACCTTCATAAGTTTTGACAGATACTATCACCTGCAATAGATTAACTGACAGAGATGTAACAATTAAGATCAACTGAGTAGGGCAAAGGGCTTCCCTGGTGGCTTAGATGGAAAAGGCTGCCTGCAATGCAGGAGCCTGGGGTTTGACCCCTGGGTGGGGAAGATCCCCTGGAGAAGGGAGTGGCTACCCACTCCAGTATTCTTGCCTGGAGAATGGAGTAGGGCAGGAAGGGGATAGAATTCAGGGCCAAGGAACTGGCAATCTGCAACCCAAAGGACCAACATCTTGAAAGTGATCTCTGTGGCTTAGAGCACATTTCAAGATTGCTTTGAAAGTTGTAGGCAATAATAAGGCATGAGCAATTAATATGTGTGCAACCACTCTGGCTGGAGGAGTCCTCAAAAAACTGTGGAAATTCTATACTGTGACACTATACTGCCCTTGGCAGGAAGGGATGTGTTCTGGTAGATAAGGCCAGTCTATGAAGGTGGATGCTGACACAGACAAGCAGAGTCTGCAATGTGGAAGGGAGGGTGGACCCAGTCCTGGATTATCGCTGCTCAGAGGTTCCAGGTACCTACCCAACCAAACAGACCCAGGGAAACCTGACAGGTACTTCATATAAAAATAGCTGCAACTGTTGATAAATACCGCATACTTTTTTTTTTTCTTCTGTAGTTGTGCCAAGTACTGCTCATAGAGTTGCACTGTTTGTCTTCAATAATCATACTTTTATAATGCAATCCAAGTAAACAATTTAAAAATGATACAAAAAATTAAATATAATTAAAAATGAAATAAACAGGTGAGTGGGATCTTAGTTCCCTGACCAGGGTAGAACCTGTGTCCCTGCAGTGGAAGCTTGGAGTCTTAACCACCAGACCACCAGAGAATGCCCCGCCAGCATTTTTCTAGTGACTTGCTTTTGGAGAAGCAATGTGCTGTGGAATGTAACTTCTAGGGCCAGTTGGGCCTGGGTATGCATTCTGTCTCTACTTTAGCTGTGTGACTTCGTGCAGTGACTGATCACAACAGTGAGGATTTAAGGATGGTTAGAGGCTGTTCCTTCCGTGGACAGTTAAAAGATAATAGTAACTATCTTATGGGAACACTAAAGACAATCATGCATGTGCCTGGAGCTATTTGCTTTAGTTTTATGTACTGAATAGCTGAAAAATATTATGACTAACACTTTTAAAAATTACAACAAAAGAAAATCTAGGTTTTAGATTTAATTTTTTTAGAATATTTTTAGCAGTGAAAATGGCTTTTGAGAAAACTATGGAAGATATACTAAAACTTCTAACTCCTGAGCTATCTAGAATGGTATTTCTTTCTCCATCAATCAACTCCAAATGATGAAATGAACAGTTACTGGTATTAACATTCTTGTTTCAAAGGATTAATGATATTTTTGAGGTTAAAAAGAATACTGTAAGACTGTAAAACTAAAGATTATGAAAACTGAGAATATTTAAAAAGCAAAATCAAACACATGACACAAATTTAAAACATAATGTATACACATACTTGACAGATGCATTTAAGTTATGCTGATAGTAGAGAAAGTGTAACATGGATTTTTATGCTTTATTGATAAGGATTAGGCCACTTTAAAAAAGGCTTTTTTTCCTCATTTCTTTCTGCCTTCCACCATGGCCCTCACTAATGCATTACACACAGTGAGTGTGGATCAGATCGCAACATTTTAAACAGACGTAGTCACATCATGTATGTGATGTGCATTAGTCTATAGAAAATTCTCATGATTACCTTTATCATTTCTTCTTCTCCTGCCGTTTTACTTTTTGCTTCTATATCACCTGCTTCATTGCATCTAATAAAACAGCTATTGGAGGCCAGTAAAGCCATTTTCCCCTAAATGAAACAAAATAATAAGAAGTAAGTTATAAGAATATCTGCAAAAAGATTCTTAAGTCTTGAGATTGAACTGATTCCTTCCCAAATCTAAAAGGAATCAGGAACAAGAATGTAAAGAAAACCTAGAAAATAAAAAAAACATAGAAAAGCAAATCAGAATCATTTATAATCTTACTACTCAAAGATAATCACATTAAATACTTTTAATATTAGATTAAATACATTTAATCTACTATTAGTAGATTTAGTAGGACTAAATTCTAACTATATGGAACAGAATTATTTCCTTTGGTCTCCAAGATTTACTGGGATATAACTGATTTAGTAAGTTTTTTTTAAATTAGCTTTAAAGAAAAAAAGATATAATGTATTTTACTCAAATAGTAATATTTTAAGATTTTACTCCATAATTAGAAAATATAAAAATATAATAGTTGAAGTATAATCAACTATACTTCAATAACATTAAAAAAAAGAAATGCAGAAAAAAGTAGAAAAGCTAGCCTTTGATGCCTTTGAATTTATTGCTCAGAACTTTAAAGAATCAATGTGTGAGGGACTTTTGGGTGTAGGAAGAATTTAATCATCTGTCATAACCAGTGACCAAATTGCTAATAACATGAATTTGATTTAATTTCTTATTTGAGGGAGTGAGGGCTGAGTTTTCTGTCATCTGCAGGACTCTTCGTGAGCTGGGATGTGGCTGTAATTTAGTCCAAGGTGATTTAAATCTGTGCTGCTGATTTTTCTGCTGAGTCCCTTTTCTGTATTAAAGTTTTACTTGTTACACCAGGGACTTTTAAGTCTTTCTTTAAAATTTTAAAACTTAAGTGTCTTCCCCCAAAATAAAGTGAAACGAAAATCCCTAAAGTTCTGTATGACTGGTAGTATCTGACTCATCATATTGCCTTATGATATGCTGGCCTCTTCTGTTGATATAATGAGAAATAGCTATTCAGTTTCTTTGCCAATTAAAAAAAATTTTTTTTTGTTTTTGCTACTGAATGTTTTTCTAAAAATTCTGAGCTCAGATCAAGTGTAGAAACCTTCACAGTTATAAAGGTCCATAGTAATAAAACCTTTCATCATTGCTCAGAACTGATCAGCCTTTCATACACACACACACTCACCCATCAATAAAGTCCTGAGTTATCTACTGTCACCTTTACACACACACACACACACAAACACATACACACACACACTTTATTTTAAATTAGCTTCTCAGAACTACAGAGATCATGTATCAGGTAGACTAAAGGTCTTCTGATGCTCAGATTTGGCTATTTTCATCACTGATCCACTTCAGTAAGAGCAGATCTCAGAGAATTGAATGAGTATTATCCTATATATTTTGGACATTAACCCTTTAACAGATATCTAGCTTGTAAGTACTTTTCCCCAATCCACAGCATGTCTTTTCACTCTGTTGATTGTTGTGTTTTTTTTTTTCCTGTGTTGCACTATTTTTTGAGATCTTTTGAAAGTTATGAATTCATGTTAGTTTATAAAAATTTAATGCATATTATTGCACTCTACTTTTTTGTTTTTCCTGAATATATGCTCTCACTGACTGTTAGAGACTTTCTTCTACACTGAGAAGGAGCTAGTGAAAAAAAAAAACAATAGTACTTACATCTTGAAAGACGGGTTCCCACTGCTCTCTAGGTCCAATTGCATCTGAACGGCCAACAACAAGTCCGTCTGAATTTATACCAAGGTATTTTCCATAGCCAGACTTCAGGGCAATTCTTCAGATTAATAAAATAGTTAAATGTTAAAAACTGAGAGAAAATTAAATGTGGAACATAAAAACGTGTATGTAAAATTCAGATTAACCACAGTTCCAATGTTCAAAAGCCATGTATGGCAAGTGGCTACCATACTGGACAATGTGGTTCTGTGTATACAGTTTAATATTCTACTTTTTAAGTACAAGTACTACATAATGCCTTATATTATGCAGCAAACATTTTCCCAAATTCATTATTCTTCAAAAACACCACTTTTAATGGATATATCCTATTATATCATGTTGTATTACAATGTATTAATTATAGTTCAACTCAAGCTTACCTGGAATCAGACAATTTGACAGCGGTAAACTGCTCTGGAGGACTAGGGCCCTCATCAACTGCAAGAGAAAAACATTTTGAAGTAAATATGACATTTCTTATAAATATACATGTAAAAATACTCTTTAGCTTAAAAAAAGGTAGCTCTTTCTCTTTTGAAACCAAATGTAAGAATATTATATTATGTAATTATAATACAGTATATGGCCTTCCTTGGTGGTTCAGACAGTGAAGAACCCACCTGCCAACACAGCAGATGTGGATTCAATCCCTGGGTTGGGAAGATCCCTTGGAGTAGGAAAAGGCTACCCACTCTGCATTCTTGCCTGCAGAATCCCATAGACAGAGGAGCCTGACGGGCTACAGTCCACAGGGTCACAAAGAGTCGGACATGACATAGTATTCATAGTATCAAGAGTTACTTTATCTTCAAATGCAGCTCTGTTAACATCTCGATTCTAGATCATCAAGACTCACTTTGGACTGTGACCTCTACAGTTGTGTGATAATAATAAATTTGTGTTATTTTAAGCCAAAAAAAAAAAGAGACAGAGAGAACTTTATCTTCTATATGTAAAACCAAACTTTAGTTTTGTTAGAAAGTCTCTAACAGTCAATGAGAACATATGTTAAAAAAAACAAAAAAACTAAAGTTTAGTTTTACATATCTAATGAGATAGGTCAGCATGATGCTTATTTAGTTAGTTACTTCCAAGATACTATCTCTTTGTGTTTTAAAATGCAGTCAGAACATAGACAAATAAACACTTAATGTTTAAAAAACTAAAATGCTTTAATTTATTCAAGGGATGACCATTTGGACAAAAAGCTCTTAGTAATTTTCTAATTACTTCATGTCTCATTAGTGCTTCTTCCCATGGGCTAAATGGAAAGGGAAAACTTCAGATAAATAGTGCCCCGGGTTAGTTGTGGCAAAAGGTCTAAAGAGTGAAGGAATTCAAACTTATGACTCATCTAGGTTTTCTTTTTCTTTCCTTTTATTATTTCAATTATTCACATTAGTTTTGATTGCCATGGATACCCTTTTGGAACTGCACAGAATGTTTTCAAATGCTTATACTGGAAAGAGGGAGTTGCCAACAACGTAAATAGTGAGGAAGGAAGAAAGTGGAAGAGTCAAATCAATGGATTCACCCCTCTGGCATATATTTGCTATTAGAATTTAAGTGAATGAATGCCATAAAATATTAACTTCAAGTGGCCTTTTCCATCCCATTGCCACTACCAGACACAAACCTTCTTTATGTGGAGCTCCCAGTGTAAAAAGCCCATTGTCAAGTGCATGTATGTAGGTTCCTTTATCCATTTCAATTGCTATGGTTCCTGAAATCTCACCAAAGTTCATTACTGTCCACCAGATTCCTAAAAGATAAAATCAGTCATTTAAATTTACATTTTGTATTTGTGATGGAAGGTTCTTACTTGCTGCTGTTGTCATTGTAACTTATTAACTTAAAAAAAATTTTTTTTGCAGTTCTGGAGTAGTTGAATTCAGAGAGATAAAAAACAGGATGGTGGTTGCTTGGGACTAGGGGAGAGTGAGGTATGGGCATTTATAATTTAATGGGTGAACAGTTTCAGCTTTGCAAGAGGAAAAATATTCATCTTGAATTGAAGATGGATGGTGGTGACGGCTGCACAGCAGTGGCGATGCACTTAATGACACTGAACTGTACACTGAAAAATGGCTAAAGTGATGGACTTTATGTTAGGTATATTTCACTACAGTTCAGATAATTTAGTGAGAGGTTTGCACAATAATTTGAGCTATTTCTGACTTATAATTTTTCAGTACAAAAAAAATGCTTTACTCAGAACCATCATTAACATCCTATGATCATTAATTCTTTCTTAAAAATGTAGTAGTGATATAAAATTATTTGTATATGTTCTGTGCTATACTGAACAAGTACACTTCATGTTGATTCTCCGCACATGACTTAGATTCTAGATTCAATACAGTCAATTCCACAGTCAATCCAATAGGATTTATTACAGAAAGTAATACATTGATTGTAAAATTTATATGGAAATACAAAGGCTCTACCAGATTATAAAGAAGTACAGAAGTTAAAGCTGGGAGATTCACACCACCTGATTTTAAGATTTTATGAAATGGCGCAGTAATCAAGACACATACATCAGCAGAACAACACACAAACCGCTGGAACAGAGTCCAGAAATAGACTAACACATATAAAGTCAACTGATTTTCGACAAAGACACCAAAGCACTTTAATGAGAAACAAAGTCTATTCATCAATAGTGCTAGGACAACTGGATATCAATATGGTAAAAAGAGAGAAAATAATTTGTAAAATATGGTTAAATGATATTTATATGTTTCAGGCCTTTAAAATGATCTATCAGAATCTCTGGGCTACTAAGTAGTCTAACAATGGCACCTATTAAGTCAGAGCCCTAAGTTTCCTCTCTCCTGTGCTTTGTTCTGATGATGAAGAAGAGGCATCAGACATCGACTGTGCTAGAACATAAAAGCAACCTATAACTCTAATATTTGAGCACGTTAAGACAAATGTGACTTGGCCATAAATTCCTTCTACTTTCTTTTACTACTTATCCCTACTAGGAAAATATTTTTAAGGGAATCTCAACCAATGCTAACTTCACTCAGAATGAAGTAATAGAAAATTGACTCACCAACAATATCAAGCTGAGTTTCTTCATCTTCTTCTCTCTTTCTCTTCTTCTCTTTGCTCTTTTTCTTCTTACTACAGGAGATAATTTATATAGATGAGTTTAGATATATTGATTTGCATACTAAATGTAAGATAGAATCTTAGAAGACTCTTCTAAGATATACACTAATATATGAATTACTGATCGACAACAACATCCCTTGATATACCCTCTTACTTCTGATACAGAGAAGTCACTTCTGATCCTCTTCATATTGTGTTACAGTTAAAGAGAACAGACTCTGGAGCCAGACTGCCTTTTAGAATCGTGATTCTGTCATTTCTTAGCTCTGTGATTTTTTGGGAAAATTTACTTAATCTGTCAATTTCCCCACCTATACAAATGAGGATAACAATTTAACCCAACTCTTACTGTGAGGATTAGGAGTTAAGGCATAATCTTCATACATTACTTGTGAAAATGTAAAATGGTGCAACCAGAAGAGTTTGAAGTTCTTGAAAAGTTAAACATGGAATTAGGTTTATGGAAACCACAGGAGCTCTGGTGGTAGTTTAGGCACTCAGGCGTGTCTGACTATGTGCAACCCCATGGACTGTGGCCAACCAAGCTACTCTGTCCATGGGATTTCCCAGGCAATAATACTGGAGTGGGCTGCCATTTCCTTCTCCAGGGGATCTTCCTCACCCAGGGATCAAATCTGCATCTCCTTCATTGGCAGGCGGATTCTTTACCACTGAGCCACCTTCAGTTCAGTTCAGTTCAGTTCAGTTCAGTCACTCAGTCGTGTCCGACTCTGTGTGACCCCATGAATCACAGCACGCCAGGCCTCCCTGTCCCTTACCAACTCCTGGAGTTTACCCAAACTCATGTCCATTGATATGGTGATGCCATCCAATCATCTCATCCTCTGTCGTCCCCTTCTCCTCCTGCCCCCAATCCCTCCCAGCATCAAAGTCTTTTCCAATGAGTCAGCTCTTCCCATCAGGTGGCCAAAGTATTGGAGTTTCAGCTTTAGCATCAGTCCTTCCAATGAACACCCAGGACTGATCTCCTTTAGGATGGACTGGCTGGATCTCCTAGCAGTCCAAGGGACCCTCAAGAGTCTTCTCCAACACCACAGTTCAAAAGCATCAATTCTTCAGTGCTCAGCTTTCTTTATAGTTCAACTCTCACATCCATACATGACCACTGGAAAAACCATAGCCTTGACTGGATGGACCTTGGTTGACAAAGCAATGTCTCTGCTTTTGAATATGCTATCTAGGTTGGTCATAACTTTCCTTCTAAGGAGTAAAAGTCTTTTAATATCATGGCTGCAATCACCATCTGCAGTGATTCTGGAGCCCCCAAAAACAAAGTCAGACACTGTCTCCACTGTTTCCCCATCTATTTGCCATGAAGTGATGGGACTGGATGCCATGATCTTCGTTTTCTGAATGTTGAGCTTTAAGCCAACTTTTTCACTCTCCTCTTTCACTTTCATCAAGAGGCTTTTTAGTTCCTCTTCACTTTCTGCCCTAAGGGTGGTGTCATCTGCATATCTGAGGTTATTGATATTTCTCCTGGCAATCTTGATTCCAGCTTGTGCTTCATCCAGCCCAGCGTTTCTCATGATGTAGTCTGCATTTAAATTAAATAAGCAGGGTGACAATATATAGCCTTGACGTACTCCTTTTCCTATTTGGAACCAGTCTGTTGTTCCATGTCCAGTTCTAACTGTTGCTTCCTGACCTGCATATAGATTTCTCAGGAGGCAGGTCAGGTGGTCTGGTATTCCCATCTCTTTCAGAATTTTCCAGTTTATTGTGATCCACACAGTCAAAGGTTTTGGCATAGTCAAGAAAGCAGAAATAGATGTTTTTCTGGAACTCTCTTGCTTTTTCCATGATCCAGCAGATGTTGGCAATTTGATCTCTGGTTCCTCTGCCTTTTCTAAAACCAGCTTGAACATTGGAAGTTCACAGTTCACGTATTGCTGAAGCCTGGCTTGGAGAATTTTGAGCATTACTTTACTAGCGTGTGAGATGAGTGCAATTGTGTGGTAGTATGAGCATTCTTTGGCTTTGCCTTTCTGTGGGATTGGAATGAAAACTGACCTTTTCCAGTCTTGTGGCCACTGCTGACTTTTCCAAATTTGCTGACATACTGAGTGCAGCACTTTCACAGCATCATCTTTTAGGATTTGAAACAGCTCAACTGCAATTCTATCATTTCCACTAACTTTGTTCGTAGTGATGCTTCTTAAGGCGCACTAGACTTCACATTCCAGGATGTCTGGTTTTAGGTGAGTGATCACACCATGATGATTATCTGGGTCGTGAAGATCTTTTTTGTATAGTTCTTCTGTGTATTCTTGCCACCTCTTCTTTTTTTTTTTTTTTTTTTTTTTTTTAAGGGGTTTGTAAAAAATAATCACTTTATTCAATATTATAGCTATAGAAATGAAGTACATTCTAAGAAATGAAAAAAAAAAAGAAAACGTCACTTAGTATCATTGGTACGTCAGTGAAGGCCAGCAGGAAAAAATACTGATAAGCTTGTCTCTGACACCAAGACATTCTAGTCCATGCTTTAATATGCTTCCTATGTTTTCACTAGATGTTTCTTTTCTGCTGCTTTTCATCCTTCTCTGCATTTCATATCTGAGGACTGGTACAGCCTTTAAAATTTCATTAACAGGAGCAAATTCAGTACCTGCTGATTTCTTCTCAAAAGGCACTCTAACCCATCAGATAGCCCGGTAGCTTCATTCTCATGAATACTCTAGCCATGAAAAAACTCAATAGGACACACACGAATCCAATGAATAAAAGAAGAAACCTATTGAGTTTGGGAATGTTTGGTGCATTGGATCGGTCCAGGATTATGAAACCTAAACCTCCCATTGTAAACAGGAAGCTGGATGCAAGTCCTTCCATAATATACTGTCCATTTACTCTGTAGGCCAAGAAAGCAACTGGTCTCTGATGCCCGTGTTCATCAGTCACCGAGCCGACACTGGGAGGTTCAACAATAACATCATAAATGATTCCTCCGGTGATGAGGAAGTAAGACACCACCACCAGAGCGTACACCGTCATGGCCGACGGCATGTGCACCCAGGGCGGCTTCTTCAGCTTCAGGTTCGGGCATTCGAGCACTAAGAACGGGACTCGGTACAAACTCTCCATGTTGGCGGTAGCAAGGGACGCTCTCGGCCTCCAGTCCCACGCGCCACCCGGAAACCGCCACCTCTTCTTAATATCTTCTGCTTCTGTTAGGTCCATACCATTTCTGTCCTTTATTGAGCCCATCTTCGCATGAAATGCTCCCTTGGTATCTCTAATTTTCTTGAAGAGATCTCTTGTCTTTCCCGACCTGGGAAGCCCTTAATGGAATATTATTCCGCCATAAAAGGAATGAGTACTGATACAACATAGATGAACCTTGAAAATGTTATCCTAAGTAAAAGAAGCCAGACACAAAAGGCTGCATATTGTATCGTTCAGTTGTGTCCAATCCTGCATATTGTATGATTCCATTCATATGGAATGTTTATGAGGCAAACTGATACAGACAAAAGGTGGATTAGTGGTTGCCAGGGATTAGGGGATGAGCAGAACATGGAGTGACTGCTAATGATGGTGGGGCTTCCTTCTAAGAGGATGAAAATGTTCAGCAACTCAACAGTGCTGAGCTTTGTGAATATACTAAAACCCACTGAATTCTAATTTAAAAGGGTGAATTTTATAGTATAATTTTGTAGTATATCTCAACAATAAAAAGCCCAAGAGTGACTTTTAAAAAAGTTAACAGGTATTGCTTAGAACAGTTCTTGGCACATATGAAATGCTACATGTGTGTTAACTATATTGGCAGTTATAATGACTATAAGACACACTTATTTGTATTTTCATCACAAAATAAGCTTTCAGAAGCTAACTCTCTCCTCCCAGGAGGAGGAGATGAATAGGAATGAATTCAGGCAGTAACAGTTTCACATGTATTCAGGATAAATTCTTAATCCCAGACTCCTAGGCAGAGTTCTTAAGAGTCATGGCTTCAGTTTGCTTCTTAACACCTTCTTTCCATCTCATCTAAAAGTACCTAAAACTCTTATCACTGAGACCAGGATGAAATGCTCAGCATTTGCATAAATGATCAGCCCTGAGCAAATCGACTAGTTGGGTAACTTCTTCTTGCATTTGGCTCTACTTATTTACTGTACACGCCACCTCGTTTAATCCTCAAAACAACCCTTTTGGAGTATCACTAATCCCCTCCCAAGAGGAAGCTCAAAGATACTAACGAACCTGTCACAAGATTAGTAATTGGCGGAGTCCAGATTCGAACCCATAGCCTTTTCAAAATCCGTATCTGCATATTGCATTAAAATTAATTTTTTTAAAGGTGGCAGGGAGGCAATGTTGAAAACAGTTATCCCTAATAAAGGAAGTTACTGTTAAAACCCACACGATCAGACTAACACAGCCCTACCAAGCATAGGTCTGGAGGTGGGGGTTCATCAAGGGAAATCCGACCTTGTGGCTCCTGGTCCCCCAGGTGGGCGCTGACGCCCCAGGACACTCGCCCCAGGGAGGGGAAGGCTGAGCGGCGTCGAGAAAGAGGGCGAGAATCTCCCACGCAAACCCGCGTCCTTACCTCTTGGCCTTGGTTCCCTTGAGCACGAGTTTGGTGGACTTCACGTAGGAGTATTCGGCCATGGTCGTGGCAAAACACGTGAACCGGCGCAGGAGCGGGCGACGGAGTCACAAAGGTGGAGACGGGGCCCGAGCTCCCCGAAAACGTACGCTCCACTGGAGTGGCCGCGTCTCCCCTCGGTCCCTGGCTTTTTTTCACCCCAACGTCAAGTCCCAAGTAGAGTTCCACTTCCTGTTTACAGCCTGGGTACGGCATCCGCAGAGGGCCGAAATAGACCCGCGTTGTGTGTTTTTTTTTTTTTGCCTGCGCCCTGAGAACGGGCTTTTCCGAATGCCGAAGCCGGGGAGCCGCGCCCTCTGGTGGACGCGGTGGGTCTCGCAGCCGAGCTGGGCGACTGGAGCCGCTTTGGAGTGAGTCCGCCTGCGAGGTCTTGGGAGGAGGCGGTAATTAGCTGAGGGATGCGATGACTCACATCAACCCTCCCGAAGCCGCCTCGTGGACTGGTCCTGACTGCGCGCCGCAGCCAAGGGCTGGGCTCGCGTGTGCGGCGGGGGCGTTGAGTAACACAGGGCGCATTGTTTGGCCTTGGGCGACTTCACAAGCCGTCTCAATTCCGTAAACGTTTATTGTACTGTTCGTACTTACGGAGACTCGAGTAATGCAGAGGAAACAAGGAATAAAATAAAAGACAATTAAGTGCCAGCGTTCGGGCGGAAGATTTCACTAGCGCTGCAGGATTTTGGGTGGAGATGGGCAGGCGGGGGACAGGGAAAGCTAATGCTTTCAGAGAGGTCTTTCTCCGTATAGGGTGGGTCTTAACAGGCTTCCACAGCTTCAGTCCCTGCTCCCATCTCTTCAACAGTTTTATAATCTACTTCCCTGATTCCATCGACTCTCCCTTCCAAACCATCTACTGTAGTGCCAAGTGATCTCTCTAAAGAAACAGCTGATCATTATCCCCCTTGTTTTTGTTGAGTCTCTAAGTCCTATCCCACCCTGTGACCCCCATGTACTGTGGCACCCCAGGCTCCTCTGACCTCCACTATCTCCCGGAGTTTGCTCAAATTCATGTCCACTGAGTCACTGATGCTATCTAACCATCTCATCCTCTGTCGTCCCCTTTTCCTCTTGGCCTCAATCTTTTCCAGCGTGAGGGTCTTTTCTAGTGAATTGGCTCTTTGCATCAGGTGGCCAAAGTATTGAGGCTTCAGCTTCAGCAACAGTCCTTTCAATGAATATCCAGGGTTGATTTCCTTTAGGATTGACTGGTTTGATCTCCTTGCAGTCCAAGGGACTCTGAAGAGTCTTTTCCAACACCATGGTTTGAAAGCATCGGTTCTTCAGTGTTCAGCCTTCTTTTATGGTCCAACTCTCACATCCGTTCGTGACTATTGGAAAACCACAGCTTTGACTATACAGACGTTTGTCAGCAAAGTGATATCTCTGCTTTTTTAATACACTGTCTAGGTTTGTCATAGCTTTTCTTCCAAGGAGCAAGGGTCTTGTAATTTCGTGGCTGCAGTCACCATCTGTAGTGACTTTGGAGCCCAAGAGAATAAAATCTGTCGCTGCTTCCCCTTTTTTTCCACTTGTATTTTGCGCTGGGGAAGGAAATGGCAACCCACTCTGGTATTCTTTCCTGGAGAACCCCATGGACAGTATGAAAAGCCGTTATCCCTAAAGTCTATTAAAGGGAGGCCTACTGATTTGGGGAGGAGAATCCTAATGCACGTAGTGAACTGGTGATCTTGGCCTCTTTCCCACCACGGAACCCATGCTGCCTTAACCCCAGCCCCACCGCCTGACTGGAAATGCTTGAAAGCTCTGTCTTTCCGTGTCCTGCCTAGAATGCTGCTCTAGCTGCGTACCCACCCTCTTCGTGTGGGCCCTGCCCCCTCCTTTTCAGCCTTTAAAACAAATTCAGGCTTATTTCCTCCAAAAAGCCATCTTTGAATAACTTCCTGGGTTTCCCCAAAGAGCCTTCATTTCTCATCCTAAAGCTTTACTGTGTGCTTTTTAAAACACAAGAGCCGTGTGCTTATTTATTCTTGTCTCATCTACACCCACATCCAATGCCTGCTTCACAATAAACCTTGCCTAAATGTCAGTTAAAATATTAAGATTCCAAAGCCTGGTGTGAGATAATGAAGGGAGTGGAACAGAGTGTGACTTGACTAGGTTGGGTTGTGATAGAAAAACAGAAGTAGACATGTTGGATGGGTAAGGAATAGCAGACCTTTGGACATCAGTTCCGTATCTATTTATATCCCTCTGTCTGCAACTTGCTGTCTGCTACACTACTTAGTGGTAGGAAAATGCAAAAGATGTTTTGACCCAGGGCCTAATCGTAAGGGCCTTTATCTAAGTAAATGATGTGCAGCGAGAGGCAGTATAACGTATAATTAGGAGTATAGGGCTTCCCTGGTGGCTCAGTGGTAAAGAATCCACCTGCCAATGCAGGAGACACGGGTTCGATCTCTGGTCTGGGAAAATCCCACGTCTGCGTGCGGAGCAGCTGAGCCATGTGCCACAACTACTGAGCCTGTGCTCTAGATCCCATGTTTTGCAACAAGAGAAGCCACTGCGATAAGAAGCCCGCAAACTGCAGCGAAGAGGAGCCGCCACTCGCTCCAACTAGAGAAAGCCTGTGTGCAGCAAGGGAGACCCAGCACAGCCCCTCCTCCACCAAAAAGAGTGTAGCTGCTGGAGACAGGCTGCTGTGGCACACAAACCCTGCTGTCTTTTGAGTTTGATGACTTTGTAAAGTTATGTGTGTGTGAGAGTCAGTCGAGCCTGACTCTGTGACCCCGTGGACTGTAGCCCTTCAGGCTCCTCTGTCCTTGGAATTCTCCAGGCAAGAATACTGGAGTGGGCTGCCATGCCCTTCTCCAGGGGATCTTCCCAACCCAGGGATCGAACCCAGGTCTCCCGCATTTGTAAGTTACATAACCTCCACATAAAGCTGTTTCCTCAGCTGTAAAATGGGATCTCTCCTAGGGTAATGATGAATATTTAGAGTTAATATAGGAAAAGACTTAAAAATTTCTGATAAGTTGTGAATCAAAAATGTTAGCTCTTATTATTAGCTATCAATGTGCCCTGAGAAAGGTATAAGTGAAATGTTGTAGCAAGCTATTATCTCTTGCCTTCCTGGTCTGAGGTGATATTTCATTGTGGTTTGATTTGCATTTCCCTAATAATTAGTGACATTGAGTGTCTTTTCACTCAATGTTGACCTTTGGAAAGATATCTATTCAGTTTCTTTGACCATTTAAAATAGCTTATTGTGTATTAATCCCTTACATATGTATGATTTGCAAATATTTTCTCCATCTCTGCAGACTACCTTTTTATTTTTGATTGTTTCTTCAGACTTCCCTGGTGGCTCAGATGGTAAAGCGTCTGCCTACAATGCAGAAGACCCGGGTTCGATCCTGGGGTCAGGAAGAACCCCTGGAGAAGGAAATGGCACCCCATTCCAGTACTCTTGTCTGGAAAATCCCATGGACGGAGGAGCCTGGTAGGCTGCAGTTCATGGGGTCACTAAGAGTTGGACACGACTGAGCGACTTCACTATCTTTGCTGTGAGCAACGTTTAAAACAGTTTGTTGTAGTCCCAGCCGTCAGCACCACCTTGTGGACAAATAAGAAAATGGCTACATTTTGCTCAAGCAGCATCAGTTCAGTTCGGTTCAGTCCCTCAATCGTGTCCGACTCTTTGCGACCCCATAGACTGCAGCACGCCAGGCTTTCCTGTCCATCACCAACTCCCGGAGCTTACTCAAACTCATGTTCATCGAGTCGGTGATGCCATCCAACCATTTCATCCTCTGTCAGGCAGCCTCAGGTCATGTTAAAAAATATCCAGTCTGACCTATCAGGAAAGCTTAGTCCCGACCGACAGCACCACCTTGTGGACAACTAAGAAAATGGCTGCATTTTGCTAAAGTAGCTTCTGGTTGTCTTAAAAGTACCCATACCCAAATAAACTTACTTGCAAAACAGAAAGATATTTACAGACTTAGAGAAGGAACTTAAGGTTGCTGGAGGAAAGAGATAGTTAGGGAGTTTGGGATGGACATGTACACACCGCTGTATTTAAAATGGATAACCAGCAAGGACTTACTGTATAGCACATAGAACTCGGCTCAATGTTAAGTGGAGGCCTGGATGGGAGGGGAGTTTGGGGGAGAACAGGTGTGTGTATGCGTATGGCTGAGTCCCTTCACTGTTCACCTGGAACTGTCACAACATCATTTGTTGATTGACTATCAGTTCAGTTCAGTCGCTCAGTCGTGTCCGACTCTTTGCGACCCCATGAATCATAGCACGCCAGGCCTCCCTGGCCATCACCAACTCCCGGAGTTCACTCAAACTCATGTCCATAGAGTCGGTGATGCCATCCAGCCATCTCATCCTCTGTCGTCCCCTTCTCCTCCTGCCCCCAATCCCTCCCAGCATCAAAGTCTTTTCCAATGAGTCAACTCTTCTCATCAGGTGGCCAAAGTACTGGAGTTTCAGCTTTAGCATCAGTCCTTCCAATGAACACCCAGGACTGATCTCCTTTAGGATGGACTGGCTGGCTCTCCTTGCAGTCCAAGTGACTCTCAAGAGTCTTCTCCAACACCACAGTTCAAAAGCATCAATTCTTTGGCGCTCAGCTTTTTTTCCACGGTCCAACTCTCACATCCATACATGACCACTGGAAAAACCATAGCTTTGACTAGGTGGACCTTTGTTGGCAAAGTAATGTCTCTGCTTTTGAATATGCTATCTAGGTTGCTCATAACTTTCCTTCCAAGGAGTAAACATCTTTTAATTTCATGGCTGCAGTCACCATCTGCAGTGATTTTGGAGCCCCAAAAATAAAGTCTGACACTGTTTCCACTGTTTCCCCATCTGTTTCCCATGAATTGATGGGACCAGATGCCATGATCTTCGTTTTCTGAATGTTGAGCTTTAAGCCAACTTTTTCACTCTCCTCTTTCACTTTCATCAAGAGGCTTTTTAGCTCCTCTTCACTTTCTGCCCTAAGGGTGGTGTCATCTGCATATCTGAGGTTATTGATATTTCTCCCAGCAATCTTGATTCCAGCTTGTGCTTCTTCCAGCCCACTGTTTCTCATGACGTACTCTGCGTATAAGTTAAATAAGCAGGGTGACAGTATACAGCCTTGACGTACTCCTTTTCCTATTTGGAACCAGTCTCTTTCTCCATGTCCAGTTCTAACTGTTGTTTCCTGACCTGCATATAGATTTCTCAGGAGGCAGGTCAGGTGATCTGGTATTCCCATCTCTTTCAGAATTTTCCACAGTTGATTGTGATCCACAAAGTCGAAAGCTTTGGCAGAGTCAATAAAGCAGAAATAGATGTTTTTCTGGAACTCTCTTGCTTTTTCGAGGATCCAGCAGATGTTGGCAATTTGATCTCTGGTTCCTCTGCCTTTTCTAAAACCAGCGTGAACATCTGGAAGTTCACAGTTCACGTACTGCTGAAGCCTGGCTTGGAGAATTTTAAGCATTACTTTACTAGCGTGTGAGATGAGTGCAATTGTGCAGTAGTTTGAGCATTCTTTGGCATTGCCTTTCTTTGGGACTGGAATGAAAACTGACCTTTTCCAGTCTTGTGGCCACTGCTGACTTTTCCAAATTTGCTGGCATATTGAGTGCAGCACTTTCACAGCACCATCTTTCAGGATTTGAAATAGCTCCATTAGAATTCCATTACCTCCGCTAGCTTTATTCATAGTGATGCTTTTTAAGGCCCACTTGACTTCACATTCCAGGATGTCTGGCTCTAGATGAGTGATCCCACCATTGTGATTATCTGGGTTGTGAAGCTCTTTTTTGTATAGTTCTGTGTATTCTTGCCACTTAATATCTTCTGCTTCTGTTAGGTCCATAGCATTTCTGTCCTTTATCAAGCCCATCTTTGCATGAAATGTTCCCCTATCTCTAATTTTCTTGAAGAGATATCTAGTCTTTCCCATTCTGTTGTTTTCCTCTATTTCTTTTCATTGATCACTGAGGAAAGCTTTCTTATCTCTCCTTGCTATTCTTTGGAAATCTGCATTCAGATGCTTATATCTTTCCTTTTCTCCTTTGCTTTTCACTTCTCTTCACAGCTATTTGTGAGGCCTCCTCAGACAGCCATTTTGCTTTTTTGCATTTTTTTTCCATGGGGATGGTCTTGATCCCTGTCTCCTGCAGAATGTCATGAACCTCCATCCATAGTTCATCAAGCACTCTGTCTATCAGATCTAGTCCTTTAAATCTATTTCTCACTTCCACTGTATAATCATAAGGGATTTGATTTAGATCATACCTGAATGGTCTAGTGGTTTTCCCTACTTTCTTCAATTTAAGTCTGAATTTGGCAATAAGGAGTTCATGATCTGAGCCACAGTCAGCTCCTGGTTTTGTTTTTGCTGACTGTATAGAGCTTCTTTATCTTTGGCTGCAAAGATATAATCAATCTGTTTTCGGTGTTGACCATCTGGTGATGTCCATGTGCAGAGTCTTCTCTTGTGTTTGGAAGAGGGTGTTTGCTATGACCAGTGTGTTCCCTTGGCAGAACTCTGTTAGCATTTGCCCTGCTTCATTCTGTATTCCAAGGCCATATTTGCCTGTTATTCCAGGTGTTTCTTGACTTCCTACTTTTGCATTCTAGTCCTCTATAATGAAAAGGATATCCTTTTGATCGACTATATCCCAGTGCAAAATGAAAAGTGTAAAAAAAATGTTAATAGATGTGAAAGCTCTTTGATATCTACTAAATTTGGAGAAGGGAATGCAACCCGCTCCAGTATTCTTGCCTGGAGAATCCCAGGGACAGAGAAGCCTGGTGGGCTGCTGTCTGTGGGGTCACACAGGGTCGGACACAACTGAAGCAGCAAATTCAATAGAAGTCTAAAAGATTATTACTACAAAAGGCAGGCATGTGTTGGGCAAATGTGTAATAAAGTTAAGTATTGCTTAAAAAAAGTACCCATAACCAAATTTGGAATTTAGAAATCACCCTTGAAGCTCTATTTAGAGGATGTGTTTCCCTAATACACTTTGAAATCATTTATAAATCTCTATCAGCAATACTATGCTGTCCTTTAAATACAAATATAACACTATTTATGTAGAAAGCACTACAGAAACTGAAAAGAACTGGTGTTTTTTTCTTAACGCCATCTGATGCTACTTGAGCAAAATGTAGCCATTTCTTATATGTCCACAAGGTGGTGCTGTTTCCCTACGAATAACACAAGGCAGCCGATCCCAGGAACACAAGGGACTCAATATCACCGCGGGTCCTTTTCCATTATTATTAGGTTTTCAGGGTGCAATTAGGTTTGTCCCATAGAAGAAACGTGCTTCTTATAGAAGCATAATTTATGATTTAGTACAAAATTTGGCATTGTCAGAGTGAAGATTCTCTTTTTCCCTTATAATTTCATTTATAATAATTATATTTTTAGTGATACTAACTGCTTCATAAAAACATCATTATATTATACACCCAATGACTGTGAAATCATTTGCCTTGAAGCACAGTGAAATCATCAATCAGCAAACTGGTTCTGAAATGGGCCATTTTAAGAAAGCTATTTACGCTCTAATTTGCAAATTGGGTTTTTTTTTTTTTTGAAATTAAAACATTTAAAAAATGTACCAACTACGATTGCTTAACAAAAGTAATGGTTCTTTTTATGGTAAGGAAATAAATTGAACTTCTGTGCTGGAAAGTGCAGAAAACAAATCAGCTTTCTTTATAAATAGATTTTACTGCTGGCTTAGAAATTACCTTCTGTGCTTTTCAGATGATGGAAAAATGAAATCAGCTTCTTTTTGCACTGTGCAGAGAGCATATTTGCTGTGTCCCTTTCAAGAGGATTATGGAATGTTGGGAGGTCAGGATTCTCAAAAACGAGAGTTCTAGGAAGTGGCAAAATGTGGAAAGGAAAATAAAGCAAGCCTGGTTGTTTCGTATATACACTTAGTATATATGCTGATGGATTGGAGGGAAACCCTGGATGGGGAGCCAGCACGTCATCTTGTTCTGACTTGGATGGACTTGGCATGATCTGGTATTCACTGAAGGCCAAGGCTGACCGGGCGTCAGGCTGGCTGGCATTGGAATCGGGAGAGAAGCCACTGGCCAGAGGTTGTGGCCACGTGTTCAGAGTCTGGTGCTCAAAGCGAACTCAGTTCAGTCCCTCAGTCGTGTCCGACTCTTTGCGACCCCATGGACTGCAGCACACCAGGCCTCCCTGTTCATCACCAACTCCCGGAGTTTTCTCAAACTCATGTCCGTTGAGTCAGTGACACCATCCAACCATCTCATCCTCCGTCGTCCCCTTCTCCTCCCACCTTCAATCTTTCTCAGCATCAGGGTCTTTTCCAAAGAGTCGGTTCTTCTCATCGGGTGGTCAAAGTATTGGAGTTTCAGCTTCAGCATCAGTCCTTCCAACATTCAGGACTGATTTCCTTTAGAATGGACTGGTTGGATCTCCTTGCAGTTCAAGGGACTCTCAAGAGTCATCTCCAACACCACAGTTCAAAAGCATCAGTTCTTCTGTGCTCAGCTTTCTTTATGCTCCAACTCTCACATCCATACACGACTACTGGGAAAACCTCAAAAAAAAAAAAAAAAAAAAAAAGCTCAAATCTAAGCAGGGCGTTAATGCCAAATCTGACACCAGCATCTAGGTGTCTCAGTTGCAGCTGAGACTCCAGTCTGACCGGAGGATTGAGTCACCTTGGAGATTCAACAGAACCCACAGAAGTGCGCTCCGCAGATGCTGGCTGGCGAGTAGCACGGGGTTGCTTCGTTCCGCTTGGTAGATGCTCTTTGCTGGGCTAAGTTTGATAGAGACACCCTTCAGGAGCAGGGACATGCTCTTCAGACGAGGGTAGAGGTTTGGCTCCTTGGAGCAGTAGCCCTAGAGCTCACAGTTCAAGGGAGGAGGGAGGAGACAGCATCTCCCGATGACAGGTGATTGCATCTAAACAGGGTTAGAAAATATCGACCTGTTTATTCTCTAATTTTGGCTGCACTGCGTCTTCCTTGCTGCAGGGCCTTTTCCAGGTGCAGCGAGGGGGCTGCTCTCTGCTTGTGGTGTGCAGGCTCCTCATTGCAGTGGCTTCTCCTGTTGGAAGCTCGGGCTCCAGGGCCCACGGGCTTCCCTAGTTGGTGGTGCGTGGACTTTGTTGCTGTGTGCCATGTGGAATCTTCCTGAACCAGGGATCGCAGCCGTGTACCCAACATTGGCAGGTGGGTTCCTATCCACTATGCCACCAGGGAAGCCCTAAACTGGATTTTTTTTTTCTTTTAAGAGCATTTTTATGTCTTAGCCTGCTTGGGCTGCCATAACATATAGTAAACACGAAACTGCTTAATTCTCTCGGTTGTAGGGTCTGGGAAGTCCAAGATGAAGGCCCATTCCACGGCTGGTCAGGACCCGCTTTCTGATCTGCAGATGGCTCCTGTCCTCACATGCTGAGAGAGCTCGCTTTCTGTTCTAATAAGAACACGAATTATGAGTTCCTCACCGTCATGACTTCACCTAAACTAAACCACCTCCCCAAAGCAAAAGCTTGTAATGCCTTCGCATTGTAGGTAAGAGCTTTAACATAAGAATTTTGAGAAATTACAAACACGTAAACCACACCACATCATCTGATAAGATCTAGTCCCTAAAAATGATGTAAAATTATGACTTGATTCTTGTCCAAACTGTCTGTCTGGATTTCTTAAAAACAAAGCATACTTGACTATTTCCTCGAAAGATTTATTCATCCATGCCCCGTTGTAGTTAGAGAATTTTTACAGAATTACATCCATGAGACTTCTAATAGCTTAATCTATCATAGGAGGCTTTAAAACATTATAGGTAAAGCATGTACTTTGAAATCATACATTAGAATTTGTGAACAAATCCACACAAAACCCTCCTGTTGGTTCCTTTTACTGGTCCAGTTTTGCTGAGGAGCTAAATTTGAGAGACTTGCCCAGGATCACACAAGTAATAAGTGGTAGCGCTGAAGTTTGTATACTAAAGTCTCTCTGAGTCCAGGACCTATTTATCATTGTCCAACACTGCTCTTTTAAGACCTGGAGAATGCCACCATTCTTCCTTTTGAAATCTCACTTCCTTCTGGGTAGCAACTTAATCAATCTGTGAAGAGGGCACCATAATACAGGCCAAAAAAGTCCTTTGAAATCTAATGTTTGTGGCGAGGAACAGTCCCGTGGTTTCACCAGTGGGTAAGTATCTTTTGAAGGCTCTCTGTGCACCAGTTCAGTAAGAAGCAGAGATGCTCCTGTTGGCCTGTGCAGGACAGAAGGCCCACAGCTTGCACCTTCCCTTCCCTTTTACTTCGTCTCCAAAGGACTTTTTACAGCTGGTCAAGTTTAAGGATCTTTTATGAGCCCCTGGGGAGAGGCAGAACTTTCCTAGATCCCGGTGAAGGTTTTTTAAAAAAGATTATGTATTGTGTTTGGCTGCAGGGTCTTAGTTGTGGCGTGTGGGATCTAGTTCCTTGGCCAGGGATTGAACCCACGCCCCTGCACTGGGAGTGCAGATTCCTAGCCATTGGGCCACCGAGGAAGTCCCTCCAGAGACCAGGTAAAGATTCATGGGCGAGCAGAAGAGTTAATGTAGCTTGCTACTACGCCTTTTGGGAAAATGTCTAAGCATTTCTTTCTTTGAATCCCCTTCGTTCCCTCAAATGCTGGATAAAACGCATCTGCTTTCTAATCCTTGTCAACAGAGGATATCCGCTCTCTTTCACTGAACTCAGAACAAGAAACAAATAAGAAAGAATAAAGTGAAACCTAGGCAGGCTTCCCAGGCTTCAGGTCCACTCTGTGTCTGGTGGCTGTCCTCGTCCTCCTCTTGACAGATGTTCCATCCCTTTCTCATAAGAGAGTGTCCAGATCTAAGACTTGGGTCTGACTTTTGGGAGAAGCATGCAGGAGGGGTCTCTGACTTGCTTTGGCATCTAACCAAGGGCTTCCCTGGTGGCTCAGATGGTAAAGAATCTGCCTGCAATGTGGGAGACCTGGGTTCGATCCCTGGGTTGGGAAGATCCCCTTCAGAAGGGAATGGCTACCCACGCCAGTATTCTTGCTTGGAGAATCCCATAGACAGAGGAGTCTGGTGGGCTACAGTCCATGGGGTTGCAAAGAGGTGGACATGACTGAGCAGCTAACACACACACACACACACACACACACACACACACACAGAGTTCTTCCAGCATTCAACCCAGCTCAGTGGCCTCTCTGTGTTTGGAGAAAATCTCCAGGTAGTAATAAACTGTTATTTTCCCATGGTTTATTTTCTGTACATATATATATCTTTCTTAGGGACATGGTGTGGAGATTGGTTCCTTGGCCAAATACCATCTTAATCACTGCCATTATGATGAATTGTTCATCCTTGTGGGACTGAAATCTAAATGGAGATTGAGTGAACAAGTAGAGTGAGCCAATTATGTGACGATGTCAATCTTTTCGTGTCTTCTTAGCGATATTGATTGCTTCCCCCCTTGTTCACCAAGTTCTAGGCTTGGTGATAAAAGGGATGTTTTGATCTGCAGCAAACTTCCTGATTGGTTAGCAGTAAACTTGACTGCCTCCCATAATACTGCTGGGAACTATCTCTTGTCTCAAACAGAAATTCCACTACTTGGAGATGTGTGTGAACTGGGAAGGTTGTAAATATTTATTGATTACCTGCTGTACGCTCAACCCTATGTTAAGCACTGGACGTATTAAATAATTTTGAATATCTTCATATTCAATCCTCATGACAATACTCTGCTGTTCTTTTTCTCTCCCACGTTGTGGTAAGTGGGGGCTACTTTTCATTGTGGTGCACGGGCTTTTCATTGCGCTGGCTTTTCTCGTTGTGGGGCATGGGCTCCAGGGCATGTGGGCTCAGCACTCGCAGCTCCCGGGCTCTAGAGCTCAGGCTCAGTAGTGGTTGGCACATGGGCGTGGTTGCTCTTTGGCACATGGGATCTCCTGGATCTGGGGTTGAACCGTGTCTCCTGCACTAGCAGATGTATTCATTACCACTGAACTTTATTTTCTGGGCTCCAAAATCACTGCAGATGGTGACGGCAGCCATGAAATTAAAAGACGCTTACTCCGTGGAAGGAAAGTTATGACCAACCTAGATAGCATATTCAAAAGCAGAGACATTACTTTGCCATCAGAGGACCGTCTAGTCAAGGCTATGGTTTTTCCAGTAGTCATGTATGGATGTGAGAGTTCGACTATAAAGAAAGCTAAGCGCTGAAGAATCGATGCTTTTGAACTGTGGTGTTGGAGAAGACTCTTGAGAGTCCCTTGGACTGCAAGGAGATCCAACCAGTCCATCCTTAAGGAAATCAGTCCTGAATATTCGCTGGAAGGACTGATGTTGAAGCTGAAACTCCAATGCTTTGGCCACCTGATGCAAAGAATTGACTCATTTGAAGAGACCCTGATGCTGGGAAAGATTGAGGGCAGGAGGAGAAGGGGACGACAGAGGATAAGATGGTTGGATGGCATCACCAACTTGATGGACATGAGTTTGAGTGAACTCCAGGAGTTGGTGGTGGACAGGGAGGCCTGGCATGCTGCAGTTTATGGGGTCACAAAGAGTTGGACACAACTGAGTGGCTGAACTGAACTGAATTGAACTGAGCTGCCAGGGAAGCCCCAGCTGCTTGGTTTTGGCAGAGACACAAGACAAATCTGGGGTCAGGGGGCCTGAGCAGGCCGCAAGGAAGTGGGCCGGGTCCAGGGAAGGGTGGCACTGATTGTCTAGGGAGCTGGCCACCTTTGGGCTGGCAGCACATCAGAAAACCCCACTCCACTGCCCTCAGATGCTGCCCAGGTCTGCTGGAGCTAAGAGAGCTCTGAGAAGGACCAGTCCACGGCCTGAGTGTGGGTCCTGGGCTGCCTTGCCTCATCAATATCTTGGCCGATGGCTATGCACGTGGGGGCTATTTGCCTGGCTTTCTCAACCCGTGCCAGAAAACATGCTTTTGAAGTGGTTTGGAAAGCTCCAAAGGAGACGTGCTTCAGGTATTGGCGTTACTGCCAAAGAGAAAAAGATTCTGCTTTTCATCAGCTGCTTGCTCCAGTGGTCTGTGTCTCTCCGACACCTACTGCTGATGGCCCTGTTGGGCAGATTGTGCAGTGGAGGGTGAACGGCAGCCCAGGGTCTTCCTCCCCATTCCAGGTGGGGTGGCGAGCAGCCTTATGATGCCGGGATGCTCCAGCGCAGGTAGGCTGGAGACCAGTGGCCACTCTTACAGCATGAGGTTGGACACTCTTGATCGTTTCCCCAGACGTGGGAATTGGCAGGACTTGAGAAAGAATCACTGGCAGAAGTTCATTTTCTTTTCCTGCTACCTTCCCCAGCCACAAAACTAAAAGCTTTTTACCTAAATCATGTTAGGGATCTCCTGGGGTTGGAGAGCAGTTCCTCCGGAGTTTTTCCCAATCAGAGTTCAGTCCTAGTGATCTGAGAGTTCGAATAGTCCATTCGAATTTGAAAAAAGCTGTTCTAATTGATGCTTCTCATAGTCTCTCCCTCCCCCAGAAGGCTTCCAATTTGATTTTGTGTCTTTAGGTTTTCCCCACTCCCCCTACCAAATCTCAGATTCCTGAAAGTGAAAGCCTTTCATTTTGAATTTCATCATCTCTCACTTAATTAGAACTTCATTCACCTGTTGTGCCGGGTTTAATTTCATCCCTTCATAATAAGCTTCCCCTGAGTTTTCTCCAACTATCTGACCCAGAGCTATGTAATTCTTAGGGCTTCCCTGGTGGCTCAATGGTACAGAGTCTGCCAGGAGACGCGGGTTCGATCCCTGGTTCAGAAAGATCCCCTGGAGGAGGAAATGGCAACCCACTCCAGTATTCTTTCCATGGAAATCCCATGGACAGAGGAGACTGGTGGGATACAGTCCATGGGGTTGCAAAGAGTCATACATGACTTAACAATGAAACAATAACCTTTTAAAAGGCCTTATCTCCAGATAGTCACATTGTGAGGTCTTGGTGATAGGACTTCAACATGTACATTTTGGATGAACACAGTTGAGACATAACAGTCATCAATAGCCGCCTTATTTTTTAGTCCAGTGGGATCTGAGGAATTTTCAGTATTAAACCTCTTCCTCTTTTCTTGGGGGGGGTTGTGCTCCTTTGATTCTACAATTGGGTGATTCTTTTCCCCTTTCTTTGGCTCAGACCCTGCCCCCCCCAACCCCACCATCTCCTTTCCTTACCTCCAAACTCTAAGTACTAGAATTCCTCGGGACTTGGTTCTGGGTCCTCTTCTCATCTCACTTGATAAAAACTTTAAGATTTTAATAATTCCTATGCCTTAAATATCATTTGAACATGTACGACTCAAGTCTGTACTACAGACCTTTCTTGCTAAGTGCCAGAACACCATGTCCAACTTTTTTTTTTTTTCAAGTTTCCACTTGGGTTTTCACAGTCATACCTAAAATCAGAGCTCAGAAAACTTGAGATCTATCCCCAAATGTTATGCCTCTTCCTAAATCTATTCCTTCCTGTTAGTTTGCTTCTTATCCAGCCTGCTTGTTCTTCATAGAAATAACCTTCATTTACCCACTTGCTTCTGCCAGAAATGAGGAGTAATCCTTGATGCTTCTTTCTCTTGTCACACCTCCTAGGGCCACTTGCAATCAAGTCCTGTTACTCTCCTTCAAAAACATGTCCTGATAGCAATCTCCTTCCATCTGCATGAGTACCTCTCACACGGCGAGTAAACAGAACTCCTCCTTCCAACTCTGTGCCCCTCCAGTTCATTCTCTACAGAGCATCCAGGGAGGTCCTTTAAAGATTTCAATTAGATCTTATTTATTCTCTGTTTAAAGATCATTAATGGTTTCCCACCCACAAGATAATTCTGCTAGATTGTAAGCTCTAAGGCTGCTATATTCTTTTGGAGATAGATCTTGCCAAGATATTTTCCATTTGGTTTCATTTAGTAATATTTTTTTTAAATGTAAAATGCTGCTACCTTATCATTGCCAATGAAATTCTGCTTACAGTTGTTAACATGAGTTTAAATTGACATAATGGGCAACTGTCTCTGGCATATATACATGATGGTCCTTTTTTAAGGGTTAGTGTGTGTCAGGTAAAGCAATAGCGTATTTAATCCTAATAACACAAAGACTTATGTTTTACTATTCCATTTTTACAAACAAAACACCAAATATAGATTAAATAATTTCCCTGAATTGCAAAAAAAAAAAAAAGCTTGCCTTGTTTATTTCTGTTTCCCCAGAGCTTAGCCTGGGCTTCCCTGTGGCTCAGTGGTAAAGAATCCACCCGCCAGTACAGGAGAAGCAGGAGACATGGGTTTGATTCCTGGGCTGGGAAGATCCCCTGGAGGAGGAAACGGCAACCCACTTCAGTATTTTTGCCTGGAAAATTCCATGAACAGAGGAGCCTGGTGGGTACAGTCTGCGGAGTCCCAAACGTCAGATATAACCAAGCACAGGCACACAGATGAGCCTAGCCCAGTGCCTCGTGTCAGTACCTAATAGGGCCTGACACAGTGACCCCGCTCTCGCCTGCCTTTTCAGCCTCGTCTTTCACTCCAGTACTCATCTGTCCTGGTCACTGCTTTTTCAGATCTGTAGCTGGCCTGGTCCAGGCTGCCTGGGCTGTGAGGTACCCACTCTCCCTTTGGCTGGATTCTCTGGTGGCTTGGCTACACTAAGTGGTGTCCACAGTCAGAAGCCTGGGCATCCTGGAAGCTTGTTAGGACTCAGGCCCCACCCTAGACCTAATGGAGCAGAATCCACACTTTACCAAAGTCCTCAGTGATTCCTGTGCATATGAAAGTGTGGCCTCAACCTACGTGTTATTCTTTAGAGAGACCTTCCCCAAACGACCAGCATAAGTTCGACCAAGTAGTGGATTCATTCATCCATCGGTGACACCCAGAAGGGAAAGAAAGTGAGACGCGGGGGGAGGAAGGCAGGGGAGGTGAAGACTGCCAGTCAGAAGCTGTTAAACGTTTAATTAAGTCTGACCTTTCAAAAGTTTTGGATTTACGTCTGTGTCTCATTTGCTGCCCTGTATGTAGGATTGTTGGTACCGTCCTTCTAGATTCCATATATATGTGTTAATATATGGTATTTGTCTTCCTCTTTCTGACGTACTTCACTCTGTGTAACAGGCTCTAGGTTCCGCCACCTCTTTAGAACTGACTCCAATGTGTTCCTTTTTATAGCTGAGTAATATTCCATTGCCTATGTACTACAACCTCCTTATCCATCCATCTGCTGCTGGCCATCTGGGTTGCTTCCACGTCCTAGCTATTGTAAATAGTGCCGCGGTGAACATCAGGATACACGTGTCTTGTTCAGTTTCTGGTTTCCTTGGAGGATATGCCCAGTAGTGGGATTGCTGGGTCGTGGCTCAGTGGGAGAGAGAGGCTTGGTTTGAGAGAATAGCCCTGGAACATACACATTACCATATATAAGACAGATAACCAGCGCGCATTCGGTGCATGAGGTAGGGCACCCAAAGCCAGTGCTCTGTGACAACCTGGAAGGATAGGGTGAGGAAGGAGATGGGGGGCAGGTTTCAGGATGGAGGGGACACATGTATATCTATGTGTTGATGTATACCAAATACCATCACAGGATTGTAAAGTAATTATCCTCCAATTAAATGAGTTAATTTTAAAAATCCGCAGTGGAAATTGAAATAAAAATTCAACGCAGAAAAAAGTTTTGGATTACACAGAGGAGCCTGTGAAATCTATGAAGAGTATGGATTGATTTGAGCAAACAGAAAGTTGCAAGAAGCTTTGTTTGCATTAACAGAGTTTTGAGTCCACCCTAGAAACCTCTTGATGTAGTTGTTTTGTGTTGATTTGCCACACTGTGACACCATGGGATAAATTCAGAGCAGTGAGTCACAATCACTCTGGGTTTTCCAATATCTCATTGATCCACGGTTGTGCATTGCAGGAAATCTGGCTAGGGCACCTTTTCTTTAACGTAATTGGATTCCAGCTTTGGTGCAAGTCACTTGTTCAGTGTTTTGTTGCAAATACTTTAGACGTTACATTGCTGACCGATTGATTTGTGGTTGCTGGGGCCTTCTGTAGATCCTGTAAGAAGCCCCAAAATAACATTATTGTAGATCTCCAAGCATGTTAGAAAGGACATGCAATGAGTGTTCAACCAATGAATGAAGCCATAGTTTGTGACTGAGAGACCAATGAAAACACAGTAATTAAAAGTAAACACCATCATTACTTACCTCTGAAAACATTTCTATAGTGTCATGCATGTATACTTTACTCGTAAAATATTTTGTTGCTTCTATTGCCAAGTGTTTCAGGATTTTATGGTGCCCAAATGTTTATTAATTTAACTAGACAATTTGTTGGAGTTTTTCAACAAACTAAAAGTGTCGGCAGAGCTGTCATGTTAAAGTACAATCCCACGCAAACTTTCAGCATGACGGCTGCTCCTTGTTTGTTTAATAATAGAGCTCACGAATGCCTGATTGCAGAGGAAAGTGGGGTGCAGGCGTAGTGCCGTTTAGGGGTGATGGAGGCACATTTGGCGTCTTTTGCATGATCTATAGATAAAGCCAAGCAGAAGTTATAATCAGCCCTCTGTCAAATCTACATAGTTTAAAATGGCACAGAGCTTTTTTGGACATTGAGGGAGGAAGTTTAGTAGAAATCCAAAGAGATGAGAGAGGGACCAACATGTGTTGATTGCCTTCCATGCTGCAGCTGCTGCTGGCTGCTAAGTCGCTTCAGTCGTGTCCAACTCTTTGTGACCCCATGGACTATAGCACTTCAGGCTTCTCTGTCCATGGGATTCTCCAGGCAAGAATACTGGAGTGGGTTGCCGTTTCCTCCTCCAGGGGATCTTCCCCACCCAGGGATCGAACTCAATGTCTCCTGGGGCTTCTGGATTGCAGGTGGATTCTTCACTGCTGAGGTGAAGCCCTGCCCCTCAGGGTTCCCCTTTAAGAGGGGATTCATTTGTTCCATTTTACTCAAGTGAAAAATTGAGCTTCACACGCATGCTTTTTTTTTTTTGACTCCTGATTACACATTAAAATAAAAGGAGTGGCATTAAAAAATGACATTGTACACTTGTTGGGATGGCTATTATTAGAAAGTGGAAAATAACAAGTGTTGGTGAGGATGTGGTGAAGTTGGAGCCCTCATGCATGACTGGTGGGAATGTAAAGTGGTACAGCTGCTGTGGGAAATAGTGTGCTGGTGCCTCAAAAATTTAAATGAAATAATCATATGAGCCAGTGATCACATCTACAGTAGTAGTAGAGGACTGCAGCCTACTAGGCTCTTCCGTTACTCTTACCTGGAAAATCCCAAGGGCAGAAGAGCCTAGTAGGCTACAGTCCGTGGGGTCTCGAAGAGTCAGACATGACTGAGTGACTTCACTTTCCCTTTTCACTTTCATACATTGGAAAAGGAAATGGCAACCCACTCCAGTGTTCTTGCCTGGAGAATCCCAGGGACGGCGGAGCCTGGCGGGCTACCGTCTATAGGGTTGCACAGAGTCAGACATGACTGAAGCGACTTAGCAGCAGCAGCAGAAGTAGTACTGTTAGTTGCTCAGTCGTGTCTGACTCCCGTAGCCCACCAGGATCCCCTGTCCATGGAATTCTCCCACTGGAGTGGGTTGCCATTCCCTTCTCCAGGGGATCCTCCTGACCCAGGGACTGAACCCGGGTCTCCTGCATTGCAGGCAGATTCTTTACCATCTGAGCCACCAGGGAAGCCCAATCATATTCATCAGTTCAGTTCAGCTCAGTTCATTTCAATTGCTCAGTCGTGTCCGGCTCTTTGCAACCCCATGAATCGCAGCACGCCAGGCCTCCCTGTCCATCACCTTCTCCTGGAGTTCACTCAGACTCACATCCATCGAGTCCGTGATGCCATCCAGCCATCTCATCCTCTGTCGTCCCCTTCTCCTCCTGCCCCCAATCCCTCCCAGCATCAGAGTCTGTTCCAATGAGTCAACTCTTCTCATGAGGTGGCCAAAGTACTGGAGTTTCAGCTTTAGCATCATTCCTTCCAAGAAATCCCAGGGCTGATCTCCTTCAGAATGGACTGGTTGGATCTCCTTGCAGTCCCAGGGACTCTCAAGCGTCTTCTCCAACACCACAGTTCAAAAGCATCAATTCTTCGGCACTCAACCTTCTTCACAGTCCGACTCTCACATCCATACATGACTGCTGGAAAGACCATAGCCTTGACTAGACGGACCTTTGTTGGCAAATAATGTCTCTGCTTTTGAATATGCTATCTAGGTTGGTCATAAGTTTTCTTCCAAGGAGTAAGTGTCTTTTAATTTCATGGCTGCAGTCACCATCTGCAGTGATTTTGGAGTCCCCAAAATAAAGTCTGACACTGTTTCCACTGTTTCCCCATCTATTTCCCGTGAAGTGATGGGACTGGATGCCATGATCTTCATTTTCTGAATGTTGAGCTTTAAGCCAACTTTTTCACTCTCCTCTTTCACTTTCATCAAGAGGCTTTTTAGTTCCTCTTCACTTTCTGCCCTAAGGGTGGTGTCATCTGCATATCTGAGGTTATTGATATTTCTCCTGGCAGTCTTGGTTCCAGCTTGTGTTTCTTCCAGTCCAGCATTTCTCATGACGTACTCTGCATGTAAGTTAAACAAGCAGGGTGACAATATACAGCCTTGACGTACTCCTTTTCCTATTTGGAACCAGTCTGTTGTTCTATGTCCAGTTCTAACTGTTGCTTCCTGACCTGCATACAGATTTCTCAAGAGGCAGGTCAGGTGCTCTGGTATTCTCATCTCTTTCAGAATTTTCCGTAGATCGGTATATATCCAAAATAACTGAAAGCAGGGCTCAGAGACTTGTATATCCATGTTCATTACTGCATTATTGACAATATCCAAAGGTAGAAATAACCCCAAAGTCCATTTATGGATAAATGAATAAACAAAAGTGGTATATACATATAATGGAATATTATTCAGACATAAAAACAAATGAAATTCTGATACTTGCTACAACATGGATATGGAAACATGCTAAGTGAAGAGGGCCAGATACAAAAGACAAATATTGTATGATTCCACGTACATGAGGTGTCTAGAATAGGTAAATTCATAGACAGTAAGTATAATGAAGGTTACCAGGGGCTGGGGAAACGTGGGGATGGCAAGTTATTGTTTAGTGGGATAGGGTTTCTACTTGGGATAATGGAAAAGTTCTGAAGATGGATGGTGGTGATGGTTACAAAGCATTTGAATGCACTTAATGCCACTGAATTGTTCACTTGCAAGTGGTTAGAATGGTAATTTTTATGCTATTTATGGGCTTCCTCGGTGGCTCAGCAGTAAAGAATGTGCCTGCAAGGCAGGAGATGTGAGTTCGATCCTCAGGAAGATCCTCTGGAGGAGGTTAGGGCAACTCACTGCAGTATTCTTGCCTGGAGAATCCCATGGACAGAGGAGCATGGCAGGCTACAGTTTATGGGGCTGCAAAGAGTTGGACACAGCTGAGCAACGAACAACAACAATAATCTCCAAGATTATTGGTTATTGACCCATAGGACTCCCTAGAGATGAGAGGACCCGTAAAATCTCACCAGTCATCAGTATTTGTAAGCCAAAACTATCTCTGTGTTTGCTAAAGCTGGGGATGGGAAAAGAGTAATGAACAGAGCCTGAAGCTACTCCAGAGGCCCTTAACTCCAGGGGCCGGGAGTGGTGAGGGAAATCAATTCTTTACATCCTTTCTTGGCCTCTACAACTTTGTTTCTCCCTGTTGCCCCCTGCGGCTTCCCCTGGGGTCCGGGTCCTGAGCCATCCTCAGTCCTAATCATCTCCCTCCACCCCTTTGAGTGAAGGAGCATGGTTTAAAAGAGGCTGCTGAGCTGCATTAAATTGCACCAATTCAGGAATCCCGAGGAGTTCCATACTGGCTTCTAATGACAGAGAAAGAATGTGGATGCTCTTCTCTTTTATGGGGCTGTCACGATGTGCTACCTTGATCATGTGTTTCCTTGCACGTAATATAGACATGATGTCTATCCAAGCCATATTGAATTTGGGTCTGATTTCTGGATATACACTTCACTTTCCTCTAGTGACAAGTACAGAGCTGGACTAAACAATCGGCAGAGTTCCTTTTTCTCCTGGTGCCTGCTAAGTCTAGTGTTGTTCTTTGGCTTGGCCAAGCCTGCCTTCTTTTCTTTTCATCTGCTTTTCCCTTCTGATGGATCCAATGTATATTAAAACTTATTTATTTTTTTACCCAATAGATCTTTTATGAGGAGAAGGGGGCGACAGAGGATGAGATGGTTGGATGGTATCACTGACTCAATGGACATGAGTTTGAGCAAACTCTGGGAGATAGTGAAGGAGAGGGAAGCCTGGTGTGCTGCAGTCCATGGGGGTCTCAAGGAGTCGGACATGACTGAGCAACTGAACAACAACAGCCCAATAGCTGTTTTTATGAAGCTGGTCTCTGATAATGTTTCTGTCAAGGATAATGAAAAATAGGCAAGACTGAATATAGTTCAATATATCTTCCATTTATTTAATTGGAACATTCTGATACGAATGAAAGAGTGCTTCTTTTTAAACTCATCCTTTAATACAAGGTAGAGCAGGTGAAGAGAAATTAGATTCCAGAATCCCAAATCTATTAAACGTGGGTATCTTCTGACTGATTTTTATTGAGGGCTTTCTATATGTTTTGCCACCAGCTGACTGTTAACCCACTTGCTCCAAATGGAATATAGTGTGGAACTGGCGAATGGAGATTACAGTGCCTGCTGGGGCTGATAATGAAATATTCAGGAATTTCTGTGAGTTGGTTATGAGACTCCTGGGAGCTTGAAGTCAACCATGATGGGAGTGTCTACACCAGGCATGCACGCGTGTTTAGTCACTTTCAGTTGTGCCCGCCTGTTTGTGACCCCCTGGACTGTAGCCTACCAGGCGCCTCTGTCCATGGAAATCAGCAAATGCTACAAACCCAGACTCTCCCCACCCCCACCTACCATGATTTACCAGAACACCACTTCTATTCTCCTCGTAAACGGTCAGAATTCCTGTGAATATTCCTAGCTCTTCCTACGCCTCTGTCTCACTCAGGGTAAGCCAAAGCGTCTACAGTGGCCAGCAAAGGCCTAGACGAGCGGATGAACCGCAGGCTCTAACCTGCCTCTTCCTGTTCACCCCACTCCCGGGCTGCTCTGCTTCTTCATCTGGAGAGGCCCTTTTCTCATCAGGGCACTCTCCCCGCAGTTTGCCTTTGTTCCTGGAACACCTTTTCCTCGGATACCTGCCTACCTGGCTCCTCACCTCCTGCAAACCTTTGCTCAACGTCACCTTCTCATTGCTGTTGTTGTTCAGTCGCTCGGTCATGTTCGACTCTTTGTGACACACAGACTGCAGCACGCCAGGCTTCCCTTTTCACCTTCTCAGTGAGATCATCTGTATTAGTTTTTTATTACTGCTGTGGCCAATTAGTACAAATTCAGTGGCTTAAAAGAACACACATTCTCTCCCAGGAAGAATCTGTTTCCTTACTTTTCCCGGCTTCTAGAAGAGGCTCACGTTCTGTGTCTCCTGGCTCCCTTCCAGGCAGCAGTTTATCACTCCAGCCTCTGTCTTTACACCTGCTGCCTCTGTCTCTGCCACCTGCCTCTTTCCCTCGTAAGGACTCTTGTGATCACATTGGGCCCACGTGGATAACACACGCTAATCTCCCCATCCGATGGTCCTTCACTTCATCCCGTCTGCATAGCCCTTTCACCCTATAAGGATGTGGATATGTTTGGGCATCATTATTCTGCTACTGTGCCTTCCTTGTCCATCCTACTTGACTTGTACCTGCTCTCTCCCAGAATTCCTAATCTCTTTTTCTTGCTTAAGTTTTCCTTTGTGCCCATTATCATCTGCTAGAACATTATAGACCTTGCATACTTATTTTGCTGATGGTCTGCCTTCACCCACTAGAATGTAATCTGAATGAGGGTAAATATTTTTGTTTTATGCCATTGCTACATTTTCACTGCTTATGACAGTGCCAAACTCATAGTGAGTATTTTATACACACACACAGATATATTTGTTTAAATGAAATAGGTACAAGACTTTGGGAAAAGATACTGATGTGACCTGGTGGGGGGTGGTGGGGGACTTCCTCCAGTGATGAAAAAAGTCCACATGGTTGACCTTCTAGAGGAAGCTGAATAGCTCCAGAGACCTCCCAAGTCAGAACTGCCTTGTCTCCATTGAAATACTTGCCCAGGTTCTGGTTTCTCATCTTTTCTCTCACGTTTGTGTTTGCTCTTTCTCTGGAATATTCTCAAATATTTTGTATTAGTTTCAGACTCTAGGTTATAAACACCTGAAGGAAAAAAAAAACCCATTTTCCTCCTTGTTTGTCCTATAATTTTCCTACTCTGTTTGCATAGTGTTAGATATTGGGTGCCTCATATTTCCTTTTCTGATTTTTAACCTTTTGTTTCATATAAATCAGTTTAAAGGGAGAAGAGGACCAATGTCTCAATTATTTGTGGGGTTTTGGAGGGCAGGTGTTGGGGGAGCTGTGAGGTATTTGCTCTTAGAAAAAAAACTTCTTTGTGTGGGAAGTATAGCTTCCTAGTTTGAGAACAATGATAAGAAAGTTGGAATTTGAAATCTAGCATATACCTTCAGAAATGGTTTTTCCATATGAGATTTCTCTGGTTGATATGTATGGAACAATAAGTGTAGATGTCAATAACTAAATCTATCAAGGCCACAGACTTTAAGCACTACTGTAAACATTTCTGTTAACTCTGGGTAAAGGTAGGGTGACGGTGTAAGAGTTAAGTTTTACTTCAAACATTTCAATCTGTCAGTGTGAAGGGTAGAAGGAGTTGCTTTTCAATGATCTATATTTCAAGATGTTGAGATATTTTTCTTGATACTAGTCTTCGTCGGCTTTATTGTTGTTTTAGTTGCTAAATTGTGTCCGACCCTTTTGCAACCTCATGGACTGTAATCCCATAGCCTCCTCTGTGTATGGCATTTCCCAGGCAAGAATACTGGAGTGGGTTGCCATTTCCTTCTCCAGGGGATCTTCCAGACCCAGGGATCAAACCCGCGTCTTCTGCATTGTAGGCAGATTTTTCACCGCTGAACCACCAGGGAAGCCTATAGTTTAGCCTATAGTTTAGGCTATAGGCTACTAGAACAAAACTACCATAAATTGAGTGGCTTACAAACAACACATATTTATTTCTCACATTTCTGGGGGCTGGGAAGTCCGTAATTATGGTGCTGGCAGATTCAGTGTCTGGTGGAGTCCTGCTTCCTCGCAGATGGACACCGTAACCTCACGGGGTGGAAGGGCTGAGAGTTCTGTCTGGGGCCTCTTTTATAAAGGCACTCACTCTGTTCATGAGGGCTCCACCTTCATGACTTGGTCATCTTGGAAAGGTCCCACCTCAAGGTTCCATCACATTAGGAATCTTTTTTAAAAAAATTTATTTATTTGGCTATGTCGAGTCTTAGTTACAGTATTTGGATCTTTGTTGTGTCATGTGGGATTTTTTGATATGATGCATGGACTCTCTAGTTGTGGCACACAGGCTTAGATGCTACAAGGCAGGTGGGATCTTAGTTCCCTGACCCAGGACGGAACCTGCGTTCTCTGCACTATAAGATGGATTCTTTACCACTGAGCCACACAGGGAAATCTGAGGAATTATGTTTTGAACACATAAAGTTTGGTGGAGGGGGCATGAACATTGAGACTGTAACAATACTTATGGAGAAAATAGAATTCTTACTAGTATTTTCAGCTCCAAGTTGAGAACAGATGTTTTGATACTTGTCCTGCTGTGGTCTGAGACTTGGCACCATGGATCTTCCTGCGGTCTACTAACAGTTTAGCCAGCACACAAGGATCAGCATGAAATCCTCACTGAGCATTTCTGGTAGTTACATTTTACTTATGCCAGAGCAAGGGCTTCCCTGGCGGCTCAGATAGTACAGAATCTGCCTGCAATGCAGGAGACCCGGCTTTCATCCCTGGATTGGGAAGATCCCTTGGAGAAGGGAATGGCAGCCCACTGCAGTATTCTTGTCTGGAGAATCCCGTGGACAGAGGAACCTGGGAGGCTACAGTCCATGGGGTCACAAAGAGTCAGACACGACTGAGCAAATAGCACTTTGACTTTCATTCCAGAGCAAAGTTAATATATGATGAAAAGCAGAGTATTTCCAGCGCCTTTTCAGGTATTATGACAAGAACCTTCCTTCTAGAAAAGCACTGGTGGGTTGTGAGGATGCTGCGTGCTATGACATCCTTTGCCTTCAAGGCATTGTGAACAACTTGAATCAATCGGTAACCTTATTAAACACAAGCAAACAGTAAAATGAAAGCCGTTTATCTGAAACAGCAGGTTGGAGACTTAATTTGTACCTTGATGTTGTGTCACTAACGCTGCCAAAACTTTGCTCCACCAGAGCAGGGCATGAATTTTTCATTGCCCAATAAGCAAAGTCTTTAGAGTTTCATGGTAGTTTCTCTCTAATAGTGCTAATATGTTGAGCATTGTTGACATTCTGCTTATGGTTGCCAAGGATAACATAAAAAGACTTGCTTTGAATGCTACTATAAAAATATTAAAGAAATAACTTTGATATAGGAACTAAAGTTGAATTATGTGCTTGCTATAAAGTCATTTAAGATGGGAGAGGGGAGGGGGACCTTTCAAGTTGATTTTAGATAGTAGATACAGACATCTTTATTGGATTTATCTGGAGAAAAGGAAGAAAAATCCCCAAATTATCTGTCGAGTTGACTTGTATGCGGCTCAGCCTTATTGACCTTCATTCCCACCCACATCAACCCTTCCCCTTTAGATTCTTTTTCCTTACTCTGACCTCACGTTTAGAGAAAAAGCTCAACTGAGTCACAGGTACCAACTGTGCACATTTACCAACTTATTCCCAGGATGCTACCATTGCTCATAAAGCATTTTGAAGATTCTTCTGTTGGCTTGGTCTTCAGAGCTGGTGATAAGATGTGTGATGAAGTCAGTCTTACTGATTTAAGCTGCCTTTTAGGGTCACATACAGTGGAACTAACATGGACTGTGAAGTCTCATAACTATTCAGAATCCAGGCTCTGTTCTCAGTAGACATGTGAAATCTTAGGCAAATTACTTAAGCTCTTTGAACCTCATTTTCTGGTTGCAGCAACACATACCTTATATGGTTGGTATGTGGATGAAATGTGGTCACGTGTGTAAATCCACTACAGTGCCTTCGTTCCCTCCTTCTGTTTTCCTTGCCCCTCTTTTTCCATCCAGGCTCACTCTGAGGTTGACTTCTGAGAGGTTAGATACACAATCAAGCTTGGTGCTTGCTAGAGAGTGAGGAGCTAGACTTGGATGTTAGCACCCTGGGGAATGGTATCTGTGATGCTGGAGGGCCCTGTAAGTCCTACAAGGAAAGTGAGGCAGGTCAGGAGAGTGGGAAGTGACGCTCTGAAGGCTTCCTGGGCAGTCTCTGGCATCTCTGGTCAAGGCATTATTAGTGCTGAGTTATTTGAAGCCTGAGGTTGTGGCAGATATTAGAAAGCCTGAGGTCATGTCTCACTCTTTGCGACCCCATGGACTGTAGCCTGCCAGACTCCTCTGTCCATGGAATTCTCCAGGCCACAATACCGGAGTGAGTAGTGGTTCCCTTCGGAGAAGGCAATGGCACCCCACTCCAGTACTCCTGCCTGGCAAATCCCATGGACGGAGGAGCCTGGTAGGCTGCAGTCCGTGGGGTCGCTAAGAGTCAGACACGACTGAGCGACTTCGCTTTCACTTTTCGCTTTCGTGCATTGGAGAAGGAAATGGCAACCCACTCAGTGTTCTTGTCTGGAGAATCCCAGGGACGGGGGAGCCTGGTGGGCTGCTGTCTATGGGGTCGCACAGAGTCGGACAGACACGACTGAAGCGACTTAGCAGCAGCAGCAGCAGCAGCGGTTCCCTTCTCCAGGGTATCTTCCCAATCCAGGGATTGAACCCAGGTTTCCTGCATTGCAGGAGGATTCTTTACCATCTGAGCCACCAGGGAAGCCCTGTCATTTGAAGCCTGAGGTCATGGCAGATGTTAGAGATGGATGGTAGTTATTGCCTTGTCAAGAGTCTAGAGGCTTTAAGTCCAGCTTTCTCTTCTGTCCCAGTCAAATTCATGGGCAATTAAATTTCCTCCTACATTTCTGGTCAGGTCGCTGTTTCTCCATTATTTCTCATCTTCAAGGGCATCTTCTCAAGGTAAACAGAAAAGTCTTAGTGCACCTGGGGCTAGTAGGGCTCTATGCTCTTTCTTCTTCATTGTCAAAGCCATGGGCTTCCAAGGTAAGGACAGAGCCTAGTGATAGCAGTGGCAGTCATATCCCTCATTTTTGAATAAATAAACCCATATACAATTTCATCTCTCGTTTACTTCACTTACTCACTTGTCCATTCATTCAACAGATTTCTTCCTGAAGCAGTTGCCCTGGAAAGAAACCGCCTTTTCTTATCATCAAGGGGGAAAGAAGAGAGGCTGTTCATATAGTTAAGCCTGATTTAGTATGACTTTTGACAGTTTCTAAATTAAAATAAGATTTAACTTGGAAGGGCAAGAGCTGCTATCACTGGAAATATTAAAACATCTAAAAAAAATCGACCCTGAAAGAACTTGCAAAATGTTTTTAAAAATGATTACCCATGTTGCAATGACCGAGCGGCATTCCAAGCTTTCAAAGCGTCCAATCAACGCTTTAATTAGTATCCTCTGTGTACTTGGTCCTTGACCATAGGCACTCAGCTACCGTCTGAAGGTAGACAACCTCAGAGAACGTACTTCGTGCTCTGGGTGAGAGGATGCTGTCAGCAAGTACATCTGGTGAGAGAAACAGAGACGCTTTCACGGAGATTGGACTATTTGAGTTAGTCCCGAAGAACGAGTAGGATTTTATGCAACAGATACGAGGGGTATTTTGTTAGTTACATGTCCTACTTCGGTCCCTGTTTGGAATTTCTGTTTCACTGGCTCCTTAGAGAGACAAAACTCACATTTTGTACCTTAAAAGAAGACGAGAGGACCGATTCTTTGTGTGCAGTACTTTTCACGAATTTCTTTGTGTTGCCAAGCTTACTTGTAGAGCTGAAGCCGGTCAGAGCTTTAGTTCAAATGTATGATTGAACTAAATTACAACCCTTCACCTCTGCCCCTGGAGCCTTATGCTACCCAAGGCTCCCAGCGGGGATGGTCTGCCTTCTGTGATTTATTTACAGACTGAATGATGAACAATTGCAATTCCTGGGCTTAAACCAATAGCAGGGGTCAGAAATTACTTAAACTTTGTGATTTCCACTTATAAATGCTGTCTTCCAAAAACTGTTATTTTTCTAACATGCATGAATATACCGAGCCATAGGAATTTTCTTAAATGCAGGGAGGTAATGAAAGTGCTTTATAAACTGTTAAGTTCTAATATTGTTATTATTAGAGGTACGTGTTATTAAGATATTGGCTGATTTTAGAAAGTACAGAGATCTTTTAATTGTGAAATTATTCTGAAGCATGTAGAAGCATTTTGGAATAATCTTTGCCTTTAGAACACTGTGTCTGGTTTTTAAATTCCCTTGATTTATACTTTTAGCATTGTGTAGATTAGCAATGGAGTGTATTATTGTCCTTGAGATGTAGTAATATTTTTGTATAAATCTCTAATCTATCAAGGAAAAGGCTAGGTAAATAAATAAGATCACAATTGTCCCATCATTTTGAAGAACGATTTAAGACCATAGGAAATACTGACTTACCTTTTCCAGAGAGGCAACTAATTTTTTTTTGTATTTTTACTTAGAGCCAAATTTATCCTGCCTACCTTTGATTAATTGAAACAGTATGTTATCATAAACCTTAACAGGAAAATTCTTCTTCTTCTGTTTTAACCAGAAGAGAAATGTGAAATGCCTTGCTTTCTTGGACCTGCTTTCTGTGTCTCAACATCATAAAACATTCTTGACACTTCTATAATGTTTAGCTTCAATTATTTTTTTCTTGGCTTAAACAATCAAAATGAATTACTTGAATGTTCTCCTCCTCCTCCTGTACAAAATGGAACCTAATGTATCCTTCTACTCCCAACCCTGGGACCGTTCCTTTTACTTCTGTAGTCTCTATTATTTCTGCCTTGTTCAGGTTGGAAAGTTGTAAGTCTCCTTACACCCCACCCCCTCCTGTGTTCTCCCTTCTAGTTTCTGTTTCTTCTGCCTTCTAGAAATCGCTTACGTCCACTTTATTTCTATTTCCATGGTTGCGCCGTGTTTAGACTCTTTTCATTTATTGTAAGAGATTCCTCCTGCCCCTCCCCAATTTATATTCTTTCTAAAATGTGATGTGAAGTGATGGTGTTGTCAGTCCCTCACGAAGAAACTTTGCGCGGGTCCCTGACATGAACACCAGCTCTTTAATATGTTTAGATGGTCTTCCGAGTTCTGGCTGTCAGTTATTTTCTGAGCCTCTCATTCTGCAAAGTAATCAAGTAGATTTTGCACCCTCCTGCCTTCTGTTGCAGACCTCCGCCCCTTTCCCTCTCCCTCTTGTTTAAACTTCGATGGGTTAGCTGGTGACTGACTCTTTCATTGAACACACCCCACCTGTTGTGTGTTCTGGTATTTGTCCACTCCTGGGTTTTGTCTTTCGACCTGCCTTTGTTCACCACTTGTATAGTCTCTGGCTTATCTGCCTGATTCTGGTTGATTATGTTCCTTGCCAATTTCATACCTACTTGTTCTCTCAATTATTTTTTAGCCTCCTTAGACCAAGCTCCTTGTCTTGTATCTATAAACTGCTGTTGGCTTGAGAGTGGCAGTGTATTATTATTTTTTTTGAGAAGAGGAGAAATAATTTTTTAATTGAAAAAATAGTTGATTTACAATGTATTGATTTCTGATGTACAGCAAAGTGCCTCAGTTATACATATATATATAACATAAATATATGTGTGTATAAATTATACATATATATTATATAGATGTTTAGTTGCCAAGTCATGTCCAATCCTTTGTGACCCCGTGGACTATAGCCTGCCAGGCTCCTCTGTCCATGGGGTTTCCCAGGCAGGAATCCTGGGTGGTTGCCTCTTCCTTCTCCATGGAAGTGTATTTTTAATCAAATTATTTTGTTGCTATAGGTCCATGATAATGGGGCAGTAGATAAAATGGATCTTTGAGTGTATTATGACTTTATCTTGTGATGCATAAATATATATCTGTGTTATTACTGATATTATTTTCTAATGGGAGGGTCAAGGAGGACAGGGTTTTATTTATTTTAATTTTTTTTTTACACCAAAAACATTTTGTACTGTGGTGTAGCCAATTAACAACGTTGTGATAGTTTTAGGTAAAAAGTGAAGGGACTCAGCCATACATATACATGAAAGGAAGGCAGGGTTTTGGCCACTGATCTGAGTTTAGACTTTAACTTTTCTTTCTTGTTTGTGATCCCTGCTAGAATTCTGAATTTTCAGTGCCACTTGGTGACCTGATAAACAGGAATTTAGTGTTACTATGAACTGAGCAGCGTTTCAGCATTTGACTGTTGTATCATCGTTTCTGTAGGTTCAAAATGTAAAAGAAATCTTCATCTTTTAACCCAAGAGTATCTCAGATTTCAGTCCTTAGCCTCTTTCTATCTAGACTTACCCCAAAGAAGTCCAATGGTATTAAATGTCACCTACACGGTGAAGACACACAAATGTGTATCTCTAGTTTCAACTGCATCCTGAGCTCCAGGCTCCTATCTCTAACTGCCTGCTAATTGTTGCCTCTTGGAAGAGTCATAGACAATTCAAACATTACATATGCACAGGAGGATTCTTGCTCCCTCGCTGACATCCTTGGGCCCCTACACCTGCTCTGCCCTCGATCTTCCCCATCTCAGCAAGGGGCCACTCCATGCTACCGTTGCTGGGCGAAAAAGCTCACCTTGACTCCTCTTTACTTCGTACACCCCAACCAGCAAACACTGTTGAACTGTATTCGAACCTCACTTTTCTCACCACATCTATCGAGTTCACTCTACTTCCCTCCATACATCATTTTCCTGGGTTATTAAACAGCCTCTTAACTCATTTCTCATATATTCACTCTTGTCCCCTGCATTTTATTCTTCACTCATCTGCTAGAGTGAGCCTTTTGAAACATGAGACAGATAATATTTTCTTTTTTACATTTAAATTTAATTTTATTTTTAATACCCAAAGCATTTTTTTAAAATTGAGGTATAGCTGATTAACAATGTTGTGATAGTTTCAGGTGAACAGTGAAGGGACTCAGCCACACATATACACACATCCATTCTCCCCCAAACCCCCCTCCCATCCAGGCTGGCACATAACATTGAGCAGAGTTCCATGTGCTATACAATAGGTCTTTGTTGATTATCCATTTAAAATACAGCAGTGTGTACATGACCTTCCCAAAGTCCTTAACTATTCCTTCCCCCCAGTAACCATGAGTTCTGTTTTCTAAGTCTGTAAGTCTCCTTGTGTTTTGAAAGTAAGTTCATTTGTATCATTTCTTTTTAGATTTCACAATAAGGGATGTCATGTGATATTTCTCTTTCTCTGAGACAGATATATTTTTTTTGACAGATAATATTTTCATATGCTTAAAAACTTGCAGTCATTTTTCAGATCAAAGTAAAAGTCACTAACTTGCCACAGTGAACAAGGCTTTGGATCATCTTGTTCCCTGACTCTTCCCTGATCTCAAGTCCAATCAAGTCCCCCTCTTTTATGATAATCCTCCAAGATGCCAGGCAAACGTTCTTCTTCTGCCTCAGGGCCTTTGCCCAGAAAACTCTTCCACCGAGTATCATGCATGGCTCTGGGACTTCCCTGGTGGTCCAGGGGCTAAGACTCTGTGTTCCCATTGCATGGGGTCTGGATTCAGTCCCTGGTCATGGAACTAGATCCCATATGCTGCAGCCAAGAGCCGTGGCTCCTGCATACTGCAACGAAGATTGAAGATCTGCGTGCCAAATAAATTAAAAAATTCCTTTCCCATAAAGAAGAGCCAAATATCACCAGAGCTCACTTTCTCTCCCTTTATCCAAGCCTCTGCTTAATATTACCCTATCATCGGAGGAGTATTTTCTGACTCCTTCATTTAAAACGGTATCCTCACCATCTCTAGTCCCTTTTTCGTTGTTGTTCAGTTGCTAAGTCGTGTCTGTCTCTTTGTGACCCCATGGACTGTAGCCCGCCAGGCTTCCCTTTCCTACACTGTCTCCCAGAGTTGCTCAAATCATGTCCATTGAATTGGTGATGCCTTCCAACAATCTCATCCTCTGCTGCCCTCTTCTCCTTTTGCCTTCAGTCTTTTCCCAGCTTCAGAGTCTTTTCCAATGAGTTGGCTGTAGTCCCTTATTTTCCTTTATTCTTTTCCATAGCACCTCTTACAACCTGACATGTTTTATATACATTTAAAAAAATGTCTTTCCTGGTAGCTTCCCCCTTCTCTAATGTGATCCTCACGAGCTCAGGGACTTAATTTTGTTTTTTGCTGTATCGCCAGTTTTAAAAATAGTACTTGGTATATGGTAGGCATGCAGGCAAGTATTACACACATGAATGAGTGTGTTCAAGAGGCACAGTTAAACCATTTTAAAGGTTGTCTCAAGCAGCTAGGTGCTGAATATTTATTTGTAGAAAAGACAAACAAGCAAACGACAAAGAGCTCAAATCTTTTCTGAATATTTTCCCTCAATCTTTGGGCTAGTTTAGTACTCCCAAGTCTCACAGCTTCTTTACTCCTAATGACTCACTGTGTCTCTGTTCCATCTAATTGATTGTTTTCTACCTTGTATTGGTGAATTAATTTTACATACGTATCCACTCTTTTGAAGAAGACTATAAATTTCTTGAGGGTGGGGACTGGGTCCTAAATTTGAATTAGGTACAAAATGAGATTTTAATATACAGATTGAACCTGTTCCATTAGAATTCATTTTAGTTATATTGTCAAATACATACAAAAGATTAAGGCATATTGTACATTGTGTGACTCTGGGTCCAAAGGTTAGGGTGAAATAGAATTCAAAGAAAAAACCCTGGAAAATAGCACCTGTACCCCTACTCTGACTGTTCTTTGTTCTGTACAGTAAATTCTATATATGGCAGAATAACCCCCTAGCTTGTGGGAAGGTGATTGTAATAATATCAACACCAGCCTTGGTATCAACACTTCAATAGGTCCCAACTGACAAATATTTGGGCAGAAGTGTTGAATATTCCATTGTTAGAGTATGAATGGAGGTTTAAACATTTTCCACACATTTTCAACACACCTTAGGTAACACAGGTGTTTAGTACAAGAAGGATGGGGAAAACGTGCCCTCAATTATTTATGCAAAAACAAAGAATATATAGTTTTCTTTTGTTCCATAAAATATCCCCCAATCATGTAATGCAAGACTTTTGATTTGGCCCATGGTGGAGTTTGCTTGATGTCTATTGAAAGACCATCACCACATCCAAGTAAGACATTATAATTTTTTTCCTCTCAATTTTGTTTTGCCTCCTTATTTTCATGTTTTCTGTAGCTTTATATAGATAGTTGTATCTCTCCAAAGTCATTATTTAGGTAAACCATACAGATCTGACCTTTCCAATCTTTTTCACATAGATAATTCACTAAGGTGTTTAATCCTTATTTTCTTTAAATATATATATATATTTTTTGATGTGGACCATTTTTAAAGTCTTTATTGCCTTTGTTACAATATTGCTTCGGTTTTATGTTTCGGTTTTTGAGCCACAAGGTGTGTGGGATCTTAGGTCCCTATTAGGGATCGAACCCATACACCTGCATTGGAAGGTAAAGCCCAACCACTGGACCACCAAGGAAATCCCTGACTCGTATTTTTTCTATGTCCTAAATTTTCTTTAGTATTCTGTATTTTTCTTACCCAAAGTCCCAGGAGCCAAGCATAACATTGACACTGGTCCATTGGGTCCTTCTCGAGACTCCCATATCACTTTTCAGATGCCCGTGTTGGTACCACCCACATCTCAGTCACTGGCTTTTTTTTTTTTTCAAGCTGTCATCACTCATAGTAAATCCTGTTTTAGTTTCTTATAACAGTTCTATGTCTCTTCTATTATTATACTTTTACAAGGACCTTCCTTCCATTACAGAAAGGTGTTTTATAACATTCCCTACAGAGATATTACCTTACTAGGCTGGATCTTATTTTTATTGCCTGCCTCCATTTCTAATCTGACTGTATTACTTGGTTTCATTTCTCAGCTCTGAATGTTAACAACACTGCACAGATGGATGTTGTGATTTGCTTGCAGAGGTTATTAAGATGCTATTTGCTTCTCCTCCCCAAAGTCATTAATAAAGATAGGGAAAGTCAGGTAAAAAAAAAATCCCTGTGTTACAGCATTAGAAATTCTCCCCCACCCCCAAACGAATTTAATATGCCATTACTTAGCCCTCCCTTTTGTTTTCTTTCAGTCAATTGATTCCCTTTTGCTGTGCTCATGGCAAAAGAAATGTAGCCCAATTTTGTGAGTTGAATTAGATGAGTCCCTGAACTTTTGTCATTGTTACAGTCGGGATTTAGGACATTTTCTTTCATGAATTAGTATTAACAGCATCAAAAGAGCTTAATGAGATTCACCTGGCATGATTTGTAAGGTGATTATTTTTCAGAATTTACTGAAAAAGAGAAGTCCTTTGATTTGTTATGCTTTCAAGGAGTAGAAAACAGCAGCTGGGAAAGGATATTGAAAAGGGTCAAAGTGTGTTAAGGCACGGCTGAGTTTCTTTCCAACAGATTGGTGGGAGTAATTTTGTGTTCAGCTTATACTGGTGTCAGCAGTCTGAACCAGACAACACACAGAAAGGGCAAACAAAAAATGACTTATGGTCATTCATTTAACAACTGATTACCTACCCCAGACGCTGGGATGGCAGTGATGAATGAGGGACATATAGGAGGACATGGCAACCCACTCCAGTATTCTTGCCTGGAGAATCCCCGTGGATAGGGGAGCCTGGTGGGCTGCAGTGCGTATGGTCAAGGAGTCAGACATGACTGAAGCAACTTAGCATGTAGCATGCATTCCTTACCTTGGGCTTCCCAGGTGGCTCAATGGTAAAGAATCTGCCTGCAATGCAGGAGATGCAGGTTGGGTTCCTGGATCGGAAAGATCCCCTGGAGAAGGAAATGGCAACCCACTCCAGTATTCTTGCCTGGGAAATCTCATGACAGAGGAGCTTGTCGGGTTACAGTCAGTGGGGTTGCAAAGAGTCAGACGTGACTGAGCAACTAGACAACAACAACAACAACAACAACAACAACAATTCATCACTTTGTAGACATGTTATACTGGGGTTAGTGGACAAGTGGAAAGACGATTTTAGGACAGTGCTCTTATCCAGGAAGTTCGAGGTGCTATAGAAATTGATTGGGGGAGAACCTACCCTTTTTAAAACTAATTGAAAATAGAGACACCTCAATTTTGAAGCTGTTAGCAGTTCCAATGGAGCTGGAATGGAATAAAAAAGTTGGATGAATCAACATAGAATACTTATTTTTAAAAATTTTTATTTATTTATTTTTGGCTGCGCTGGGTCTTTGTTGCTGTGTGAGGACTTTTCTCCAGCTGCGGTGTGCAGGCGTTCAGGTGCGGTGGTTTCTTTCACTGTGGAGCACAGGCTCTAGGGAGTTCAGGCTTTGGTAGTTGTGATGCATGATGTTGGTTGCCCTGCAGCGTGAGGGATCTTCCTGGACCAGAGATTGAACCTGTGTCCTCTGCATTGGCAGGTGGATTCTTAACCACTGGGTCACCAGGGGAGCCCTAGAATACTTATTTATTTAGGTGAGTTAGCATAGACTAACAATTTAATTGTATTAATTAGCATAAAAATAATTTGTAAAGCCAGTGGAGAAAGAGATATGGGTAATTTTAGCAACACTGTTGAAAACACATATGCTATACTATACAATTCTCATAAAAATGTAATAAGAATATGCATCAGTGCCATGCGATATGAAGAATACTATTGAATGTTATTCACTGATTGTTCTTCGAAGCACAACTATTAAGTACTCAGTAGATGTTCATTTAGTTGGTGAATAGAATTAAGGAGATGCAGAGGGGATAAAGAAAGGGAAAGTGAAAGTTACTCACCATGGACTGTATAGTCCATGGAATTCTCCAGGCCAGAATACTGGAGTGGGTAGCCGTTCCCCTCTCCAGGGCATCTTCCCATTCCAGGGATCGAATCCAGGTCTCCCAGAGTGGGTCGAATTAGTGGAAACTTCAATTAGGAATGACTACATCAGAGGACACACTTCACCTGGGTGATTTTTAATAACTGAGAGGGAGGAGCTAAGAAGTGGATTGTATCCTGTATGAGATTCGAGTCAGGGAGTCTCTGGTGGAACCAGCCAGCCTGTTCCCTACGGGGATATAGGTATCTCTCTGAAGTGAACTTCAGAAAGTACCTTACATTTTGGTCATTCCCAGGAATAGAGTCTATTATGAAATCCTGAAACACTCAAAGCTGGCTTTGCTTCCAGGAAGGGCACCATCTGAGATAAACAAGGTCATGTTTATGTCCTGACATGGCTATCCTGGCCTTGAAAATGTAGAAATGCTCTTGGTGCAAAGAAAACAGTGCAGCCCATTCTCTGTAGGAGCTTTGCCTGTAGGAGTGGAGCCCGCTGCAATGGTCAGCTGGAGAATCTTAGATGTCGTCTCCAACACATGAATGTCTTTATGTTCTTAAATTATATTTTCCATTCCTCTTTGGTTCTGTCCTGTTTTTGCCATGTTCTTCATTTTAAGATTTGCTGCCGTGCCAGAATCTTCCTGGCTGCATGAAGATGGGTCACTTGGAGGGCTATTTACAACCCTGCACTTTATCCTCCTGTCTTCTGCTTTTTTTGATTTTACCTGTATCTTCTACTCTGGGCTTCCTTGGTGTCTCAGTGGTAAAGAATCCACCTTCCAATGCAGTAGACGTGGGTTCAGTCCCTGGGTTGGAGAAATCCCCTGGAGAAGGAAATGGCAACCCATTCCAGTATTCTTGCCTGGGAAATCCCATGGACAGAGGAGCCTGGAGGGCTAGACTCCTGCTGCTGCTGCTGCTAAGTCGCTTCAGTCGTGTCCGACTCTGTGAGACCCCATAGACGGCAGCCCACCAGGCTCCGCCATCCCTGAGATTCTCCAGGCAAGGACACTGGAGTGGGTTGCCATTTCCTTCTCCAATGCATGAAAGTGAAAAGTGAAAGTGAAGTCGTTCAGTTGTGTCTGACTCTTCGCGACACCATGGACTGCAGCCTACCAGGCTTCTCCACCCATGGGATTTTCCAGGCAAGAGTACTGGAGTGGGGTGCCATTGCCTTCTCTGGGGCTGGAGTCCATGGGGTCGCAAAAGAGTTGGATACGACTGAGCAGCTAAACATCAACAACAATCTTCTACTCTGTATCAGTTGCTGGTTTTGACTTCAAGTTCTTCTGATACTAGGAGTTCAAAATAGAAAAATTTCCTTTCTTTCACAACTTTCTTTACTTGTCAATATCTCTTTAAAAGTAAGTAAGGATGGGAATAGAATAACACAACTTATGGAAATAGAGGGAGACAGCAGCAGGGCCAAGAGGAGAGGAGCACGTGGGCGGTGGTCATCCACTTTGCTGGGGACTCTACCGTTTATTGGTCTTGGGACTACGATGGCTTTTGCCATCTTAAAAGTGTTTCTGTTCTCCGTTTCCTGACAATGTTGTGCAGCAAGTATGGTCTGCTGAAAATAAGACTTGATTTAAAAAAATTGCAGCTGTAATCTGGATCCTGCTGAGATGGCAGATTATGAAAAACAAATTGTGAAAAATCACATTTGGGTGAAAACCAAATACTTGAAAACCAGGCAAGACTTTGGTGACTTTCATTTACCGCAGTGCAGCTGTCTGCCAAGCAAAAAATAATAAATCAACAAGGGATTTTTGTGGCAAGGCAACTATCTAGTACCTTGACTGTGGTGGTAGATACAGAAACCTACTGTGGTAATAAAACTGTACAAAGCCTGATACGGGGGCTTCCCAGGTGGCACTAGTGGAAAAGAACCTGCCTGTCCATGCAGGAGATATAAGACATATGGGCTCTATCCCTGGGTCAGGAAGATCCCTTGGAGAAGGACATGGCAACCCACTCCATATTTCTTGCCTGAAGAATCCCATGGACAGAGGAGCCTGTGGGCTACAGTCCATGGGGTTGCAAAGAGTCAGACATGAATGAAGCAACTTAGTGTGCACTCAAAGCCTAATAAACACGTACTCACACTCAAATGAGGACAAATATAAGAAAATCTGAATAAGATTACTAGATTGTACAAGGTCAATTTTCTGATTGTGATATTGTATTGTAGTTTTGTGAAATGTTACCATTGGAACAAATTGGGAAAATTTACAGAGGATCTCTCTCTCTATTATTTCTTATAACTGCTTATGACTTTATAATTATCTTGATAAACATTTTGATTAAAAAAAGACTTGCAGTGAAATATATCTGGTTTCAGTATTATATCATGATGATTTTGCCTCTGAAAAATAAGTCAGAGCAGATTCCTTTAAACATTAGGGTATAAGGATATAGTTCCAAAGGAAAACCATTTCTGAAAATTTTAGCTAACTCATTTGCTTTGAAGAAGGATGATATCTTAATCTAACAATTTCTCCAAAGGAGGTAAAGTTTAAAAGTTTCAGAGTCATATAAGCAATTTGGAAATAATGCATAAAGATTCACTTTCAGTGAATTTGTACATAATGTGATATGCTATTTTCATATGTGAGAATTTAAATTCAGTTAAATATAATCACACAATTATTTAGAGGTCAGAGTCTATATTCACTGTTTCCTAATCTGTAAAAGATGAGTTCTTTCCCAGCATATCCAGAATGTAATCTCTACATATAAAATCAAGTAATAAGTAGTAAAACACTAAGTTTACCATTCCAGGTCATTGTTTGCCATTTGAGAGCCTGTGTGTTTATGACCCCAGGAGACCAAATATTTAGTCCAGCTGTTCTCTTACTCAAAACTTTCTCTGAACTTTCTGAAAATGCTTTTGGACTCTATGACACATTCATTTGGATATCATCAGGGGAAGGAGTGTTTGCTTTTCGAGGAGAGTGAAATAGTCAACATCTACCAAGTTAAGTCTGGTAAATAAAGTGGTAGATGAGATTGAATCGTATTCTCTTGGGTCAAAAACAAGGAGTTACTATAAAGCAATGCATTTACTTTTCTTGTGTGGTTTATTTATTGGTTCTGAAAAAAGTAAGAAATGTTTAGAGCTCAAAGGGGTAAGCCTTTAGGACACTCATTTGTGTATGTTTATTATAGAACCAGAGTTTTAAGACTCTGTGGGCAAATCTGATGCATAAAATGATTTGATACTCTGGGTACAGACCAACCAACAAAGACATATTTGCTGAATACCTTTCTATATTCCAAATGTTGAAGGAATTGAAAAAAAAAGAGTATTAGATATATTTTCAACCCCATGAAATAATCCCATTCCATATATTTAATTTAATTCCTATACTTAATGGGCTTCCCAGGTGGCGCTAGTGGTAAAGACCCCGTCTGCCAATGGAGGAGTCATAAGAGACGCGAGTTCGATCCCTGGGTCAGGAAGGTCCCCTGGAAGAGGGATTGGTACCTCACTCCAATTTTCCTGCCTGGAGAATCCCATGGACAGAGGAGCCTGTCGGGCTACAGTCTACAGGGTCACTCAGAGGTGGACACGACTGAAGTGATGTTCATTTCAGTTCAGTCGCGTCCGACTCTTTGCGACCCCATGAATCGCAGCACGCCAGGCCTCCCTGTCCATCACTAACTCCCAGAGTTCACTCAGACTCACGTCCACTGAGTCAGTGATGCCATCCAGCCATCTCATCCTCTGTCATCCCCTTCTCCTCCTGCCCCCAATCCCTCCCAGCATCAGAGTCTTTTCCATGAGTCATCTCTTCGCATGAGGTGGCCAAAGTACTGGAGTTTCAGCTTTAGCATCATTCCTTCCAAGGAAATCCCAGGGCTGATCTCCTTCAGAATGGACCGGTTGGATCTCCTTGCAGTCCAAGGGACTCTCAAGAGTCTTCTCCAACACCACAGTTCAAAAGCAGCAATTCTTTGGCGCTCAGCCTTCTTCACAGTCCAACTCTCACATCCATACATGACCACAGGGAAAACCATAGCCTTGACTAGATGGACCTTAGTCGGCAAAGTAATGTCTCTGCTTTTGAATATACTATCTAGGTTGGTCATAACTTTTCTTCCAAGGAGTAAGCGTCTTTTAATTTCGTGGCTGCAGTCACCATCTGCAGTGAAGTGATGTAGCACACATAACTATTCATGGAGAGACCAGCTGCTGCTGCTGCTGCTGCTGCTGCTGCTGCTGCTGCCAAGTTGCTTCAGTCGTGTCTGACTCTGTGCGACCCCATAGACGGCAGCCCACCAGGCTCCCCTGTCCCTGAGATTCTCCAGGCAAGAACACTGGAGTGGGTCCAGCTACTATTGACCAATTTTATTGAGAGGTTAGTGATTACTGCATTCTGTGTACGCAGCGTGGAGTACTTAGCAGATGTGTGTGAAACCGGATCCTTGTGGGCCAGAGCTGCTGAGTGGGGGGAATCCTTGTCACTGAGCAGAAGGCATCCTGTGAACTCCTAGGATGAGCTGATATAGAGAACTTGTGAGGACTCTTGCTCTCAACAGTCTGGGGAGATTTCCTTGTTCCCAGAGAGAGCTGAGAAGCTCTTCTTGAGTCCTTTACCCTAGGAAGGTAATGCTCCCCTATTTCTCCTCTGAGGGTGCCCAAGCCAGTGCTGTGTTCCCTGTAGTTGAGTGCAGTTCTGTTCCAAGGTCAAGCAATCAGGGAATTCTCCAGGTGTTAAGTGTTGAGCTTGAGAATGAAACCTGTAGACTCTGTGTAAACAGGAATGAAACCTTCATTACATTGGGGGCTGTGAGTTACTCAAAGGTTCCACTGTAGGCCCACAAATTGTGGACTGTGATCAAGTTATAGAATATCTATGTTGCTCCCCCAGTCAGCCTTGTTTTTGAATGTTGATATCTTTGATAAAGGATGCAAAGTGATTTTAATCTACTTGTTTACCTCTGGAAGAATGACTTATTTGCCATCTCAAGTAGGTCATCCAAAATTTTAATTTAATGACCTATTGAGTTCCACAGACTTTAAAAATAAGCATTATATCAATGTAAAACAATGCATATATAGAAAAATTCCTAACAGAAATATTTGGGTTACAGATATCACAATAGGAAGGTTCACTTTTAGAGCATGAGAATACATAAGGTAGACAGCGTGGTGTGTTAAAAAGGAGAGGGGAATCCAGAAAAAGGAGAATTGGAATAACTTGTATTTTTCATTTTTTTTTTAATCTTAGGTTTTGTGGGATCCAATTCCTTGATAAAATTTTCCCTATTATTCTCCTGTTGAGCCTTATCATTAGGAAAAAACTAAAAATGGATCCTACCTTGCTACATTTTGGTTTAGTAACCTTAGTTTTGGACTTAGCATGAATACTAATTCACTTCATGGGAAATAGATGGGGAAACTGTGGAAACAGTGTCAGACTTTATTTTTTTGGGCTCCAAAATCACTGCAGATGGTGACTGCAGCCATGAAATTAAAAGACGCTTACTCCTTGGAAGAAAAGTTATGACCAACCTAGATAGTATATTCAAAAGCAGAGACATTACTTTGCCGACTAAGGTCCATCTGGTCAAGGCTATGGTTTTTCCAGTAGTCATGTATGGATGTGAGAGTTGGAGTGTGAAGAAGGCTGAGCGCCAAAGAATTGCTGCTTTTGAATTGTGGTGTTGGAGAAGACGCTTGAGAGTCCCTTGGACTGCAAGGAGATCCAACCGGTCCATTCTGAAGGAGATCAGCCCTGGGATTTCTTTGGAAGGAATGATGCTAAAGCTGAAACTCCAGTACTTTGGCCACCTCATGAGAAGAGTTGACTCATTGGAAAAGACTCTGATGCTGGGAGAGATTGGGGGCAGGAGGAGAAGGGGACAACAGAGGATGAGATGGTTGGATGGCATCACTGACTGGATGAATGTGAATCTGAGTGAACTCCGGGAGTTGGTGATGGACAGGGAGGCCTGGAGTGCTGTGATTCATGGGGTCACAAAGAGTCAGACACGACTGAGCAACTGAACTGAACTGAGCTGAATACTAATCAAATTAAGTTTATTAAATAAAATACTGTTTCCTTCAAAATTTGCCTCTGTAGCCCCCATACCTCATTAAATGTCAAGATTAATTCAGTCATAATGGTTACAAGGGTTATTCTTTACATAAGAAAGAAAGAATTGTTTCCCTATAAGTGAGTAGAAACTGCTGAAAGATGGGGCCCCAGCATCGTGCTTTTATCCCGAGTTCCTGGGGGAGTCAAGGTGCTAAGAGATATTATCCATTGTCCTCCAAGGTATTTTTAAAGATCCTTAGGCCTCCCATGTGCTAGAAGGTGAGAGAGGATTTAAAGTCTTTCTGAGAATGATTCCTCACATTACTGTGGGTTTTTTTTATTACTAATACAATACTTTTCCAACATCTGTGATAGTTTTTTTTTCCCCTTCAAGGTAGTGAACACAGCTAACTTCTCTTAAGAAACAGAATAGTTAAGTATAAGTACCAGATTGTTTATACTTAGCTTCAAGTGGTTCAAATCATTCATCCTCTGAAATACTTTTTTTTCCTAAGAAAAGTACAACTATATGTTTATGAATACTAGAGAAATTCAGCTTTGGAGAGGAAATGTAGCATTTCAGTTGCTGTAGCCTTTTTATTGGGGTGTTAGTTATTATTTATAATAAGAAGCTCCAAATTTCTCTCCTGGGTCTATCTGTTGTAAAGGGTGTAACTTTCCCCCCTACCCCCACCCCCCGCCCCCTGCCCCAGAGTCTACAGAAGTGAGAATGAATCCCCTTTGGCAGTAGAAGTGAAAGCGAAAGTGTTAGTTTCTCAGTCATGTCTGACTTACTCTTGGTGACTGCATGGACTGTAGCCTGCCAGGCTCCTCTGCCTGTGGAATTCTCCAGGCAAGAATACTGGAGTGAGTAGTCAATCCCTTCTCCATGGGATCTTCCTGACCCAGGGATCAACTTCCAAAATATGGAATGTAGTTTCCATGAGGAAGGAGAGTTTTGTCTCTCTTCTTTGATGTTCCATCCTGATAGTTCAAATAGAGCTTGGTATGTAGTGGACCCTCAGTAAATATTTGTGGAATGGATGAATGAATCCTGAAGAAAAACTGTGCGTTGTGGGTCTGCTGGAGCTTGATTTCCAGGGACCTTCATATGGGGAGAAATATTATCAATGAGTTGCACGAATGTGTTGTTTCTCCTTTATCCTAAGAAAAGCTCACCCCCTTCTTCCAAGTTTGGGGCCTGAGGGAGCAGAACTCTGTGGCCAAACTCTGCAGCTCTTCAAGGGGCTGTAGTTGAGAATTTGAAAGCCCTCAGAGTGGCTGAATCAATCTTGTAGAGAGATGCCCATCAGCAGAGGGACTGTTCCAGGGCCACATGGCAGGCTGGGCTGGGTGCTGGCTAGGTGTGGAAGCCTTTCTCAGACTCATCAAATGCATGCTGTAGAGCTGGTTAATAAAGTATAAACCAGCAACCAACGATTCTATTTTAGAGTTCTTATTTCATCATAAAAAACCCAAAGTATGTGAAGATAGGTTGGAATGTGTAAAGAAAAGCTAAGAAAGCAGATTTCTGATAAGACCAGCATGTGACTTGTATAACAGCTGAATTATAGTCTGAAGGATGGAATGCTGACAGTTCCTTCTTGTGACCGCTAGGATTTTATTCCTCCCTGAAACAGGCCACTTTTGAGCCAATCTTAAGATGAGAAAATACTTTGAAGAATTATGCTTGACATGGAGTATATCTCCCTTGTTATCAGTGGGGGTTCCACTGCTTACAGGGTGGGTGGAGATAATGCCCATGTCTTTGGACATAATGGCTTTTGACAGACAGACCAAAATAATTCCTTTTTAGCCATGCAGTTGTCTGTAAATCTGCTTAGTTGGTCATTCAAAGTGACGACATTCGAGATATAGTTGATGCACTGTTTATCTTAAAGAAACATTTTAAAATTAATTCGTCAGACCTGTGCAATATTTTATCTTTTCAGTTTAATAATATCCAAATGTGCTTTTGGTTGCTTTTGTGAGGCAAAAAAACACATGTGTGTTTCCTCATAAATCAGTCAGTTAGCTTTGAAAATATAGTACATTTCAGATATGTAGCAAAGACCCTCAGAACAGTTATTAAAGCAGCATGAGGAGTTGAGTTTGCTTCAGTTTTGGGTTTTTAATAGACTGCACTGTTATGTAGTGAAGACAGAATTGTGCCATAGAAGTCTCTGGTTAAGAGCCAAGACGTTTTCTTTTCTATTATTTTCGAGGCTTTTGTTTCTTTTCGCAGAAGGAAACATATGCATTTATACTGTTGGGTAGAATTTGGCTCAGACAGTAAAGAATCCGCCTGCAATGTGGGAGACCTGGGTTCAATCCCTGGGTTGCGAAGATCCCCTGGAGGAGGGCATGGCAACCCACTCCAGTATTCTTGCCTGGAGAATCCCCAAGGACAGAGGAGCCTGGTAGGCTACGGTCCACGGGGTTGCAAAGAGTCGGACACGACTGAGCGACTATGTACATTAGAAAAGATAATTCCCACAAACCTACTCTCTTGACTCTTTAGATAAATATGTTGGCACATGAATTCTAAATTTCAAGTTGTGACTTTGTAAGAAATTTCCATGTACTTCCAATGAAGGTATTATTGCATTGGCATTCTTTGCTTGATTTAACATAAAATTATGTGAGACCTTTATGTTTGTCAAGATATATTTCAATGTAACTTAAAAGTTATTTTAAAATACACATCAAATTCATCACTTTATTCTGTTAGTTGTCTCTAGATAATTCTATTTCCTCATTTGTTTTAATTGTACCTCTTGTCACACCAGTCCAGATCATCATCTCTTTTCATTAAATTATTTGCTCGAGTGGAATTCTCTCCTAATGTACTGTGATAGTTCATGACACAAGAAACACTTTATGGTTTCTATGTAGAAAAGCAAAGTCTCAATTGAATATTCAAATAAATTGTTGTGGAAACACACCAAAGTGTTAACACATTGATAGAATTAAGACTGTAACTTATTTTTCCCTCATACTTTTAAATATTTTCTAAAAGTTCTACAATAAGCATGAATTACTTTTAAATATTTTAAGATCCATTCTCATTTAAAAAATTTCAAGCAATACAGAAAAGTTAAGATGAGAATATATGGGGCTTCCCAATGGCTCAGTGGGTAAAGAATCCGCTTGCAATACAGGAGACACAGGAGATGTGAGTTTGATCCCTGGGTCAGAAAGATCCCCTGGAGGAGGGCATGGCAACCCACTCCAGTATTCTTGCCTGGAGAATCCCATGGACAGAGAAGCCTGGCAGGCTAAAGGCCATGGAGTTGCAAGAGTCGGATGGACTGAGCAACTGAACAGCAGCAGTATGATGAGAATATATTATCACCTAAAATCTTACGACTTCAAAATAATAGTCAGCAATTAGATGAACACCATGCCAACACTGCTCTCGTTCACGTACGTATATACTCACAGACATACCTACACACACGACATACACATACACACTCAGAGGGAAAAGGACAACTAGCCAACTAGTTCAGTTCAGTCGCTCAGTCGTGTCCGACTCTTTGCGACCCCATGAATCACAGCACGCCAGGCCTCCCTGTCCATCACCAACTCCCGGAGTTCACTCAGACTCACGTCCATTGAGTCAGTGATGCCATCCAGCCATCTCATCCTCCATCGTCCCCTTCTCCTCCTGCCCCCAATCCCTCCCAGCATCAGAGTCTTTTCCAATGAGTCAACTCTTCGCATGAGGTGACCAAAGTACTGGAGTTTCAGCTTTAGCATCATTCCTTCCAAGGAAATCCCAGGGCTGATCTCCATTAGAATGGACCGGTTGGATCTCCTTGCCATCCAAGGGACTCTCAAGCGTCTTCTCCAACACCACAGTTCAAAAGCATCAATTCTTTGGCACTCAGCCTTCTTCACAGTCTAACTCTCATACATGACCACAGAAAAAACCATAGCCTTGACTAGACGGACCTTAGTCAGCAAAGTAATGTCTCTGCTTTTGAATATACTATCTAGGTTGGTCATAACTTTTCTTCCAAGGAGTAAGCGTCTTTTAATCTCATGGCTACAGTCACCATCTACAGTGATTTTGGAGCCCCCAAAAATAAAGTCTGACACTGTTTCCACTGTTTCCCCATCTATTTCCCAGGAAGTGATGGGACCGGATGCCATGATCTTCGTTTTCAGAATGCTGAGCTTTAAGCCAACTTTTTCACTCTCCACTTTCACTTTCATCAAGAGGCTGAGTAAGTTAGAGACAGGCAAAAAACAAAGTTTTATAAATCTAGGATCAAACTATACATGCTTATTTTAAATAAAGGCTTACATTTTGTATTACCTTAATAATTAAAAAAAGCTTTTAATTTTATATTGTAGTATAGCCAATTAACAGTGTGATAGTTTCAGATGGACAGCAAGAGGACTCAGCCATACGTATACATGATATATGTGTATATTACCTTAATAATTTATATCCCCCCAAATTAAGCCTTGTTAAAAATGCAGGGTCAAATACTATCAAATACTGGAACAGAAACATCATACGACTATAGTTTTTTCCTCTATGGATTTAGATACAGGATGCATCAAGCTTATTGTTGTTATTTTTCAGTCAGTAAGTCATGTCTGACTCTTTGAGACTCCATGGACTGCAGCATGCCAGGCTCCCCTGTCTTTCGCTGTCTCCCAGAGTTTGCTCAAATTCATGTCCATTGAATTGGTGATGCTATCACCCCTTTCTCCTTCTGCCCTCAATCTTTCTCAGTATCAGACTCTTCACATCAGGTAGCCAAAGAATTGGAGCCTTAGCTTCAGCATCAGTCCTTTCAGTGAATATTCAGGGTTGATTTCCCTTACAATTACCTTGTTTGATCTTGCTGTCCAAGGGACTCTCAAGAGTCTTCTCTAACACTATTGTTCAAAAGCGTCAGTTCTTTGGCACTCAGCCTTCTCGATGGTCCAACTCTCATATCCGTACATGACTACTGGAAAAACCATAGCTTTGACTATACAGACCTTTGTTGGCAAAGTGATGTCTCTGCTTTTGAATATGTTGTCTAGGTTGGTCATAGCTTTTCTTCCAAGGAGCAAGCATCTTTTAATTTCATGGCCGCAGTCACCATCTGCAGTGATTTGGGAGCCCCCCCCCCCCCCAAATCTGGCACTATTTCCACTGTTTCCATCTATTTGCCATGAAGTGATGGGACCAGATGTGATAATCTTAGTTTTTTGAATGTTGAGTTTTAAGCCAACTTTTTCACTCTCCTCTTCCACCTTTATCAAGGGGCTCTTTAGTTCCTCTTCAGTTTCTGCCATTAAGGGTGGTACCATCTGTATATCTGAGGTTGTTGATATTTCTCCTGGCGGTCTTGATTATAGCTTGTGATTCATGCAGCTCGTCATTTCGCATGATGTACTCTGCATAGAAGTTAAATGCTTTGCCTACTTTCTCATATAAAGCATATAAAGCTCATGCTTCCAGCCCTAGAGGTTGTTGCAAATACCTGATTCCACCTCCCACTGCAGTGACAGCTTACCTCTCTGGATTGAAGTTCTCATTTCATTTTTTGGCCTTTGAAAATTTCTACCCCCTTTAAAGTTAATTATATTATTATTTCTAGCTCAGCAATATATTTAAAAGAATCTGAAAATATTCTTTAGTATTTCTATGTATCTATATGATAAGAATTTTTTAGAACATTTATTCTACAATATTATTAAAAATGGAGCATACAATACCCTTTTAATTGGTTTTCCCCTTCTGCTTTAGCCTCTTTCCAATCCATTTTCTACATTATAGGCAATGTGATATTAAAATACAAATATGATCATGTCACTTCCATGGTAAAATAGCTTCAGTAGCTTCCTTGTTGTGGGTTGAACCCTTCTGGTATCTGTGACTGTGACCTTATCTGGAAATAGGATCTTTGCAGATGTAATCAATGTAAAATGAGATCATACTGGATTAGTTCAGTTCAGTTCAGTTCATTTCAGTTCAGTCGCTCAGTCGTGTCTGACTCTTTGCGACCCCATGAATCGCAGCACGCCAGGCCTCCCTGTCCATCACCAACTCCCGGAGTTCACTCAGACTCATGTCCATCGAGTCAGTGATGTTGTTATTTAGTCGCTAAGCGGTGGCCATCTTTTGCAATCCCATGGACCATAGCCTGCCAGGCTTCTCTGTCCGTGGGATTCTCCAGGTGAGAATACTGGAGTGGATTGCCATTTCCTTCTCCAGGGGATCTTCCCAACCCAGAGATCAAACCCTTGTCTCCTGTATTGGCAGGCAGATTCTTAACTGAGCCATATACTGGATTAGGGCAGGCCCTAATCCTTGGATTAGTGTCTTTAGTAAAAGGGAACTTTGAAGACAGATGAACACCCTGGGAGAGGCCTCGTGGTGCTTGCTGGGAGTTTTGCTGCCACAAGCCAAGGAATGCCAAGGACTGCAGGCAGCCCCCAGAGGCTGGGAAAGGGACTTACAGTAGTCTCTCCCTGTGAGCCTCTTTGTAGGAGCCAACCATGTGATCAACTTGAGTTTGGACTTCTGGCCTCCAGACCTGTGAGAGAAACAAATTCCTGTTGGTTTAAGTTACCCACTCTATGGTAGTTATAGTCACCCCAGGAAGTGAACACACTGGTAAACAGATGGGCCAGTGAGAACAAGGAGAGCAGACCAGAGGAAACTGGACACAAACATGTTCAGCAGTGAAGCCTGGAAACAAGCTGACCAGCACCGCAGAATGAACACTCTTCCTGCGGTAGTTAGTGTGAAATAGAAGAGCCTCAGTGTGCGCTGTTATGCCTTGTTGATCTTTCCTGCTTTAGTTTTCTGCCTTCACCTTGCTTCCGCTGCTTTCACTGGCCTGTTGCGGTTCCTTGAATAAGTCAAGCTCCTGTCTGACTCAAGGATTTTTGTATATGCCTATCTCTCTGCCTAGAAAACTCTTTTCCTATGTTCTGCTTGGATGACTGTTACTCATCATTTATGTCTGGTAAAATGTCACTCCTCAAAGACCTCTCCCATAATATTTTCCCCCCATTTGAATTAGGTTCCTTAGTTACATCTTCTCATGTACTCCCCACCCCTGCTTCCTAGCATTTATCATGGATTGTGACTAGAACACATATGTTATTTGTATGATTGTTTTTTTAATGTCTGTCATTCCTGCTAGACTGTATGCTCCATTAGGCAGCAACTGTATCTGTTTTACTCTTCTGTGTTTCCCTAGCTACCAGCATCATGACTGGTATGCAGTAAGTATTTTTGAGTCAATGAAAGCACATTTTGAAGCTTGTAATTAGATGGAAGGACACAAAGAGGAAAATATCCATTTTTCAAATTTTCTTCATTATGGCCAGAGTATAGTTGAGCCATTTCAATCATTTTTACTTATGTAGCGATTCTGACAGGATAATTATAAATGCCATCATAGTAAAAAGAGCAACTTCTCTTCATTCATCAGAGTCGAATTTTGAAATATATTTGAAATGCCATTTTTAGTATAATTAATATTTTCACTGGTTGCTTATAGTAGATACCATTTAGATACTTAAACTAAGTTGGTTCAGTATTCAAACTCAGTACTCTATACCAAGATAGCAGAAACACTCAGTGAGGATAGCGTGAAATGTGTGCTTTCTCTAAAACTTGAGTACTTTCATATAAACTTGTCATTTTGTGCTTAATTACAGGCAATATCTAAGATTACCCAAGGTTTCCTATATAACAGTTCTCAAAATTCTTTCTAGAATGTGGCTCGTGAGGCCCGCATGATGGAATTCTCCACCTGCCTTGGTTTGGCAGAAGGCCAGCTCATTGACCCTTACAGCAGGCTGTGAACTCACCTTTAAAATGATGTATGTTTCCTGAGTGTTTTCTCTGTACTTGTGCCCTGAGACAGTTAAATTATGGAGGGCACCGTTCTATAAGTCGAAATATATCACAAATAAGTGTGGCCCAAGGAATTCTGAGAAAATACAACTGGAGGGACAGCTACCATGGCCAGCCCCAGCTACTCCATTAAAGAACAGTCTGCTCTAGCTGGCCTCAGTTAGTAAGTACGGTGTTTTTTTGAGTTTTTTTGACATGTGCACCCTGTCTTATTTGTTTGTTTGTTTGTTTTTGGCTGGGTCTCCACTGCTGCCCGGGCTTTTCTCTAGCTGTGGGGAACTGAGGCTGCTCTCTGGTTGTGGTGCACGGACTTGTCGTTGCGGTGGCTTCTCTTGTTGCAGAGCACAGGCTCTAGGCATGTGGGCTTCAGTAGTTGCGATACATGGGCTCTTTCGTTGTGGCTCACGGACCCCAGAGCATGCAGGTTTCAGTACTTGTGGCTCATGGGCTTAGTTGCTCTGAGACATGTGGAATCTTCCTGGACCAGGGATAGACCCTGTGTCCCGTGCACTGGCAGGTGGATTCTTATCCACTGTGCCACCAGGGAGGTTGCAGCAAGTACATTTTAAGGTTATTGAAGAAAGTAAGCAAACATTAGGAGCATAAAGACAGTTTTTTTTAAATCAACTTAATGGAGATATTGCTGCTGCTACTGCTGCTAAGTCGCTTCAGTTGTGTCCGACTCTGTGTGACCCCATAGACAGCAGCCCACCAGGCTCCCCTGTCCCTGGGATTCTCCAGGCAAGAAACTGGAGTGGGTTGCCATTTCCTTCTCCAATGCATGAAAGTAAAAAGTGAAAGTGAAGTCGCTCAGTCGTGTCCGACTCTTCGCAATCCCATGGACTGCAGCCCACCAGGCTCCTCCATCCATGGGATTTTCCAGGCAAGAGTACTGGAGTGGGGTGCCATCGCCTTCTCCAATGGAGATATTACTTATACACAATAAAAAGCATACATTTTAGAGGTAGTTTTGATGTAGTTGGATAGTGCATGTGACATCACCAGCATGTGGAACACTTACATCTACTCAGAAATTCCCTCTTGTCCCTTGTCAACCTCCCTTCCCCAGTCGTCTCCCAGCCCCAGGCAACCACTGATCTACTTCCTGTCACTATAGGTTAACTTTGCTTCTTCTCTAACTTTGTATACATAGAATCATATAATACTCATACATTTGGGTCAGGCTTCTTTTGCTCAGCATGAAAAAAATCGCATATTTTATCAAATATTTTTAAGAAGGATGATTTTATCTACTGTATCATACAAAATACCAGTTGGCCATTTTATCTTGAAAATACCTCAGACAAGGCTCTCGGCTTGGTCTCCTCTCTAATCATCTTCTGATAGTCTGCTGCAGCTCTATGGGTTTTTGATTGGAGTGGGAAGTCCAGAGGTCCAGGTCAATTCTCAACTGAAAAAAGATTCTCCACCAGAAAACGTACCAGCACTCCCCATATATGATGGTCCAATACCCTCATGACTGCGACTCTGAACTTTCAATGCTCCACATTTCATGGCTGTTTGTAATGCTGGAAGCAACCAGGTCTCTTTTTTCCAACTTGGTTACCTTGGGTCTGCTTAGGGAGATTTCTGGTGAAAACTGCAAAGCAGGAGAAATCAGGCTCTGGTGCTTTCCCAATGACCCTGCCTGTTTCCTCTCCTTCCTGTGTCGTCTGCATCACTCTTGCGCCCCAGCAATCTCCCGCTGCCATTCCCACACAGGCCTGTCTTCCACTTGTTTCCCTGCCAACAGAACCCTGGTCTTCAGGGTTTCGTTTCACCCATCGCTGCTCTCAGCTGGCTCCCATTTCAACTAGCTCCCATTAGTTGATGGGCTAATCAACTGCTTCTTAACTGGGACGCAGTCTTGTGCCTAGCCCTACTAGAAGCTGTGGTGAGTTAAGATGTGGTCTTGTTCTCAGCGAGTCCAGAGAGTGGTGGGGGACCTTCCTTCAGACAACAATTCTAATCCACAAACAATCTTTTCTCCTCTTCTTCAGGGCCCCTGTTGTGTGTTTGGGAAGCGAGGGGACTTGTAGGTCCCCACTGCTCTGCTATTCATGTGGCCAGCACTTCTCCATGTCATGTGTTTCTCTCTGCACGGTTGTGGGACACTGCTCACTTTGTTTACATTTGTGACTTGGAATCCAAGAGTGTGAACCCTCTCACAGTCATTGTGATACCAGTGCATGAAAAGGAAGTGAGGGACTTATGTGTAAATAAGAAGTTAGTCCCACTTCTAATGGACCCTGGAAACTTGTTCTGTCACCACTGTTCAAAGTTATGTGGACAAATCAAGGAAATGAAGGTGCACTAGGGAAGATTTAAAAACCGTCTCCTCATTATTACTTCTTTACTCATCCAAAAGAATAGTGCCCAAGAAGTTAAACGTGTATGTTTTCTTCCTGTTATTAGTCAAAATAGTCTGTTAAGAAAAATAGCTTTCTAAGAGGATTTTCCAAGACCATAGGACATTAAATTTCTGAACTCATTGTATGAAGAGTTCATTTCAAAATTAAAGTTTTAAATAATTTTCTCCCAGAAGTAGGTTTTTAAAAGCATAATTTTGGAAATTGTAGAAAAGTATGTTAAGAAAATTTAAGTACGCCACTTTTATTTCTGTGGCCCCAAAATTAATATAACACTATCATTGTCAACTAAAATAGGAGGCATTTAAGGGGCAGAGCAGAGGGCCATAGTTTAAGTGGTTTGAAGTTACCTTAATACGATTTTAAGCTCCCGGAATAGGGAGAGATTTGGAACTTAAGGATATATAGGGATATATTAACCTTTCCTCAGAGGTTATATAGCAGATAAGAAGAGCTCTAAAAAAATTTCTGGGTCTAATGCAGTGCATTCAGACAAATGCTACCTCCAAAAAAGGCATATGGATGAATAGATTGGCCAGGAAATTAAGGTCGAAAATGAACACTTTTGGAAATGATGAGTTTGGAAAACAAATGTGTTTTCACTGAGATGTGGAGTGGAAGCAAAAGGGAAAGAGGATATGATTTATGAAGATTTTGTGATCTGGTTCTAAACAAGGTGGACTAGTCATGGTGATTTGGCCTTCATATAGATACTATCATACCGTGATTTATAGCCGGTCGTGTGGTTTAGCCGCTAAGTTGAGACCCCATGGACAGTAGCCTGCCAGGCTCCTCTGTCCAAGGAATTCTCCAGGCAAGAATACTGGAGTGGGTTGCCATTTCCTTCTCCAGGGGATCTTCCCGACCCAGGGGTCAAACCTGTGTCTGCTGCACTGCAGGCAGATTCTTTACCAACTGAGCTACCAGGGAATTCCCCTGGGAGTGGGTAAAGGATGCTATTTGCATTGACAGTCTTATTTCATCAGAATTTAGATCTTCAAAATAAATGGAAGGCATTTGATAACATTTGTGTAGTAAATTGCAAAGAATTGATTACAAATGATAAAATAAAAAGGATGTTGAGAATGAACTGGTGAAAAAGATTAAAATGTATATTTGCATGTGGAAGTAAAACTGGCCTATTCAGCTCTGGGTCCAGACTCTTTATTTTCTTACGGTGTGACAGGCAATTTAAACTACAAAATTAAACAGTAAGGGATATGGCTTTAAAAACAAATGAATTTAAATCTCGAAAGAAATCCACACTTCTTAAAATGTACTTCGTTGTTCCAATGTTCCTTTTATTTAATAAAAGCTTTTGTTTGCAAGAGCTTATAGTGGGTGGCCAACATGGATTTATTGTAAGATTTTGTCACTGAAGAACAGCTTTAATGAAATATCAGAAGATGTGATTTTTGCCCCAGATTCACCACCACTAAGCTGTTTAAGTGATTATCACTTACAAAACCTTTGAGTTTTCTCCCTCTCTCTTCTTGTTTTTTTGGTATTAGTATATTTTATTTGTTTTTTTTTGATGTGTTGGCTATTTTTTTCTTGCCTGCGTCCCCTCTCCCAGAAGCAAATAAAGGATGGGTTTCCAGGGATTTTTCACAATTATCACCCAAAGCAGTTCCTAAATCAAGGATCAGGAAGGTGGTTTTGCCCTGGACCTAGACCTGAGTCAGATCTGACCCAGTGGGCATCTGCTCTGTACCCTTGCTTAGGACCCTGTGCTTAGAAGCATCCTGCACTTGATTTAAAGGTCTGCTGTCAAGGTCCTGAAACTCTTAATAATTTTTGAACAAGGATTCCGCATTTTCATTTTGCACCAGGTCCCACAAATCACAGCGCCATTCTTGCTGACAGTAACATGAGAGCCGACATTTATTGCATTCGCACTGTGTACCAGGCATTGTTTTAACTTTCTCATATATATCAGCACATTTAATATTTATCACAACCCTCAGAGTTCGGTGTTATGGTTCCCACATCACAGAGGAGAAATAGCCCAGAGAGGATAAATAAGGAAAACGAGGCTGCAGTGGAGCAGAGATGCTGGCCCGCGTGGCCTGCTCCTAGTGCGGGCATCCCTGGCCGCTAACCCCCCGCCTCCATCCCACACAGTTTCTCTTCCAGCTCTCACACAAAATTCTCAGTGCCTGAGGTCTGCTGAAATGGGCAACCCTTTGGAACCCTGTGCTTTCTGGGAATGCGTGTGACAGGTACCACCTTGTGACCCGAAGAAGCCAAGCATGATTCTTTAATCTCCTCTAAAGGAAGTAGCTGTTACTGTGGCCAGGTTTCTGGGGGAACAGACCGACAGAAAGGAACTGAGTGAGGGAAAGAACTTAAAAAATCAAAAAAGGCAAGAGCGTAGGCTGCAGACACGCAGGGAAGGGCCTGGGCAGCCAGCCAGCTCGGGAGGAACGAGGGGCAGTGGGACCCAGGCAGGCTGCTGGAGAAAGGAAAACATGAAGAAGAGCAGTCCGTGTTGCCTGCTTGGCAATTTGATTGCGGCAGATGCTGGAGACCAACACAGCCAGCTTTTAGATTGTTTTAGGGGGACTGAGTGAGAACACTAATTTTCTAATTTGCAGGCGGCTGGGTCTGCGAGGCTGGTGGGCATGTGACTGGATGTGGCTAGTGGAGACCAACTGCTGGGAGAGGCAGGGAGAGGCCTTCTTGCCACTGGAGCTGGGTAGAGGGTTTGCACGCTAACCCGTTTCAGGCCACCCAGGGAGGCCTTCTAGCTGCCCCTCAGATCATGTTATCTAGGACATGGCACCCAGTAGGCACTCAGTAGTATGTGAGCAGTGAATGGATGAATCTAGCCACTACCCACTATGCTAGTGTTTAGTGAAAGTGAAAGTTGCTCAGTCGTATCCGACTCTTTGCAACCCCATGGACTACACAGTCCATGGAATTCTCCAGGCGAGAGTACTGGAGTGGGTAGCCTTTCCCTTCTTCAGGGGATCTTCCCAACCCAGGGATCGAACCCAGGTCTCCCACATTGCAGGCAGGTTCTTTACCAGCTGAGGCACAAGGAAAGCCCAAGAATACTGGAGTGGGTAGCCTATCCCTTCTCCAGCAGACCTTCCTGACCCAGGAATTGAACCAGGGTCTCCTGCATTGCAGGTGGATTCTTTACCAACTGAGCTATCAGGGAATCCAGCTAGTATTTAAGGCAGGCTCAATACTGCAGTCCACTGGGTCTCAAAGAGTCAGACACAACTGAGTGACTGAACAGCAATAATACTGAACAAGTATTTTTCTGACTGATTGGGGCTACCAAGTTATAATTGGTCATACTTCTCCACTCTGGCCCTCCTGTAATTCTTGGTGTGCCAAGCGGGCAGGGAGCTGGGATACTTGTGCCTTCTTGGGTATTGTGTTCCCAGTGCCCAGCCTGGCACATGTTAGGAGCTTTGATATTTCCTGAAAAACAAAATGAATGTTGTTAATGGGGGATAACAATCCCAGTTAATATTTGAGGTCCCAGGTTCCATATTTTCCATCCTAGGCTAAGCGCGGTGATCTGCACTGCATTTCTGTATTCTGATGTAGCTTGTTCACTACTGATAAGCTCAGATGCAGGCTGTCTGCTTCGAGGTAGTTAGAGTGCTAAAGGCTGGTAAACTCCCCATTTGCTTTGAAAGAGAGTCAGCTATGAGGAGGCTCTGAAGTATCTACCTTCCAGACAGTGCCATCTTTGGAACGGTATTTTTCTTCTTTAATACCATCAAATGTAGAGCTCAAAGACCCCGGCAGCCATGTGATTATAGTTAGCTATGTTAGATGTCTGTGCCATGCCTAAAATTTCTATTTTGAGCCTGGCCCCATAATATGTACCACAGCACTCCTAAGTCTATAACAAGGCAGTCATACATGCGTGCCTTCTTCCTAAAGATTTTACCATCTCCCTCCTCCCCCTGCCCTTTTAAGAACTAGACCTGATCAGATTTTTGATCAGAGAGGTCAGGGACTATTGTTCATGTCACTTCTGATTATTATCACAGCCAATTTCAGGCATATTCTGTCACTAGAGTATCTCAGAATATTCTAGCATTAGAATATTTGCTGAGTCTTCCTATCTTAATTTAGAATGGCTCACTATTCATTTCTGGTGAGAAAGTGTTCTCTTACTAAATTTCAGTAGTGATCTAAAAGGCCTGATACATTAAATAATAGGAAGTAACAGAATATTCTCAAATACTAAGCATTTTTAGTTATGTAAAAAATGATTGATTTGCTTAAACATCTGCACATCTGAAAATTCAGACATTTAGACTATGAGCAGGGACTCTGATCATCTTGCTTATAGCTCACACCGACTGCTAAGACTGTGCCTGGAAAATACTAGAAATTCAGCATTTGTTGACTGACTTCTCAGAATTCTGAAATCATTTTTGTATTAAAAAGCTTTGATCTTGATTTCTGAGGATAATAATTGAAAATACTGCAGTGAACATTGGGGTACATGTGTCTTTTAATTGCGGTTTCCTTAAGGTATATGCCCAATAGTGGGATTGTTGATCATATGGTAGTTTTATTCCTAGTTTTTAAAGGAATAACCATAATATTCTTCATAGAGGCTGTATCACTTTAATACATGCTCACCAACAGTGCAAGAAGGTTCCCTTTTTTCCATATCCTCTCCAGCATTTATTGCTTGTAGATTTTTTGATGATGGCCATTCTGACTGGTGTGAGGTGATACCTCATTTATAATAGCTAGTACATGGAAGCAACGTAGATGTCCATCGATAGATGACCGGATAAAGAAGTTGTGGCACATATATACAATGGAATATATCACTCAGGCAAAAAAAGGAACACATTTGAGTCAGTTCTAATGAGGTGGATGAATCTAGAGCCTATTATACAGAGTGAAGTAACTCAGAAAGAAGAAAACAAATATCATATATTACCAAATATATATGGAATCTAGAAAGATGGTACTGATGAACCTATTTGCAGGGCAGCAGTGGAGATGCAGACATAGCGAACAGACTTGCGGACACAGCAGAAGAGAGGGAGAGACTGCTTGAAAGAGTAACATTGAAACATACACACACACATTACCACATGGACAATAGACAGCCAGTGGGAATTTGCCATGTAACAGTGAGCTCAAGCCTGGTGCTCTGTGACAACCTAGAAGGGTGGGATGGGGTGGGAGGTGGGAGGGAGGTTCAAGAGGGAGGGGACATATGTATACTTATGGCTGAATCTTGTTGATATATGGCAGAAACTAACACAATATTGTAAAGCAATTGTCCTCCAGTTAAAAATGTTTAAAAATCTAAACAATTAAAAGCGGATAATTAATAAACTGATAAATTTATTATTATCCACTCCTACTGTGTGTCCTTCGGAGTGATGGATTATGCCCCTAGACGCTGTGATGTTGTAAGCAGGGCTGTTGGATGCCTTGAGGAAAAAAACAAGAGGACAGAATCGAGAGGGTAAGAATTGCTATCACCACTGGTTATCCCCTTTTCCGTACTGAACATGGGGCTAGTGGAGGTGGAGGGAGTCAGCATTGCCGAGAGGAATGTGAGCGATGGCAGGGTGCATCCCGTTTGGGTGTGGTGTGACTTGTCTGTGTGTACATGCTCGGTCGCTTACTTGTGTCCAACTCTTTGTGACCCCATGGACTGCAGCCCACCAGGCTCCTCTGTCCGTCGGATTTCCCAGGCAAGAATACTGGAGTGGGTTGCCATTTCCTTCTCCAGGGGATCTTCCCGACCCAGGGATCGAACCCAGGTCTCCTGTGTCTCCTGTACTGGCAGGCAGATTCTTTACTACTGCACCACCTGGGAAGCCTCATGACTTGTCTACCATCTAGTTATTTATCTCCTTAGCCTAAGCATCAGGGGAAAAGAATGGTGTCTGAAAGAACATCTTAGGAATGCGATGCAAACAAAGGATGTGCATCTGGTCCACGTGGGAATGTTCTCTGCTACTTAATTTGGCAGATGGGAGTGCTTTTGCAAAAACAGAATCCTGAGTCCTAGGAAATCATTTTCTCTTTCTGTAAGAAAACTCAAGAGGCTGTACACTTACCTTCAGTGGCATAATTCTAGGTGTCTATTAAAGGTTTAAAACCCGATCAGGTGCAAAATATCCATGTGGTGTCAAGGCACCAGGGAGCAAGGCATTTGCAGTCTCTATCAATTTTAACAGTGCTGGCATCTGCTGTCTCTGTGGGTAGCAAAGACTTTTACAAGCAGTCCTTCACTTCTCCAAGCATGCTAGAAAGGTAAAAATCCTTAAGAGAAACTCCGGATTTAGGGGGAGTTTGAAACTGTACTGGGCTTCCCTGGTGGCTCAGAGGTTAAAGCGTCTGCCTGTAATGCAGGAGACCTGGGTTCGATCCCTGGGTCGGGAAGATCCCCTGGAGAAGGAAATGGCAACCCACTCAAGTATTCTTGCCTGGAGAATCCCATGGATGGAGGAGCCTGAAACTGTATTATAAATTGCTTCTGCTAACTCCTTGTTGCCAGTAAGCCACAGACTTGGCAATGGAACACATTTCACAGTTTGGGCTTTCCCATCATTCCTTTCAGGTAAGCAGCTGTCCTATTTCCTCTAAAAAGGTAGTAAGCCTAAGAACTCACCGCAAGCCTTCAGGGTGTGTGACTGGAGAGGCTGGAGTGGGAGTCCTGTGATGACTCCCTCCCTTCATTAGCGCCTTCACTGTGGTGGACAGCAGGCCCCGGGCAATTCTGTTGTTATGTTTATGCGGACCAGCTGTAAGAATGTTGATTTCTAACCACAGAACCAGACTTCAGAGAACCATTTTAGAATCGGTAGGAATGTCATATTCATTTACGTATTTCTGAACCTCCCCTCTGTGGCTCAGCTGGTAAAGAATCCTCCTGCAATGCGGGAGACCTGGGTTTGAGCTCTGGGTTGGGAAGATCCCCTGGAGAAGGGAAAGGCTACTCACTCCAGTATTCTGGCCTGGAGAATTCCCTGGACTGTATAGTCCAGGGGGTTGCAAAGAGTTGGACATGACTGAGCGACTTTCACTTTCACTGGTGGTTCAGTGACAATGAATCCACCTGCCAATGCAGGGGACATGAGTTCAATCCCCAATCTGGGAAGATTCCACGTGTCACAGGGCAACAGGGCCTGTGCGTCACAAGTACTGAAAGCTCACATGCTCTGAGCTTGTGCTCTGAAACAAGAGAAGCCACGGCAGTGCGAAGCCCGGGGCATCGTGGCTAGAGAGCAGCCCCTACTCACTGCAACTAGAGAAGGCCCGTGCACAGAAATGAAAGACTCAGCTCAGTCAAAATATTAATAAATTAATTAAAAATACTTATTTCTGACCACAGAGAGCAAGTTCTAGAATGGAATTATAGAAGCAGCTCTGTATAATCGACACTCAGGGTCCATGGGTTCCATAACTGTGGAGTCAAACCAACCTTGAACTGAAAATGTTTGGAAAAAATCTTCCAAAAAATTCCAAGAAACAAAACTTGAACTTGCTGCACACTGGCAATTATTTGTATAACATTTACATTTTATTTACGGCTATTTACATAGAGCTTATATTGCATTAGGTATTCTAAGTAATCTAGAGGTGATTTAAAGTATATGGTACAATGTGCATAGGTTAAATGCAGATACTATGCCGTTTATATAAGCAACTTGGAGGATCCTTGGATTTTGGTATCCAAAGAGGTTCTGGAAACAATCCTCCATGGATATCAAGGGTTGAGGGGCGACTGTTCGTGGAAACCAGATGGACTCTTTGCTTCAGTCACTGGAGTCGGGGAGGAATTCAGCCCAGAGAACTTCTGAAAGAGCCAACATAAGGAAAGAGAAATGGCTCTGAGAGGAACTTGACTCTCCCTGGGCTCCAGACTTTTTTCAGATTCAGTTTTCAGGCCGAGCCAGATATTCTGCAGATTACAAGTGACTGCTGCCTCTTCTCACTTGCTCCCCCCGCAAACTCTGTTGTTCGTAGATAACCCAGTACAGAAGATCCCTGGGGACTGTGATTGCCAGGGACCTTTATCTTTAATTAATGGGTATGGTAAAAACAATTTGTGCAAAGTGATAAAAATAATAACATTCAATTATCAAGGGCTTCCTGCATGTCAGGTAATGTTCTAAGTGCTTTAAAAAAGAGGATGTAACTCTTTCAGTGCTTACCCTTGCCATACAAGGGGGGTGTTGTAGCTTTAATTTTGAATATGAAAAAGAGCAGGCTTAGGGAGGCTTAATATCTGGTCCAGAATCAAACAGCCAGTAAGTGATAGAGCTGTGGTTCAAATGTATGTCAGCCTCACTCCAAAGCTGTTCTTGTTAACTACTGCCTCTAAGATGAAAATAAAAATGGGAAAGTACTACACAATATTTATACAGTGCAGTGGTTTCAATCTGGGGGAAAATATTTCTCAATGATTCCAGTTCTTCCTTCTCTTCCTTGCCGCAATCCATTGAGAACTACTGGTATTACACTTTATAAAGTTATAAAGGGCTTTCGTGTACATTTTCTCAGCCAGAACTTGGGACTTTTTCAGCTTTTCTATCTCTGATGGCTCTCTTATTTCTTTAATGATGGAGTAAGTTCTAAAATATAATGTAAATTGTAAGGGCATATGAAGTAAGGTTGCCAGATAAAATACAGGGAACCCAGTTAAATATGGATTTCAAGTAAACAGTGAATAATTTAAGAAAATATACATATGTACCAAATATTTCAGGGGATGTACTTATAATAAAATATTATTGCTTGCTTTTCAAAATGCAAATTTACCTAGCATTCTGTATTTTTATTTGCTATATCCAGCAGCCCTAATTAAATCAGAGAGGCTTGCGTATAAAGGCTGAAACTTGAGTTTGCTATTTCACACCACTTGCTCATCAGCCAAAGGAAAACAAATGGAGAAAAAGAAACCTTGGGGCAACTACACTGAGTGCTTAGATCTACTTTTTTTATATAACTACGCTTTCCATCAAATCTTGCTGATACCAAGTAGTGTTTTCAGTCATTGATATTTTGTGTAGTGTGGAAATGATTAGAAGCTTTACAAGGGTTATATTACTTTTATCAATAGTTCAGCTGAAGCTCTACCCAGACAAGAGATTCAGTGTAAACCTTGTTTTAATATTTTCATTAAATGTACTGCAGGGACCTTGAGGTTTTCTGGGAAAAAAGTCCTTCTATCAGCAGGGACAAGGACTTTCTGAATTGAGATCAGCATTTCTGCTTTTGAAGGCTGGCATGCAGGGAGCCAGGACTGTGATCCTCAGTGGCGGACTGCACACACTGAGTTCTGGAGTTATTCCCCTAATCACTTTGACTCTGATTCAGAAAATCTACCTCTTTTTAATAGAATGAAACCACGAATATTTCATAAGTGCCTGCTTTTCTGGGCAAAGGAAGCTTCTTTGTTAATAATATCTTAGCTGGAATCTTGGTGGTGGTGGTGGTGGTGGTGGTGGTGGTGGTGGTGTGTGTGTCTCTGTGTGTGTGTGTGTGTGTGTATCTGGAGAGGTGGATGAAATGGGTGTGTATTTCTTTCCTAGAGTGATTTTCACAGAAAAACTACTCATCTCTGGAAGTTTACTTGAAGAATATTTTAGAAATATATCTGTTCATTGAGCAGTACATATTTTAAGCAACAAACCAACTTGTAAAACTGCATTGCAGCAACATTTATTAAAAAAAAAAGTTGCACCTGGTATAAGTAGTGAAACATAAGTGGGACTTAGTGAAAAGAAAGAAATCAAGAAAAGCTTTATTTTCTGACAGTATTTATAGGTTTTTAAGGCCCTGGTTGCCATTGCTTTTTTTCTGAGTTGCTTTCTCTATGATTGATGATGTGTCTCAGATTTGGTTACTTTTCCCCACATGTTAATTTCAGATGTTTTCCACTGGGTGAATATGGATTGATAATACACAGGGAAGTAAAAGTGCACAGGAGAATTTTAATATATAATAAAAAAGGAATTCTGTTGTAAGTGATCTGAGAGTTCACCTCTTTTATCCACTCTCTGTTTTATTTAACAACTCCCAGTCTATTAAGACTTTGCTTCACTCAACGATTTCATGTTAATCATCTTTTGTTTTACAACCCCTATTTTCCTGCTGCAATCAATATCCCATCAACTTCATCCACCATCTACTCTGTGATCTATGAGAAGGCGCCCGTACGGGGTTGGATTCATACCAGAGCGATTGGCAAATGTTACCAGCATTTTATCCAAAACATTTCTTCCAGCTTATTCTCATAATTTTGCTACTTTTCACAAACTTGCCTCCCTGCTTTCAGAGAATAAGGCGTGATAAGTAAAAAATAAAATGTCTGTCAGAGGCTATAAAAACTGGGCTCAAAAACACAAAAGTTAAGTCCATGAAATGATGATGTAAGTTAAGCGTGGGCTCTGTTTTCACACTGTGTGGCGATTGCAACACAAACCTGATGAATTCATTTCCACTTTGCTGGCAAAACTGAATCTTTTCAGTGAGACCATATTTTAAGCCATTTTTTGGATCCTGCTGGTATATTCAGATTGCCTTGACTCAAGCAAAATCAATCAATTTGGCACCCTGTAGATGCATCACACTGATAATCTCAGATCTTTTTACTACTCTGTATTTGCCTTCATTTGGCTGGTGGCAGCTGTCCTTTATATCATTAGTATAAATCCAAGTTGCACACCACAGGAGGCTCTGGGTTCTTTGTAAAGATTAATTTAGAAATTAAAAGTGCATTATCCTCCTCTAAAAATACATTACCCAAACTGTGATGCCAGCATTTTTAATCAAATTAATGATTAAGTTACCTCATTTAATCTTATCATCAAATGTAATTGTTTCCTTATCACTCAGAAGTAGGCAATTAATTCTTTCTTGATGTCTGTTAGGACATTTTGTCTCACAAAGGGCTTTTAACAGTAGTGATGACACCTTGTACTTTTCAATGATTATAATATTCCTTTCAGAAGATACTATTTTCTTCTTAAATCTTAAATTTAATTCCCAGTGTCTACATGAGACAAATATATTTTAATTTGTTCCAAGATGTCTTTTTATTTTGAGTGTATAATAAAACATAATGAAAAAGCAAGTTCAGCATGTGTGTAAATTCTCCTTCTTGCTGAAATTGGTTAGATCCTTTATGAGGAAGTTCCAACAGCAATTTATTTTAGTGGCCTAATTCGAAGAAGTTAATAATCGGTGCCCTGATATCCTCTCAGGGCTTCTTGGGGAAATTGCTTAAAAAATAAAATTAGTACACAAAGGCAGACTTATTTTAAAAAGTGAGACACATGAGGGATAAACAAGATAGAGTATCTATCAACATACATAATGTCCAGTTATGTTGTTGAAAATTATTGTTAGGAATATGTTAATCACACTTAATGCTCTCTCTGTATATGTGTGTGTGTATGTGTGTGTGTGTATATATATATATATAAAATTTTTATTCTGCAACTTTTATTGCATTTTGTCTCTTGATAAGAAAATCCCTTTTGTAGTTGTTATCACCCTCTTTTTAAAAAAAAAATTTTTTTTTGGGGGGGGGTCATGCTGCATGGCTTGTGGGATCTTAGTACCCTGGCCAGGGATGGAACTGGCCCCCTGCGAGGGAGGCACAGAGTCCTAACCAGTGTACTGCCAGGGCGGTCCTGCTATCACCCTCTTAACCCTGGAAATTTGAAATCAACTTTTACAGTCTGTTGTGTCTGGAACCCAAGCAGATGTTGCTTAAAGTAGTAAATGACATCAGATTTTTCTCTGGGCATCTGAGCTGTAGGTGACCGGCATGCAGATACTTGAGGCTAATTCCTTTCACTGGAAGAGAAGATTGCTTCATAGGAGATTTTCTTTTCCTTGGTGCATCGTCTGGAGCTAGACCAGACACAGCCCACAGGGTCTTGAACACATTCATTCAGTTCTTTTTTTTTTAAGATTTTAAACTGTTAATTTTATATTGGACTATACCTGATTACGGAGAAGGCAATGGCAACCCACTCCAGTGTTCTTGCCTGGAAAATCCCAGGGATGGGGGAGCCTGGTGGGCTGCTTTCTGTGGTGTCGCACAGAGTCGGACACGACTGAAGCGACTTAGCAGCAGCAGCAGCAGCAGCATAGCTGATTAACAATGCTGTGATAGTTTCAGGTGAATGTTGAAGGGACTCAACCACACATATCCATGTATCCATTCTACCCCAAACTTCCCTCTCATCCAGCCTGCCACATAACATTGAGCAGAGTTCTCTGTGCTATACAGTATATCCTTGTTAGTTACCCATTTAAAATAAAGCTGTGTGTACATGTTGATCCCCAGCTCCTTAACTATCCCTTTCTCCCATCCTTCCCCTGGCAACTATGTTTGTTCTCTAAGGCTATGAATCTGTTTCTGTTTTGTAGATAAGTTCATTTGTGTAATTTCTTTTCAGATTCCACATATAAGGGATGTCATCCGATATTTCTCCTTCTCTTGGTGTGACAGTCTCTAGGTCCATCCATGTTGCTGCAGATGTCTGCCACATTAATTTAGCTCTGATCTTGTACTACACCATGCCCTCACAGACTCATGCTGAGAACAACTACGATCTACAAATGAAGATATTTGCTGAGGATTTTGTGCCTTGCTAATAAAACATGGAGAAAGTTAGAGCTATTTATTTGGCAGCAATTACTCAAAAGCAGTGTCACGCATTTATGAGAAAACTCTTATATATCTAAAGAAAAGTGATTTACTCACAGTGGGAATAGATTTAACACAGATTAGAAACATCTTTTCCTCCTTGCCTGCTTTATCTTTTGTATTTTACAAGAGGTTAAGACCAGCTCTGCAGTATTATTAATATGTTTTACTTTTATTGGCAAAAAGTCATTTTAGCCATGTAATGAAACTCCACCATTTACTAATGATGTCTGCCTTTGAAGTATAACTCTTTCATTGCAGATACAAATTATGTTATGGATGTTATATTGTGCTGTCTAAATGTCAGTTTCTGACATGCCAATTTATAGTGACTGGCAGATGAAGAGACCTTAGGGGAAAGACAAGATCGGCACTTGGACAACTACAAGGTGCAAGGGTGATGGATTCAAAGATCCATTTTCAGGAAATAATTATTCTTAAAATATGTATTTAAATGGGAGTAAGTAGAGTAAGCAGACCATGGTTCTTCTTTAGGGTTTATGGATGCCAAATGCCAGGATTGGAAAAAAAAGAGGTCAAAGATCAAGTAATTTGGGAGACTTTGAACTGACCCTGATTCCACTGTGAACCCAGCAAGAAACAAGAGTGTCTGAGGAAATGGGTATTGACAGGACGTCAAGGTATCAGGCCAGTTCCCTGAGGTGGTTCCCCAAGTTCCTCCTCCTCCTCTTCATCTGCCTGCTTGCTGCTCCTCTCATCAAAGCGCAAAACAAGATTCCCTCTACTTGAACCCAAGCTGGCCTTGTGACTTCTGTGACCCACAAAATGTGGTGAAGGTGGCATTCTGGTACTTTTAGGCCTAAGCCTGAAGACAAGCTTCCACTTCCTTTCTCGTGGAATATTTGCTCTTGAAGCCTTTACTGTCAGAAACCATTTGCTATGGACTTCCCTGGTGGTCCAGAGGTTAAGACTCCATGCTTCCAATGAGGGGGTCGTGGCTTTCATCTCTAGTCAGGGAACAGGGATCCCACAAGACATGAAATTATAAAAAAGAAAAAAGGAAAGCGCTTGCCATGTTGTGTAAAGCCCAAGCTGCATGAAGAAGTCATGTAGAAGACACTCAAAATGTTCTAGAATTGCACCAGATAAGCTCACACCACCAACACAATCCATATGAGTGAATCACTTTGGATACTGCAACTCTAAGCCCCAGATGAACTGAGTCCAAACTGTTATCACAAGTGGCAGAAAACCCACCCGGCTAAATCCAGCAACCTACAGAGCCATGAAGGGTGCTGCAAGATCTACCCCATGGGTACCTTATTCTACTCCCAGAAGTATAGTCGTAGGTTGGGCATGGCTCTGGGTTTTACATTGGACCAGTCACCAGAAAAGGTTTCTGTGTATCTGTAGTTTACCTGCCTGCAAAGAACTTAAGCCTCCATAGTCCACATGCTGTGCTGTGCTGTGATAAGTCACTCAGTCATGTCCAAATCTTTGTGACCCTATGGACTGTAGCCTGCCAGGCTCCTCTGTCCATGGGGGTTCTCCGGGCAAGAATACTAGAATGGGTTGTCATGCTCTCCTCCAGCGGATAGTCCCAACCCAGGGATCGAATTCAGGTCTCCCGCATTGCAGGTGGATTCCTTACATTCTGAGCCACCAGGGAAGCCCATGAATACTAGAGTGGGTAGCCTATCCCTTCTCCAGGGGGTCTTCTCGACCCAGGAATTGAGCTGGGGTCTCCTGCATTGTAGGTGGATTTTTACATTTTAGAAGGATGGTTGGTGTGTGCTGGGCTGATGCTAGTCTATGGTACCAGGAGGGTTCTCGAGGGTGAGGTTAGAGGTATTTCCTTTATTCTTGGAGGATGATTTTGGATGTGAAAGTGACAGTGGGAGAATGTTGACTTTTAGTTGAAAAAATCTTCTGAGATGTTATCACAGACTTCTAAAGAAACCTTGATCTTTAAGCAGGAAAATGGTGCTTTCGTATTTGAATCCATGTGGCAGAGTTCACAGTTCATGTATTGTTGAAGCTTGGAGAATTTGAGCATTACTTTGCTAGTGTGTGAGATGAGTGCAATTATGCTGTAGTTTGAACATTCTTTGGCATTGCCTTTCTTTGGGATTGGAATGAAAACTGACTTTTCCAGTCCTGTGGCCACTGCTGAGTTTTCCAAATTTGCTGGCATATTGAGTGCAGCACTTTCACAGCATTATCTTTTAGGGTTTGAAATAGCTCAACAGGAATTCCATCACCTCCACCAGCTTTGTTTGTAGTGATGCTTCCTAAGGCCCACTTGACTTTGCATTCCAGCAGTCTGGCTCTAGGTGAGTGATCACACCATCATGATTATCTGAGTCATGAATGCTGGCGACGGAATGAAACACCAACACTGCAAAGTGGTTTGAATCTTTCTGCCGCTTCTTGCAGCTGCTTTATTTTATATCTTTTGCACAACAATCTACAGGGCAAGTTGCCAAGCACTATGATTCAGCGACTATACAGTGCGCAGGTACGGGGCGAGATAACCTTTACCTTAACTTATTTACTGCAGCTAAGACTTTGTTTTGAGAACTTCCTTATCAACTTAGAATCCATTTTGTCCCTGGGTCTGTTCCTTTTGAGGAATCAGAGAAACATCCTTGTGTGCAAGAAATGTTCTTTTCCTACGGGAACAAACAGAGGATTCTGGGCAGAACATCTCGTTTGCAAGAATGTTCAGCCCTGGTTGGCAGTCTTGTTTGCAAGCACTTCCCAACCTTCCTTACACCTTGTTCCCTACACGTGAAGATCTTTTTTGTATAGTTCTTCTGTGTATTCTTGCCACCTGTTCTTAATATCTTCTGCTTCTGTTAGGTCCACACCATTTCTGTCCTTTATTGTGACCATCTTTGCATGAAATGTTCCCTTGCAATCTCTTATTTTCTTCAAGAGATCTCTAGTCTTTCCCATTCTATTGTTTTCCTCTATTTCTTTGCACTGATCACTGAGGAAATCTTTCTTATCTCTCCTTGCTATTCTTTGGAACTCTGCTATTCAAATGGGTATATCTTTCCTTTTCTCCTTTGACTTTCATGTCTCTTCTTTTCACAGCTATTTGTAAGGCCTCTTCAGACAACCATTTTGCCTTTTTGTACTTCTTTTTCTTGGGGATGGTCTTGATCCCTGTCTCCTGTACAATGTCATGAGCCTCTGTCTATAGTTCTTCAGGCACTCAGTCTATCAGATCTAATCCCTTGAATCTATTTTTCACTTCCACTGTATAATCATAAGGGGTTTGATTTAGATCATACCTGAATGGTTAGCATTTTATTCTGTTGCTTTCCTATGTCCCACCCTCTCTTTGTGGTTGTGAATCTGTTTGTGTTTTTTAAATAATTTTTTCCTCTTATACCATTTGCGAGTAAAGTCTTTAGTGCGTGTTTCCAAAGAATAAGGATATTATCTTAAATACAGTAGTTATCAACTTTACTGCATTTAATATTGCTACAATAATTTTATCTGGTCTACCATTTATTTTCCAGTTTTGTCAACTGACCTAATAATGTCCTTCATTGTCCCTTTTTCTCCTGAAGTACATAATCCAGTTTAGGAACAGATGGGCAAGCCTCTTTAGTCTCTCTTAACCTGAAACGTTTCCTCAGCCTCTTTTTGCCTTTTATGACTGTGACATTTTGAAGAGTACAGCCCTTTTTTAAAAAACGGAGTGTTTCTCATTTTGCGTGTGTCTGATGGCTCCTCATGATTCCAATTTAGGTGTGCATTCCACGACAGAAGTGTATCCTTCTCCAGAGGCACACGATGTCCACTTGCCCCTCTATGTTGGCATTAATTTTGATCACCTGGTCAAGGTGTTCTCCAATTTATCCGTATACTATGTCCTACCCCCCCAATAGGCTATCTGGGGAGACCCTGCAAACATTCCACTTCTTATGAACCGCCCCTCCCTGCCCCCACACCCTGGATTTGGCCTCTATTGGTGACTCATGCCCAAACCAAAGTTTAGGATGATGGTTGCAGAAATCTGTTTTCTACATTCACCACTTATTCCACATTTACCAGTAAGCATTCAGCACTCCATAAGCAAGAGCCCTTTTCCCTCCCAACTGAGCTTATATATATACACATATGTATTTTTTATTCAACAAACATTTATTAAGCCCCTACTTTATACAGGTAAGCATTTGTTACACATATGTTAGATGCTTCATATATAAACACAATTTACTCTAATAATTGATGCTTTACAGCCAACAATGAATAAAATGTGAGCATTGTTCTTATGGTAAGTTCAAAGTCCTTCACATAGATTTCTACGCTTCATAATTGCTAAATTAAAGGGCACTTTTTTCTTTCCTTTTGGTCTTTACCACATTCACGTTCTTAAACAATCTGATGTACAGCAGTTATCAGGAACTGGGCCAGGTACTGGGAATGTTCAAGACAGAGTTTGGACTCTAACTCTATGTTTTCAAATGTCTAAAATTCATCACAGTCCTTAATTATTTTAGTATTTAAATTATCTCAAATTAGGATCATGAGAACATCATGAAGTGTCCTTGTGATGCCCTCATTTTTAAAAAGCACTTTCTTACCTCCTGGCATAACAAGATTTCCAGGTTCATCTTGTATCCACTCTACTCTAGCCCTGAAATCAACCATTTCTTTAAGGAGCCCTAGTTTCTTTTGGTGGGAAATTGTATTACATATAAAGATCTCTTGGCAGTAATGTGCTGGGAGCGTGACTTTTGATGGTTAAATTGGCTTTAGAAGAATGTCTTTCACTCCAAATTTTATTTAAGAACTATGGCCAAAATAATATCTACCTACTTTTAGATTTAAAAAATATTTATTTAATTTATTTATTTGGCTACATCAGGTTTTAGTTGTGACAGGTAGGATCTTCATTCTTCGTTTGTGGTGTGTAAATTCTTAGTTGCAGCATGTAGGATCTAGTTCCTTGACCAGAGATCTGGGTAGTAATGTGATGCTACTATAAGAAAGCTCTGAACACACAGGTATTTGGGAGAAGAGTAGTAACCTAGTAACTGTATGGAACAAAGGCTAAAAAAAGTACAGAAAATTTGTAGGTGATTTTTTTTTAAATTTAAAGAATAGGGTGATGGAGATGCTTTTATCTCTATCTATTTTGAAAATTTGTTTGGCTGTACCAGGTCTTAGTTCCGGCACACAGGAGCTAGTTTCCTGTCTAGGGATCTGGCTCAGCCCCTCTGCATTGGGAATGTAGAATCTTAGTCATTGGACCAGCAGGGAAATCTCTATCTATGTTTGCAAAAGGCAAATGACTAATTTTCTGCCTTACACTGAAATTGATACATAAATTCAGGTGACTGTATCAGAATGAGGTGCATATTTGAGGACATCATCTAGTTATTTAAATTTCTGAGTCTGCTCTTAAGGATAAAAATTTCATTTCTTTCTCTCTAGAATCTTTTATTATTAGCACTTGTAGTGAAAATGTAATAAAATTAATGTTTGCTCTATTCTAAGAACATAGACTATGTTACTGAGCACAGATAAGATGTTGAGTGTATTATTTATTGATATTTTAGAAATACTCAGGGGGTTGGCTATAAACTCCTATAATTTCACTTCATGTTGAAATTATTTGCTTGTCTTTGTGCCATTTGTCCAGAAAATTCTGAGATTCAGTACATTTGATGTGTTATGAAAAAAGAATGAAGAAAACCTCAAGGTCCAACACTAATGGGAATATAACAGTCAGAATTAGAATGTAAAAAACTTAGGACCATAAGAAGCAAATCAGGATTGAGTGTATGCCTGAGGAATGTGTGATGAAATTGGTTATAGGGACGCCATGCCACACCCTAGCTGTCAGTGATTCGTGTGATATTGAATGGAGTATGTAATAGAATTTCTAAAGAGCAGTTACACAACGTGGCTGAGAGCAGCTGAGTGTGTGTGTGTGTGTGTGTGTGTGTGTGTGTGTGTGTGCATGCGTGCCTATGTAGGGGAGCTGTGACAGAGGGAAGGAATTTGCCAAGTTTCAAGTTTTTGTTTGTGAAGATGCAGTGGACTGCAGGTTTTCCTTTTTCTAGTTTCTACTATAATAGGGATGATATTTGGAAATCTAACACTATGCTTTTCTTTTTCATTCAGAGGAGCTAATTTGCTTCAGCATGCATTAAAATTATTACAGAAGGAATGTTTTACTTTTGATATTTGAAACAGTATTTCTGAGTCTATGGTAAGCCCTGAAACCAGGGACTGAAGAGTTTAAAATGAGTTTTTAAAACTTCTTTAACTTCCACAAACAGATCTGTGATTCGACTAAATCACAAAGGTTCACTGTAGGCTGTGGGGCAGAGAGAATCAGAATAGGATGTCAGAAAAATTCCTGTTGTAGAAAAACTGGAGAGCCTCTTCCTCATGGCTTGGGACTCACAGCAGGCGAAGGGGAGGGAGACGGGATAGATAGGAGGCGAGGCACAAGCGTCATGGTGAAATCTCACAGAAGAGTCATCAGCCAAGCTGAGGGGAAAAGGCAGAGGGACTTTGCTTACCGTTCTGAACTTTGGTGGAGAGACCAAAGAGCAGGGCCACCCCGTAATAACAGGGGGCTGGCATCATGGAGTAAAAGCAGCACGGTTGGGCAGAGGGAGCTGGAGTCAGCACTTTGGGTCCCTGCTTGGTCACTGTGGCTCAGACGGTAGAGAATCCGTCTGCAGTGCAGGAGACCTGGGTTCGATCCTTGGGTTGGAAGGATCCCCTGGAGAAGGAAATGGCAACCTACTCCAATATGCTTGTCTAGAGAATCCATGGACAGAGAAGCCTGGCAGGCTACAGTCCATGGGGTCATAAAGAATTGGACACTACGGAGTGACTAACACTTTCACTTTAAGTCTTCCCTGGCAGCTCAGATGGTAAAGACTCTGTCCACAGTTTAGGAGACCCATGTTTGATCTCTGGGTCAGGAAGTTCCCCTGCAGCAGGAAATGGCAACCCACTCCAGTATCCTTGCCTGGAGAATTCCGTGGACAGAGGAGCCTGGCTGGCTACGGTCCACGGGGTTGCAAAGAATCAGACGTGACTGAGCAAATGACACACACTTGGCCGTAAGGGGAAAGCAGATGATCACTAGCTCTGTTGATAGCCAGCGCCTTGCTTCCAGGGGTCACTAACGTAAGCAGGAGTGACCCTACTGCAAAAGCCATAGATAAACAGTTCTTTAGGAGAGAGATGGTGACCATGGATGAGAACGAAGGGATGAGGGAAGAATCAGCATTGGTCGAGAAAAGAGAATAAATCACAATCTTTCCAGGCATGTCTTGGAAGAAGTTGTGGTAAGGGACCAGGGAACAGGCAGGCTGGTAATTTTACACAGTCATCAGCAAAGATATAAAGGACCCAAAGCTGCTTCCTTAAATTGCATATTCTCCTCTCCATAAGCCACCATTGTGGATACTTTCAAGACTGAATATTTACCCCCCAAAGACAGAGTCAGTTGCTGAGAGCTGCTATTTGAACTGTAAGACTGAGTCACCATTAAATGGCAAGTTGAAAGCATTTCTCTATAATTCCCTCATGGTACCCCAGTATGATAGAGGTTTGAGAGAAAGATTCAATTAGTCATAGATAATGAAAATATTACATTTTCTTTGCTTGAGTAGAAATGTATGACTTAAGATTCCATTACACACTCTTTGGCAGAGGGAGGACAGAGATCATTCCAGAATCCTGGCAGGCAGTTTATCTTACTGGGCACCCCCACTCCACTCCCTCTTATGGCAATTCCCACTAATTTTGGAAGCCTGAAAATTGGATGGCTATGCCTGGTGCCCACGCTGTGTTATGAGGCTCCATGGAGAGTCCCATGTATATATTTTGAGTTTTCCTGGGTAAGTTGTCCATAGTATTCAGTTATGTGTGAAATAGATTCGGTCCCAAACCGTCTGAACTCAAGAGAATCAACTGTAATTGGTTCTGGGAGATAAAATATGTGTCCCCAGGAGCTGAAGATTTTGAAAGGGCAGTTTTTCTTCTGGGCCAGATAGACATGAATCATCAGATAGGTGTACAATGCATTATCTTTGTTTCTGCCCACAGGATCCAGACGTATGGCTCTGACTAGTGGTTCCAGGTTTCTGGTCAGTCTCACTGGGTTAGTAATAATTGCTAACATTTGGCTGGAGCTTTAACATTTTCCCAGTCCCTTCATGTGTGTTTGTCACATTAGAGGCTGCCTCTAGAAGTGCATGATTTGTTCCTCCACTTTCTGACCCACACTCCCTCCCATGGGGTTTTGTCTCTTCGTAAGAATTTCTTCACGAAGTCGATTCAGTTACTCAAAGCTGTCATAGAATAAGACAAAAATGAATGAGTAGAGAGACCCTTGGCCTTTCCTGCTCTAGAATATCCCAGTTCCCTGTTTGTGGTCATAGAAGATAAACTTTAGTTGGTATCGGGAAGTGTTTTTCCCTCTAGTTTGACCTGAGATCGCTTTTCAAGTACAAGCAGCTAAGACAGCTTAGTTCAGCTAACTTTTTTCAAATTGCCTGTAAGGATTTCTTTGAAAGCACTGGTAATCCATAGATGTTCTATAAAGGGGTGAATCTTAGATGCTGGCCTTTTACTTACATAGGTGGCTAAAAATGATCAGGATTCGAAGAATTCACAACAATTAAGTCAGTTTTTAGAAGTACATTAGCATGTGGCTTTGTAAATTCACATTTCATTCCTATAAAAACCAGCAAGTGCTGTCATAGAAAATACTGTCAAGATTTACTGCTTCTTCATGGGGCCCAGGGCCAAGCCAGAGGGACACCAGGTACCCTAAGCCTACTTATAGCTGCCGCCCCTGAAACCCTACTCTGTAATTTGGTAAGTGTTTAAAAAAAATTCTGCTAAATGGCTACCACATGGTGGAAAATTAGCAATCTGGGACTGAAACTTTTGTGTGGCATTAAATCCACATATGGAAAAAATTAAATATCATCCTCAATGCCCTCCATGTGCTCAGTTGTATTAAATGAAATGCTTAAAAAGTGTGACATTATTTAACTTTTATAAGGTTTGTCACATCTAGTAAAATTATTAGGGTTCTTTTGAAGAGCTTCATACAGGTGCCTTCTGAGCTCACATCAGTCTGGCTGTCTTATGATATACATATAATTTGTTACCGAGTATAGCGAAAGGCAATCAACAGAACTCCAACCAGGGCAACGTAATAAGAGCACAGAATGCAGTAACTGGCAACAGGCAGTGCCGCAGCAGTTTGGTCCCTAATCATCTTCTTTTCTATGGAAAGGATTTTATAAAACATAAAGGGTGAGGTATTTACCATAAATTAAGAAAATCTGACACTTTAAATGACTCCAAGTATTTTATATTTTCATAGATTTTAAACAGTGCCATGCAACATTTGCAAATGTGCCTCGGTTGCTCAAGAAATGTCATAATCATATTGATACCGCTGATAAAGAGGACTTTTCAAGGAAATTTGTCAGCTCAACTCTGTTTACTTTGGTGCAGGGAGGTATTTCCTGAGCTTGAGGGCTAGTTTCTCCATTTACCAGAGGGTGGCTAGTAATGGTGGTGGCTTAGAACCCAGCTGTTCCCGGAAACCTTGAGCTCGGTTTCAACAGGTGTGGTTTATAGCCCATCTGTGTCAGAATTATCTGGAGCAGTGGTCCCCAACCTCTTAGGCAGCAGGGCCTGGTCTCATGGAAGACAATTTTTTCCACAGACCAGGGGTTGGGAAGATGGCTTTAGGATGATTCAAGTGCATTACATTTATTGTGCTCTTTATTTTATTGCTTTATTTTTGCCTATGCTGGGTCTTCATAGCTGTGCGGGCTTCCCTCTAGTTTGGGAGAGCAGGGGCTACTCTCTAGTTGCGGTATGTGGGCTGCTCATTGCGGTGGCTTCTCTTGTTGTGGATCTAGGATGTTTGGGCTTTAGTAGCTGTGGCACGTGGGCCCAGTATTTGTGGCTCCCGGGCTCCAGAGCACAGGCTCAATAGTTGTGGCGCACGGGCTTAGTTGCCCTGCGCCATGTGGGATCTTCCCTGATCAGGGATTGAACCTGTGTCTCCTGCACTGGCAGGTGGATTCTTTCCCACTGAGTCACCAGACAAGTCCGTGTGCACTTTCTTTCTATTTCTCTTACACCAGCTCCACCTCAGATCTTCAGGCATTAGATCCCAAAGACTGGGGACACCCTGACCTGGAGGATTTGTTGAACACGTGTGATCTGGGTTTCATTCTTGATCTACCACAACTGCATGCATATTAAACCCTCCAAGTGATTCTCGTTCATTCTAAAGTTTGAGAGACTCTGACAGTCTAAAGCCCTTTGGTTGTAGAGAGAAAACCAAGGCTATGAAATCTATCAAGTGGCTCAGCTATATACAGCTGTGTATGCAGTGTGCAATGATGTTTATTATCCAGCAATCCCTGGAGGTTTTCAAATGTGCAAATATGGTCCACAGAGAATTGGCTCCCTGGGATAAGGTGAATTGTAAAGGTGTATTGACTAACCTACTGTCATGGCAGTCCATGTCAGAAGAACTCAGTGATTTCAGAGTTTCAGCCTGGTGGACAGTGAACAAGGAAACCATTTGCGCGGAGACTTCATACCCAGAGGCCTCAATCTCTCCATACAGTTTATGCAGTGTCCTTACGTTTCCTACATTTAGATTCCTGTCCTGGAGAGTTAAAAAAAAATTTTTTTTTAAACTGTGGGCCAAAAGAGTTTAATCTGCTCAGATCTGTAATAGATCAAACTTCCAGACAGTTTAAAAGGTGTACTTGGTTTCAAACAGAGCAGAGAAAAATTTATCAAACCCAATTCATCCCTGTAAAGAACAGGACTGAAGTCCGTTTTATGGCTTCATACTGTGAGACAATGTCTGCTGGGCAAAAGCTCCAGGGGCTGGTTAGACAATCTTAATGTCATGAGAAATACCTGGGCTCTAATGGCACCCTGAGACGAGCCGGAAGGAGTCAATGACTATGTCTACAGGAAAACAAATGGGCTGTTTTCAAGGAGGATTTTGAGGTTCTCAGGCACAGTTATTCCTATCACCCCATGTTGCTGCTGTTCTCAGTGATAATGTCATTATGGCTTATGTTACAATACCTTTGGCTGCCGCGGTCTAGATTCCCCATGGAGCAGCAAACTGCTCAAGGCAGCTGGCATACGATCAAATGCTCAAAGAGCCACTAAAAATGTAACCACTTGTAAATGTCAATGTTTTCCAAATAAGTGTCTTCTCTTTGGTTCCAAATTTTGTGTGGTACATTCATGTCACTTGGGAGTGGGCATCAGGGTATCTGATGGTATCTGATGGGACCACTCCTGTGGTTACTTGTTCTATGTTTCTACAGGACTTCTTCACAAAGCAGTGGTAAAAGCCTGTGAACTGTGTAGTTTCACCCCACAAGTACCTCTTTGTTGCTGTTGTCCAGAGTATTCCTTCCTCTTGGGTTATCTGCAAGGAGTGACTGTTAACTTCTCATGTTAACTTCATGTCTTTGAAGTTCCAACAGAATCACCAGTGTTGGGAGGCAATCCTTTTCCTTCCAACAATGGTTCAGGCTGAATTTTGTGGTACAAAAATACTGTTTGTCATCTTTTGCCACTATTGACCAAAAAAAATGAGCATTTACCCTCCAGCAGCCAACAGTTTTCAAAAGATTAGTAAAATGCATGATATCTGCTTATTTATATTTTCGGTTGAGAGTGCAGATGGATAACTCTTGGATTTTGGAATCAATTGTACTTTTTAACGAAATATATGGTTCCAATTGTCAGGAATAGAAGAGTCAACCACCCAGTTTTGAATGTGGCAGTTGGCCTTTGATTGCTTTGAGGGGAGATGACGGGGGCTGGGTCCAGTTGGAGTGGGCTGTAGCTTCTTTCCCTGAAGCAGAGATCTGGCATGGTTGGGTCTTGGCTTTCACTTGCCAGGACAGTGTGTGTATTTAGCAGAGGAGAGCTGTTGCATTAAATGAAGCTTTGCTCCATGACAGGGCTGCCTTCTGCATGGCTTAGAGCCCCACAGAAAGTCTCCCTGCCATCTGGCTCCAGGGAGGGCTGGTGGGGAGTGCTTCTGCTGCATGAAACCTTAAGTCCATAGTCCAGATGAGATCTGCAAGGACCACTGACAGTTTGTGGACACTTGAAGGGAAAGGAAGTAAAAAAACACAGACTTGCTCCCACATTGCTTTGGAAAATACTAGTTAGGAGAACAGTAAAATACTTCAGAATTGATCTTATATGACAAGATTAAGATGGATAATTTGTTGATTAATTAGTGTGAAGTCATTTGATATATAAGACGTATGTGGTTGTGTTTGTACATCTGTCTATATACATGTGCGGTGCTTAGTCGCTCATTTGTGTCCAACTCTTTGCGACCCCATGGACTGTAGCCTATAAGGCTCCTCTGTCCATGGGGTTCTCCCGGCAAGGATACTGGAGTGGGTTGCCATGCCCTCCTCCAGGAGATCTTCCCAACCCAGGGATTGAACCTAGGTCTCCCACATTGCAGGAGGATCCTTTACTGTCTGAGCCACCAGGGAAGTATATAGAAGTCTGTATACATATTTATAATGGCACCCCACTCCAGCACTCTTGCCTGGCAAATCCCACGGACAGAGGAGCCTGGTGGGCCTCAGTCCATGGGGTCCCTAAGAGTCGGACATGACTGAGCGACTTCACTTTCACTTTTCACTTTCATGCATTGGAGAAAGAAATGGCAACCCACTCCATTGTTCTTGCCTGGAGAATCCCAGGGACGGGGGAGCCTGGTGGGCTGCCGTCTATGGGTTGCACAGAGTCAGACACGACTGAAGCGACTTCGCAGCAGCAGCAGCAGCAGCAGCATACATATTTATGCACATGTATGCACATATGTTATTTTAACTTAAAAAGCACACACATATATTGGTTTGATCTGTTGATACAGATCCAAGGACTTTTAAAAAAATTTCTTGTTGGCTGATTGGAATCTTGATTGTCTTTCTTCCAGAAGGGGCCACCGGAAGTCATTTTTCATTTCTTTAAAATAGAGTGAGAATTTACAGGGACTTGCAGAGCAACCTGAAGGCAGATTTCTTATGGAGTTTTACCTAATCTGATGACTATTTTAAAAATGTGACTCATCTCTATTCTAAAACAATCACCTTCACTTTATAACAGAAGAACAATTCTCTTTTTACACTCTCAATTTCAGTAATAGTTCCTTAATTTAGATAGTTAAAAATGCAGCTAGTATAAAGGGGTTTGGTACAAACTCAACTGACTCATGATACCCAAACAGCCCCTGGGATGGGAGGAGAAGGTAGCAGGTACAGGAGGGTTCTGCAGCCAGAAGTAACATTGCTCAGCTAGCTTTGTAGAGGAAATGGAGAGCATTGATTAATGGAGGGGCTTGGATAAAAGAAAAGTCATTTAATAGATGTTCTGTCTATGAAGGTGGGTAAGATAATGCTGTTATTTTTTGTTATTTCTTGAATGATTATTCCTTTTGGTATAAATCCTGATAGTATTTAAGAGGAGAAAGCCGATGTCTTTCACCTGTCTCTGTGATGGACCCACAACTTAGAAAAGTGGTGAGTGAAGGACCTTTCTTAGAATCATGTAGACATGATTCTAATTAGAACTGTAAACCCTGAGTGTATAAACTGTTGTAACTTCTCTGATGGACATAAGCTTGGTCAGATAGGTGAGCACTAGGGTGTGGACCGAGTCAGGCTTCCATTCTTGGACCTCACTTGTCCCAGTCTTACTGGGAAAGTAGCCTATAGAATGCCTTTGCCCTTCTATATATGAAAAAAATTGAGACTTGACAGCCACATCGAGGAAAAAAAAAAAAAAAAAGAAAGATATTAGTTAAAGAGCAGACCCGAGAACAACATCTGGTTTTGGTAAAGTCTGGCCTTTGTGCCCAGTTTTACAGTTAAGCTGACTGAAGTACCACAAGGTCATGACTCGTCTAGGGTCAGCTCGTCGGTCAATAGCTCAGTTGCTATCTGATCCCCAGACTCTCGTAACTTTCAACCGCATATTTTAGCTATTAAGCCACGTGGCCTGCTACAGAATATGCCACAAGACTTCCCAGATGTGCACCGAGAGAAATCCTTCCGCGACCCGGCTAGCATCAAGGCCCCTCCGGACATCCTGGTTATTAACCGTTCTTGGAGACCTCTCCTGCAGTGTAAGCGCATTAACCCGCGTGTCGTGAGGATTTCCCCAAATGACAGTGTTGTAAGATTTTCTTATGAGGTCACTTCCTAGGAAGGCAGGGATTTAAAAGCTGCCACAACCAGCAGTGAAGCAAGCAACATGTGGATTTGCTTTCTGTCATTTTGAGCAATAAAGAATTTATATAGATAAGATTTCTAAGACAGCTGATGTTTGCTTTTTGTTTGTTTATAGGCTTTGGTTTCACCTTGAAAACATCCTCTCTGAACATCAGAAGTGCATTTCATCCCTGAACGGTATATTAACTTCCAACATTTCTGACTTCCAGTCATGAGGATTTCAAAACCAATTCCGTATAGCACTGAGGCTTTTCACTTTTAATGGTGCGTTCAGAAGGCCAGCTTTCCCCATTTTCTATGCTATCTCCATCCCATTAACTACTATCAGCTCTGATAGAAACCATCCTTTCGCCTTGAAAAAAAAATGAACCACATTCTAAAGTTACATCTTGCCTCTTGAAGACAGTATTCATACTAAGAATACGTTGACTGCTGGCGTTTATTTTTCCCCAAACCATCACTCAAACTAGTCTGTTATTTCCATTAAGATTGGTTGGTGACTTTTTGTTTGGGCCCAAACAATGATGGGCCCTGTGTAGCTCAGTTGGTAAAAGCATCTGCCTGCAGTGTGGGAGACCTGGGTTCAATCCCTGGGTCAGGAAGATCCGCTGGAGAAGGAAATGGCAACCCACTCCAGTATTCTTGCCTGAAGAATCCCATGGACAGAGGAGCCTGGCAGGCTACAGTTCATGGAAATCGTGAGAGTCAGACACGACAGCACTTTCTTTCTTTCAGTGACACAAAACACAGGGCATTCTTTTCAGAAATGTCATGGAATTTTTATGGGACATTCTGTTTTTATATTAAAAAATTCCCACCTAATTTGTTAACTTAAAAAGGTTATAAACTTGCTGGGATTTTTTTTTTTTTAAAACACAGATTGACTTCCTCATACTGTCCAACTCTGCATATGATTGAAACAATTTGCTAGCTCTGGGTAATTTGGTATTTTGTTTTCTCTAGAACACACTACCAATCTTGTGTAACCAGCAATTAGCAGCAGGCCATGTGACACCCAGAGATAAGGAACATGGCAGGAGAGATGTAGGAAGCCAGGCTATGGGATGAAATGGGCCACCCTGCCAGGAGGCCTTAGAACTAACAGTTCAACTACATCCTTCGGGATGTGCTTCTCTTTTCCCAAGGTGGTTCTGGGAAAAGTCAGGATACCACAAATAGCCTCTGTTCCCAAATCTAACATAGGTTTCTTCATGGAAATCTAGTAGAGCCAAGGTGTGTCTGAGATAATATTCACAAACTTCTGTCACTGCTTCACTCTGAGGCCTTGGAAAACCACTTCAGTTTCTGCTTCTGTCTTGTCCCATGGGTTATATTCTGGAAAAACATGACCTAAACTGAAATGATGAAAGTCAAATCTAAGTTTTTCATAGAAATGGTGTAAGAGGGAATTATGCCCATTTTAATAAGAAACACCACATTTCTTTCTTTCTTCCTTCCTCCCATTCCTCATTCTTTTCTTAAGAAATATTGAGTATCTGTATGTGCAAGGCATGGAATACAGTGGGAAACAATACATCATGTGTCCTTTTAAGTCACATATTGTTGTTGTTCAGTTACCCAGTAGTGTCAGATTCTTTGCAACCCTATGAACTGCAGCACGCCAGACTTCCTGGTCCTTCACAACCTCCCAGAGCTTGCTCAAACTCATGTCCATTGAGATGGTGGTGCCATCCAACCATCTCATCCTCTGTTGCTTTCTCCTCCTGCCTTCAATCTTCCCCAGCACCAGGGTCTTTTCCAGTGAGTCAACTCTGCATCAGGTGGCCAAAGTATTGGAGTTTCAGCTTCAACATCAGTCCTTTCAATGAGTATTCAAGACTGATTTCCTTTAGGGTTGACTGGTTTGATCTTGCTGTCCAAGGGACTCTCAAGAGTCTTCTCCAAAACCACAGTTTGAAACCATCAATTTTTTGGCACTCAACCTTCTTTATGGTCCAGTTCTCACATCCATACATGACTACTGGAAAAGCCATAGCTTTGACTATACGGACCTTTGTTGGTAATGTCTCTGCTTTTTAATACACTATCTAGTTTTGTCATAGCTTTTCATCCAAGGAGCAAACTGTTTTCCATGAACAGTATGAAAAGTCGCACATTATAAATCTTTAAACAGTATATACAAATTAAACATTTGTATGCAATACTAAGCAAAATTAAGCAATTCAGTCATTAGCAATAATTATACTTAATTAAGTATTTAATCTGGAGAAGGAAATGGTAACCCACTCCAGTACTCTTGCCTTGAAAATCCCATGGGCAGAGGAGCTTGGTGCAGGCTACTGTCCATGGGGTCTCAAAGAGTCGGGCACGACTGAGCGACTTCACTTTAAGTGTTTAATCAAAGTACTTAATAAAGTTCTTTTTACTCTCCATCAAGCCTACCTTATTTTGATGGTAATCATTTGTACAGTATAAGAACACTTCCAAACAGGAACCCAACTTAATCATCAAAACATGTTTATTGAATTAAGTGGTGACCATAGACTTCAGAAGGACTTATTTGGGACATTTTAAAAGAAATATATCATTTATTATTTTCCTGACTACATAATATTATTTCATTGCTGAAAAATTTGTAAATTCTAGAAAACATGAGGAAGAAAATAAAAATCATTAATAATTCTGTTACCCAGAGCTAGCTACCACCACTGGTATTCTGATATATTTCTTTTGGCCTTGGTAATGTGTGTTTGTATATAAACAAAGAAAAAAGAGAAATATTGTCATATTTATTTATATAAAACAAAGCTGAGATCACATGGTCTATATTGATTTTAAACTTGTTTTTAAAATTTTATTAATAAAGTATGACTTAGTGGACTACAGAATATGGCATCATGTGAATATACACATAAATTGGAGGCTATTTAAAAATTTTAACTGGTATAAATAAATCTGATTATATTTTTTTGTTGTTTAAATTCATTTTCTAGATGATTTTAAAAGTTTTATTGAAGTATAGTTGATTGACAGTGTTTCAAGTGTATAGAAAGAGTTATCCTTATATATAAACCTTTGTGTACATCTTTGGACATTTCTTAGATAAATTCCTAGAAGAATTATTGAAGTTACTGAGCCAAAGGAGATGATTACTTTTTAAAGCTCTTAATTTCCCTCCAGTGTATTTAAGTTAGCAGTGAATGAAAATAATTGCATCCTATATATTTTTTAATGTTGTATTCAGAAATTTTAAATGATTGTATTTTGGAAATATTTATACAGAAATTATATTCTGATTATGAAAATGGCAATAGGCATGATCTGAGAGAATGAATCTTGGAATATTTTTCAGCTAAGCTTACATAAGTACTATTTACTTTTTAGTTGCTGTGTACAGACTATTCAAACCAGCTAAGTCACTGAGTTATAGAGAATGACTCTCAAGACCTTAAAGATTATATAGGCCAATATCTTACCAAAATGAGACTGTAATATTTCTTTTGTTTTTTGGGGGGACTGTGATATTTCTTTTAGAGGGTCATTTAGTTTGTGCTTGAACACTTCCAGGGACCAGGAGTTCACAATTTCACCAGGTAACCCTGATATTTAGTCTTTTCTTATGGTAGTTAGGTTTTTTAAAAAGCAATTTTTATTGGAGGATTATTGCTTTACAATATTGTTCTGGGTTCTGCCTTACATCAACATGAATCAGCCAGAGGTATACATACAGCCCCTCTCTCTTGAAGCTGCCTCCCATCTCTCTCCATCCCACCCCTCTGCTTATCTGCCTTTGGGTCCTTGGAGGTGATCCAAACAGACTTCATAGCCAGTGAACCATATTGTTGGTTTACATTTCCCAGAAGTCATGTGTGGTACATATTATCTTCAACCCATATTTAAAAATTAATGGTAAACTAGGGACAATTCTAAAAGAATCCAGCAAAATAATGGCACTAGATATAGGTCAGTTTCAAGTTACCTAATTATGGTGTACATGACTATATTGGACCGTGTGCCTCTGCCCCCTAGAATGATGAATTTGCTATTAAGGGGAATGTCTTAGACTGTATATATTCCCTGAAATATAATCCTGTGATAGGGACACTGGGGATTGTGTCATGGAGAGTTTCCTGGTATGCAGAATTCTTAGAAGAAACACTATATTTGTAGGGTTGGTCAATATGATGCCTTCTTATTTATTATTTAGTATTACCATGATAAATAGTAACATTTATATAGTACTTTTTATTTAAAATTATTGCACTAACATTATTTTCTACTTTGATTTCCCAAATAATCCTGTGAGGTAACTATAATGTGTTCTTGCTATCCTTTTTCTTATTATTAGGTATAACTACATTTTCTCCACTTTGTGAATGAAGTAAATGTTTTGCCAAAAGTCATAGTTAACTTGAACTGAAATCAGTGCTAAGTTCAGGAACAGAATTCCTGATTCCACATCTTGTACTCTCTTCACCTCTTAATTTAGTATAGTACTTTGGTGGTTCATGTTTCTTTCTTTTTTTTTCCTTACAGATAAAAAAAATTGATTGTTTGGCAGTGCTGGGTCACTGTTGCTGCGCACGGGCTTTCTCTGGCCGTGGTGAGTGGGGGCTTCTTTTCCTTGTGGTCTGTGGGCTTCTCATTGGAGTGGCTTCTTCCCTTGTTGCAGAGCACGGGCTCTAGGGGCATGGACTCAGTAGTTCTGGCTGATGAGTTTAGTTGCTCTGGTGGAATCTTCCAGGACCAGGTATTGAACCCATGTTCCCTACATTGGCAGGCAGATTCCTATCCACTATACCACCAGGAAAGTTCCATTGTTTCTTTTTTTTAATTTTTACTTTATTTTACTTTACAATACTGTATTGGTTTTGCCATACATTGACATGAATCCACCATGGGTGTACATGAGTTCCCAAACATGAACCCCCCTCCCACCTCCCACTCCATATCATCTTTCTGGATCATCCCCGTGCACCAGCCCCAAGCATCCTGTATCCTGCATCGAACATAGGCTGGTGATTTGTTTCTTACATGATAGTATACATGTTTCAATGCCATTCTCCCAAATCATCCCACCCTCTCTCTCTCCCTTAGAGTCCAAAAGTCCGCTCTACACATCTGTGTCTCTTTTGCTGTCTCACGTACAGGGTCATCATTACCATCTTTCTAAATTCCATATATATGTGTTAGTATACTGTGTTGGTGTTTTTCTTTCTGGCTTACCTCACTCTGTATAATCGGCTCCAGTTTCATCCATCTCATTAGAACTGATTCAAATGTATTCTTTTTAATGGCTGAGTAATATACCATGTTCATGGATCAGAAGAATCAATATAGTGAAAATGTGTATACTACCCAAAGCAATCTACAGATTCAGTGCAAACCTTATCAAGCTACCAGCGGTATTTTTCACAGAACTAGAACAAATAATTTCAAGATTTGTATGGAAATACAAAAAACCTCGAATAGCCAAAGCAATCTTGAGAAAGAAGAATGGAACTGGAGGAATCAACTTGCCTGACTTCAGGCTCTACCACAAAGCCACAGTCATCAAGACAGTATGGTACTGGCACAAAGACAGACATATAGATCAATGGAACAAAATAGAAAGGCCAGAGATAAATCCACACACATATGGACACCTTATCTTTGACAAAGGAGGCAAGAATATACAATGGAATAAAGACAATCTCTTTAACAAGTGGTGCTGGGAAAACTGATCAACCACTTGTAAAAGAATGAGACTAGATCACTTTCTAACACCACACACAAAAATAAACTCAAAATGGATTAAAGATCTAAATGTAAGACCAGAAACGATAAAACTCCATTGTTTCTTAATGCTTATTGATTTTCATGGTTTTACTACGAAGTAAGAGTTCTCTATGGGTCTTAGGATTTCCTTAATCCAAAGATTGCTTTCAAAGCACCCTGTGGACTTGGGTCAGATGGAGTCTTTTTATTTTTATTTTTTAAGAGAAGAAATTTGCATTTGTATACCATGTCCACATGGCCAAAACCAATTTTTCTTTCCAGACTAGTACAAATTTTATCAACAGGAGTGAATAAAAGTCAAAGTCTTTCATTAGATTTGATTGCCTGTCACATTTATTGGGAGGAATTAAAAAAAAATTAGAAAATCCTGTGACTGGCACATGGTGAGTATCTGCTGATACTGGGCACCTTCACTGTTGAGGAAGAGAGGGCCAAGTTGGAGAGGGCAAAGACGACCCCTTTTGGGTCTAGTTAGTATTTATTTATATCCATCTGCTGTACATTTATAAACATTGGCATTCAAAAGTTGGAAGAAAAAGAGAGCATAGATTCCTTGAGCCACGTACGACCTTTAGCTCCTTGAATGAGAAATGCCAGGGTGAAGATAAAGGTCATGTTGGAAGTGAAGTATCAAGACTTTCATTAGTCCATGAATCAGAATTTTATTTCAGTCTAACTCTTCATGCCGCACCCTAGGGTGTAGTAAAACAGAGTTCTAATCAAAACAACATAATGAAATATAATCTAAAAAAAATAGGTTTATAGGTGAGCCTTCAAAACAGATGTGTTTTGTTATTTTAATAATAAAAGTGTCTAACCAACAAGCTTCTTTTGTAGGTCAGTATGATCTGTAAGATGCGTTTTTTTCAGAACTTCAAGCAGTCCTGCAGTTAGTAAGGCATTTAAAGGTCACATAAATAGAATGAAAATGGAACTTGGAAAGCTTTCAAGTTAGGAGCAGTGTAGGTAGAGATAATATTAACTTTCTTAGGCATCACTATGTATTTTTTTCTATGTGGACGGACTGATTGAACTCAATGAATTTGTTGATTCAATTAATCAGTAAATATTTATTAAGTGGTGGCTATGTGTCAAGAACATTATTAGATCTTGTACCTTATACAGTCCTTTACTGCCACAAGTGGACAAGAACGTCAGGAAGTAAAAGGATAATTGTGAACTGAAACAAATGCATCATATGATTGCACTAAGCTGTTTGCACAATCTCATATTCTCAGGCACATTGCCTCCCAGAAAATGTTTCAGCTAGGTTTAACTGTGAAGATTTAAGTACCTAATTCCAGAATTATAAAGAAATTAGAAGTTTAGATCCTGTATTTCTCAATTTTTGTACATGTTATTCAGCTTTTGAAAGCAAAGAATTATCAGCAGTCGTAGTCACCATATCAGTGGAAATTGTTTTATGGAACTGGTGTTTTTATTATTTTAAAATCCCATGACACTAACATTTGTAAGGTAAACAGCTTTCATAGATTAAAAATGTATTAATAGCAGACAATTGAAAAAAAAACTGACAATAGCATATATTTATTTATGCAAATTTATTTCATATCCTGAAGTTTGGTTCTAAACCTTTGTCACATTCAAAGTCTAGGATTTCTCCTGAATCATTTTTAGTATCTGCAGTGATGCATAATATCATGATAATGTATGGCTTTCTCTAACCCACATTCCTGCTCTGTATCTTCTTAGCACTTGGAGAGTTTCTGGCTACTATACCTTGGAGACATATTGAAGTATACTATGTTTAAATATGTTGTTTCACTTTTTCCTTATTTGATTAATAAATCTCTGGAAGGTAGACAACCTGACACTTCTGATAGGTAGATATTTGGAACCTAAGAGAGGATCCTGTGTGGATTCACAATAATGTTTCCTAGCTCTGAAAACTCTGTTATCTTTCCCAAGAGATTTGGCTACATTCATATAGGCGATGGGCTTCCCTGGTGGTGCTAGTGGTAAAGAATGCATCTGCCAGTATAGGAGATGTGAGAGATGTAGGTTCGATCCCTGGGTCATGAAGATCTCCTGGAGGAGGGCATGGCAACCCACTCCAGTCTTCTTGCCTGGAGAATCCCATGGACAGAGGAGCCTAGTGGGCTACGGTTGTAGGATTGCAAAGAGTTGGACATGATTGAAGCGACTTAGTATGCACATGCATATAGGTGATAACAAATTGTAACACTAGTTGCAACAGTAACTTGCACATGGAAAATTTCTTTTGATTTAGATTGTAAAATTAATCTTTATTTCAGAAATGTTAAAATATGAAAAACATGATCTTAGAATCAAGGATATAGAGCAATTAAAGCAGAGGTGGCCATGTTTGATCTTAGAATCAAGGAAATAGAGCAATTAAAGCAGAGGTGGCCATGTTGCTTCCTAGGAACTTGACCAACTGGGGCAAAAGTGTTGGTGAATTTAGTCTGTTCTTGCATGATGTCTGATAACCTTTTAGCCACATTGATTCCTCTGAGGGTGAATGTGTATGTTTGTGGTTGACTGCTTTGATATAATTCCATTTCAATTTCAAAATACCAGAAGCCAAGAGTGACTAAACCAATTTTATCAGTTGTTCACAAGAACACAGAAACCAAATGAAGATCTAGAAAGAGTAAGATGTTTAAAGAAATTATGTTTTTCTGTTAATATTAATGTTAAAAATAGCACTGAAACAAAACCAAAACACAATTCCTTCTCTTCCTAAGAAAAAGTTCAACACTCACACTCATAACTTTTTTATTTTTATTTTTATTTTTTTTAGTTTTTTATTTTTTAAATTTTAAAATCTTTAATTCTTACATGCATTCCCAAACATGAATCCCCCTCCCACCTCCCTCCCCATAACATCTCTCTGGGTCATCCCCATGCACCAGCCCCAAGCATGCTGTATCCTGTGTCAGACATAGACTGGCGATTCAATTCTTACATGATAGTATACATGTTAGAAAAAAATACAATGGTTATTAAATAAAAAGTATGATTAATTTTTTTTTACAGCATTGATAGGCTTCCAAAAAATATATACAGCTACTGAAATAAAAAGAAAGAAAATCAGCAGGTATTATTTCTGATGCTTGTTACAAATAGTGTGTAGATAGAACCAAATGAGGCTGGCTAATTCTGTAGCAATGACAACTTAATTATCAGTATCAAAAGGAATTTATATAAGTATAAATTATAAAAGTACTGGGCCTTTATTTCTAGTTGTGGTGGGGCTTTTCCTAGTTGTGGTGAGCAGGAGCTACTCTTCATTGTGGTGTGTGGGCTTCTCACTGCAGTGGCTTCTTCTCATTTTGCTGTCAATCTTTCCAGCATCAGAGTCTTTTCCACTGAGTTGGCTCTTCTCATCAGGTGGCCAAAGTACTAGAGCTTCAGCCTCAGCATCAGTCCTTCCAATGAATATTCAGGGTTGATTTATTTAGGACTGACTGATTTGATTTCCCTGAAGTCCAAGGAACCCTCAAGAGTCTTCTCCAGCACCACAATTCGAAAGCATCAATTCTTTGGTGCTCAGCCTTCTTTGTTTCAACTCTCACATCGTACATGACTACTGGAGAAACCATAGCTTTGACAGACATTCATCCGCAAAATGATGTCTCTGCTTTTTAATAATACACTGTCTAGGATTATCATACACACACACACACACACACACACACACACTTTGTATGGTTTTCAGTCTAAAATGTACAGAAAAGTTACAAGCATAATGCAAAGAACCTTTTCCTAATTCTTTTGAGAGCAAATCACTTATGTAATGCCTGATCATTTTTGAATACTGTTTGGTATATTTCCTATAAATAAGAACATTTTTGTACATGTCCTTAATATAATTATCAAAATCAGAAAATTTACATCGATACATTACTACTGTATAATTTGAAGAAGCCATTCAAGTTTGTTAGTTGTCCTGATAATATATTTCTGTGTAACAGAAGGATTCAATTCAGAATCTTGTGTTATATTTAGCTGTCATATATTTTTTGTTTCCTTCAGTCTGGAAAAGTTTCTCATTCTTTTCTTGACCTTCATCATCTTGACACTTTTGAAGATTACAGACCAGTTATTTTGGAGAATGCCCATCAGTTTGGATTTATCTGATAATTCCCCATGATTAAATTCAAGATATGCATCTTTGGCAGAAACACCAGACAAGTGACACTGTTCTTTTCATTACATCATATCAGATGGTGCAAATTTCAATTTGTCACATTACTGATAACAAATTGATCTCTTGATTACGATAGTATCTACCCGTCTTCACTAAAGTTACTCATTTTTCTTTTGTAAATAGCAAGTGCTTTGTGGTGAGGTACTTGGAGACTTTGAAACTTTCACATTCCCAATCAGACTTCAATCAATGTATTTATTTATGTTGGGATGGATTAATGGTTTTCTACTTTATTCAACTGATTACCATCTGTTAGTATCATTTGTTTGATGTTTCATTTTTTCCTTGCTTTTACTACTGGGTGCCCCTTTAAGATGACATTTTTTGTCTTTTAACATGTCTGTCTGAGGAGGCCTTTCTCACCCCACTTGGGAGCTGGCACCTTCATTGGGTTTTCCCCCTGCCCCACCTCTTGGATGCCCTCCTTCCCCTGCTCACACTCTGGCACCCTCCTCTGGGCTACTTCAGTTCCATCCCAACCCTCTGTCAGTGGCAGAGACTTCTTTCCTGCCCTGGCTTTTTGACTGAATTGTTCAGGAAGGAAATAGGAGGATGAGATTTTGTTCTCGGTCCTGCCCCTCAGTGCCTCTTCAGATCTTCACTAATTCATTTAAAAATGTATTTGGAGCCACAGTGTAGTGCTGCATACTGTCTTGGTCTAGACAGATGAAGTCACATCACTGTCCTGTGTTGAGAACACAAAATCTATCTGGGAAGCTAACATATAAGTACAGCCATCTGAAATCTACAGTTCTAGTGTTCTTTTTAAAAAATTCATTAATTAACTTTGGGCTCTGTTGGGTCTTTGTTACTGAGTGGGGGTTTTCTCTAGCTGTGGTGAATGGGGGCTACTCTTTGTTGCAGTGTGGGCTTACCATTGTGGTACCTTCTCTTGTTGTGTAGCATGGGCTCCAGAGTGTGTGAGCTTCAGTAGTCTGAGGCCTGGGCTTAGTTACTCTGCAGCATGTGGATTCTTCCTGGACCGGGGATCAAACTCATGTCCCCTGCATTGGCAGGTGGGTTCTTAACCATTGGATCACCAGGGAAGACCTGATAGTGTTTTAGTAGAGGCATAAAAGAAGAGACCCTCAAGGGTCATTTTGCCCACAGTCAGAAGGGAGACTTCAGAGAAGGGGTCACACCCAAGCTAGTCAAGGACAGTCCAGGCTAGATTGAGGCAGTACAGATCAAGGCATGAAGGCCTGAATATATGTAAAATCTCTGGGGAATAATAAGTGGTCTAGGATATTTGGGACCTGGGAGAAAATTAAGGGAAAAACAACTGCATAAGTATAGATTAAGATTATAGCAGAAAAATTGGGGCCAGGGTAAAGGATTTTGAATGTCATGTTAAAGTTCAGACTTTGCAGAGTAGACGAGATTTGTGTTTTAGAAAGATAACTGGTAGCATTGTGGAGAGGCCACTGAAATTACATGAGAGACTACTTTAGGAGGATATTACCCAATCTTTCTTCCTAAGCAAGAGACCTAGCTATGGTCTACATTAAAAAGCCTCCAGAGACGGGAAGTTGGGAGAATTCTGTCTCTAAGTTTGAGCAAAGACAGTTGTGTGCTGATAAATTTGTTGTTCAGTCACCAAGTTGTGTCCGACTCTTTGTGATCCGATGGACCCCAGCACACCAGGCTTCCCTGTCCTTCACTATCTCCAGGAGTTTGCTCAAACTCGTATCCATTGAGTAGGTGATGTCATCTAACCATCTCATTCTCTGTTGCCCCTTTTTCCTCCTATCCTCAATCTTTCCCAGCATCAAGGTCTTTTTCAGGGAGTCAGCTCTTCATATCAGGTGGCCAAAGTATTGGAGCTTTAGCTTCAGTATCATGCTGGTAACCCAGCTCTTCAGAAAAATACAAAGTTCTAATTTGCAGCATTTGCCGAATGTCTGAGGTGTAAACAAATACACCCACTTTCAAGCTGCCAGCATCTCATGACTGAACAGAGCTTGGAAAAAATGAGCACAATCTGCTGTCCCCAGTCAGTGCAGGCCAGCTCTAGCACAGTATTGGAAGGTGAAGAGGCTTCCTCTACAGGAAATGAAGCTAGATCATTCAGGTGGCTGCAACAAAATACCGTAGATGGAGTGGTTTAAACAACATTTCTTTCTCACAGTTCTGGAGGCTGGGAAGTCCAAGACCAAGGTGCCGGCAGAGCCAGAATCTGGCAAGGGTCTGTTTCCTTCTTCACAGATGACTCTCTTCTCACCATGTCCTCACCTCAGGAAAGGCAAGGCATCTTTCTGAGGTCTCTAAGGGTATTAACCCCATTTGTAGGGCTCCACCCTCACGATCTAATCAACCCCCAAATGTCTGCCTCCTGATACCATCACATTTCAGTTTAGGATTTTTGACGTATGAATTTTGAGGAGATGCTGGGAAAGACTGAAGGCAAAAGGAGAAGGGGGTGGCAGAAGAGGAGATGGTTGGATGGTATCATCGACTCAATGAATCTGAGTTTGAGCAAACTCTGGGAGACAGTGAAGGACAGGGAAGCCTGGTGTGCTGCAGTCCATGGGGTCACAAACAGCTGGACATGACTTAGAGACTGAACAAACAATTATCTTACAGAAACTGTTCTAAACACTTTACATATATCAACTCTGTCATTGTCACTCATGTTATAGATAAGGAAATTTACATTCAAAGAGATTAAGTAACTTACTGGAGTCTCATAGTTGGTGAAAGTGCAGCAGCAGCAGCCTGACTCTACCACCCACTTTCTATGGAATAATCACTCTGCTACACTGGGAAGAGGAAAAATGCAGGGAGGACAAAATACTGCTATCCCCAAATATAATCCACTGCGTAAATTATTAATAGGTCAGTTTAAAACTTGGCATATAATAGGTGTGCAATTAAAGTTTTTTTGAAAATAAATAAATGAAAACCTCCCTCACACCACTTAACCTTTTTGGAATGAGTGTTTTATAGTATTATACTTCTGTCTTGCTTTTTAATTGGGGATATTTTATAATTAAGATGATCTTTGAGCATAGTATTTTCCCAAGCAAGAATTTGAGATACATCAGAAGAGTACGTATTTCTTCAGTTTTGAAACCTTGTGCCAAATGTGCTCCTAGACCATGGTGCTCTTCTTTATCAATAGATTTAATTAGATCAATAATTCATTTAGAATAGCTCTTTCTCTCTTGATCTATTTTGCCCTGAAGAATTCTTTATGAGGCTGGCCAGGCTATTACCATGGAGGGTTTCATGAGGTGACAATCAGTGCTCTGAAAATCTGCCTTGATCTATGAGCAGTGTTGGTATACCCTGCCTGACACAAGTGCTCTGGGGTCTGTCTTTACCTTCCTCTGAGCTTGTTGCATCCAAAGAGTCTACTTTTCAGGAGAAGTCAAGAATGCATTGTTCCATCTCCATGATAAGAGGCAGATCTTCAACTAAAAAAAGAAAACCTCTGCATTTTGAAAGACCAAATAGGTTAGCACTTAAAAGGGAATTCTAGCTGGTTAATTTAGGGCGCTGAGAAAAACATCCAGCATAAAAACTCTATCTGGCAGTGGGCCCACAACATTTTCAACTGGTTGTGAGATGGAGAGATTTTCATCACGTCGGGGACTTTGTTTTTCATTATCATGACCTCTGACACAGGAGGATAAGTGAGGATGCACAGATTGGTCATGGTATCATGACTACAAGTCATGAACATGATCAATGCCAGTTGTAGCAGAACCAGAGATGGCCTCATGCTTGCTGACATATTTGAAGTAAAAACAACTGAACAAAAATTTCAAAATGTTTTCCCTAAAGGTCATTTTGTTCTTTTTGATTTTTGCCTTCTAATTTTTTTCCCCTTTTGTGTCTGAGAAGATATCCTGAAAATGTGAAGAGACTTTAGATAAAAGACGGCTTTAGAAAGTTGTCAATTTTTGGTGTTTTTTTTTTTTTCCAGTTACTTGGCACACAAAAATTTATATGAATCCTCTGTGGTACTGGGCAACTTTCCAAGGCAGCTGTCATCCACATGATGACTCAGCAATTCCGACTACTTTAATCTTTTTGTCTGTGAAGTCCATGTAAGACCTCCATGTTCTTGGATGAAAAGAGAATCTTGGAATTGTGCAGAGGTTTTCCATGGCTTCAGGCTGAAAGTGACAAATATATCACGTCTGCTCTCATTTCACTGGCTGGAGGTTTTCATGTGGCCGTGTGTGACTGCAGGGATCTTGGAAGTACAGTCTTCCATGTTCCCAGAAAGAAGAGGACTAGATGTTGGTGAGCACTGATCACGGCTGCCATAGCCATGTTGTCCCCTCAAGCTTGCTAGGCATCAACAGAATCCAAATGACATGTGATCCAAATGAATCTATTAAACTCCTAAGTTTTCTGCCACCTGTAAAAGCTAACACAGTGAAACTGCTGCCATTGTGAAGTCCCTTACTTTCGTTTTTTTCATTTCTTGTTTCTATAAGTTGTTTGAGTTTCTGCAAATGAATTCTGCCTCTCGTAGAAATTTTTTCTTTCTTGTTTGTCTATTATTCTGTTGTTTCAAACAGAGGAATGTTGCTCGAGGCCTTGGGTAGAGTCTAGATTTCTTTAGTTGCAGCAGTAGCTCCAACAACTAATGTACTTACTCATCAACACTTTCAAGTCTGAATTTCTTCAACCTAAATCTTCCATGTACTGTTTGTAAGCGCATTTAGAGTTGTGTGATGCAGTTGGCCTCAATAGGACTAGTGCACTTTTTCTGCACTCCCAACCTGGGTGTTGGACTGATCTTTTTCCCAATACATTCTTTAAGGCTGCTTAGTGTCCAAAAGGAAATGGCCAATTTAGGGATGATTGGGGCAGGTGTTTGCATCCAATATTTGTTTATTCCATTTCTAACACTCTTCATGGCTTTGTATAAACTCAAGTTTCTGATATAATTTTCCTTTTTCTAGAAAACTCTTTTTAATATCCTTATAGTGTAAATCTGTGGGCAGTGAATTCTCTCAGTTTTGGTTTGCCTGAGATTTTATCTCCCCTTCATTTTTGGAAAGCTATCTTTATGGGGAATAGAGCACTCTATTGACAGCTTTTTCTTTTAGCACTTTGAAGATCACTCCACTGTATTCTGTGTTGCACGTTTTGTGATGAAGAGTCTATATAATCTTTTCTTACTGTGAAGAACTGTGAAGGGTCTGAGATTTTACTCTATTCACAAGCTAAAAACTTAGTCTGCTACAGGTTCATAGGAGCTAGAGGAAGACATGAGATTTCTGAGTGAGAAACAAAGAACTTTATTACTCATGGCACAGAAAACAGAATGTTGCTGCTGCTGTCATTTCAGTCGTGTCCGACTCTGTGTGACCCCATAGACGGCAGCCCACCCCGTCCCTGGGATTCTCCAGGCAAGAACACTGGAGTGGGTTGCCATTTCCTTCTCCAATGCAGGAAGGTGAAAAGTGAAAGTGAAGTTGCTCAGTCGTGCCTGACCCTCAGCGACCCCATGCACTGCAGCCTTCCAGGCTCCTCCATCCATGGGATTTTCCAGCCAAGAGTACTGGAGTGGGGTGCCATTGCCTTCTCTGGAAAACAGAATGAGCACCAGCATATTTGCATCTGTTCCCCTTGCCCCCAAGTCCTAGAAGGATGATGCAAATGATCCCAGATGGGCTGCATTATTGGAGAGGAACCTGAAACTTAGGGGACCCAAATCTTTGAAAATGAGCAGTAAATGTATCTACCTTTTATTGTGGAGAGAGAGTCTATCTTCTAAGACTGTAAGCAAACCTGCTTTTTACTCTGGGAAGAGACACTATTTCTATATCATCAGGCTGTTTCCTAGACAATATTGTATGGGTAGTCTGGAATAACAGCCAATCACTGTTTCACTTACAAAGATATTCAGAAACACATGTGACCTATAGAGAGATGTCTCGCTACAGAAATCTCTCTTTTTTTTTCTGATCGTCTTCAGGATTTCCTATTTGTTTTCAGCACTTTGAATGTGAGATACCAGGTGTATATATGTGTTCATGCCTGCATGTTTGTGTGTGGTTTGTTATTTATTTCTGTTAGTGTTCTCTGAGCTATTGGATCTGAGGGTTGGGGGTGGTCATTGATTTTGTCACACTCTTGGCTAGTATTTCTTCAAATAATTCTTCTGTTCCAATTTCTCCCTCTCTTCTGGAATTCCAGTGATACACATACTAGACCATTTGATATTATCTCACAATCCTGGTTGCTCTGTTCTTTTTCCCCCCTCATTCCTTTTTTTTTTTTTTCGCTTTGTCTTTCAGACTAGGTGATTTCTATTGACTTGTCTTTATCTTTGCTGAATCTTTCCTAGGTTTTATGAGATTATTCATGAGGCTATAGAATGTATTGTTCATCTTTATTACTGTGTTTTTCATTTCTAGGATTTGAACTTCTTTGCTTCTTTTTTCCCTTCCAGATATAATTGACATATAACATTGCATAAATTGAAGGGATACAGTGTGATGATTTGATGTATGTGTATACTGAGATAATTACCACAGTAGGGTTAGTTAACATCTCCATCATCTTACATAAGTCCCCTTTTGTGTGTGTGTGTGGTGAAAACATTTAAGGTCTACTCTCTTAGTAACTTTTAAGTATACAGTACAGTATTGTTAACTACAGTCACCAGGTACATTAGTACATTAAATACAGTGCATTAGATCTCCAGAACCTATTCATCACGTAAGTGGAAGTTTGTACCATTGTGTCATAAATGCATATATATAGAATTTTTAGACACTCAAAAAATAGAACCTGGCCCCACAATCTTTTAAAGCAATTTCGTTCACTATTCCAGAGAAGTTATATGTAAATGCCTTAATACACAATGCTATATATAAATCGCCTTTGAGCCTGTCGTGGGTTGAATTGTGTTCCCCAATAATTCATATTTTAAAGTTGTGACTTCCACCACCTTAGAATGTAACTGCAGTCGTAAACAACATCTTTAAAGAGGTAGTCAGCTTAAAATGAGGTCATCAGGGTGTGCCTCAGCCAGTATGACTTGTGCCCTCATGTAAAGGGACGAACAGGACACAGACAGGTACAGAAAATAACCCGATGGCACAAGGAGAAGACAGTCATCTACAAGCCGGAACGAGGCGTGTGGGGCAGATCCTCCCTTCTCAACTCACCTTGAACTTGAATTTCTAAGCTTCCAACATCATGAGACAAATCTTTGCTGCTTAAACCACCCAGTTTGTGGTACTTCATTATTGCTGCTCCAGAAAACTGTAGTGGGCTTCCCAGGTGGCTCAGTGGTGGAGAACCCGCCTGCCAGTGCAGGAGATGCAGGAGATGCGGGTTTGGTCCTTGAGTCGGGAAGGTCCCCTGGAGGAGGAAGTGGCAGCCCACTCCAGTATTCTTGCCTGGAGAATCCCAAGGACAGAGGAGCCTGGTGGGCTACAGTCTGCGGGGTCACAAAAAGTCAGACAGGACTGAGCATGTATGCATGAAAACTAGCATAGGACCTATAGGCATAGACTTCTTTCAGTTACTAGCCCTGTGTAATGAGTTACCCTAAAACTTTGAAACTTGGAATAACCATTTTATTTTGTTCTTTGGTTGGTCGAGCATTCAGATTGGACAGTAAGGATGAATTTTCTCTATTCCATGCTATCTGAGTCTTCAGCTAGAAAGACCAAAAGACTGGTGGATGGAAATACCTTAAGACTCATTCATTCACATGTCTGGTGCTTGGGCTGGGAGGGTGCAGACTAGAGCTATTGACTGAAGAGCCTGCATATGGCCTTTCCATGTGGTTTGCTTTCCTCATAGCTTGATGGCTTTACAACAGATGTGAGCATGGCTCAGGACTCCAAGCATGAATGTTCCAGCATGCAGGCAGAGATTGTATCATCTTTTATAATCCACCTTAGGAGTCACACAGTCACTTCTGCCATACTCATTTGATCTAAGTGATTATAAGCCTGACAAAATTCAAGGTTGGTCAGGAGGGGGCCGATCTGGACAATGTTTTAGAACCTTCACAACCTCCTGAAATTATTTCCTTGGGAAGACTGGCATGTTTAGCGCAAAGCATATCTTCTTTTAATATAGGTCTTTGTAAGCCTTGGCCTATGTGAGATTAGACAAAAAGGGTAAGGTCAGATTAAATAAGGTCTGAAAGTCAAGTGGAGAAAGTTCTATGTGGTTAGGTAGGAAAATTAAGATTGATTTAGCTTTTTAGAGATATGTGAATGCAATGAATAGAACCTCTTTATCTCCTTTTTAATAAGAAGATCAAATACACCAAAGTCATCCTCTAAGAGTATTAATATGGGGGAACTTTCAGATGAACACATTAATCCAAGCGTCATGCCCTGATCTAAGTAAGAGTTTGCCTGAGCCAGAAGCTCATTTGACAGAATCAGAAACGCTGAAATGCAAATGTCAAAAATATGGTTACAACTTGTAGTTTTATTTATATGAAAGTCAGGGCCAGACAAATGTCTCTTCTCCCTGATAAAAGTGAATTCATGATATATCCAGCATTTAAAAGGACACTTGATCTAGCTGCAAGTCAGTTTAACTCCTGGGCAGGGAGCTATGCTAGGTGTTATGGGAAGTATTGAGATGTGTTAGAACACTGGTGCTCCTTTAAGGAATGTGTAATTTAGTTAGGACAATTCCCATAATAAGCTGAAATAATTAAAGCACAGAAAAGTTAAGTATACCTTGGCTAATAAAAACATTTTAAAATGATTCAGGCAGTTCCATATCTTAGAATTTATTTCCCAGACTATTTTCATATTTTTACTACAAAGAAGAGTTTGATGGGTTTAAAAGATAAGTGAAGGAAGAAGCAGCTTCCTTTCTTTTTGAAGGCTAAAGTCCATTCCTCTGCCTTTCTATTCTGCCAAAAGAGGATATAAGACGAGTGTATTTCTATTTCGCAAATGTTCTTTATAGTGAAATTTGCTGTTTGAAGGATCTTACCAGGGATTCCATCCAAAGGGTTGAGTCACTATTTTATTAAAAAGGCCTCTTCTCTAAGGTGGTCTATTGAATGGGTCTTAAGGACAAGTGGGTTATTGTGGGTCTCTTTTCATAGAAGTCTTAGATTGGCACACCTGTATTTTCCCACTTCTAGAGATCAACAGAAGCTTGAAAACAAATCTTTGTCTAATGCAGACAAGTGTACAAATGTACATGCCACTAAGTTATAAGCAATACAGGAATGTTGCCTGGCTGTTTATGAACTTCTCCAGCAGGAATAACTTCTGGTTTTACAATTTAAGGAGAGATTGAGACAGATAAAAGGAAAGTTTAGATTTGTGTTTATGTATTGTTCTCTGTGGCAGAGTATTTCTTTTTAACATATGTTTGGTTGGTATTTGAAAATGCTGGGTTTGTACAGTGCTATACTGACAAGTCAATACTCCTAAGAAGAGTCATACATTATGTTACCATTTGCTTAAAAAGCACATGGACACAAGATGCCACAATAAATACTGTTGGTTTTTGAGAAGCAATTTATCTACCTTCATAATTATATGTATGTGCATGTATGACACCGAAGATGTAATGGTAATAATTTCTGTTTTCTAATGCAAATGCCTGGTGCTGCTGCTCTGGCATAGGCAAGTAAATAAATCAGCACTAGCAAACCTGAAATCATTCTCCAGGCAGGGATTCTACTAAACTTATCACCCAAGAAAACAAACACACCAAAAAGTGTAACGCGGAAACCTGTGAAATATGGGGGAGTTGGGGCATGCTTGCTGGGAAGCAAGGAAGGAAGAGGAATTGACACATGATAGGTAACCCATTATTAAACCTGGGAGACAGATCAAAGCTCCATTCCACCCTAATTAGATCAAATACGGCACCATTTGTATTCATTTCTGAATGACAACTGCGTTTATAGTGAAAGATCTTTGTAATATATTCTGGGAGATGGAATGCTGAGAATATGGGATGTTGGCAAGGACTAAATTGTATATTACATTATAGATCTTAGGCAAGGCTCTTTTTTTTTATGCTATAATGAATTCAGGAAAGAATAAAGTGAGGTAGAAGGCAACTTATGATGTGACTGGATGAACAATACTTCAGCATTCCAAAGATGGGGGAGGCATCAGGATATGTCAAGGGATGGGGGCATTTCTGCAGTTAAAAATCACCTTTTGCACAGTTGTGCCAAAGGCAATTCTTCTTTTTCCTTTAGATCTCATGGTTTTATTTATTTAGTTAGTTTACATTAACGTGTTCAGCAGCAGCTTTTGGTAATGTATTCACATTCCCAACACAAGGCATAAATCCTGCAGATTAAAAAAAGTGTGTTTAAGACTATAGGTTTATTTTTACTCAGATTAAAATAAAAGTCCCTCTTCTGATGCTCATTTGCAGGAATTCTCATATCGGTTGATGCCTCTGATTTTCATCTTTCTTTTGGAATTTGAGGGGTAGCTCAATCTACCGACCCCATATTATAATAGCCTGTCCAGCAGTGTGTGCTCTACAAAGATGGGTTATGACTGGGCCAAAGCAGCATCATTATGTTTTGGCGCCTGCTAGACTAGAATTCTATAACTGGCTCTTTCTTGGAGTGAGTCCACTGGGCCGAGTTTTCTTATATCTAAGGTAAGGGGACTGAACCAGGTGCCTTTTAAACTTCTTCCAGAACCTATAATCACTCTGGAATCATAGAAGTGGCCTCTTACTTGTTTCCCCTTATTTCCTAAGCACTTAGAAACAAATTGCTAACTAATGTTTATAAGAGTATAGGAATGGAAGGGACCCTGAAAAGAATCTGGTCCTTTTTCCTGGTTTGATTTGAATACTTCAGATAGATGAAGAACTGATCACATCTGAAGGTAACTGGGCTTCAGCAATACATGAACCATGAACTTCCAGATGTTCAAGCTGGTTTTAGAAAAGGCAGAGGAACTAGAGATCAAATTGCCAACATCCACTGGATCATGGAAAAAGCAAGAGAGTTCCAGAAAAACATCTATTTCTGCTTTATTGACTATGCCAAAGCCTTTGACTATGTGGATCACAATCAACTGTGGAAAATTCTGAAAGAGATGGGAATACCAGACCACCTGACCTGCCTCTTGAGAAACCTATATGCAGGTCAAGAAGCAACAGTTAGAACTGGACATGGAACAACAGACTGGTTCCAAATAGAAAAAGGAGTATGTCAAGGCTGTATATTGTCACCCTGCTTATTTAACTTTTATGCAGAGTACATCATGAGAAACGCTGGGCTGGAAGAAGCACAAGCTAGAATCAAGATTGCTGGGAGAAATATCAATAACCTCAGATATGCAGATGACACCACCCTTATGGCAGAAAGTGAAGAGGAACTAAAAAGCCTCTTGATGAAAGTGAAAGAGGAGAGTGAAAAAGTTGGCTTAAAGCTCAACATTCAGAAAACTAAGATCATGGCATCTGGTCCCATCACTTCATGGGAAATAGATGGGGAAACAGTGGAAACAGTGTCAGACTTTATTTTTTGGGGCTCCAAGATCACTGCAGATGGTGACTGCAGCCATGAAATTAAAAGACGCTTACTCCTTGGAAGAAAAGTTATGACCAATCTAGATAGCATATTGAAAAGCAGAGACATTACTTTGCCAACAAATGTCCATCTAGTCAAGGCTATGGTTTTTCCAGTAGTCATGTATGGATGTGAGAGTTGAACTGTGAAGAAAGCTGAGCACTGAAGAATTGATGCTTTTGAACTGTGGTGTTGGAGAAGACTCTTGAGAGTCCCTTGGACTGCAAGGAGATCCAACCAGTCCATTCTGAAGGAGATCAGCCCTGGGATTTCTTTGGAAGGAATGATGCTGAAGCTGAAACTCCAGTACTTTGGCCACCTCATGCGAAGAGTTGACTCATTGGAAAAGACTCTGATGCTGGGAGGGATTGGGGGCAGGAGGAGGAGGGGACGACAGAGGATGAGATGGCGGGCATCACTGACTCAATGGACGTGAATCTGAGTGAACTCTGGGAGTTGGTGATGGATGGGGAAGCCTGGTGTGCTGCGATTCATGGGGTCGCACACGACTGAGCGACTGAACTGGACTGAACTGAACTGAACTGAACTGGGGAGATAGAAATGAACAATTATTGTTGAGCATTCACCCTGGGACAGGCTAATTGGATCCTCAGAACAACCCTGGAAGAGGGTGGTTACTGTCCTGTCTGGCAGCTGGGGATCTTGGGCTCAGAGCTGCACAGGGTTAGTTAGGTGGCAAGAGGCAGAGCTTCGGTTTGTGCCTGGCTCCATCTACTTCTGGGCTTTCCTGCTGGCTCAGCTGGTAAAGAATCCACCTGCAATGCGGGAGACCTGGGTTTGATTCCTGGGTTGGGAAGATCCCTTGGAGAAGGGAAAGGCTACCCACTCTAGCATTCTGGCCTGGAGAGTTCCATGGACTGTATAGTCCACGGGCTCACAAAAATCTGGACATGACTGAGCGACTTTCACCTTCTGTTTATTTCTAGAGTCACCGCTCTTCACCCTAAATAGAGCCTTAAAAAAATACTGATCAAAATATGTTCTTCACAGTACCAAGAATCTGCTAGAAAAGCAATTTATTTGAATGACTATGATGTGAAGAAGGTGTGGGACAAGAGCTGTTCCCACTGAGCAGATGTAGACACTGAGGCTTGGGAAGGTTGTGATGCTGTCAGTGGCAGCTTCAAGGGTAAAGCTCTAGACGTTTTCTCCTCAACTGACCTTCATTTCTCCACCTACTGTAGAAAAGACATATTAAAAAAAATTAAATTGTCTTAATTCATTTTATTTTTTAATTAAAATGTATTTCTTTATTTGAAAAATATATGTTATTTTCATAATGAACTTTCTAACCACAAATGTTCAAATCAGATTGAACTTAAAAAGGAAAAAAAATACCTAACATTTTCATACAGCTTTTATCATAAAATTTTTCCAACATATTTTCACCTAATCCTTTGGATATCCAATGGACTCATCAATACATTTTTCAAAGCCTAGTACTCAGTTGCCTCAGCTGTTCTTGCTTCATTTAAAAAAATTATTTATTTTTAATTGGAGGATAATTGCTTTACAATATTGTGTTCATTTCTGCCATACGTCAACATGAATCAGCCATAGGTATGTATATGTCCCCTCCCTCTTGAACCTCCCTCCCATCTCCCACCCCATCCTACCCCTCTATGTTAGCACAGAGTACTGGATTTGAGCTCCCTGCATCGTACAGTAAATTCCCACTGCCTATCCATTTACATGTGGTAGTGCATATGCTTTTGAACTGTGGTGTTGGAGAAGACTCTTGAGAGTCCCTTGGACTGTAAAGAGATCCAACCAGTCCATCCTAAAGGAAATCAGTCCTGAATATTCATTGGAAGGATTGATGCTGAAGCTGAAACTCTAATATTTTGGCCACCTGATGGGAAGAACTGACTGATTGGAAAAGACCCTGATGCTGGGAAAGATTGAAGGTGGGAGGAGAAGGGGACGACAGAGGATGAGATGGTTGGATGGCAACACCGACTCAATGGACATGAGTTTGAGTAAACTCCGGGAGTTGTTGATGGACAGGGAGGCTTGGCGTGCTGCAGTCCGTGGGGTCACAGAACTGAACTGAAGTGCATATGTTTCCATGCTATTTTCTCAATTCGTCCCAGCCCTTCCTTTCCCCACTGTGTCCACAAATCTGTTCTCTATGTCTGCGTCTCCACTGCTGTCCTGCAGATAGGTTCATCAATACTGTCTTTCTAGATTCCATATCTATGCGTCTACGGTAGAGGTGAGATCATATCTTGGGAGCCAGAGCCATGTTGGGGGCTGTAGGGGAAATGAGTGTTAGCAGCTCTTTCTGTGTGTGCGTTTTGACTGTCTCTCAGCTGTAAACTGCACACAACAATGTGCACCTTGATGTATTGTGAGGTTACCTGAGCTCATGCTTCAGCTGGGAAGGGGCTCAATAAACTCCTTCACCCATCTAAATGTATTGCATTCAGATGAGAGCAGACATCCACGGCTTGCCTCCACAGTGACACTATTATGACTAGAAATTAGACACAGTGCTTTTGCAGTTTTTTTTTGAAAATAGAAGGCCTTCACAGAACTGTATTAAATTAGTCAGTTCCTACAGAGCTCCATTTTAGGTGTCCAGGCTGCTGCCACTGTAAAAGCATAATCACAGACACAAAATGATTTTCAAAATGATTCAACCCCATTGAAATTTATGCATAAAGACAACATTTAAAGAAAGTATTATTTTCAAAAACAAAACCCAAATCTATAAACAACACACATACATAAGTATCCTTAAGGTTTGTGTAATGTTACTGAGCTGTGAAACGAAACTGTCGGCTCCTCTCACCTGAGTGCCGGCATCTCCATCTTTCTTGATGTATGTTGGTGTTAATTATTTAACATCATAAATAAGCATCAATAGGAATCATTCACATTGATAAAAAATTCCTCTTAAGTATGTTCGGTTGGCCAAAAAACTTTCTTTGGGTTTTTATGGAAAAACCCTAATGAACATTTTTGGTCAATCCAATATAAGAACTGCTTAAAAAGGAACAATTAGAATATTAAAACAAATATTTTCTTGATTTTAATAATAATTTAGTTAGATGTGGCTGAATGTGCACTGGATTACTCATGTGTACATTACAGTACACATGATTGGAATCATGTGTACATGGCGCAGATTAAGTTTCATGTGCCCAAGATTGCTCATTTTAAGTAAAGTGTCTCTAGCTACATATAGTGAATTCACAGCACTTCTCAAAAATCCTCTGAAGAGAATGCAGAAATAGTCCTTAGCCTGGATATCCAGCAGAGGACAGTAAAGTCCCAGTTTTATTTTCTGAATGCTTTTCTTTCAGATGACTGCAGTTGTGGAGTGTTAAAGCACTGGGGCGGCTGACGTGTAATTGCAGACATTAAACATTTCCGAGGAGAGACATAAAATGTATTGTGAAGTCAATGAAATTCTTTGTCAAGTCTTCTCTGCAGGTCTGACCCCTTAACATGACAGTGCAGACCTGAAGGATAGGCCCAGCACTCACTGGCTTGCAGTATCAAGTGTATAATGAACTTCACTGGCCAAGCACTTCCATGTTTTATTTTGTTTAAACAGCAACAGCTTTCTCTGCAACTGTGTTAGTGTACAATTTCACCAAGCTATTCATAAATGAATTCTATTGTTTTCATATCTTATCCAGTCGCTTTTGAATTTCAGGTTCTCTTAAGCAACAGACCATTCGGATTTGGTAAGATGGAAGGAGGTTTCTGTTCTTTATCCTCACCCTCCATACCCTTTCCTGCCTTCAAATTTTTCTTGGGAGTTGTCTGGAAATTTGGCATGAGCGGAAAATGAAGAACATTTTCTTTTTTTAAAAAATAAATTCTCAGAGGGCTAAAGGAAAATAGAGAACTATGGTGGGAGTCTTTGGTGAATTTTAATCATGTTTTGGGGTTCAATCCTTGACCTAGGTGAGTAGAAATGCTGTATCAAGGAGGTTGATGCCTAATGCAGGGGCCACACTGAGCTATTTATATGGTCAAATTGGAATAAAACGTTATGGGCATAAGTCATTCAGAACCACTAATTCCTATGTTTCTTTGGAGAAAATCATGAAAAATGTTGGGCAGTAATAACACGTTCTGGTAAACCATATGTTTATCTGTCTTCTGTGTAGACACTCTACTGTTTGTGGTCTATGCTGGAGCTGACCAGTGGGTAGTCACATTACATATCATATCAAAGACCTAGTGAGCAAAAGGAGAAAAAAACTACAATGGGCAATATGTATGTATTTTTAGCTTAGAAACTCAGAAAATGACTTGTTGACTATGGTGACTCCACTCAGTGTTCCACTGGTTCTGGACATTAGGAAAGCCTTGAGGGCTGAGATTTTGTTCTTTTTGGAGAGTTCCCAGAACATAAGTTCTTAATCTTCAAAGCAGGCCATTTTGCTTACCTGATGAAAGAAATACCACTGTTTAGATCATTGTCTGCTCTCCACATAAATTGTTGGATGAATGAAATGGATTATTATTTTAAAAAGTCAGGACCAAATCAATTGAAGAGTTTTTTATTAGGCATATGCAATCTATATTTTCCATTACAAACTGAAATTTTTTCCCATTAAAAACTTATTTAGTCCATTTATTAAATTTTTGCATTACTCCTTTGGAAATGATTGAAACCTAATCTTTATGCTGGAAGTACATTGTACTGTAAGCTTAGATAAATATAAATGTTTTAATAATTACTCACTATGCTAGATATAGAGAGGTAAGCAAAGAAATGGGAAGGCATTATCCTTATCCTTGATGTATACAATGTCACTGGGGAGATGAGGCCAAGTCATGTGAAAGTACTAAGAACAGGATAAGACAGTGTATCATTTAGAGCTTTATTTCAGATTAGCAGCAGCAGCAGTATAATACAGATTAGGAGAATACAAGATCACTGGAGACAGATGTGATATAGGAAAACTTGTTGTTGAGGTAGGACTTGAACTAGGTAGTGAACATGGTCTGCTGTGGGGCAGAGAAGATGAAGGGTATTCAAGATGTTTATTCTCCTTGGACCTTGAAATAGGTTTTACCTATGCCTTTGTTAGAGCAAGTATCATACTCTGGAAATTATTTACATGTGGGTCCCATATCCCATATTAGAAGTGCAAGCTGTTCAGGAACAGGGCATGTGTGCAAGCTCAATCACTTCATTCGTGTTTGATTTTATGACTGTATGGACTGTGGCCTGCAAGGCTCCTCTGTCCATGGAATTCTCCAAGCGAGAATACTGGAGTGGGTTGCTGTGCCCTCCTCCAGGGGATCTTCCTGACCCAGGGATTGAACCCATGTCTCTTACATCTCCTGCATTAGCAGATCAGGTTCTTTTCCACTAGTACCACCTGGGAAGCCCCCAAGAAGGAGCAGGGACATTATCTTAAATAACTGGGAGTCCTCCACTTTGCCTGGCTCAGAGTAGAAAGTTAATAAACATTGTTGAATTTAAAAAATGGAGGCTGAGCATGGAATGAGCATGACATCTGTGTGTAGATTTAGGGTGAAGTGGAGAAGGTAGGGCTCAGTAAGGAAATCTACCAGCTGAAGCAGAGAATTTGTGTTGAGAGTAGTAGAAACAAGTTTGAAGCAATTGAGGGATGTTACCATTAAGGAAATAAAGGAAGAATTTTGATGAGATATGGTAGCAATAAGAAACCACTTAAGCAGTAATGTGACATAAAGTTAATGTTATAGGAAATTAATCTGGCTGTGATGCAAAACTAGCATCAAAACACTAAAGTATTGGAATTTGACAATAGAAAGGCTTTTTTCCATTTTTTATGTTTTTCTTTTTCTTAATTTTATTAAAAATTTTTTTATTGGAGTATAGTGGCTTTACCATGTTAACCATTATTTTAACCAATGTATTAACCATTGTGTTAACCAAAGCCATTATATGTTAACCATTAACATGTAAATGTGTTATTTTCTGCTGTACAGCAAAGTAAATCAGCCATACATAATACAAAGACTTCTAAAGCAGTCATACTTTTCCTTGCAACCTAAAATGATGAATATACACGAATGAATTGTTGGTCAACATAGTTTCACAAAAATAACTTCTTTTTCTATAAATAAGAAGAAAAAATAGTCGCTAAAAGAGAGATAAAGCCAGAAGAGTTACCTTGAAATAATGTGAACTCATTTCTTTAGCATGTTCTAAGCAGATTCTTATTACTTTGCAATTTCTAATTTTAATAGTGAATAAGCAGGTAATAAATGACAACCATTAACACATAGCAAATAGACTCCCATGGGATATGGTGGTGGTTTAGTTGCAAAGTCTTGTCCAACTCTTGTGACCCCATGGACTGTGTAGCCCACCAGGCTCCTCTGTCCATGGGATTCTCCAGGCAAGAATACTGGAGTGGATTGCCATATCCTTCTCCAGGGGATCTTCCCGACCCTGGGATTGAACCTGGGTCTCCTGCACTGCAGGCAGATTCTTTACCGACAGAGCTACCAGGGAATTCCCCTCCATGAAATATGCTGCTGCTGCTGCGTCGTTTCAGTTGTGTCTGACTCTGTGCGACCCCATAGATGGCAGCCCACCAGGCTCCCCCGTCCCTGGGATTCTTCAGGCAAGAACACTGGAGTGGGTTGCCATGGAATATGGGGGAGCTTCATTTTGAAGCCAGAGATGGTAACTTTAACAGGGTGATGTTGAATGTTCAGGAGAAAAGTCCCTTTGATGTAAATATGGTCTTACTAGAACAGTTCCAACCATCTGGAGAATAGCATTAAGGTTAGGGTTAGGGTTAGGGTTAGCACTACAGAGTGCTGTGTTGTATGCAAACAGGGAGTGTCAGAGAACAACATTAGCAAATTACCTGCATGACACAGACACAGACACAACACGTTGCTCACAATGAACAAAACAGCCAGGACATTGGGATTAGGGGCTGAATCCCGCCTCCGCTGGGCCGCATGGGCAGTCAACAGTTGGGGACTTTAGTGGAAAGACACATGTTTGGTTGGCAGGCTTTAGCCTTTTCATTTGTAAATGTGGGAAAAAAATCATCATCACCCATCCTGAGGTTTATTCATTCTCTATGGTCAGTTCAAATATCCCATCCCAGCGGTCATTTTCTCTTTCCCCTTGACTCTCTTCCCTTTCTGTTCTTACAGATTTTATACCTACTTATTTGAACTGATCATATTGTATTTTTCAGCACATTTAGTGACTATATGTCTCTCTCCTCCCACTAGACTCTGATTTTCTTGAGAAGGGGATCCACATTTCATTATCATTATTTTTGTATCTGTAGAACAATTACCCTGGGACGAAAAATGAGTTAACACTTTACTGAGGACAGCATGGTGCGATGATCAGAGACTAAGCTTTAGACTCAGATACGTTTGTGCTTGCAGGTCAGTCCAGGCAAGAGTTAAGAACTTAGGCAAATTACTGAACATTTCTGAGCCTTGTTTTTCTCCTCTGAGAAATGAGGAGAATGATACCTATCACATAGGGTCAGAAATGTATTAGAAGAACTAGTATGTGCCACTGCAAAGCTTGGGTTGCAATTATGATCTCTAACTTCACTTCAGACCTCAGGGTTGAGCAGAAATCCTGTTTCCTTAATAGCATCTCTTTTCCATTCACTACAGCAGTCCTGTACATTCACTAGCCCACTGGTTGTTTACAGGTAGGTGACATATATACATACATATTGAGCTCATATGTCTTAAGTTGAACACCTTATCCCAAACCTGTTCTGCTTCTTGTGTCTCTACCCCAGTAAATGAAACTGCCACTCACTCAGCAGGCCAATCTATGGATTTGGATTTTTTTGTTTTAGTTTTTTCAGAGTTCCTTTTTAAAATTGAAAAGTATTCCTTATTAGTAGAATTATCACAGATACATGTAATAGTCGACATAGTTTTCATCTATTCCCCTTTTCTTTGGCTTACTGCCTCAAAGCTTTTATTTGTTTTTAATTTTATGTTGGAGTATATCAAGATCTTCTAGAACTAACACACACATACACACACAAAAGTTCTTTTCATCATAGGGGACTGGAATCCAGAAGTAGGAAATCAAGAGATACCTGAAGTAACAGGCATGTTTGGCCTTGGAGGACAAAATAAAGCAGGGCAAAGGCTAACAGAGTTTTGGCAAGAGAATGCATTGGTCATAGCAAACACCCTCTTCCAACAACACAAGTGGGCTGTAGGAAGCATCACTACAAACAAAGCTAGTGGAGGTGATGAAATTCCAATTGAACTGTTTCAAACCCTAAAAGATGGTGCTGTGAAAATGCTGCAGTCAATATACCAGGAAATTTGGAAAACTCAGCAGTGGCCACAGGACTGGAAAAGGTCAGTTTTCATTCCAGTCCCAAAGAAAGGCAATGCTAAAGAATGTTCAAACTACTGCACAATTGCCCTCATCTCACACACTAGTAAAGTAATGCTCAAAATTTTCCAAGCTTCAGCAGTACGTGAACAGAGAACTTCTAGATGTTTAAGCTGGATTTAGGAAAGGCGAAAGAACCAGAGATCAAATTGCCAACATCCGCTGGATGATGGAAAAGGAAGAGAGTTCCAGAATAACACCTACTTCTGCTTTATTGACTATGCTAAAGCTTTGACTGTGTTTATCACAACGAACTGTGGAAAATTCTTCAAGAGATGAGAATACCAGATCACCTGACCTGCCTCCTGAGAAACCTGTATGCAGGTCAAGAAGCAACAGTTAGAACTGGACATGGAACAACAGGCTGGTTCCAAATTGGGAAAGGAGTACGTCAAGGCTGCATATTGTCACCCTGCTTATTTAATTTATATGCTGGGTACAACATGTGAAATGCTGGGCTGGATGAAGCACAAGCTGGAATCAAGATTGCTGGGAGAAATATCAATGACCTCAGATATGCAGATGACACCACCTTTATGGTAGAAAGAAAAGAAGAACTAAAGAGCCTCTTGATGAAAGTGAAAGAGGAGAGTGAAAAAGCTGGCTTAAACTTCAACATTCAGAAAACTAAGATCATGGCATCTGGTCCCATCACTTCATGACAAATAGATGGGAAAACAATGGAAACAGTGACAGACTTTATTTTTTTGAGCTCCAAAACCAGTGACTGCAGCCATGAATTTAAAAGACACTTGCTCCTTGAAAGAAAAACGATGATTAACCTAGACAGCATATTAAAAAGCAGAGACATTACTTTACTGACAAAGGTCTGTTTAGTCAAAGCTATAGTTTTTCCAGTAGTCATGTATGAATGGGAGAGTTCTTTCTTTCCATAAAGAAAGCTGAACACTGAAAAATTTATGCTTTTGAACTGTGGTGTTGGAGATGACTCTTGAGAGTCCCTTGGACTACAAGGAGATCAAACTAGTCTATCCTAAAGGAAATCAGTCCTGAATATTCATTGGAAGGACTGATACTGAAGCTGAAACTCCAATACTTTGGCTGCCTGATGCGAAGAACTGACTCATTGGAAAAGACCCTTAAGCTGGGAAAGATTGAAGGCAGGCAGCAAAGGGGACGACAGAGGATGAGATGGTTGGATGGCATCACTGACTAGATGGACATGAGTTTGAGCAGGCTCCGGGAGTTGGTGATGGATGAGAAGCCTGGTGTGCTGCAGTACATAGGGTTGCAAAGAGTCAGAAACAGCTGAGCGACTGAAATGAACTGAACTGATAGTTGATTTACAATGTTGTGTTAGTTTCAGGCATACAGAAAAGTAATTCGTTTATACATATACGTTTATCTGTTCTTTTTTGAATTCTTTTCCCATTTAGGTCATCACATAACATTGAGCAGAGTTCCCTGTGCTATACAGTAGGTCATTGTTGGTTATCCATTTCAAATATAGCGTGTGTACACGTCTTTCCCAAACTCCTTAACTATCCTTCCCCTCACCCACCCTGCCCCGGGTAATCATAATTTGTTTTGAATTTGTCTTCTTTGCCCTGCACACCTAAACTAACCCCTGAGCTTTGTCAGTCTGTCTACTCCCGTCTTTACCCACTTCTACTCCCCAAGCCCCCACTATCAACATTTCTTGCCTTGTTCTCCAACAACAATCTGTAAATGGTTATCTTGTCTCCACAACCATGCCCCCCTCTATCAATTCATTCATATAACACACAAATGTGAGACCATTCATGTTTGGGACTTGCACATCTATCTAACCCTGTGTTCCCTTATCAAAGCACTTATCATGATATATTAGGACACATGTTTGTAATCCTCCCTGTGAACTCCCTGAGGGAGGGAAAGCATGCTTGCCTTGACAGCTCTGTAAACAAACACTGTAGATGGCAGGTATGCCATAAATGGGGGCAAGAAAGAACAAAGCAACTAGCATGGATCTTGGAAGAGTAACTCTTCTCTTCATACTCTTATTTTCCCCACCTTCCTTACCTTTTTTTTTTTTTAAATTTTATTTATTTATTTATTTGGTTGCACTGGGTCTTAGTTGCAGCACTTGGATTTTCAATCTTTTCAGTCATTGGGGCCTGTGAACTCTTACTTGCGATATGTGGGATCTTGTTCCCTGACCAGGGATTGAAGTAGGCCCCCACTCCCCTCTGCACTGGGAGCATGGAGTCTCAGCTGCTGGACCACCAGGGAAGTATTCCCCATTCCCCTTTCCTTTTCATTCTTTCTTTTTCTCTCCTACGTATAGTCATTGGTTTTAATTTGTATCATTGTTATAACTATGATTAATATCATAATTTTATCATCATCAGTCATCACCTAATGTCCCTTCTAGCAACAGCTAGAACCTGGATGGGGGCCCAGCAGAAAAGGCTGCAGGGACTCTGGTGAAAGCTACTCAGGGGACTTTCGAGGAGAAGGAAGGCATTCTGGACCCTCTTCAGTTACTCATTTAAAGGCCTCTTATGGAGGCAAGAGGTCTTCTCTGGTGACTCAGATGGTAAGGAATCTGCCAGGAAAGCAGGAGACTAAGGTTCGATCCCTGGGACAGAAAGATCCCCTGGACAGGGAATGGCAACCACTCTAGCATTCTTGCCTGGAGACTTTCATGGAAAGAGGAGCCTGGCAGGCTACACTGTCTGTGGGGTCGCAAAGAGTTGGACATGACTGAGTAACTGATACTTAAGGAGGAGAGTAGCAGGTGCACTCCTCACATTGATCTACCTGGAGCATCAGCCTGACTGCTTTCAGTGGAAACAGAATGTCAACTCCATCTCCAGTGGCCTAGCTACTGGGCTCCATCTCATTTGTCCACAAAGCCAGAGGGTTTTGAATGAATTAAATGAACTTAACTCTCTACTCCTTGTACTTTGGTCCTCAATTTTTCTCTTTCAGTATCTTCTTGCTCTCTTTGTCCATAGGGACCCAGTATTCTCCTGCCTAGAAATCTTTAAATCTACACTCATTATATAGAGATTAAATGAAAAAAGATTAGGCAACTTGTTGAAAGTCACATACAACTAGTGATTTGCAGAACAGGGACTAGAATTTGGGTTTTCTGAATTCTAGTTTTTCCTACCATAACAACTTGCCCAATGTGAAAAACAGAAGCGAATTCAGAATGGAGCAATGGAGATTATCTATGAGTGTGTGTGTGTGTGTGTTTGGTATACGGTGTGTTTGGAGGTGAGCAAGTGTTTTCTGTTTCTATTCATGTCTTCCTGCCCTTTGCCACCATTTTTACTCCATCATGCTCCCCACTCCTGTTATCATCTTATTTCCCCCCATTCAGTTGTCCCATTCTCTGCCTGTCTTTGTCTCTCCCCATAAATTGTCCTTTTTCGAATGCTCTCTCATTCCTTCCCCAATCCTAATCCCTTTCATCTTTTGCCTTCTATTTCTCCTTCTCCTTTCTCTGCGGCTCTGAAGGTTCAATAGTTCCCTAAAATATATGAAATTTTGGAGCTTAAAGGGACATTAAAGATGTATAATTTTGATTAATTTATATCATATCCAGTTTTATAAGGACTATTTGATATCCAATGAGCCTTTGGAAAGTCTTAAATTTTTTTTTTCTAAATTGGTAATATTACATTTTTTTTTCAGTAAAACTAAGTCAAACACTTGAAGACCAGTTTCTCCCTTGAGAACTTTATATCTCCTCACAAAAGGATGTCTATGCCAATCTTTGCCAGTACGGAAGCTGTATGAAATGAACTCTAGGAAAGTTGTAAATAAAGTTCTATACTATGTACCTATATCCAGTCTTAGGGGGCAGTGGTAGGTGTAGGAGGGCAAGATTTTGAACACAGATTAAGCAGAATGTTGTCAAATTGAGGAATGGTGATAGTGGGACGAAGTCGCGAAGAATTGGTAAAGGCAAGAAGACTGGATGAAGGAAATTTGGAACCTTGTTTGACAAATGGGCAGAGATGAAGGCTGGAAGAACTGTGAAGCGGGCTGTGCTGCTGAGGTCTGAGGTCAGCTCAGAGTCAGGAGTTTTCTCTGTTGGCATAGTGTCCCATTACCATGGGCACCTCCTGTCTTCCTCTACCTCTCATGCTCTGAAGCGGAGCCTACTGAAGAGTCAGGCTTATAAATGCAGGACTTGAAAATTAACAGAAAATGCCCTTATTTATAGCAGATTGCTTATTGTCTATGATGGATGATCATACCTCCTGGGAATGGATGTTTCAGGGCCTCATATTTTCCTTTAACAATCCATCCATCCTGTTCATTCGGGCCTTTTATTTTTTTTTTTTCTGCTTTGCCACATGTGTGGTTTGTAAGATCTTAGTTCCTGGAAAAGAGAAGGGACCCTGGGCCCACAGCAGTGAAAGCATGGAGCCCTAACCACTGGACCACCAGGGAATTCCAGGGAAATCCAGGTCTTGATGTTGTCTTTTAGTGACCTAACTTCTGGGGTCCAACACTTTCTGGGAGGACAGTGACAGGAAGTTCTTACTTCTCCTTCTACCTAGGTTTCTTCTTAATAAGAGAGTAACGTAGGGGGCTTAGTGAAATATCAGAGCATCTGAATTAGCCGATACATGGTTTTGGTTAAACATCGTAGACCAGCCTCATACATCTCCCAGTCTGGACACTCGGGACTGCAAGCTCTTTGGTTTCTATTTTAATAGTATAGAGATTAAGATCACAGATTAGGTGTGGTGGGAGGTAGGGGGGAAGTTCGAGAGGGAGGGGGACATATGTATACCTGTGGCTGATTCACGTTGATGTTTGGCAGAAACCATCACAATATGGTAAAGTAATTATCCTCCAATTAAAAATAATATAAAATTTGAAAAAGTCACGGATTAGGGGTCCAAATTGCCTCAGTGTTTCTCGTGTGACCCTGGACACAGTATTTTACCTGTCTCTTAGTTTTCACAACTTTAAAATGAGGACAATAATAGTAAAAGTAAGGGCATGTTCAGTTCAGTTCAGTTCAGTTGCTCAGTTATGTCCGGCTGTCTGTGACTCCATGAACTGCACACCAGGCCTCTCTGTCCATCACCAACTTCTGGAGTTCACTCAAACTCATGTCCATTGAGTCGATGATGCCATTCCAATCATCTCATCCTCTTTTGTCCCCTTCTTCTCCCACATTGAAGGCAGAAGGGCATATTTCAGTTCACTTCATTTCAGATGCTCAGTCGTGTCTGACTGTTTGCGACCCCATGAATCGCAGCATGCCAGGCCTCCCTGGCCATCACCAACTCCCGGAGTTCACTCAAACTCATGTCCATCGAGTCAGTGATGCCATCCAGCCATCTCATCCTCTATCGTCCCCTTCTCCTCCTGCCCCCAATCCCTCCCAGCATCAGAGTCCTTTCCAATGAGTCAACTCTTCGCATGAGGTGGCCAAAGTACTGGAGTTTCAGCTTTAGCGTCATTCCTTCCAAAGAAATCCCAGGGCTGATCTCCTTCAGAATGGACTGGTTGGATCTCCTTGTAGTCCAAGGGACTCTCAAGAGTCTTCTCCAATACCACAGTTCAAAAGCATCAATTCTTCAGCGCTCAGCCTTCTTCACAGTCCAACTCTCACATCCATACATGACTACTGAAAAAACCATAGTCTTGACTAGACGGACCTTAGTCGGCAAAGCAATGTCTCTGCTTTTGAATATGCTATCTAGATTGGTCATAGTTTTTCTTCCAAGGAGTAAGCATCTTTTAATTTCATGGCTGCAGTCACCATCTGCAGTGATTTTGGAGCCCCCCAAAATAAAGTCTGCTACTGTTTCCACTGTTTCTCCATCTATTTCCCATGAAGTGATGGGACCAGATGCCATGATCTTCGTTTTCTGAATGTTGAGCTTTAAGCCAACTTTTTCACTCTCCTCTTTCACTTTCATCAAGAGGCTTTTTAGTTCCTCTTCACTTTCTGCCATAAGGGTGGTGTCATCTGCATATCTGAGGTTATTGATATTTCTCCCGGCAATCTTGATTCTGGGCATATTAGTAATAGCTATTATATTTTTTGTGGTTATGGCCAGCGGTGTGTCCAAATTGGCATAGGGGAAGAAGTCTTTTGAGGCTGCTGGGAAAATCATGCTTTTAGATCTGTGTGATAGATGATGTCTGAGCACCCATTTCCTTCTACTTCACCTACTTGTACTACAGAGGCTGCAAAGCCCAAAGCTACAGCTTTCGCAGACGTCTTTCTGCTGGAGGTTCTGGATGGAAATTGGCCTTACCGATTAGGTTCTCTCAAGTTAAGATTTGGAAAGCAGAAATGAGAAGGAACTAGTGGATTCATTAAATGAGCAGCTCTAAAGTATTAGAGGCGAAAGAGGAACTGTTTAGATTGGGCCTGTGTTCTTGTCTTCTTATTTGGACAAAATGTCAAGTCAGATCTCAAGGGATGGGAAGGAGATTCTGGAGGAGCAGTTAAATGAATTGATGCCCAAAAGTGAACATCTGGCTGAGGATGAAAACCCCAGATGAGCTTTGAAAGGCAGCTCCCACTGTGAGGTTCCCATGTCATAGAACGAGGTGGGCACGGCTGTGCTGATTCCTTGAGGACCTGAGTAAGATGATCCACGCCACTTCTGCGGAGGGGTCTTTCCCCTCAGTGTATGTCACTGGTAGCTTGGAGTAGTTCACTTGGACAAGTTAAGCCATTAGCATATTTCTTTAAATCCTTAAAAATGTAGGTTCACTGGGAGTGCTTGCATAAAATAAGGCCCCTAAAATATTCATGCTAACCACTTGTCCAAGAAGAAAGAGAGGCTGAAGGTAGAGAACCTTGGTGTGAAATTCCTGGGGAATCTTTGCAAATCAAACGGTGCTGTGAGCCTCCTTGTTGGAAGGTTAATGAGTATCTACAAGTGAGGGTGAAGATCAGATACCTAAGATTAGTCACACACCCTGGGCCTGGGTGGGGGGTTGCCAGGAACCAGTTTAGCTGGGGACTTGGACAGTCTGGACAGATTTGTAAAAGCCCATATCTTCAGGCTTATTCACTCAGCCAGAGGGCTTCAGTGGGCTGAGCGCAGCCAGCAGAAGGAACGATCAGGGTAAACAGTGAAAGTGGATTCTAGACAGTGGGCCAAGGCAGCTCCAAGCCAGGTTTGTGCTCTCTGTGGCTTGACTTTCCTGATTTGAGCCAATTTCTTTCCTCCTTTCCTCTTCTTTTCAAAAACTCAATCTCCTCCTTTTTTTTTAATCCTTTGTTTCTCTCCCTTCCTTCTTTTCCTTACTCCTTCTCTTTGTACCTTCTTCTATTTTTAAAATTTTTAAAAATAAAGTTACACATGGTTTGAAGAGTCAAATAATTGCATTTGGTCTGTTATGAAAAATAATCTGCCCTCCCTCTTCTCTTACCTCTTTCTCAGAGGCAACAGTTTCAAACTTTAATTGCCCTCCCTCTTTTGGTTCTGCTACTGTATAAAGATAGCATGATTTTATTACTATTCCCATATTTTCAATTTTAGGTATTATTTATGGGAGTTAAGGTGTTTTTTTTCTTCTTTCCTTCTTTCCTCTCCACCTCCTCACAAGCATCCTTTTCATTAGGTTATACTTTTGGTTAGATCCACAATCATTGTTTCATGATTGTGGCTATGTAATTACCATCTACTGCTGAGCCTGTGGCAAGTTGTAAATTGCTTTTCTTTTATGGCTTTTTGTCTATTCTGGATTAACAACTGTTTTTTCATGTGGTTACTTCTGCGTGTTTTTTTATTACTAATACAACCCCAGGCTCTCCAGTGTTTGTCTAAATCCCCTCTGTAAAAGTTCTGATCTGGTGGATGAACCTAGAGCCTGTTATACAGAGTGAAGTAAATGAGAAAGAGATAAACAAATATTGTATATTAACACACGTATATGGAATCTAGAAAAACGGTATTGATGAACCTACTTGCAGTGCAGGAATAGAGACACAGGCCTAGAGAACACGGGCATGGGGAGGAAGGAAAGGGTGGGACGAGTTGAGAGAGTAGCGACATAAATACATTACCAGGTGTGAGATAGATAGTGGGAAGTGCTGTATAGCAGGGGAGCTTAGCTTGGTCTCTGTGATGACCTAGAGGGTGGGGTGGGGCAGTGGGAGGGACGCTCATGAGGGAGGGGATGAAAGTATACAACCTACGTTGTTCTACAGCAGAAACTAATATAATATTGTAAACAATTATAGTCCAATTAAAAAAAATATATATATATGTAAAAGTTCTCCTCTGTTAAGTGTTTTGAGTCTCCCATCTTCTAAGTAATCTTTTCCAGAATCTTCAGAGCTGATGCCATCCGACCCTGCTTCCACACCCCACAGTCCGCTGTGTGATCCCAGGCATTCCCTTTATGTTATTGTGGGTATCTCATTGACCACTTTGCTTCTCTGTTTCCTGTATCTTAGTTTTCCTTTTAGTCCAGATTCCTTCTTTCTTCCTTTTTTTTTTTTTTTTTTTGGTGATGCACATCCTCCAGGATCTTACAGATAAAGGATGCTGGGAACATCGTTGTGACAGGATTCAGATGGCAAACTGAAGTTAAAAACTTCAAGGAGTATTTTATAAAGGGAATCTTTGCAAAGGTGTAGGAGGCTGCAGTACGCTGGGGCCAGTAAGAGTAAGGCTTTTTTCCCTCCAGTAAGTAAGCCTGCAGGGCAAGGGTAGGAAGCAGTTATTGGAACCTGGAATCAGAAAAGACATTTGAGGAATGCTGTCAGCCCAAGGACTAAAGACGCTTACTCCTTGGAAGGAAAGTTATGACCAACCTAGATAGCATATTAAAAAGCAGAGACATTACTTTGCCAACAAGGGTCCGTCTAGTCAAGGCTATGGTTTTTCCAGTGGTCATGTATGGATGTGAGAGTTGGACTGTGAAGAAAGCTGAGCCCCGAAGAATTGATGCTTTTGACCTGTGGTGCTGGAGAAGACTTTTGAGAGCCCCTTGGACTGCAAGGAGATCCAACCAGTCCATTCTAAAGGAGATCAGTCCTGGATGTTCTTTGGAAGGAATGATGCTAAAGCTGAAACTCCAATACTTTGGCTACCTCATGCGAAGAGTTGACTCACTGGAAAAGACTCTGATGCTGGGAGGGATTGGGGGCAGGAGGAGAAGGGGACGACAGAGGATGAGATGGCTGGATGACATCACCGACTCGATGGACATGAGTTTGAGTGAACTCCGGGAGTTGGTGACAGACAGGGAGACCTGGTGTGCTGCAGTTCATGGGGTTGCAAACAGTCGAACACGACTGAGTGACTGAATTGAACTGATCAGCCCGCATCGATCCTGTTTCTCTTTTCCCTCTTTCTTTGACTCCTGTTAGTCAGCCAGTGGTCATCCTGGATGGACACTGTCTTCTTTTTTATTTTGTATCTTTTAGACCCTTAAGGAGATCAGAGCATGCAATGTCAACACGTGCTGCTTTGTTATATTCATTAAACTGAAGACACTTGAAAAACAGCAATGCAGGGAGAGGCTTTCTCTGAAAGGTCTTTACCTGCCTAAAGACCAATGCCCCCAAAGGAAATCTGTGGTTACAGATCCCCTCCAGGAGTTTCATTAGCCAGGAAAGATGGACTTGTTACCAGAAGAGGAAGCTATAAATGACACCATCCTCAGACCCACATTGTCACAAACTATCGTGCCTCCTATCTTATGATTATTATTATTTTGGAGTATAATTGCTTTATAGTGTTCCTTTAGTTTCCACTGTAGAACAAAGTGGATCAGCTCTGTGTATACATACACACCCTCCTTTGTGAGCGTCCCTCCCCCTGCCCCATCCCACCCTCTAGGTCATCACGCCGAGCGGAGCTCCCGGTGCTATTCAGTGCTTCCCTCTAGCTATCTATTTTACACATGGACAGTGTATACATGTCAGTGCTGCTCTCTCAACCCATGCTCCCCTCCCCTTTCCCACCGTGCTTTCCCAACCCATGCCCCTTTCCCAACCCATGCTCCCCTCCCCTTTCCCACCGTGCTTTCCCAACCCATGCCCCTTTCCCAACCCATGCTCCCCTCCCCTTTCCCACCGTGCCCCCTCATCTGTCTCTGTATTGGTGTCTATATGCTTTCCCTTCATCAGTGAACCTCCTGTCTGTTCTGCTAGGGCCCATTCAGCCTCCTAAAAATCATCTCCCCTCCGCTTGCCTTATTAAGATGGTATTTAAGCCTGAATTCCAAGCCCCCTCAGGGAGTTACTCCTTTTCCTCTAGATAGCTTTCACATATACATGAGGTATGCATGTTAATAAACTTTTGTTCGTTTCTCTTTGGTTAATCTGTTTTTTTAAATTGCAGGGTTTTCAGCCAAACACTCAGAAGGGTAGAGGGAAAATTATTTTTCCTCCCCTACACTATCCTATTGGTGGTGTTCTGAACATGTATACTTATGTTTGGGATCTGGACATCTATCTGTTTTCAAATAGGCTTCTCAACATTCCTCTGCCCTCACTCTATGTCCAGAGTTATGTGGTTCCTTAAACCTATAGGGATCTTGGCGAGTCAAGTCAAATTGATTATTGGCTTTCCTTACTGCTGGTTGAGGAGTTGTCTTTCTTTGGTCTGCCAATAAATTGCCACATGTCTTTCTGCTTTCCAGCTGTAGTTTTTTTTTTTTCCTTCTCCCCTTCTCCCCATCCCGGTAGGTCTAGGCCCTGAAAAGCTTTTTTTTTTTCATGATATTTTAGTGGAATTTTGTGAGGGTGTGAAATTAGATGTGTGGGATTCTTAATCTCCTTCCTAAGGCAGTTTCCCAGTCCTGAGATTAGGGAGAGACTTTCCCCACTCACTTCTTTCTCTTCTGGAGGATGTGAGGTTCACCCGAGGATTGGTTGCCTGTGGGCTAGTGAAGGGCTTCCCAGGTGGCTCAGTGGTAGAGAATCTGCCTATCAATGCAAGAGACGTGGGAGATACCAGTTTGATCCCTGGGTGGGGAAGATCCTCTGGAGGAGGAAATGGCAACCCACTATGGTATTCTTCCGGGGAAAGTACTACAGACAGAGGAGTCTGGTGGGCTACAGTCCATGGGGTTGCAAAGAGTTGGACAGGACTGAGCACATGCGGGCTAGTGAAGATTCGGGCCTTTGTTCATGGCTGTGTTCTCTGAGGCTCAGTGTACCTTCTAGGGCCAAGACAGAGGACCTGACAATACCATGCTCGCCTTGAACCTTGGCACCATCTTTTCTTTTTTTTCAATATTATACCTTTCATTTTTGTGACCACATGCAACCCCAGTTCCTCCCCTGTCTCAGGTGACCCAAGTTGAGTGCACGTCTTCCCGAGGGAACCAGAAATCATTTTCTTTTTTAAACTTTATCTTTTATACTGGAAATATAGCTGATTAACAGTATTGTGATAGTTTTAGATGGACAGCAAAGGGACTCAACCATATATATGCATGTATCCATTCTCGCCCAAATTCCTCTCCCACCCAAGTTGCCATGTAACATTGAGCAGAGTTCCCTGTAATATACGAGTGAGCTAAGTTGCTTCAGCCATGTCCAACTCTTTGTGAGCCTGTTGACTGTAGCCCACGAGGCCCCTCTGTCCATGGGATTCTCCAGGCAAGAATACTGCAGTGGGTTGCCATGCCCACCTCCAGGGAATCTTCCCGACTCAGAGAACGAACCCAAGTCTCTCATGTCTCCTGCACTGCCAGGTGGGTTCTTTACCACTAGCACCACCTGAGATAGGTTCTTGTTGGTTATTCATTTTAAATATAGCATATACATGACAGTCCTAAACTCCCTAACTATCCCGTCTCCTCATGCTTTCCCCAGCAACCATTGAGAACCGAACTCATTTTCTGAAGGGCCTCACTGGGGCTAGAGCTCCCAGAACTTTTCCTTTGCCTCTATCATATTTCTCATTCTTTTACTGCCCCTTCACGTTATGGCTTAGCTATTTTGCTGGGTGTATTTAAGAGACCAATAATGGCTTCATGCATTATAGCTTAAAGCCCTTTTGCTTTCAAGCAGTAACTCTCTCATGCTTATAGCTCAAGGAATGCTAAAGGTGAACTATTCAGGCAGTATTTGTGACTGAGAGGTTTTCCTCCAGCGTCTGTTTATGTAAAGCCACCCCAGGGGTGACATCTTTGTGACTTTGTTACCATTTGGGAGCTAAACTAGCTAAGTTTATTGGGAGTAAAGCAAGGTAAACCTTAGGAGTACACAGTTTTTATGGCCGAAAGAGAAGACGCTGCCTTGAAACTTGTTTCTACAGTGTTTTAATGTACCGATATTCCAATCTTGCAGAAATCGACTGGATTTCATGGAATTTGAAGTCCATTGAAAGACAATCTGTTGGAGTCATTTCATGAATTCAAAGCATTCAGAGAAAAAGTGTTTGCTCAGCTATGGTGATTGAGAAATTGAAGGCAGCTAGAGTGAAATGTCATGCTTGGTTATCTGTTGCTCTGACGCCAGATGAGAGTAAAAGCTTAACTTTGTTTTTGAAAGCCACCGTGGAAAGTGGAAACATTGATTCTGGATTGCTGAGTGGTGGGGTATTATTCATGTATCCAGAAATAAAAGCACTCTTGCCTCAGTGGGCTGAGGTGACAGCATCAATTCTTATTATTGCAATATAGCCCAGTTGCCTTCTTTTTTTTTTTTTTTAATTTTGAAAGAGTAAATATTTAAATAGGTAACACAGGAACGTTATTGCCAGTTTTCCTCCACAGGCCATGCCTGGTTAGTGAAAAGAGAGAGTCAGGCAGAATTCACAGGTGGAGAAAAAATATTGTAGAAATGACATGTGATCCTTTTAAAGCAAGGGCATTGGAATTCTCGACTTGCAATTGGCCAACCTGAGCAAACTTTTCTCTGAAAAGGCATTTTAAGGGAAAAAAATTATGAATTTTCTTAAGCCCTGTGATTAGAGTATAATGCGTATTTATGGTCCCCCCAGGTGATACACAATAAAAATGGTTAAAACCTTTAGTCCTTTTAGTAGTTCACAGTTTTATTGCCAAAGTTATTTTGTAGATTTTATGCTTAAAGCAAGGTCAGTGTATTGCACTGTATAAATTATTCTAAGTAATTGCTCAGTTATTTTATAGCTTAGTCACAGGATTTTTTCATTATTAAACGTAGCCTTTCTTTTAAAGTTAGGATGGGAAGGGCAATATAAATCACAGGGCAGCTTGCCATTGGGGGTTTCAGTTTTACCTGTGATAAGGGTTTAATAACAATCTGGCCCAGACACCAGTTCCCTCTCAATTACCTTTCCACATGGGCATTAGTTCACACTGTTTATTAAAAACTCCCCTTGTAGTTTTTAAATGGAGTGTTTCAGATTAATGGCCCCCATGGAGTTTAACTTCATTGCACTTCATTAAAGCTAGATTGCACAAAAGGTTACTTCAATTAAATCCAGAACTCGACCTTAAATCTGTATAGATTTTTTTTTCAGAAAATGTGATAAAATTGTTCTGCCAATCCTTTGAGATTAACAAGGCAACATCCCTTTTAGTTACCCAAGTGCAAAACTCATGAGCCTGTTCTGAATTTTCCCGTAGCTATATATTTGGAGCTTTACGAAATTAGAAGCCAATTCATGAAAAGAGCCTGGGGTTATAAGTGGATGAAGTTACCGAAGATCAGACCCACCATGTGAGGCTAGAGAGTTTGTGAAACCTTTTGTTACAATTTGAGTGGATGCAGTAAGTTGAGTACTTTAGAAAAAAAAAATTTTTGTTTCCCATATAATAAAAATATATTTCTGAATAGCTTGATCTGTGTGTTCCAGTAGAGAAAGTGATACAAAATTTTCACTCTTCCTAAGACTTTTTCTCCCCTGGCTACAACAATCTGTAAAGCATAGCTTGTGGCAGGTCCTAACTGTTGTTTCCTCTGAAAATTCATGATAATTGGAAGCATTAATTACTTATCCTATTCTGTGAGAGTATGGCCTCATTATCTTCAGGCAATGTGTGAATGGATGCTCATTAATATCATAACTCAATAACTCAATTTTTTTTCTTTTTGTGAGTTTCAAATGACTCAGTGAAACCACCCCAGATTCATTTTCTCCTCCTTTTGGGTAGGTGAGATGTCAAAATTGTGCCTTTAGCCCATATTTGTATCTTGCTTATAATTTTAAGAGCTCTTATACTTTAGTTTTTTGTTTAATGCTTTTGATTTTTATTCTTAAAAAAAAAAGTCCAGTTGAAAATGTCTACATGTTTAAAGAACTGATACTATCATTGTTTGTCTTTGAATATCTTCCTGTATCCGAGTTTGTTTGTTTTTTGATTTTTGTTGTTCTGCTTTTCTGCTGGTATTTTGCTTTTTACTGGGATTTTATCTGCTTTTTTGCTTGAAAGTGGCACTTAGTAAAGGATGCAAAATAATCTAAGTATTTATTCCAATACCTCATATTTATATCTGACAATATTCACTGCATGTTTGCGTGCAGGGTCAGTACTCAGCAAAGAGAGAAGAGCATTGGGCACCTTTTGTGAGTTTTCCCAGGAGGCTACCACACAGGCGAATTTAGGGTCTGGCTCTCAAGCTGGTAGGCTCAGAAACTAGATTTTGTCAACAAATCATCTACAGTGAGGGTAGAACTCGCAGAAGCCAAACTCATAAGACTAATTTAAAATTCACTTTTCCAAAGTGAACTACAGTGATTACATCAACAAGAATGCTCATTTGAACATCATCCTGTAGACAGACCTGCTTTAGAAATCCAAACATTTCTAGATGGTCACTTGCCCACAAAGAGGCTAAGAAAGTTCTAAGTTTGGTATTTTTAATCTCTGCCATGCAAGGGGTCTTGCTAATGTAACCATTATGCTAAAATCCTTCAGCTAAGGTTCTCTGTTTGAGACTGCCCTCAATGTCTGCATCTCTGACTTTTTGTTTGCTGCTTTTGACAATCCATTTTACCACTGCCACATCCAATTGTTAAGTTCTTTAATGTGATGAATCAGATTATTATTTATTTATTTATTAAATTTTTATTGGAATATAGTTGATTTACAGTGTGGTGTTAGTTTCTGCTGTACAGCAAAGTGAGTCAGTAATACATATACACATATCCACTCTTATTTAGATTCTTTTCCCATATAGATCATTACAGAGTATTGAGTAGAGTTCCTGGGCTATACAGTAGGTCTTTATTAGTTATCCATTTTACATATTATAGTGTGTATATGTCTATCCCAATCTACCAGCTTATCTGTCCCTCCTTTCCCCCTTGGCAACTGTAAGTTCAGATTATCGCTTATTTTGCTGACCTGCAATTTATTCTTTCTCCTTAAGGTGATGTTACTTAGCTTGGTTCTGATACTTTGGGTCTTGATTTCATAATTTAATTCATGAAGAGCGATATTTTGAAGTTTATCTTTGTTGAGATATAATTGGCATATAACATTGTGTATGTTTAAGGTGCTCAACATGTTGATTTGATACATTTATGGGCTTCCCTGGTGGCAAAGCTGGTAAAGAATCCTCCTGCAATGCGGGAAACCTGGGTTCGATCCCTGGGTAGGGAAGACCCCCTTGAGGAGGGCATGGCAACCCATTCCAGTATTCTTGCCTGGAGAATCCCCGTGGACAGAGGAGCCTGGAGGGCTATGGTCCGTGGGGTTGCAAAGAGTCGGACACGACTGAGCAACTAACGCTAACACTATATTTCAATATGGTTTTTCACCGCAGTGTTAGTTAGCACTTCTATCATATCATTTCATTTTGGTTGTGGGTAGAATTAAGATCTGCTCTCTTAGCCATTTTGTTAACAAGTTTATAATATAATATTTTAAAATCTGTAATCACTGAGCTGTGCCTTAGGTCTCCAGGACTTACTTATCTACTGGTTTTAAGTTGTACCCTTGAATAACATCTCCCAAATTCCCCACACCTTAGCCGCCAGTAACCAACATTCTACTCTCCATTTTTATGAGTTTGGTTTTGTTGGATTCCATATATAAGTGATATAATACCCTTAGAGAGTGATCTTAATTTTCTTGTTTCCAAGTACTTGAAATAACATTTTATTACTTTACTGTCAACAACTAACATTTAATTCTCATAAGAGCTATGTCAGGAATACACAGCAGATGAGTATCATCCCCAGTAGATAAGGAAACTGAGGCTTTAAAAAATTTATCCAAATTCACACAAAATAATTGGGCAAGCCAGTATTGAAAGTGACGCGTTCTTACTTCAGGCCTTCCTAACAGAAGACTGTTTCTTTCTATCAACTAGAATACCTAGCAAAGTGCTGGGATCATTGCAGGTGCTTACTACATATTCATACAAAAATAAATAAGAATCCATCTATGAAAACAAAATGAGACAAATTATTAGTACCTTGAGGCAACATTAATTGTGGAAATCTAGGCTTCTTGCTCCTCACTTAACTCTGTCAAGCTACTAAACTAATTTCAGTTTTATGATTTGGAAAATGAGCATCATAATTCTTCTTGATGTAAATTAGTCAGGGTGTGACTGGACCATGAATATTCAAGACAGGTTATTGGAATGGCCATGAGTCATAGACATATGGATGAAAGTTTAGGAAGATATTAAGCAGAAAGTTTAGGATTATAACCAAGGATTTCTAGGTCATAGAGTTATAATGGAGGTCAGAACCCTGGATAGATCCCTGGTCTCCAGCAATTGGTAACTGTGAGAAAACTCATCCAGATTCAGTTCAGTTCAGTCGCTCAGTCATGTCTGACTCTTTGCAACCCCATGGACTGCAGCACGCCAGGCCTCCCTGTCCATCACCAACTCCCAGAGCTTGCCCAAACTCATGTCCATCAAGTCGGTGACACCATCCAACCATCTCATCTTGTCGTCCCCTTCTCCTCCCGTTCCCAGTCTCTCCCAGCAGCAGGGTCCTTTCCAATGAGTCATTTCTTTGCATCAGGTGGCCAAAGTATTGGAGCTTCAGTTTCAGCATCAGTCCTTCCCATGAGTATTCAGGACTGATTTCCTTTAAGACTGACTCTTCCAGATTAACACCTTTTATTTACATTTTGCTTTCCTGGGTGACCTCTCCCCAGGTAAAATTCTCTGGCTTGAACGTTGAAGGTTTCTAAGTTTGGAGAGAGATTTTTATTAATGAGGTGTGTGTGTGCACGCTAAGTCGCTTCAGTCCTATCCGACTCTATGTGACCCTATGGGTTGTAGCCCCACTAGACTCCTCTGTCCATGGGATTCTCCAGGCAAGAATACTGGAATGGGTCGCCATGCCCTTCTTCAGAATATCTTCCCAACCCAAATCGGTTTGGGTCTTTTGCATCGCCTGTATTGGCAGGCGGGTTCTTTACCACTAGCGCCACCTAGGAAGCCCATTAATGAGATGTTCAAGTTGCAAGCATCAGAAATCAACTCTGGCTGACTTCAGTAAAAATTAATTAGAAGTAATGTTCATTAGAAATATTTTAGAAGAATCAGTGACAAGTCTGGAGAACCATACTCATAAAATAGGGAGGAACCAAATGAAACTAGGCAGCTGAGAACACAGCCATTAGCCCTGCTGCTAATGAACAGTTCCTGCCCTGATGCTGCTGTGCTCTTAACTCCTCTGTCACAATGACAGAATATCTACCATCGTCAGAGCTTTGCATCACTTTCTCAAGATCCTAAGCCTGAGCAGAGGCTCTGCTTGTTCAGGCTCAGGTTGTTCAGGCTTGGGTCATGTGTCTCTGCCCTGCTTTCTGGGAGCAAAAATGTCACATATCTGTTCTTTCTTTGGCTTCTGGAAAGGAAAGCGTTCCAAATAGAAAATGTGGGGAACTTTTATTTTATTATTTTATCTTAATGAATCTTTTCTCTGAATTTCAGAATTCCCACTCTTGGAAGAGCTGGGTGAGGTTTTGGACTGGCTTTAGCTTTGGCTCTGAATCTCTTCCACCCACCCGGCCATAAATGTTGTAGCTGAAGCTCATTGAGTATGGCTAATACCCAATGGTTGCAACTTGATTTTAGTGCTCTGCTTACCTTTCCAGGTTTCTGATTTGACTTAGATTTGTAATTCTTAGTATTTCTTACTTTCCTGCCAACTCACCAATATATTCTTAAAAGATTTACAAATACTGTATCTACTAATCTTTATTTCCAGTGTGCTTAAAGTGTTAAAAGTATAGTTAAAGGGTTAGTAGCTCAATGGTGTCTGACTCTGTGACCCCAGGGACTGTAGCTCACTAGGCTCTTTTGTCCATGGGATTTTCCAGGGAAGATTACTGAAGTGGGTTGCCATATCCTTCTCCAGGGGATCTTCCCAACCCAGAGATCAAACCCCGGTCTCCTGCACTGCAGGCAGATTCTTTACTGCTGAGCCACCAGGGAAGTCCCTATCAGTTCAGTTCAGTCGCTCAGTCGTGTCCGACTCTCTGCAACCCCATGAACTGCAGCACGCCAGGCCTCCCTGTCCGTCACCAACCCCCAGAGTTCACTCAGACTCACGTCCATCGAGTCAGTGATGCCATCCAGCCATCTCATCCTCTGTCGGGACCCCTTCTCCTCCTGCCCCCAATCCCTCCCAGCATCACAGTCTTTTCCAATGAGTCACTGTAATCAAACATGCAGAAATAGGAGTTAGGACTAGTTCTTTGAAACTATGCCATTAAAAAGAACAAAAGGATGCATATGGAAATAGTGAAGAAAGTGATTCTTGGAGGTGAGAGAAGGAGGAGTGAATGCATTTAAAGAAACATGCTCAGATGATAAATCAAAAGGACTAAAGGACTATCAATCAATGCTCAGTAAACAGAACCAAGTATAAACATCATGACATACTTTACTTGGATTGTTCATTGTGTCCCTGCTATTTCTTCAATTTAAGCACTTCCTTAAAGAATAATATCCCAAGAACACACAGACTGGTGAAACAAAAGAGCCATGCAGTCTAATCTGAATTTAATAACCGTGTCAAACCCATAGTATATATTGGAGTTTAGCACCAGGATCAGCTTCTGGCTGAATTTTGAGCCTATATTTGGACTTTGCACCTCAAGAAAATCCCCACAGGTAGATCTGCATGATGAGAGCTATGCTGAAGTCAAGATGGGAGTCCTGAGGTTCACTTTCCCAACTAGGAGAAGGGAAGAAATTGTTTCTATTTTTATGATTGGTAGTATTTGGTTACTTCTGATGAAGTTAAAAAATGTCTAGCTAATGGAGTCTATTGATGAGGGAAAACATTATTCAGCATGTTAGTCAAGTTGTTCTGAGCTTGCCAGAATGATTTCAGAGGCATCCTTGACTCACTCCCATCTCAGTAGATCTCTTGGTGATTGTGTCAATGAGATGTGCTCCCTAATGTAAACCTGAACTAGCCACACAAACTCCTCGTGCCTCTGATTCTCTTATGGCGAATTTTAGAACCTTGTTAGAAGACTATTTAAACTAGTCATAAAACTTTTAGGTATTGTGTTTAATACATTGATGGTAATTGATGCAGTGCATTGATACTAACATTGGGTCGATTTTTCGTAATTCTGCCATTTAAATGATCAGCTTGAGCAGTATGGAAAATACAGAATTAAATTTCACTGTTGAAACAGCCCAAAGGTCAAATAAATACCTTTTCCCTTGTAATATGTGCAATGATGTTTCATTTAACCAGCAATAAAGGAACTAAGTATTTCATATAGTTGACTTTTTCAGGTAATTGTAGGTTACTCCCTAAAGAACTGTAACTTCTAAACATTTTAACTTGTTTGAATGGAAAGCATTAAAAAGTGCATTGTCCGCCTTCTGAATTTGGAAATAAAAGCACAGAAAAGTATAAAGACTAATCAAATCCATATTTCCTTCACACAGATTTCCCTTCTTCATAAATAGAGGATATTGAGTATAATTTAATATTTACAAAATTACCCTGTTATTATTATAAACATTGTTATTACACCATGCTGTGTGATAAAATATCACTCATGTTTGTGGAGTATGTGGATAGTTCAAAATTTTATTGAAGTGCTTGCAGAAAATATGAAAAATATTAAAAAAAAAAACCCCAAATGTCTACAAGCTCACTGGGCAGAGGTAATCATTTCTAACATTTGGGCATTATTACTATATCTTAATAAAATTAAAGTATTACTCTGTCTACAATTTTCTAATCCTTTTCTAACTTTTTAATATATTATGAATGTCTTCTCATAGCCTTATATATTCCTGATGATTTATTTGCTAATGGCTACATGATACCCCATTGTGGTGCCATTATTTTCATAACCAGTCTCCCACTGTGGTGGTCATTTACTTTCCCAGTGTTTAGCTATTGAAAGTATGCTTCAGTGAACACCTTTGTACATAAATCTTGGTGGATATCTTAATTAACATATTCAGCAAGTGTTTATGGAGCATTTACAACGTATTAGGAAATACTCTCGGTGTTTGGGATACAAAAGTGAGAAATCCTTGTCCTTGTAGGACTTAAATTCACTGACAATAAACACAAATAAGTAAATCATATAGTATTAGAAAATGATAAGTGCTATGAAGTTTAACAGCATTCCCTTAGGATAAATTCTCAGAAGGCTCTTGACACATATTCTAAAGTGTCTTCCCGGATGGTTGTACTGATTTGTGTTTCTACCAAAAATGTATAAATGTCTCTTTTTCTGCCCTTGAAAACAGGTGTTTCTAAAGAAAAAAAAAATACTGTTTTGTTAAATGAAATGTATCTTATGTTTAAATTTGCATTTTCTGGATGCTAGCGATTTTTGAACACATTTTAATATGTTTGTTGATTATGTGCATAAGCTTCTTCTGTAAAACTCTCTTTCATGTCTTTTGACTAGTGCAGAGTTTGGGTGGCTCAGTTTTCTAGAGCTCTGTAACAAAGTACCATTAACTTGGTGCCTTAGGACAACAGAAATATTGGGTTGGCCAAAAAGTTTGTTTATCCATATTATAGAAAAATCTGAATGGAAATTTGGCCCACCCAATGTATTGTGTCACAGTTCTAGGGGCTATAAATCCAAAATCAAGATGTTGGCAGGGCCATACTTCCTCTGAGGGGTATAGGTGAATCATTCCTTTCCTCTTTAAACTTCTGGTGATTTCCTGGCCATCTCCAGGGTTCCCTGGCTTCTGGATGCTTCCCTCCAATTCCCTATTGTCACATGTTGTTCTCTTTTGTGTGCGTGCCTCTTTCTCTTTGTCCTAATTTTTCATTTCTATAAGGACACAGTCCTATTGGAATAGGGCCTGCCCTAATGCCATCCTTGGAGAAGGAAATGGCAACCCACTCCAGTATTCTTGCCTGGAGAATCCTGTGGATGGGGGAGCCTGGAGGGCTGCTGTCCATAGGGTCGCACAGAGTCGGACACGACTGAAGCGACTTAGCATGAATGCGTGCATTGGAGAAGGAAATGGCAACCCACTCCAGGATTCTTGCCTGGAGAATCCCAGGGACGGAAGAGCCTGGTGGGCTGCTGTCTATGGGGTCACAAAGAGTTGGATATGACTGAAGCGACTTAGCAGCAGCAGCAATGTCATCCTATCAACCTTATTTTAATTTGAGCATCTGTAAAGGTCCATTTCCAAATAAGGCTGCACTCACAGGTACTGAGGAGTTAGGACCTCAGCATATTTTAGGGAGACACAGTCCAACTGATAACAGTGCCTAAATCCCATTCTTTATTCCTTTTACCTCCTGGAGGAAGAAATGGCAACCCACTCCAGGATTCTTGCCTGGAAAATCCCATAGGCACAGGAGCCTGGCAGGCTACAGTCTGTGGCTTCACAAAGAGCCAGACATGACTGAGTGACTGAGCACACACACCTCCAGGCCTTGGAACAATCAATGACAAACGGGAAGTGAGACTTACTTTGTTAATTTGTGTATGCACTCTATGATTCTCTGAGACCAAAATGGAGCAAATTTAATCCTCCAATTTTGGTCAATTCAAGCTCCAGCCCGTCTGCATAGACAGGTCTGAGTTCACAGTGCCCACTTACAATTTATCTACTCAAACTCATTGGCATAGTCAAGGAAGATGGTTGGACTGAGCCACATGCCCATTCGTGGGGAGGGGGCAGAACATCTGCCTACAGGGACGTTCTGTGAGGGGACAGAGAGAAGAGGACTGTCCACAGTGTCCAGCAGGATATAACAAGTAACTGCTACGTCTGAATCTAGATGCTGAATGAAAGCAACTCAACTGTCTAGTTCTTGCTTCTGAGATTTTGACACACCGTTTTAAACTCTCTTGGCAAGCATTGGATAAAAAGGTAAAGGCAGAGATGAAATTGTTTTCTCTGACTCCTTCTGTCTGCTCTCCCTGAGTAGGAGTGGCAACAGAAGCTCCCCCTTCCATGGAAGTGTAAAGAGAAGGGATAAGACGAGTTTTTATACCTCTTCTGTCCCCTACTTGCAGTTCTTGTGCTCTCTGTTCTATTGTCAGGCTATTTGCCATCACTTATTTCTGACAATGTCTGCTTCCAGAAATCTATTTTTTGTTCTCTTGTGCAGAAGCCAAATCATCAAACATGATAATTATACTCTTGGTAATGCCTAAAGGCAGTGCTATGACTTAGTGTAAAAGTTTTGCAGAGCTCTTTTTCAGTAACTGCATTTTTGTCTACTTTTGAGTTTTTAACTGGTTTTAGGATGGGGTGAGATTCCTGGAGAACCCACCACTAGGTAAGGTAGAAGTTTTTTCATATAAAGTGAATATTATGTAGCAACAACCTTGACTAATGAAGCAGCATGTAAACAGAAGACCATTTCCCTCTAGAACTAAAGGGCAGCACCTGTACAAAAACAAAAACAAGATGTAAACAAGTTATTAAGAAAACCATTAGAATAAATGCGATCTAAACACTAAACTTTGAAATGACCCCAGGAAGTCTGAGCTGCAAGAAGTCAAAGGGAAATGTGTTTTCACTTGACAAATGATGATGATAGGAACTGCTGACAGTATTGGATAGAAGGACCAAATTCTTAGTTGAACTATCCCAGCCAGGACTAAGGCTGTGAGCTGGTTTCTAAGTAACCCCATTCCACAGTCATCTCTTAGTTCCTCCCTTGTTTGTGTTAATGTTGGTGATCTTTGAAGTAAGAATGAGCTGGTAATTCAAATTTCCTGACTCAGTTTTTTTTTTTTTTTTTTGGTAAAAGGACTAATATTACAATAGTAGTTATATAGCTAGTATATTCTGGAAAACTTGGTCTTCTCTCATTTTTATATGCTCATGGATTTGAATATTGATAAGGTAGTAAGTGCTGAAGTGATTTTATCACCTCTTTGGTTCTCCCTTCATTTGTCTACTTTCCACAGGAATGAGATTTCAAAATAAGCAGCTAATGAGCCAAGTTCTCCAAGTGTGAATCTTTTTGGAAGGAAGCCCTCTAAGAACTTCTTCAGGAGGATATTGTATCTGCCTGGGCAGGAGCAGGACAGTGTAGTGTAACTCCACTCTGTATGATCGTAGAATTAGAGAGTTGTGTTTGGAAGTCTAACTCCAAAATGAGAACAGAAAGGAAGAGAGACCAACTCATCTTCTCAGGAATTCTTTCAGCCCCATGATAGCAATCCTTCAGTAATTTTTTTTTTTTTTGCCTGATATTTTGAACTTTCAGTTAGCAAGAAACAATATCAGAATCAACAACCGAACAGCAGGCAGCTTGTTACAAGAGAGAACTATCACTTTTGTTAAACAGGAATCTTATTTGAGCAAAATGTTGAGAATGACTTTGGAGGAAGGATATGCCATTCATTGAGACATCTCTTCAGTCACACAGCAGTGCAGATTCTATCTCCTTTGCCTCTCCCAAAAGATTCCTTTTCCTTCTGCTCCTGCTTTAGTTTAAGTGTCCTTAATCTCATTTCACTTAGATTACAACTAAAAGCTCCAACCAATCTTCTTGACTTCAGTCTGGTAGCCTTCATTCCATTATAGACTCAACCCCGTACTTATCTTCTAAAAGATAAACCTGATTACATCATCTATTAAAAATTTCAGTTACTTTTTTCCCCTTTCAGAGTAAAGTCCAAATCCTAGCCAAGTATCCAAGCTTCCCGTGACCTGGCTCCTGCCAACACATTAGACTTCATCTTTCTTGCATATGGCAGGCATTCAATGCATTTTACATACTGAGTAACACTGATCACCCCTCAAGGAGGTCTTAATGGTCGGGTTAGTCCTATGTCCTTAGGGTTGAAGTGCACTTCCAAACGATAATGACATACTTTGTGAATAGTAGCTCAGAAACTTTTCACTCTCAGGATCCCTTTACACATGTAAACATTATTGAGAACCCCTAATGGAGAAGACTCTTGAGAGTCCCTTGGACTGCAAGGAGATCCAACCAGTCCATTCTAAAGGAGATCAGCCCTGGGTGTTCTTTGGAGGGAATGATGCTAAAGCTGAAACTCCAGTACTTTGGCCACCTGATGCGAAGAGTTGACTCATTGGAAAAGACTCTGATGCTGGGAGGGATTGGGGGCAGGAGGAGAAGGGGACGATGGAGGATGAGATGGCTGGATGGCATCACCGACTCGATGGATGTGAGTCTGAGTGACTCCGGGAGATGGTGATGGATGGGGAGGCCTGGCGTGCTGTGATTCATGGGGTCGCAAAGAGTCGGACACGACTGAGTGACTGAACTGAACTGAATTGAACTGAACTGAAGGAGCTTTTCCTTTGTGGCTTACACCTATGTATATTTACTCTATTAGAAATTAAATTGAAATTTAAAAAATATTTGTTAACACATTTACTAATGACACTAAGTCCAACGCATTTTAACATAAATAGCATATTTTTTATGACAAACATCTATATTTTACAAAAGCAGAAAAATCAGTGGAATAAAGCAGAATTATGTTCATATTTTTCTAAACCTTTTAAATGCCTGGTTAGTGATAGATGGCAGATATATTGCTGGATCTGTTTCTGTATTCATTCTGTTGTGATAAATTGTTTCAGTTGATGTATAGGAAGAAAAGTTTCATATGGATATGTAGTTAGAAAAAGGAAGAGTATTTTAATAATCTTTTTATATGATTGTGGACATTCTTCTTTGATATTTCACCAAAACATGACAAGTGATAGTTTCTTAAAAGTTAGTTGCAGTGTGAAATCTGAAAGCATATCAATACATTTTTACACTTCTACACAAAAATCCACTTGCTATTTTGAATGGGTCTATTATACATTATGATTTTGTAATATTATGCCTTAGTCATTTTGAAAATATTAGTTCATGACTTATACACTTCTTCTAAATATTGACCCATTTAAAAATTCAATATCCAAGAATTACATTCACTTCTATCATCATCAATCTCATTAGAAAAGCCTGAAAGTATCAGGAAAGTTCTCAAGTTGGAAATTTATCATCAGCAGTGAATGCTTTCCTTGAAGTGACAGACTCACTTTGCTCATTTTTGTGAAAATGTCTGCCAAATGCCCAAGTCTGAACAGCCGTAGTTTACCCATCATTTTTTCTATTAAAAAATGATGTTTCCTATAGAAAAAAAAAAATACAACTGACTAGTTTAGCTCATGACTCAATCACACAAGTGATTTTCTTCAAGCAAAAACTTTAATTCAATATGTATAGCAGAAGCACTGTCCATATATTTCCCATTTTATCACACAGAATATTGAAATAACCCATATCCAAGGATTAAATTGATTAAATTAATAATCTATGTTGCTTCTTTAAGGAGATCCCTAAATCTCATGGACCACTGTTTGGAGGTGAAAACTACGATAACTGCCTGTGGAGTCTGCTGCCTCTGCCTTGATTTGTGCATCGGCCAGCAGTTTACCTGCCATCGCTGCTGCACCATCAGTGTGAATGTTGACACAATGGCAAAGGCAGCCACGTCTTAGTACTATTATGAAAATAGTTTTGACGTTGCTTACCCCTGAAAGGGTTTGTGGACTTCGTGGGTTGGTAGACCTCACCCTGAATGGTACCATCTTAGAGACCAGCCAGTAAGTACTTTTCCTTCCCAAGAAAGGACTTTTTTTGAATCTCAAGAGAAAGAGCAATTTGCATATTTGATCTAACTTTTGTAACCCTAACTCTTATCTCTGTTGGAGTTTAAAAAATCAAATTATGCAACAATGAATATTCAGAAGAAAAAGTGTAGCAGTAATAGTATAATTTGTTGAATGCTTTTTATGCTCCAGACACTTTCATCAAATTTTACATATACTTCACTTAATACACACAACAACCTTAATAGACAGGTACAATTTTTTTTTCTGCATCTACAATGAGGAATTGAAGTAGTGTGTGTGTGTGTGTGTGTGTGTGTGTGTGTGTGTGTGTGTGTGTTAGTTGCTCAGTCATGTCCAACTCTTTGTGATCCCATAGACTGGAGCCCACCAGGCTCCTTTGTCCATGGGATTCTCCAGGCAAGAATACTGGAGTGGGTTGCCATTTCCTTCTAGTGATGTTAAATAATTTACCCAAGGTTCACATAGTTATGGGCTTCCCTGGTAGCTCAGCTGGTAAGGAATCTACCTGCAATCCAGGAGACCCTAGTTCAATTCCTCAGTTGAGAAGATCCCCTGGAGAAGGGGATGGCTACACACTCCAGTACAAAGAGTCGGACAAGACTGAGCAACATTCTTTTACATAGTTATTAAGTGGCACAGTTAAGTGTGTCAAACTCAGTTCTAACTCAAAGACTACACTATTAATCATTAGTAAAGTTTCTAATAAACTATTTTCCATCCTAACTGCATAAATGAAAGTTTGGTATACTTTCAGGCATACATTTTGACTTATTATGGATGCTCCTAACTGCAATTATTCAGTGTTACCTCTTCTAGGAAGTCTTGTCCACTTGACTCGATTAAAATTTCTCATTTTGGGGCTTTATAGTTTCAGTGATTGCGTGTATTGCTATTTTCCATTATTACTGATATTTTTACCCCTCCTTTATTTCCACTTACTGTAAGCTCCTTTAGGTCAAACATAACTTCTTATTCTGTGTTTATAGTATATTCCAGGCTTCTCTGGTGGCTCAGTTGGTAAAGAATCTGCCTGCAATGCAGGAGACCCAGGTTTGACCCCTAGGTCAAGAAGATCCCCTGGAGAAGGGCATGGAAATCCACTCCAGTATTCTTGCCTGGAGAATCCCAAGGACAGAGGAGCCTGGTTGGATACAGTCCATGGGGTCGCAAAGAGTCGGATACAACTGAGTGAATAATACTTTGCTTCATAGTATATTCCAAGTTAACCACTGCAGCAATAGTGTCCCACTCACAAACATTCTGTGAGCTTCAACTCAGCTGTGTGGTGTCTTGCACATTGCCACAATCCTATTGTAGCTCTCATTGTTGAGAGGTAGAACATGTTTTACTTCCTCTTGGATCTGGTCTGACCTTATACCTGCTTTGGGCATAAAATGTAATGGAGGTAACCTCATGCAAATTCCAAGCCTGGGCTTCCAGAAGCTTTGCATGCTTCAGCTCATTGTTTTGGAGACCTATTCAGCTACCGAATGGATAAGACCCACCTAACCTACTGGAGGATGACAGGTCATGTAGAACAGAGATGAGTCCTCCTAGTTAAGCCATCCCAGAACAGCCAGAGCCCAGCCCACCAAGCAGCTGAGCCCATGAAAGTGAAAGTGAAGACATTCAGTCGTGTCCGACTTTTGCAACCCCATGGACTATAGCCTATCAGGCTCCTCCATCCATGGGATTTTCCAGGCAAGAGTGCTGGAGTGGATTGCCATTTGCTTCTTCAGGGGATCTTCCTGACCCAGGAATCGAACCCGGGTCTCCCACATTGCAGGCAGATGCTTTACCCTCTGAGCCACCAGGGAAGCCTGCATATGTATGAGCAATCAGTCCAGATCAGCTATATCCGGCCCATATATAATTTATTTATTTTAAGGAATTGGCTTATGTGAGGATGAGGCTGCACAATTTGAAATCTGCAGAGCAGGCTGGTAGGCTGAAGACCCAGGGAAGAGGTGATGCTGTCACTCTACTCCAAAGGTAGTCTGGAGGTAGAATTTCCTCCTCCTCTGAACTCAGTGTTTTTTCTCTTAAGGTCTTCAACTGATTGGATGATGCCCACACACTTTATGTGCTTTACTCAGTATCTGCTAATTTAATATTAATGTTCAGTTCAGTTCAGTTGCTCAGTGGTGTCCAACTCTTTACGACCCCATGGACTGCAGCACACCAGGCTTCCTTGTCCATCACAAATTCCTGGAGCCTACTCAAACTCATGTCCATCTCATCAGTGATGCCATCCAACCATCACATCCTCTATTACCCCCTTCTCCTCCTACCTTCAATCTTTCCCAGCATCAAGGTCTTTTCCAATGAGTCAGCTCTTTGTATCAGGTGGCCAAAGTATTGGGGTTTCAGCTTCATCATCAGTCATTCCAGTGAATATTCAGGATGGATTTCCTTTAGGATTGACTGGTTGGCTCTCCTTGCAGTCCAAGGGACTCTCTGAGAGTCCAACACCACAATTCAAAATCATCAATTCTTTGGCACTCCGTGTTCTTTATAGTCCAACTCTCACATCCATACATGACTCCTGGAAAAACCATAGCTTTGACTAGACAGACCTTTGTTGGTAAAGTAATGTCTCTGCTTTTTAATATGCTGTCTAGGTTGGTCATAGCTTTTCTTCCAAGGAGCAAGTGTCTTTTAATTTCATGGCTGCAGTCATGATCTGCAGTGATTTTGGAGCCCAAGGAAATAAAGTCTGTCACTGTTTCCGTTGTGTCCCCATCTATTTGCCATGAGGTGATGGGACTGGATGCCGTGATCTTAGTTTTCTGAATGTTGAGCTTTAAGTCAACTTTTTCACTCTCCTCTTTCACTTTCATCAAGAAGCTCTTTAGTTTTTCTTCACTTTCTGCCATAAGGGTGGTGTCATCTGCATATCTGAGGTTATTGATATTTCTCACGGCAATCTTGATTCCAGCGTGTGCTTCATCCAGTCCTGCATTTTGCAAGATGTACTCTGCATATAAGTTAAATAATCGGGGTGACAATATACAGCCTTGACATACTCCTTTCCTGATTTGGAACCACTCTGTTGTTCCATGTCCAGTTCTAACAGTTGCTTCCTGACCTGCACACAGATTTCTCAGGAGGCAGAGAACCTCTGCCTTTTCTAAATCCAGCTGGAACATCTGGAAGTTCATGGTTCATGTACTGTTGAAGCCTAGCTTGAAGGATTTTGAGCATTACCTCACTAGCATGTGAAATGAGTGTCATTGTGTGGTATTTTGAACATTCTTTGGCATTACCTGTCTTTGGGGTTGGAAAGAAGAATGACCTTTTTGAGTCCTATGCCTGCTGCTGAGTTTTTCAAATTTGCTGGCATATTGACTGCAGGACTTTCACACCATCATCTTTTAGGATTCAAAATAGCTCAGCTGAAATTCTATCACCTTCACTACCTTGGTTCATAGTTATGTTTCCTAAGGCTCACTTGGCTTCACTCTCCAGGATGAGTGATCACAACATCGCGGTTACCCAGGTCATTAAACCTTTGTATAGTTCTGTGTATTCTTGCCACCTCTTCTTAATATCTTCTGCTTCCATTAGGTCCATACCGTTTCTGTCCTTTATTGTGCCCATCTTTACATGAAATGTTCCCTTGGTATTTATAATTTTCTTCAAGAGACCTCTAGTCTTTCTTATTCTATTTTCCCCCCTCAATTTCATTGCATTGATCACTTAAGAAGGCTTTCTTATCTCTCCTTGCTATTCTTTGGAATTCTGCATTCAGATGGGTATATCTTTTTTTTTTCTCCTTTGCCTTTCACGTCTGTTCTTTTCTCAGCTGTTTGTAAGTCCTCCTCAGACAACTGTTTTGCCTTTTTGCATTTCTTTTTCTTGGAGATGGTTTTGATCACCACTTCCTAGACAATGTCACAAACCTGCATCCATCCATAGTTCTTCAGGCGCTCTATCAGATCTAATCCCTTGAATCTATTTGTCACTTCTACTGTATAATCAAAGGATTTGATTTAGGTCATACCTGAATGACCAAGAATCATTGTTCAGGAGTGAATGTAGGCAAATAATTGCCTTTCTTAAAGCAGGTTTTGGGTGCCATGTGGAAAATTCTTTAAGTGTTCTTCTATTGCTCATTAAGTAAATATTAATTAACTTCCTTACCTATTATATGTTAGGCCCTGTGCTATACATTCCCTCTCAACATTAATCTCTATTCTCCAGGTATAAAACTAAACTAGAGCATCTTTTTCTCATAGGAGTTCAGCCTCTTCTTATAGCAATTTGCTGTTTTTTTATGTTCTATCTCTATTTTGTATGTTTAAGTACTGTCAATAGAATAATATGTATTGGCTGTTCTCTTGGAAGAAATTATTCTTTTTTCCCCCACTCCAAGAAACAGTGTAGTATTGAGCTGGTCCAGCACAGTCCTTCTTGCCAAATCTTTGTTGCTTCATTTTGTTCACAGATCTCTTGAGGCAAGGATTACAAGCAGTGCATTGTTTGTGTTTCTGTCTTTTGGCAGCAAAGAAGAGCTTAAAAACTCTCCAAGACAGGTATTTCCCGTGCTGTGAAACAAAAGAGCAACTAGATGAAAGTGCTACTCACTTAAGATCTGCAAAACTTTCCAACTGCAGCTGAATCTTGGCATTTTGACTCGTCTTCAGTTCTGAAACAAGGGAATCAGCCTTTCTCTTTGTAAATTTATCATTTTACTGTGAAGATTCTAAATGCATGCTGCTACCTTTGAAGATAACTGCATATTGTGCTTAGTCATTCAGTCATGTCCGAGTCTTTGTGACCCCATGGACTGTAGCCAACCAGGCTCCTCTGTCCATGGGATTTTTCAGGTAAGAATACTGGAGTGGGCTGCCATTTCCTCCCCCAGAGGATCTTCCTGACCCAAGGGTTGAATCTGTGTCTCCTGCATCTCCTGTATTGGCAGACAGGTTCTTTACCACTGAGCCACCTGGGAAAAACTGTATATTAGAGAGTAAATATAATCCTAGTAAGTACCATTTACAGGAGGCTTAAAGATATATTAACATTTAAGCCATTAAAATGCTTAAACGCCATTTATAGGTTGGTGTCCTTGGTGGCTCGGACAGAACTCCGCCTGCAGCGTGGGAGACCTGGATTCAACTCCTGGGTTGGGAAGATCCCCTGGAGGAGGGCATGGCAACCCACTCCAGTATTCTCGCCTGGAGAATCCCCATGGACAGAGGAGCCTGGAGGGCTACAGTCCATGGGGGTCACAAAGAGTTGGACATGACTGAGTGACTAAGCATAGCACAACACTCAGGTTGTAAGTGGAAGACTGGACATGAACACTGGTGTCTATGTGACTCCAGGCCCATGGTCTTGAACCCTGCTTTAGAAAGCCTGACATGATTAATAAGCCAGTGCACTGTTTACAGAGTGGTGAAGCAGTACTAGTTCAGTGACTGAGTGCAGGTCCCAGACCAAGACTGCTAAGTCACTTCAGTCGTGTCCGACTCTGTGCGACCCCATAGACAGCAGCCCACCAGGCTCCCACCATCCCTAGGATTCTCTAGGCAAGAACACTGGGGTGGGTTGCCATTTCCTTCTCCAATGCATGAAAGTGAAAAGTGAAAGTGAAGTCGCTCAGTCGTGTCCGACCCTTAGCAACCCCGTGGACTGCAGCCTACCAGGCTCCTCCATCCATGGGATTTTCCAGGCAAGAGTACTGGAGTGGGGTGCCATTGCCTTCTCCAAGACAGAGACTGCCTCGGATCAAATATTTGCTTCTTTACTTACTAGCTGTTATTTAATTGCTCTGTGTCTCAGTTTCTTCTTCTTGAAAATGAGGATAATAGTATTGCCTTCTCCCTAGGGTTATTACAGAGACTAAATGTGTTAATACATGTGAAATGTTAAGAATATCACTTGGCACATACAAAATGCTGCTGCTGCTGCTGCTGCTAAGTCACTTCAGTCATGTCCGACTCTGTGCGACCCCATGGACAGCAGCCCACCAGGCTCCCCCGTCCCTGTGTTATCTATTCTTACACAAACGTATGAAGCTTTTCCATCAGTCTGTCAACTTTTGGGTTTCCTGTGCAGCTAAATCAATAATATTACATTTAGTTGCTAATGACTTTTATTTTTTCTTTTCCTTTTTTTTTTTTACTTTACAATACTGTATTGGTTTAGCTAATGACTTTTAGATTAAAGTTGTTTCTACATGACACTAAAGGATAAAAAAAAAAGTCAATTTGGAAACATGTCAAGCCAGTTGCCAACTCAGTGAAAATATTAGTCAGGATCATTATTTGGTGTCTCGAGGAACAAAAGCAGAAACTCTTTTTGTAACAGAGTTTTAAAAATCTTTCCATTGGTTGGATGATTTTTATATTGAAGGCAAACTTCAATTTATTCAGAAGAAAAAGAAAGGAAAATTTGTGGGCAGGGAAGTCAAGACTTGCAGTGTGGTTCCATACCATTCCCTCTCTAAAATGAAGTAGTCAAAATGGTGGGAGAGGGTCGAGGATGGTCTTTTCCCAGGAGCTTCTGAGGGTGTGTGGGCATCTCAGGCAAATCATCAGTTGTTCTATAATTCAGTTTTTCTTGTTGTAATTAGTGAATAGAAGTTCCTTACTTAACTGCCCCTTGAGAAGGTCTCAAGTGTACTGGTGAATGTTTTGATATATAGAATAGAAATGCAGCATCAGTCAGGGCTTTCATCTGTTTTAGAATGTCCCACATAATTACAGATGTTTCACATTATTAAATGCATACGCTTTCAAATGTTGCAGTTTTAATACATTGTCTTAATATTCTATAAACTTGGGAAAATATAGAAAAGCAAGAAGAATGAGATAAAAATCATGCGTAATCCCCCCATGCAATATCAGTACCGTTGTCTCCAGTAAAATGTTATTGTTTTAAGATGTTTGCATGCCCTAGTGATGTCTGAAGATGAAGAATGAAATGAAAATGTGATTATTCATGTCAGTCCCAAGAAAGGTGTTATATGATACTTGATACAATTTATCCTAGCTTTAAAAAATATGTTAATCTGAGCTGAAATAACAGTAGAATTTATGAAGAATTCATCTAAGAGTTATAAGTCAAAACAAGGCTGTGCTATCAAACAGTTTAAGTCACAATAATGTGAAGATGAATTGCAATTATGCAGCAAAATCATGATGGTGTTATTTTTTGTCGGGCAGTATTTCTCGTTGGGGTGTTGGGGTGGGGTTGCTAAGGTTGGTGAGTGTTTTGGCTGCACCGGGTCTTTGTGGCTGCATGTGGGCTTTCTCTAGTTGCGGCAAGTGGGGGCTACTCTCTAGCTGTGGTGCATGGGCTTCTCATTGCAGTGGCTTCTCTTGTTGTGGAGCGCTGGCTCTAGGAGTGCAGACTCAGTAGTTGGGGCACACGAGTTTAGTTGCCATGAGGCATGTGAGAGCTTCCTGGACCAGGGAGGGACTGAAACTGTATCTCCTGCATCAACTCCTAACTACTAGCCCACCACAGAAGTTCCAAGAGTTGGTGATTTTTGAGGACTAGCAACCTTGTGAAATGGCTTCCCTGGTGGCTCAGATGGTAAAGAATCTGCCTGCAATGCAAGAGACCCAGGTTCTATCCCAGGTTGGGACGATCCCCTGGAGAAGCGAATGGCAACCTACTCTGGTATTCTTGTCTGGAAAATTCCAGGGACAGAGGAGCCTGGTGGGCTACACCATGGTGTTGCAAAGAGTCAGACACACACACACACACACACACACACACACACACACACACTCAACCCTGTGAAAAGCAGAGGTATTAAGCTCAAAGATGGCTCCAGGAGTTTAGGTGCCCCTGCGGGACCATCTCACAGCACTTGGGGAAATGTCTAACCACCTCTGTGGTATAACCCAAGCTTTGACATAAAAGATAAGTTGTGCTTCCCACTAATGGATGGAAATGTCAGAATTGGCTGCCCAAGTGGAAATAGCAGTGAAGTCCTGGTTATCATCTGCAGCCACATCTATCCTGGTGCCTAAGTAATTCTCAATAAACTCCTCTCCTGGGCTAAACAAATGACCATAATTGTGTTTCAGATTACTTTTCTGAAAAAGAACTCACTTCATGTCTTTTTCCCACAGGCTAAAACTCCCCTGGGACTCCTTGAAGAAGTTTAACAAACTAAAATTTAGAATGAGGCAGGATGGTACCAAACCTTCCCCTTTGGGGGAGCCTGTGACAAAGCTGGTAATGCCAGCTGGCAGGTACAGCTCCTGTCTGCCTTCCCAGCACAGGCCAAGCCATTTATTTCCCACAGTCATAACAGTCCAGCCCATCCATTATGTATCTAGGATGTCTTGGGAGTTCATGGCCACTGTGTTCTTTGCAGCATGCTTCATGTCCATGATCTGGGATGTCTGAGATGCTCTCATAGGCAAATAAATTACAGTGTCAAGTTAATGGTCTGTACCTGAGGAGGATGAGCTGGAAGGTCAGTGCAGCAGGTGTGGGCTGTCATTGGATTCAGTGGGTTATGCTTCCTTACACAGTGCCTTGACATCAGCACATAAATTTCTGAATACTGGATGTGATAAAAGACAACCTACAGCTTTTTGTTTGTTGAAGGAGAGGAGAAGTCGACCGTGAACATATTTTTCTGCCTCTACTTCTTCCAGTCAACCTGACACATGGAAGGAAGAAGGTAGAGACAGTCGGCAAACAAGAGCATGGTCTTCTATCCTGGTTGACTGTTTTGTTGTGTGTCTTTAGCCTGCTTTTCTATTTACTTTTATGAACTACAGACAGGGTCTTAGGAACCATCTGGTAGCAAGTTGAAAGCACCTAAGATAATAGCTGGTTTAAAACTCTGTTGACCAACAGAGAGTCAGGTTCTAACTTGCCTCTGACCTCAGAAGCAACTGATGATCAGGCTGTAGAACTGGGTCTGCTGACCTCCAGACATTGAATTTTTCATCATGTCATCCAATTTTTCTGAGATTCTGAACAGGAATGGATTTATTTTTCTGTTCAGTTATAGTATTCTTTGGTTCTGTGACACCCCTTTGGTAGTTAGATTTTTTCTGTGTTTGTCCATTGTTCTCCCAAGTTCAGCAAACATCTTAATGACCATTACTTTGAACACTCTGTTGGGTAGATTATCTTTCTGCATTTCCTTAAGGATTTTTCCCTGAGATTTTATCTTGTTCTTTCATTTGGAATATAGTCCTTTGTTTCTTCATTTTGCTTAACTCTCTGTGTTGGTTTCTTTGCATTAGATAAAACAGCCACCTCTCCGAGTCTTGAAGAAGTGGTCTCATGTGGGAGATGAATCTTACATTTCATCTCTGCCCTAGCTCTCAGCCATCTCTCAAATCTTTGTGATTGTCCAAGCAGCCAGTCTTATTTTTAATAGCTCTTAGGAAATGAGGGTGTGCCAAGACCTGTTAAGTGTCCCAAAGGGGAGGCTTTCAGGCAACACCTAGCTTCAAATTGATTGGAATCTGAATCAATCTGGAATCAGCTAGACCCTCCGGCAACAACTTTTAAAGTATCCAAATGTATTTAGTCCAGTGGGACTGCATGCATAATAACCACTGGCCACTGCAGTCAGACAATATGGAGGTATCTTCTGGGTGACTTAAAAAAATCCGACAAGTATATAAGCTCCTTTCTGGGAGATACAGGTGAGCTTAGTGAGGCCACGGGAGAGAACAGAAATGGTGGCAACTGGCCCTCACTGTCCAAGAGCGCCTCTGTAGGCCTCTCTGCTGTGTGTTGCGGTTTAGTCCCTAAGTCATGTCTGACTCTTTTGTGACCCCATAGACAGTAGCCCTCCAGGCTCCTCTGTCCATGGGATTCTCCAGGCAAGTATACTGGAGTGGGTTGCCATGCCCTCCTTCAGGGGATATTCCTGACCCAGGAATCAAACCTGCATCTCTTGCGTTGGCAGGCAGATTCTTTACCACTGAGCTACCAGGGACGCCCAGGCCTCTAGATGGGTGCCAAACCTGAAGCCTGCGCCTCAGGCCAAAGCTCCCAGAGGAGCAATTGGCCTCTTTCACAGAAAGACTGGGGGTGTGTTTCAGTCTGCAGTCTGTGCAGTGCCCCGGGGTGGTAGCCCTCCCACAACTGTCTCTCCAATAGTTACAAATCTGTGGCACCCAAGAGCACAGGTCTCCCTAGGCTCCAGAGCCAGGAGATCAAAGGGCGCCCCCTGGGCAGCAGCCACAAGACCCCGGGTGCCAGGGGTGAAACCCCCTCTGGGCTATCCTGTACTCTGGAGTGCGGCAGAGGGACAGCATGGAGAGGGTCCCGTTGGCCGGGGTAAGGTGGGAGAGTATACAGATGCGCCCACAGGGGGAGTCAGCAAAGAGGGAGCAAATCAACAGCACCTGCAGGAAAAGCAAAAGCTGATGCCTCTTGGGCAGCAAGCCTGCAGACGCGTGCTCAATTAGACGCTCTTACCCCTCAGGCTGAAGCATGAGGATTAGCACATGAGGCTCATTCAGGTCAAGTCTGGACACCTCAGGATGGGCCGCTTCTGCACTGAGCTCTGGGCAGGTGAGCCCCAGCCCTCGAGCCTTTTAAGAGCCGTTTCTCAAATTGTTTTTGCCCTGTGGATCTTGTGGACTTGAACTCTGTTGGCTTTCAAAGCTAGATGTTTGGGGAGCTTATCTTTCAGGTGCAGGTCCTAGAAGTTGGGCTGAGTGACGTGGGGTTTACACTTGGCTGCCTGGGAATAAGCTTCAGGTTTTGCACTGCGCTGGGGGGTGGGGTTTAGGATGAGGTGGTATCCCAGCCTCTAGCTGCCCAGGATCCTCCAACATGGCCATCTTGAACTGGAACCTGCAAGGTCATACATTAACTTATATTCATCCATGTATTCATTCTTATGCCTTGAAACCTTCAAGGAATCTACTATTAAGAAGTTTTTCATAAGGTAGTTAAGGGAACTAGGTAAATCTGAGAGTTCAAAGGTCATGAAAGTATTTTTGTAGATACCTTTTTTTGGCTCTGCTGGGTCTTCATTGCTGTGTGCGGGCTTTCTCTAGTTGTGGCAGGCAGGGTCTACTCTTTGTTGCGGTGCTTTGTTGTGGTGTGAGCTTCTCACTGTGGTGGCTTCCCTTGTTGTGGAGCTTGGGCTCTAGAGTACGTGGGCTCAGTAGTTGGTGGCACAAGGATTTAGTTGCCCCGTGGCATGTGGGATCCTTCCAGACCAGGGATCGAACCTGTGTCCCTGGCATCAGCAAGTAGATTCTTAACCACAGGACCACCATCCAAGTCCTTGTGTAAATATCTTATTGGAAGAATCATCTCATGATGAATTAAAGAAATCTAGGATTATTTTGGTGGAGAAGGCAGTGGCACCTCACTCCAGTACTCTTGCCTGGAAAATCCCATGGACAGAGGAGCCTGGTAGGCTGCAGTCCATAGGGTTGCTAAGAGTCAGACATGACTGAGCAACTTCACTTTCACTTTTCAGTTTCCTGCATTGGAGAAGGAAATGGGAACCCACTCCAGTGTTCTTGCCTGGAGCATCCCAGGGATGGTGGGAGCCTGGTGGGCTGCTGTCTATTGGGTCGCACAGAGTCAGACATGACTGAAGCGACTTAACAGCAGCAGCAGCAGGATATTTTGGTGTCTGTCTCTAACTTTTTGAGACTGATTTCATAGGAGATAATTTTATCCCTTTGGGAAGCATTTTCAGAGGGAGAAGCTGGGAGGTGGAGAGGTTCAACTGGATGCATGTTTTGCTCTCTTTTAATAACTGTTGCTATGATACACAAGCTGGTATTCATTGGCATTCACTTGTACATCTTCGTGGAGAACAAGTTTTTGTATTTCTCTGACAGTTTATTCTAGAGCAAGTAAAAGCAATACTGGTTTTCTGAAGCAATTCTTAAGTCAACCCTTTTGTGTCATACAGGGCAACACTTTGTTATTAGAGAGGTTTGTGGAATACTGGGGTTCTTAATTAGCCTTACTAAAACACACACACACACTTTATTCCTCCAATGTATGTTGGGGAATAGTATCCACAAAATAACCTTTATAGTGAACCCGACTTCCTGAGCTCTGCTAATGCTGGCAGATCACATCTGGATAGAGACCAGACCGGCGACGAGATGTCTCCCTCTCAATTTATGCAGTGAACTGCTTCATTGGAGGGGAAGGATGGTGGCAGCAAGATGGGGTAGAAGGACCTGTGTTTTAAAAAGTCAACCAGAAAAGAGCAAGAAGTAGAAGCAAAGAGAAACAGGTACTAATCTTCTGAGTAGTTTGCTTTCTGGGGAAAAAGTTAACAGCTGTGTAAGTTTTATGGTCCTGTCCACACACTCAGAGGGCTTGCTGTTTCTGGCGTTTGACGAGATTTGCACGCCCACGGTTCACTTGAGCTCTGTGATTCTGTCATTTACAGCAGACATTGGAAAAAACCTGGCCTTCCTGGTGAAATCGTTTTGGTATCTAGATTCATCAGGTATACAGACAATAATTTTTGAAAGGATGCCTATGTAATGTGTTGATGGGGGAATTGAAAGGCTGAGCTGTCTGAGAAAGACTCAAAGGCAGAATCCTGGGAGGTGCTGAGTGTTAGCTCAGTCTGCTGGTTGGTACTTTTCATTCATTTCTCTCTAGCACTTGGTGTATTTGCTTTTGCTTTGTCAGAGAATTTGGTGCCAAGTGTGGGAAGCAATTATTAGGGTTGGTGACAATCCACATATGTGGAATTTTGAGGGCTTTTGCAGATTTTATAGATTTGGTGCAGCTCCACAGCAAACTATAAAATCACTATTGCAGCTCAGAAGGTTGTAAAAGTTAAAATATAAATATCTGAATTACGGGGCCCAGGAAAGCATGCAAGCAGCAGTTTAGTCACCACATTCATCAACATCAGATAGCGTTCTAGTGATTCACTTGGGTAAATTTTTTTAGCAGCTTTTTTCCATAATAATTCCTTGAAATAGACTGATAATTTTATTTTCACACTTGGTGATGACATATGGACCAAGGTTATGTAGGGCTTCCCAGATGGTGCAGTGCTACGGAATCTGCCTGCTGATGTGGGTGACCCAGGAGATTCAGGTTCGATCCCTGGGTTTGGAAGAATCTTTGGAGAAGGAAATGGCAACCCACTCCAGTATTCTTCCATGGAAAATTCCATGGACAGAGAAGCCTGGCAGGGTACAGTCCATGGGATTGCAGAGTTGGGCACCCCTGAGCACACAAGCAGACAAGGTCATGTAACAGACAGACAAGGTTTCTAAAAGGGTGAGTAGAGTGAGATCTTTACTTTTGAGATAAAGAAGTTGGCGTATTTTATTAGTTATATTATTACTAGTTACATTATTTTACACATTTTACTAGTTACATTATTTTTTGGTCCTTATTTTGTTCTATTTTTGAATTTGAAGTCAGTTATATATTGATAGAAATGGGTTAAAAGGATCAAATTCTGCCATGCGTCTATACATTTTTGTTCAATACATTTTGGGACACTTTTAGTTAGCATATTAAAGTTGATAAATGTCTTTAGTATTAGCTTAACTTTAACATAATACAATGATCTCTTAACTTAAAATACTTTTAAGATTGTGTTGCCTGAAGCGATATTGCCAAATCTGCTTTCCTTTGGTATAAGCTTGATTAGTTAAAATATACTCAGTCCCCAATTCATTCTATTTCAGCTTTCTATATGTCTCTAGTAAGCAGCATCTTATTGGGCTGTGCTGTTGGATTTTATTTTAATTCAAATAAGACGCTGCAAATGGAGGTAGAGGAATTTAGGCCTTTAACATCCAGCGCAAGTTTAAGGTGTTTAAACTCATGATTGCCTGTGGTCTTTCCTCTGTTGCGGCTTTGTAGACAGAGACTGGGAGCAAAGCTAAGAGATGTAGGAATGGGGCTGGGACTTCTCTGAGCTCCACGTGGAGTCTTAATTGTGATTAGCAAGGGGCCAGGTGCTCGTTGGTTTTGTCTGCAGGATTATTACACACGCGTCACGTTATGTTCACCCTCTTGTACGTTCTTACTCACTTCACACCTTCACATCTCACGTACTCTCACATGGTTTACATTTTCTAACTCCAGGGCATTTAAAACTTAGCACTGAGGGGTTACTGACACTTCCCGTGTAACCTGCTGAGCAATGTTAAGTGACTGCAGGAGATCAAACCCTTTGAGACTCCAGATTCAGAGAAGTGGAGAGCGATTGGGGAGCTGATACCTTGGAGAACACCAAGCATGTCTGGGTCTATCATCTTGGCCAGCAGAGGCTGAGACGCTGTCATGTGCACAGAGCAAGCTGAACACTTATTTCCTTCCTCACTTCTGTAACCAGTAAGCAGTGCTTTATCACTACCAGCTATTCCATGGACTAAAATGTTTTATTTCTGTGTAATAAGCCAGACATTGCACATTTGAGGTTACATATTTTAAAAAATAATATCCATCTGTCTCAAGGGGGTACCTGTTCATTTTTACTGAGGATAATTGTACCAACAGTAGTAGCTACCATTTGCTGAGTTTCTTCAACATGCCCACCACAACACTGCACTGAGGGTACGTTATCACCAGCTGTTATAATCTAGGACAGGTTTTTATTTCCAGCTGATAGGTGAGGAAACTGAAGCTCATACAGCTAACAGACATCAGAGCACCCAGTGTTTGGCTTGAAGTCCTAGGTCTTCCTTGTTCAATGAGGGTCCCATCTGGGTTACTCTCTGTCATGTACCAGGTTAGGACACAACATGGGTTAGAGAATCTGCCCTATTGGGGAAGCCTTTCTCCTCTCCTTTTCCCCATGGGGAAAGCACTAGAACTGATGAGTAGCATGGGTTTTTGGTCTCGAAAAGTGAAAGTGTTAGTAGCTCAATCATGTCTGACTCTTTGGGACCCCATGGACTGTAGCCCTCCAGGCTCCTCTGTTCACGGGATTCTCCAGACAAGAATACTGGAGTGGGCTGTCATTTACTTCTCCAGGGGATCTTCCCGACCCAGGGATCAAACCCAGGTCTCCTGCATTGCAGGCAGATGCTTTACCCTCTGCGCCACCAGGGAAGCCTGTTTGTGATCTATTTTTGCCTTTCTAATAGAGACTGAGAGCAAACCTGTAGACGAGGATTAATCAGACTCGAGTGCCCAGCAGTCTGGAGGCGGGTGTCATCTGTTTACAAGAGTTGCTGGAGGACGTTAACGGCACCTGGAGATCTTGGACCTGCGGGACATTGCTATGGAGGGGAGAGGATGAGGCCACCGGCTCTTGGGAAGCTGAACTTGGATGTAGCCGCTCCTTCCAGGGAGAAAGCAGACAGGAGAGTGGTCTCGGCAAGGTGCTGTCCAGGCAAGGCTGAGGGAGCAGCTGGGGCCACTTTGGGCCAATTTGCTTTGAGTGCCACCCTCTTTCTACAATATCACACTGTTTTCATGTTGTTTGGTAGGTTTTATTTTTTAATATCTCAGTGGGAGAATGTGTGTTTTGTGAAAGAAATGACCAACCAGTAGAAGGCCTTTCATTTGTAATAAATCTTTGCCAGGTTTGAGTGAATGGCCTCTGAGGAAGGACTGTTTAGAATAGAACTGGACAAAGTGCTAAATAATATACTGTCCAGCAAATCTACTGCCCTCAAGGGAGGGAATCGAATGACTCAGTATGGGTTTTCCATCTTCAGTTTCAGTAACCTGATGTCAGGATCCAACCGCAGAACATTCAGGCTGCCTCAGCATGCTCCCTGTGTCCCAGGTTCCTCTTCTCACGATCGCTTTTCCTCTGTGATGTCAACCCCAAGGAGCTTAACGAGTACACACCCGGAAGTCTTTCTAATAGTGTTGTGAAGTGAGGGGAGTATAGTGACATGCCAGAGAAATAAAACTGAATTTGGACCACACAGAGATCAGCCATTAACACCAAAGACTGAGTTTTAGTGGTTGCTTTTCTCCCTAGTTGTATTGAGAAATAGTTAACATTCATCACTATATAAATTTAAGGCATAAAACATGATGGTTTGATTTGCATATAGTATAAAATGATTACCCTAGTAGGTTAACATCCATATTCTCCTACAGATACAATAAAAAAAATCCCTCTTTATAGTAGAACTTAAAACTTATTCTCTTAAAGACTTTCCTATAAATCTTACAGCTTTAATCTTATAGCTGCCATAGTCACCATGTAGTGCGTTAGATTCCTAGGACTTATCTTATAATTGAGAGTTTTTACTTTCTGACACATTTCCTTTAATTCTTCCACTCTGCCTCTAATAATCACAAATCTGATCTTTGTATCTGTGAGCTTCTTTTGTTTTTTAGGTCCCGCATTATTTTTGTTTTGTTTTGTTTTTACTTAGTTATCACCATCATTAGGTTTTGATGCAAGTGGAAATTTACAATAAAATGAAAACAAATAGCATCAAGGATCACATACAATTCTATGATAAAGTGATTTGTAATTCAGGCAATGTATTGCTTGAGGCTCACATCTTGATTTCCTACTCCAGTTGCTGGTGATGCTATTTAAGTAAGCAGAAAATACACAGATGAAGAGAACAATAACTATCACTAGGCTAAAAAATTAAGATCATTATAAGAATATAAATAACAAATTTATAACGTATTGCAATACAAATAAAAAGTATTTTTGGTATAAAAGCTGCATTTGCATTGTTTAGTAACAAATATGATTAAAATACATCAGAAACATGTTAAAGTTGAATGAGTCACATATATACAGTGTCACAGTTCACACGAAGGTTCACTGAGACTAAACCATCTGAAGGACATGTGTCCCGATCTGAAACTATCAAAGGCCTTTCAAGCAAACTTCCTGGTTCAGGAAAGATGCTCAAAAAGCTGCCCCATCTAGGTCCATCTGACTTGACTCCACTTTTGGTTTTCAAAATAAGCTATAATCTTCTAAAAGGGATCATAACTTAGACTGATGTAAACAGATACTAAATAAGAAGGAACTTTTCCATTGGCATTAAGTGATATTGTATGTTAATTGTCTTTCTGTATTATCCCTGGTGGCTCAGCAGTAAAGAATCTGCCTGCAATGCAGGAAATGTGGGTTCAATCCCTAGGTCTGGAAGATCCCCTGGAGAAGGGAATGGCAATCCACTCCAGTGTTCTTGCTTGGAGAATTCTATGGATACAGCCTGGCAGGCTATAGTCCATGGGGTCACAAAGAGACAGATAGGATTGAGCAACACACACACACACACACACTATCTCATTTAGCATAAAGCCTTCAAGGTTATTGTTGTAAATGGAGTATTTCCTCATTTTCTGTGACCGAATTATATATATCTCATAACTTCCTTATACATTCATCGACTAGCCCTTAAGGTGTTTCCAAGTCTCGGCTATTGTAAATAATGCTGCTATAAAGGTGCTGTGCTGTCTTTCAGTTGTGTCCAACTCTGCGAACCCATGGACTGTAGTTGGCTAAGCTCCTCTGTCCCTGGGGATTCTCCAGGAAAGAATACTGGAATGGGTTGCCACACCCTCCTCCAGGGAATCTTCCCAACCCAGGGACTGAACCCAGGTCTCCCGCATTGCAGGCAGATTCTTGACCTTCTGAGCCACCAGGAAAGCCCATGAATACTGGAGTGGGTAGCCTATCCCTTCTCCAGGGAATCTTCCTGACCCAGAAATCGAACTGGGGCCTCCTGCATTGGAGGTGGATTCTTTACCAGTTCAGCTACTAGGGAAGCCCCGCTGCTATGGATATGGGGGTACAAATATTTTTTTTGAGTTAGTTTTTCTAAATTTCTTTAAATATATTCCCAGAAGCAGAACTTCTAGATCATATGGTAGTTCTACTGTTAATTTTTTAAGGATTCCTCATGTTGTTTTCCAGAGGGATCCCTTGTGGCTCAGATGATAAAGAGTCTGCCTGCAATGTGGGAGACCTGGGTTCGATCCCTGGGTCAGGAAGATCCCCTGGAGAAGGAAATGGCAACCCACTCCAGTATTCTTGCCTGGAAAATCCCATGGATGGAGGAGCCCACGTGGTCTCAAAGAGTTGGACACGACTTCACTTTCTTCTTTCTTTCGTGTTATTTTCCAGAGTGGCTGTACAGTTCCACTAGCAGTGCACAAAGATTCCCTTCTCTCCACATCCATGCCGGCATTTGTTATCATTTGTCTCTTTAATGTTGGCCATATTAATGGACATGAGGTGATATCTCACTGTGGTTTATATTTGCATTTCTCTAATGACTAGCGGTGATGAGGATCTTTTCATCTGCCTGTCACACTTTTCTATATCTTTTTTGGAGAAATGTCTATTCAGGTCCATTGCCCATTTTATAGTTGGGTTATTTTATTTTATTTTTGATATTAGTTGTATGAGTTCTTTACCTATTTTGGATATTAACCCCTTATCAGACATGTGGCTTAAAATGCTTTTACCATTCTGTACGTTGTCTTTTTACTTTTCAAATCGGACTCTTTGTATATTTTTATGATACGTCATTTGTATTAATGTGGCTGTTTGTGGGTGAAAGGAGTAAGAGACTGAGCTTTCTTGTTCACTATTCTAGGTGTTTCCAAGACTTGCTGTATAATCAGTGCCTTTATGACCTTTCCTTCTTTTATGGAAGCAGTTTGTTTAAGTACATCGGAGCATTCAAAATTAGGCTGAAAATAGCATCTCTTCTGATTTTCTAGCAGCAAGGAACTTGTTCTTTGATGAGGGGGAAATTCTGGTGGGTCAGCAAAGTGTGTTCTGAGGTGGAACTTAGGGGAGGAAATGTATCAACTTATAGATCCTGGGTGCAAAACCAAATTGGTTTCTATTCTAAATGAACAACTAGTTTCTTTTCTTTTCTTTTTTTTTCCAGTAAGTCTGATGATGATATGAGTAAATTGGAATAGAGAGAGAGGGAAGAATGGTAGGTCAACCTACTATACTTTCTAGTAAGTGGCCCTAGCCAGCCTCACTCTAAGTTTTAAAATTTACGTTAAAAAAATTCTTTTAATGTACTGTTCTAAATAAGTTTCTGAACATGTATTTTGGAATATCCAGATTACTTGGTACTGGATGGGAAAGGGGATGTTCAGATGTTCACACACTTCACCAGGACTCCAGTGTTCTGGGAAGAAAGGGGCTGGGTCATCTCTATTTGCACCAGAAGTTCCTTGTGACTCTTACTCAATGGTCTGAGTGGAGATCCTTCATCCTGTGCCCTTTTAGGGAAGCAGGAAAAAAAAAAAAAGGATCTTCACAGGTGCCAGTGTAAAGAGCCTGCCTGCCAACAAAGGAAACATAAGAGCTGTGGGTTCAATCCCTGGATCGGAAAGATCCCCTGGAGGAGGGCACGGCAACCCACTCCAGTATTCTTGCCTGGAGAATCCCCATGGACAGAGGAGCCTGGTGGGCTACAGTCCATAGCGTTGCAAAGAGTTGGACACAACTGAAGTGACTTAGCATGCATGCGCAGGAAATAAAAATCAAGCTCCTTTTTTATATGAAAGGAAAGATTTTACAGCTCATTCCATCTTTACTGTCTGTGAATCTCATTCTGATATGTGTTCTGGTATGTACTTAAACACTGACATCTATTAACTTTTATAAATGGCTGATGATGAATGATGGCTCCCACTACCCCAGGGTAGACTACTGAGAAAATTTAAAATTAGACTTCTGGTCTCATCTTTGGTTAGTAAAACCAAATGCTTGTGAAGAAATTCAATTACAGTTTAATACATTATTGCTCTCTCTAATGATGTTTTGCACTGATTATTTTTATAACAACTTCATAGTTTATATTTACAAGAATATTGTGAAATTAGAGTACAAAGAGTTTATATACATATGCTCCTCACCATGTCCCCTATCATTAATATATTATTCTATTACATTATTGTGGTGCCTCTATTATAGTTAATGAACCAGTAGTGATACATTATCATTAACTAAGTCCATATTTTATTTATGTTTACTTAGTTTCCACTGAATGTCATTTTTTTTTGTTCCAGGATCTCATGTAGGACACCATATTACTCTTAATCATACACATTACATCACACTTGACACTAAGTTGCCAAATCTCTTTAGTCACCTCTTAGCTGTTTCTTAGGCTTTCTTTGCTATGCGTGACTTAGAAAGTTTGAGGAAGACTGATCAGGTATACTGTAGGGTGCCCCTCTTCTGGAATTTCTCTCATGATTAAACTGAGATTAAGGATTTGGGGGAGAAGGCAATGGCACTCCACTCCAGTACTCTTGCCTGGAAAATCCCATGGATGGAGGACCCTGGTGGGCTGCAGTCCATGCGGTCGTGAAGAGTCAGACACAACTGAGCGACTTCAGTTTCACTTTTCACTTTCATGCATTGGAGAAGGAAATGGCAACCCACTCCAGTGTTCTTGCCTGGAGAATCCCAGGGACGGGGGAGCCTGGTGGGCTGCCGTCTATGGGGTCGCAAAGAGTTGGACACGACTGAAGTGACTTAGCAGCAGCAGCAGCAATGTTAGATGTAAACTACTATGGTTTCCATATTGTATCAAGAGTACATACTATCAGTGTGGCATCACTGTTGATGTTGACCTTGATCATCTGGCTAAGGTGGTATTTGTCAGGTGTTCTTAATCTTCTTTTCTCTCTTTCCATAGTGTACTCTTTGGAAAGAAGTTACAGCCCACACTTAAGGAGTAACTGATTCTCACCCTCCTTTTCCATGAGATCGTTTTATATTACTTATATTACACTTAGATTCTTTTGTCATGGATTGCATACTATTAGTGGACCCCCAGCCTTCTAAATGATTTAAAAATATTTGCATACATTAAGGTTTACTCTTTGTTTTGTGAAATTCTGTGCTCTATTTTGCTGCTCTGCTAAGCCATGTCTGACTTTTTGCGACCCTTTAGACTGTAGCCTGCCAGACTCCTTTTCCCATGGGATTTTTCAGGCAAGAATACTGGAGTGGGTTGGCGTTTCCTTCTCCAGGGGATCTTCCTGACCCAGGATCAAACCCACATCTCCTATGTCTCCTGCATTGGAGGCGGATTCTTTACCTGCTGAACCATTGGGTAAAATTTTATGGTTTTACAAATGCAAAACATCATGTATCCACCATTACCATATCAGAATATTTTCACTAACCTGAAACTGTCCTCTCTGATTTGCCTATTCAGCCTTCCCAAACTCAGTGTAACCACTGATCTTTTCACTGTTGTTTTCACTTCACTAAGCAAAGCTGTAGTTTTGCTTCTTCCAGGGACTTCCCTGGTGGCTCAGATGGTAAAGAGTCTGCCTGCAATGTGGGAGACCTGCATTTGATTCCTGAGTTGGGAAGATCCCCTGGAGAAGGGAATGGTAATCCACTCCAATGTTCTTGCCTGGAGAATTCCAAGGTCAGAGGAACCTGGAGCCTGGCAAGTTACAGTTCATGAGTTGTGAGAATTGGATGTTACTGAGTGACTAACACACACACGCAGTAGTAACTTTTTCATACTGGTTTGTTCTACTTAGCAATATGTATTTAATGTTCATCAGTATCACTGGGTATGTTGATAGCTCATTTCTTTTTATATGGAATAATATTTTCTTGTGTAAGTATACCACAGTTTGTTCATTCACATATTGAAGGACATCTTTGCTTCTAATTTTGGAAATTGTGAATATACTGAATAAACATTTGCATGCAGATTTTTGTGAGGACTTAAGTTTTCAAACCAGTTGGGTAAATATCTAGAAGTGTGATTGCTGGATCATATGGTGAGGCTATGTTTAGCTTTGGAGGAAGCTGACAAGTTTTCTTCCAAAGTGGAATTGCCATTTTGCATTTCCACCGGCAATGAACGAGAGTGCTCGTACATGTTTGCATGTTTTTTCCCAACAATTGGTATTTTAAGTTTTAAATACTTACCCATTCTAATGGGTAAGTAGCTCTTTTAATTTATTTTTCACTGTTTCAAGTTGTAATTCTCTAATGATATGTGATGTTGACAATTTTTTTCCACATACTTATTTGGTATCTGTGGGCTTCCCTGGTGGCTCAGATGGTAAAGAATCCACCTGCAATGTAGGAGACCTGGGTTCAGTCCCTGGCCTGGGAAGATCACATGGAGAAGGGAATGATACCCCACTCCAGTATTCTTGCCTGGAGAATCCCATGGACAGAGGAGACTGGTAGGCTATAGTCCATGAGGTCACAAAGAGCTGGACATGACTGAGCGTTCACACAGCACAGCATTTGGTATCTGTATAGTTTCTTTAGAGAGATATGTTTAGATCTTTTCACACTTCAGAATTGGGTTGCTTGTTTTCTTATTGTTGTATTGTAAGAGTTCTCTGTATATTTTGGATATAAGTCCTTTTTTCAGAAATGTGCTTTGCAAATGTGTTCTCCCAGTTTGTGGTTTGTCTGTGATACTGTTTTTCAGTGTATTTGCACACTCTAATGGGATACTTGGTGAGGAAATGAAATGAGTCGACTGTAATGTCTCTATGTGAAAATGCTCAACCTACTCCCTCTAGGAATTTATTTTTCCTTGGCCTTCCAAAGGCATTGTTCTTTTCAAAGTCTTAGGCACAGTGTAAGAAAGATATTATGAGAAGATATCAGTACTGAAATATGTAAAGAAAAAGTGCATTAAAAAAATTTTGATTCTCCATGTAGAGTTGATTTATAGTGCTTTCCAGGTCTACTATATCCTTCTACTTTTCCATCCATTCTATTAATTTTTGAGAGTTTGACATTGAAACTCCAACTAAAAATCTTACTTTGTTTACTTAAAAAATAATTGTAATATATAATGGAACTGTATTTTTGTATTTTCCAAGTCTCCTATAAATGTGCTATCATACTTTCATAATTTAAAAAAGAATAAAAGAGTAAGGTAGAAAGAAACAGATAAAGTTCATTTAACTAGTCTATGTTTAGCCCAATTTAAAAAATTTGATTCTCACAATGACCCTGTGATGTAGATAAGGTGGGTGTTTGTAATCACATTTGTTATCAACTTTGATAGGAAAGTTTTGAGATAAAGAGACAGGTACCCAGAAAACTACATGATTTGCCCAGAGTTTCACAGTCAGCAAGAGATGAAGCCTTGCCCACACCTCTTTCTTTCTCCTGGCCCCAGATTCTCTTACCTATGTTACATCAGCTGCTGCTGCTAAGTTGCTTCAGTTGTGTCCAAATCCGTGTGACCCCATAGACGGCAGCCCACCAGGCTCCCCCATCCCTGCAATTCTCCAGGCAAGAATGCTGGAGTGGGTTGCCATTTCCTTCAATGCATGAAAGTGAAAAGTGAAAGTGAAGTCGCTCAGTTGTGTCCGACTCAGCAACCCCATGGACTGCAGCCTACCAGGCTCCTCCGTCCATGGGATTTTCCAGGCAAGAGTACTGGAGTGGGGTGCCATCGCCTTCTCTGTGTCACACTAGAATTCTGTCCAGTTAGTGGGAAACTATTATTGCTTTGGTTTAAAGTGCAAGCTCATGGATAATCCACATAGGTAAGCACTTATTTTCCTGATGCCTTTGATCCCAATAACTTGTTCAAAATGAAATGAGCTAAGGTGCATCCTGAACTTTTAACTCCATCTTTGCTTTCTTGGTGTTTTGCAGCCTCGGTTATAGTCTATCATCTGATTCTTCCAGCAAATCCTTTATTGGATGCAGTGTTTTAGTACAGATAGTCCTTGGCATTTATCAATGTTTTCTTTAAAAGTTTGGGAGGAAAATATCTGGTATTTAACCAAATTGAAAACTGAAAGTTCCTTTAGAGCAGGATTTCTCAACCTTGGCACTATTGTACTTTGGGCCAGATATTTTTTTTTGTTGTGGAGGGCTCTTGTGCATGGTAGGCTACTGAGCAACTCTACCCAATAGATGTCAGTAGCATCCCTCCCAGTTGTCATAATGAAGAATGTGTTGGATATTGCAAATGTCCCCTCGTGGGGAGGAAACTCTGTCAAACCCCACTGCTCTAGTTTTAAACTGTTTGGTGAACAGTGATTCAGCCATCAGTTGATTCCCTGGTGATTCAGACAGTAAAGAATTTGCATGTAATATGGGAGACTGGGGTTCGATCTCAGGGTTAGGAAGATCCCCTGGAGGAGAAAATGGTAACCCACTCCAGTATTCCTGCCTGGAGAACTGAGTGACTAACTCAGTGACTAACACACACACACAGATCGTATTAGGTTAATGTCAAGAAGATACTGATTATATAAGCTAGCAAAATTCATTGTTCTGTTTTTTTATTACCTTATTGGTGTTGTAATTTAGTATTGTTGTAGTTGTTTAGTTGCTCAGTTGTGTCCAACTCTTTTGCGACCCCATGGACTATAGACCACCAGGCTCCTGTGTCCATGGGATTTCCCAGCAAGAATACTGGAAAGGGTTTTGCCATTTCCTTCTCCAGGGTATCTTTCTGACCCAGGGATCAAACCTGCATCGCCTGCTTGGCAGGCAGATTCTTTACCACTGAGCCTCCTGGGAACAGATTCTTTTAATTTAGTGTAGCAAAATGAACAACATTTTATTCAAAATTGTTAATAACATGGAAGGAATAGGGCTAAACTAGGGGAGGGTTAGGAAAGATGACATGGAGGTCAATTATGGGTTAAATAAATTTTTGGCAAGGTTAAACAATTTTATGGCCCATGGAAAAGTTCCTCATAGGAGCATCTTTTGCCTTTTGTCTTTTCATTGTAGAATTATGGAATTTTATCGTCTGTAGGGCCTATAGTGATGAAGTAGTAAGTGCTAGAATAGAATAAAGGGTGAAATATTATTGCTGGATACAGTTTCTATTTTAACACAGTCTATTACTCTGAGTACTATAATATACATACTTTAATTATAGAAAATCTATAGTTCATTATGGGCTTCCCTCCTAGCTCAGTTGGTAAAGAATCTGCCTGCAATGCAGGAGACCTGGGTTCAATTTCTGAGTAGGGAAAATCCCCTGGAGAATGAAATGGCAACCCACTCCAGTATTCTTGTCTGGAGAATCCCATGGACAGAGGAGCCTGACAGACTACAGTTCTTGGGGTCGCAAGAGCTGGACACGACTTAGCGACTAAAGCACCACTACCATATTTCATTATAGCATTAATCATAGCATAGACATAATCTAGGAATTACACATTATAACACTTGAAAATTGAATTTAAAAACTGTCCCTCTCTGAAACTGGGACCCCTAGAGAAATGGCTGATTCTAGAGCTAGGCGAGGGAAAATTCATGAGCCTGGAATATTTTGTGGTAAAAGTAAGGGGAAAAATGAGAAGTGGGCCATGTCAAAGGAACATGGGTGCTGAATTCTAGGAGTTACCAGTATCCAGAGCTGGAACAATTGAAGCAATAAAAATAAATAATAAATACTACTGAATTACAATCTGAACAATACAATATTCATAAATTCATATTGATATAGAAATAAATGATGGAATGAATATTTAAGTGGTAGAGAAGAGACAAGTCTTTATTACAGAAAAATCCCAAATAGTAAATATAGAAAGAATGAGGGAAATGGAGAAAACACCACTAGCATGCCACAGTAATAACTGCTGCAGACAAGATTCATGGATGAAAGCTAAAATGAATGGCTGAAATATTAAGGAGCAACAGAATATTTGCTCAAAAACATGTCTCCCAAATATTCATTAACTGCTATTGTGAATTTAGCACATGTCTACAAATTCTTGGTAGTTCAGTTCAGTTGCTCAGTTGTGTCTGACTCTTTGCGACCCCATGGACTGCAGCATGCCAGGCCTCCCTGTTCATCACCAACTCCTAGAGTTTACTCAAATTCATGTCCATTGAGTTGGTGATGCCATCCAACCATCTCATCCTCTCTCATCCCCTTCTCCTCCCGCCTTCCATCTTTCCAAGCATCAGTGTCTTTTCCAGTGAGTCAGTTCTTTGCATTAGATGGCCGAAGTATTGCAGTTTCAGCTTCAGCATCAGTCCTTCCAATAAATATTCAGGACTGATTTCCTTTAGTATGGACTGGTTGGATCTCCTTGCTGTCCAAAGGACTCTCAAAAGTCTTCTCTAACACCGCAGTTCAAAAGAATCCATTTTTCATCCCTCAGCTTTCTTTAGAGTTCAACTCTCACATCCATACATGACTACTGGAAAAACCATAGCTTTGGCTAGATGGACCTTTGTTGGCAAAGTAATGTCTCTACTTTTTAATATGCTTTATAGGTTGGTCATAACTTTTCTTCCAAGGAGCAAGTGTCTTTTACTTTCATGGCTGCAGTCACGATCTGCAGTGATTTTGGAGCCCCCCCCTCAAAATAAAGTCTGTCACTGTTTCCATCGTTTCCCCATCTATCGCCATGAAGTGATGGGACCGGATGCCATAATTTTCGTTTTCTGAATGTTGAGTTTTAAGTCAACTTTTTCACTCTCTTCTTTCACTTTCATCAAGAAGCTCTTTAGTTATTCTTCACTTTCTGCCATAAGTGTGGTGTCATCTGCATATTTGAGATTATTGATATTTCTCCCAGCAATCTTGATTCCAACTTGTGCTTCATCCAGCCCAGCATGTCTCATGATGTACTCTGCATAGAAGTTAAATAAGCAGGGTGGCAATATGCAGCTTTGACATACTTCTTTCTCAATTTTGAACCAGTCTGTTGTTCCATGCCCCATTCTAACTGTTGCTTCTTGACTTGCATACAGATTTCTCAGGAGGCAGGTCAGGTGTTCTGGTATTCCCATCTCTTGAAGAATTTTCCACAGTTTGTGGTGATCCACAGTCAAAGTCTTTGGCATAGTCAATAAAGCAGAAGTAGAAGTTTTTCTGGAACTCTCTTGCTTTTGTGATGATCCAACAGATGTTGGCAATTTGATCTCTGATTCCTCTGCCTTTTCTAAATTCAGCTTGAACATCTGGAAGTTCATGGTTCACGTATTGCTGAAGCCTGGCTTGGAGAATTTTGAGCATTACTTTACTAGCGTGAGATGAGTGCAATTGTGTGGTACTTTGAGCATTTTTGGCATTACCTTTCTTTGGGATTAGAATGAAAACTGACCTTTTCCAGTCCTGTGGCCACTGCTGAGTTTTCCAAATTCGCTGCCATATTGAGTGCAGCACTTTCACAGCATCATCTTTCAGGATTTGAAATAGCTCAACTGGAATTCCGTCACCTCCACTAGCTTTGTTCATAGTGATGCTTCCTAAGGCCCACTTGACTTCACATTCCAGCATGTCTGGCTCTAGGTGAGTGGTCACAGCATTGTGATTATCTGAGTCAGGAAGATCTTTTTTGTACAGTTCTTCTGTGTGTTCTTACCATCTCTTCTTAACATCTTCTGCTTCTGTTAGGTCCATACCATTTCTGTCCTTTATTGTACCAAATTGTGCCAGATTATTGTCCTTTATCATCATCAAATTAATAGGATACAAAATCAACTTACAACAATTGGCTGCATCTCTATATAATAACAATGAACAATTTGAAAAGGAAGTGAAGAAAATAATTTTATTTACAATAGCATCAAATATGAAATACTTAGGAGTTAGCCAAGGAAATAAAAGATTTGTACACTGAAAACTACAAAACATTGCTGAAAGAAATGAAGAAAACACAAAATGGAAAGACTTCTTGTGTTCATGGTTTGAAATATTTGTATTGTTTATGTTCCAGTACTACCTAAAATGATTTACAAATTTAATCTATCCTTATCAAACCCCAATGATTGTCTGCATAAGTTGAAAAATCTGAAAAGGAATTAATATCTACACTATATGGAATACTCCTAAAACTATAACAACAGCAATAATGAAAAATGTGATTCAAAAATTGGCAAAGGGCTTGACATTTTTCCAATGAAGATGAGCAAAGGGCAATAAGCACATGGAAAGATGCTTAACATCATCACTAAGTATTAGGGCAATGCAAATTAAAACATATCTGGGAGAAGAACTTTCTAGGCACAAGGAGCTGGTAGAGCAGAGATTACAGTGTAGACACTCGTCTTTTGCCTTCCTGAGCAAGCAAGCAGGTCATCATGGCTGCAGCAGTGAATGAGGGTGGAGTTATAGAAGAGGAGGTTGGACAGGTGTGGACGACAGACCGTGGAAGCCTTGCAAGCCATTCAGAGGATGCTGTCTTTTATGCTGAGTGGGGAGCCATGTAGAGGGTGTTGAGCAGAGGAGTGATGTGCTAAAACTTAATTGTCTCCCCCTTGGGCCTCCCTTGTGGCTCAGCTGGTAAAGAATCCACCTGCAATGCGGGAGACCTGGGTTTGATCCCTGGGTTGGGAAGATCCCCTGCAGAAGGGCAAGACCACCCAGTCCAGTATTCTGGCCTGGAGAATTCCATGGACTGTATAGTCTATGGGGTCGCAAGCGTACATGACTGATCACCTTCACTTGAGGCATGTAGGATAGTAGTTCCCAGACCAGGGATAGAACCTGCATCCCCCTGCAGTGCAAGCTCAGACTCTTAATCACTGGACCACCAGGGAAGTCCCCAAACTAGTTTTAAAGCGATATTTCTGACTGTGGTACCTGGATAGACTTCAGGAGTCAATTGTAGAAGCAGCGAAACTTATTGGAGGCTAGTACAGTATTCGGGTGAGAAATGATGGCTGCTTGAACTAAGCCGCAGCTCTGCAGGTGGTGGCAAAGTCAAGTTCTGGTGGTATTTTGAAAGTGGGATCAACAGATTTTTCCTGAGGAATTGGATATAGTGTATGAGAGGAATAAGAGAATCAAGAATGATGCTCAGGTTTATGGCCTCTTGTATTAATAAAAACCCTTTATATACAGAAATACAAAAGGAAAACATTGTCAAAGATGTTATAACAACAACACCTGTTTTTGTATTGTAATTTCATACCATTGTTATTTGAAAATGCCAATGGAATAACTCTTTGAAAAAAGAATTCATCTACGACTTATGGTTCTCTGGGAGAAGGCTTCATTTTTCACATCAGCTTGCTGCTAGCAGAGGCACACAGCTAAAGAGATGCCTCTCATGTCTTGTTCTGCTCAGTCTTTGAGACTAAGTGTTGAAAGTATTAATATTTGTTTTTGGTTTTGCTCTGCTTGGAGGAACATCTCATAAGTACTCTTGCTGCTTACAATGATGAAAATAATTATTACTAATTGTGTCTATGGGCACGCAAGGCATAAATATGTACAAGATACTTAATAATAACAGCATTGTGGTATCTATTCTTACTGTTTCAGAGTTTATCTTGGTTAAGAAATTCTAGCAGGAGCACTACACATTGCCTTTTAAATCATTGCAGTAAACGATTATTCTTTTCTTTTTTGGCTTTTAAAAAATTTTATGATTGGAGTTTCTTCATTTCTTAACATTTTCAATACTTAAAAATTGTGATTATAGTTTTTTTAGCTTTTTATTTTGCATTGGAATATAACTGATTAACAATGTTCTATTAGTTTCAGGTGTACAGCAAAGTGATTCAGTTATATGTATACATAGATCTATTCTTTTTCAAATTCTTTTCCCATTTAGGTTGTTACATAATACTGTGCAGAGTTCCCTGTGCTATATAGTAGATCCTTGTTGATAATCCATTTAAAAATATCCTTTTCTAACCGATGAAAGATCTAAAGTCCAGAAAGATTACTTAACCTGTTTATGTTTAAATAGATACTGAAGAGTGGGGCTGGGCTTCCTAGACTCCAGACCTGTTTGTCTTCAAAGACAATGCTCTTTTTGATTTGCTGCTGTTCAATCTCAGGGACTTAGATGAATGATGTATTTGTAGCATGTTAATTCAACAAACATTAATTTAGCGCTTCTGTATGTCAGAAACTCGGTTAGCTTGACATTGGAGGATAAGAAGATTGATTGATTAGTTGATTAAATGACTACTGAATACCCATGATATGCCTGGAGGTGTGCAGTGCTGTAGGAAGGCAGAGATGAATGGTCTCTGCTCTTGAGAAAGAATCGCTGGTCCTCAGAGTGATGATTGAATCTTACAAAATAGTAGCAGAAAACTAAATGGATAGGCTTTTGTTTGGGATGGCTGTTCTGATTGATTCAGGCGTTTCAGAAATTTATTAACTTTCTACTTCTTTGAATTGGAAAGTCTACACAATAGTATTTCAAGAATGGTTTGAGACAGGCCTGTATTTTGCTTTTTTACATATCATTTTCATTCAAATTCTTATTTTTCTTTAAAACTCACTACTAGATATGTGATGAATGAAGATATAGTATTCAAATCACTTGAAGATCTGAATATATCATTTCACAACACAATTATCGGTACTTAAGAACTCAAGTATCATCTCTTCAGAGATCTTCCTTGCCTCTATTGTCTAAATTAGACCCCTTTCCAACCACTCGACATCACTTTATACTCTTAAATTTTTTCATGGCTTTATCACTGTCAGATATTAGTATCCATATGCCCATTTGTTTACTGCCTGTCTTTTACTACTAGAGTTTCATGAGAAATTTTTACAGTGGTAAAGAAATTTAACCTTACTTAGGTAAATTGGAAAAACTGATTGTAGTGTTAGAATTTTTCAAATGCTTTAATTCTGAACTATTTTTCAGGATGTTTGTATACAAACCGTAACAAAGGAGAATACAACAAACACATTGCTCTCATTCAAGTCAGAGTATTTTCTCAGTTCTGAGCTTGTCCCTATCACTTCAGTTTTTAATTTTTAACAGAGGTGTTGTTTTTCTTTTTTAAAAAATATGGAGCACTTCAAGAAGTGCATATCATTCTTGCACTGGGGCCATGCTAATCCTCATTCCAATTTTAGTATATCTGCTTCCAAAGTGAGCACTGTTCTTTGTTTTGAGAAAGTGCTTGATTGACACAATATAACATTTAAGTGGATGAAGGGTCAATGATCACCAAAAAATTAAAAGATATTTTCCAATCGATATGATTTTCTCTTTATATTTTTGTCTATATTAAAATATGTTTCATGTGAAAAAATCATACTTGCATTCATAGACAGTCTAAATTGCTGGAACTAAATTGAACACATATAAATCCATGGTTGATCTAAAGACAACACAGAGTCAAATATTTATATAAACTCATTAATGTGAATATTTGCCACAAATTAAAACATGAACAAAATTGTTAGGAAATAGAGGAGACAGATGTAAACATCTAGAGGAAGAATGTCTCAGACAGAGAAAAGGCAAGAACAGAAGTTTGAAGGGTGGTAAAGAGCGGAGAATGTGTGAAGTACACATAGAATGCCAGAGGAGAGAAAAATGTAAAGATGAGCAAGAACCAACCATGTGGGGCTCTATGGGACAGAGTAAGGAGTTTGCGTTTTATCCAAGATAACTGCCAAGTTTGTGGAGGGCTTAAGCAATGAATGACATGATCTGATTTATGATTTTAAAATATCTGTGGTCCGTTGGTGGAAAAGGGATTAGAAGAGGGTAAGAATTAAGACAGGAAATTCAGTTAAGAGGCAATTATAATAGTTTAAGAAACATAATTAGGACTAAGATAGTGTTACTGCAACAGGGAGAAAAAAGTGGGTTCAACTGATGGGCTAGTTGTGGGGAATGAAGAGAAAAGGATGGGTCTGCTAGACTTTGGGCCTGAACAACTGGATGAAGAGTACCATTTACTTGGATTGAAAGTCAAGAGTCTTGTTTTGGATGTGTTAAGCTTCAAAGGCCTATTAGATATTTAGTTAGTGGTATTGAGAAGTTCTATCCTACTGGCCTGCCCAGAAAGAGACTGCACCACCCAACCTCTCTGGCAAAAAGGCAGGTCTGCCTGTCTAAGCTCCCCAGTAAGAGCAGCCAGGGCAAAGGAAGCACTGAGCCAGACCTTCAGACCTCACTTTCCCGATGAGGACGTGTATATATGCTCAGTTGCGAAGTCCTGTCTGACTCTTTGCAACCCCATGAACTGTAGCCTGGCAGGCTTCTCTGTCCATGGGGTTTTCTGGGCAAAATGCTAGAGTGGCTTGCCATTCCTCTTTCCAAGAGATCTTCCTGACCCAGGAATAAAACCCACGTCTCCTGTTTGGCAGGTGGATTCTTTACCACTAACACTACCTGGCAAGAAAATGCCCTTAAAAGGGGATATTTTGTATCCACTTCCTCTCTTTTCCTACAGGATAGAAGGTGGATGTTTCAGAGAGACTGTTCTGACCATATGGCTTGATTAGAATTCCCTGAGGGATGTTAGAACAATGAAGCAGAAGGCATCCTAGGTCCTGGATGACTTTGTGGAGTGGAATTACCCACCTGCTCTGAACCACTTGTCTACTTCCAGAAAGCGATGTCAAAGAGAAGTAAGTTTTCCCTTGCGTGAGTCCTTAATACCACACTGCTACTGCTAAGTCACTTCAGTTGTGTCCAACTCTGTGTGACCTCGTAGACGACAGCCCACCAGGCTCCCCCGTCCCTGGGATTCTCCAGGCAAAAACACTGGAGTGGGTTGCCATTTCCTTAATACCACACAGTGGTTCCCAAGTTTGGGTTCTGAAAATATGATAGTCTTATTAGGCCACGTCACGAGGTCACATCAACCACCATTTAGGAACGTAAAGCATTTCAGCCCCTTTGAAAAACCTCAGATTACAATGGAGGAGGATCGACACTTTGTTGTTACGACTTTTTGTCAGCTCTCCTGACTGTTTTATTTATAGCCAGTGACAATGCATTTTGTGTAATAGGATGTCCAGTCCATATGGGTAGGAATTGATGTGAGAGGATTATCATTACAATTTCAGCATATGTTTTTAACCGTGCCATGGTGTGCATTTTGAGTCAATGCTTGAAACCATATGACATTAGGAATGTATAAAGAAAAAGAAATAGGTGAAGGAGATAAAGAGGTATAAATTTCCATTTGCAAAATAAGTGAGTCATGGAGATGAAAAGTACAGCATGTAATAATAACGTAATATTTGTGTGACATGGTAACTAGGCATGTGGTGATCATTCTGTCTTGTATAGAAATATTGAATCACTATGTTGTGCACCAGGAACTAACATAGTGTTTTAGGTCAGTTACTTCAAAACAAACAACCAAACATAGAAAAAGAGATCAGATTTGTGGTTACCAGAGGCAGGGAGTAGGGAAGGGGGAATTGGATGAAGGTGGATAAAACGTATGAACTTACAGTTATAATTCTTTCACTTTTCCCTTTCCTGCGTTGGAGAAGGAAATGGCAACCCATTCCACTGTTCTTGCCTGGAGAATCCCAGGGATGGGGGAGCCTTGGGGGCTGCCGTCTATGGGGTCGCACAGAGTCAGACACAACTGAAGTGACTTGGCAGCAGCAGCAGGAATGTAATGTACAACATGATTGTCATAATTAGCAAGAAAGTTGTTACATATAAAAGTTGTCAAGAGAATTAATCCTAAGAGTTCTGTCTTAAGGAAACAAGGAAACATATTTTTTCTTTTTTTCTTAATATTTTATATCTATATGAGACAAGAGATGTTCACTAAACTAATTGTGATAATCATTTCATGATGTATGTAAGCTGAGTCATTATGCTCTTTGTGAAAGTGAAAGTCTTTCAGTTGTGTCCATCTCTTTGCAACCCAATGGACTGTAGTCCATGGAATTCTCCAGGCCAGAATACTGGAGTAGGTAGTCTTTCCCTTCTCCAGGGGATCTTCCCAACCCAGGGATTGAACCCAGGTCTCCCTCATTGCAGGCAGATTCTTTACCAACTGAGCCACAAGGGAAGCCCTGTATACCTTAAATTTATATAGCGTTGTACATGACTTGATGGGCTTCCCAGGTGGCCCTAGTGGTAAAGAACCTGCCTGCAAAAGCAGGAGATGCAAGAGACACAGGTTTGATCCCTGGGTCAGGAAGATCCCCGGGAGGAGGGCACGGCAACCTACTCCAGCATTCTTGTTTGGAAAATCCCGTGGACAGGGGAGCCTGGGGGCTATAGTCCATGGGGTCTCAAAGAGTTGGACATGACTGAAGTGACTTAGTACATAAGTGAATTACATCTCAATAAAACTGGGGGAGGGGGAAGAAAAAGATAAAGAGCTTCTTCTAAGACAACTCATGTGATAGCTATTAATATAATATTAATTATAATATTATAACATAATAATTATAATTATAATATTATTATAACATAATATTATAATTATAATATTATAACATATTATAATATAATAATTCAATAAATAATATTGAACTATTTATTTAAGCATATAATTAAGGGAGGATGTAGCCATATAATTGATGCCTTCATTAATGCTCTTTCTGTATTTGTATCTTTAAATCTGGCCTATGCTAGTGAAGTCTTTCAGAAACAGTCTTGTAGACCAACAGATGATGGTCAGTCAGTCAGTTCAGCTGCTCAGTCGTGTCTGATTCTTTGCGACCCCATGAATCGCACACACCAGGCCTCCCTGTCCGTCACCAGCTCCTGGAGTTCACTCAAACTCATGTCCATCGAGTCGGTGATGCCATCCAGCCATCTCATCCTCTGTCGTCCCCTTCTCCTCCTGCCCCCAATCCCTCCCAGCATCAGAGTCTTTTCCAATGAGTCAACTCTTTGCATGAGGTGGCCAAAATACTGGAGTTTCAGCTTTAGCATCAGTCCCTCCAATGAACACTCAGGACTGATCTCCTTCAGAATGGACTGGTTGGATCTCCTTGCAGTCCAAGGGATTCTCAAGAGTCTTCTCCAACACCACAGTTCCAAAGCATCAATTCTTTGGCGCTCAGCTTTCTTCACAGTCCAACTCTCACATCCATACATGACCACTGGAAAAACCATAGCCTTGATTAGATGGACCTTTGTTGGCAAAGTAATGTCTCTGCTTTTGAATATAGTATCTATGTTGGTCATAACTTTCCTTCCAAGGAGTAAGTGTCTTTTAATTTCATGGCTGCAGTCACCATCTGCAGTGATTTTGGAGCCCAAAAAGTAAAATCTGATATGTTTCCATTGTTTCCCCATCTATTTGCCATGAAGTGGTGGGACAAGATGCCATGATCTTAGTTTTCTGAATGTTGAGCTTTAAGCCAACTTTTTCACTCTCCTCTTTCACTTTCATCAAGAGGCTTTTTAGTTCCTCTTCACTTTCTGCCCTAAGGGTGGTGTCATCTGCATATCTGAGGTTATTGATATTTCTCCCGGCAGTCTTGATTTCAGCTTGTGCTTCTTCCAGCCCAGCGTTTCTCATGATGTACTCTGCTGCTGTTGCTGCTAAGTCGCTTCAGTGGTGTCCGACTCTGTGTGACCCCATAGACGGCAGCCCACCAGTCTCCCCCTTCCCTGGGATTCTCCAGGCAAGAACAGTGGAGTGGGTTGCCATTTCCTTCTCCAATGCATAAAAGTGAAAAGTGAAAGTAAAGTCACTCAGTCGTGTCCGACTCTTGGCGACCCCATGGACTGCAGCCTTCCATTGTACTCTGCATAGAAGTTAAATAAGCAGGGTGACAATATACAGCCTTGATGTACTCCTTTTCCTATTTGGAACCAGTCTGTTGTTTCATGTCCAGTTCTAACTGTTGCTTCCTGACCTGCATATAGGTTTCTCAAGATGACGGTATGGCTCCTATATTTGCCGATAGCTGGGGCAAGTTCATCCGGCTTCTCTGGAACTCCGCATTCTCACCTGCAACAAAAAGCATTCAGGTGAGGATAAACATCTACAAAAGTAGCATAGTGGTGGACATGCAGTCAGCTCGTGTTTTCTTTTCTACTCCCGGAATCCCATGTCCGGGTGCATGGTTCTAGTTTAGCTCTGTTCAGAAGTAGTAGTATGAGGTCATAATGTGCAGTTTTAGGGGCATTAGGAATAGTTTCAGTGAGATAAAGGCATCTTTATATTTTTTATAGACCATTGGGGTCAACTAGGTTTAAAAATCACTGGGCAAAATTTTGCAAACGATCTTAATTATTTTAATGTTTAAAAGCATATAATCTTGTACTTCTGATGTCTGGGTAATTAAGCTTTGAACACCAGTGACTTCTAATCTTCCATAGTTTCATAATCTTGCATTTGTTTCACTGCAGATTGGTCATTACTCATCACCACCTTTCTGCTTCAATTGAAATCATTTTCACTGAGGCCAGGAGGGGACAGGATGGCTTTGATTATAAATTACTGTAAAAACAACTTTTATGTGTTGAGCTTCATGGAATTTTTATTTGCTTACTGAATTTTATTTTATTAAAGAAGGTAACTAACAAGGCAATTGTATTTAGCAGATGAAAAGAGACATATGAAAATGATAAATTTAGCTGTGGCTATCTCTGACCTAATATAACAACCATCTCGGTTTCTAAAGCCTAATTATGTTTCATAGAAACTTTTAACTTTGCTGATACAACTCAAGAAGAATTCAAATAACTCCTTAGGTTTTCCCAAAATATAGCAACTTTATTAATCATTGTTTATTAATTGCTTTTTTAGGTTAAAAAATGGTAAAGAAAGTTTTAAAAGTTGAATTCATTAAAATAAAATGGAATTTGACATTTAACTACTTTACCCTTATAAATTATGGGCCATTTTATGCATTACATAAGTTTTCTGGAGTTTTTGAAACATCTTTAAACAGAAGTCGGTTCTTTTAAGCTTACTTTTCCAGGAAACTTTGCTAGCTAGGGAGAAATGGTTTATTTACTTGGTGTGCCTGTGTGTGCTCAGTTGCTCAGTCATGTCTGACTCTTTGCAAGTCCATGGGCTATAGCCCACCAGGCTTCTCTGTCCATGGGATTTCTTAGGTAATTTCTGGAGTTTTCTCCATGGGATTTCTGGAGCGGGTTGCCATTCCCTATTTCCTGGCGTCTTTCTGACCCAGGGATCAAAACCACGTCTCCTGCACGGGCAGCAGATTCGTCGCATGCACCACCTCGGACACGTATCAATACTGAGTGTTAAAGGTTTGTTTTGGAAAGATAGACAAGGCATCAATGCATCAGTGGCTGTTCAGTTCAACATTTTAAACATCCTGTTAAAACAAATTGTCCAAACATACTATGATTTTCAAAATTATAACAAAAGTATGTCATGTCACTGTAACTCTCATAAAATATTGATATATAGATTGTGTGTATTATATAATATATAAGCATATATTATCTATCATGCAGTGATATATATTTTATTATATAAAATGTAATATTTTATAGGAACTGCTTTTTCAAGCAGAATGCCATCTTTTGTTGAGAGTTTATATAAACTCTACCCTTTGAGTATTATTTACCTTTTAGAAATGATATAGCCCTTTGGACAAATAAATCTGGACAAAATTTTCCCTTCTGTTTTCCACAGAGCTGGTTTAGTTGAAAACATTTTAGTTTTTTAAACTGACATAGATATTTTAGCGTGGATTTTATCTTGATTTAACCCAAGTTTGGGATTCTTCTGTTCTTTACTTTGGAGTTGGGAATTAAGCCTCAAGAATGATCTTGTGTGATTGGAAAAGTTGTCAAAAGCAAATGTATCAGCAAGAATGGCAAAACAGGGGGTTGTGTTAGGGGAGGGTGCTCAATCAACTGGCCATTGCACTCTAGGAACACTTGACGAGTGCAGCTGCCATGGAACAGAGCCAGGGTCATGTCCAGGAACACTTGACTGCATTAAAAACCTCAGCCAAAACCCAAAACAAACCAGAAACAAGTACATCAGACTCATGCATAACATCCGCTACACCTGCCTGACATATCACTGCCTGGAACATGCTAACAGGTCAGTCAGGTCAGTTACAGGTAAATATCATAAAGGCTCATTGTCTCTGCCTCTTTCATTCCTGCTTTAACGGCCTGGCTTGCCCATTCACCATCTTCCAGGAATCTACAAGAGCCTGTCCTGGGCACTGGGCTCTGTTCTGGAGTCTTTCACAGATTGCCCTGACGTCTGCTTCCGTGGTTCAATGTTCCCCTTCCATGGTCATTTCATCACCTGGTTTAGTTTCAGTGTAAAGAATACAGGGGCTTCCCTAGTGGCTCAGTGACAGAGAATCCACCTGCCAATGCAGGAGACTCAGGTTTGATCTCTCAGTTCAGTTCAGTTCAGTCACTCAGTCATGTCTGACTCTTTGCTACCCCATGAATCGAAGCATGCCAGGCCTCCCTGTCCATCACCATCTCCCGGAGTTCACTCAGACTCACATCCATCGAGTCAGTGATGCCATCCAACCATCTCATCCTCTGTCATGCCCTTTTCCTCCTGCCCCCAATCCCTCCCAGCATCAGAGTCTTTTCCAATGAGTCAACTCTTCACATGAGGTGGCCAAAGTACTGGAGTTTCAGCTTTAGCATCATTCCTTCCAAAGAAATCCCAGGGCTGATCTCCTTCAGAATGGACAGGTTGGATCTCCTTGCAGTCCAAGGGACTCTCAAGAGTCTTCTCCAACACCACAGTTCAAAAGCATCAATTCTTCGGCGCTCAGCCTTCTTCACAGTCCAACTGTCACATCCATACATGACCACTGGAAAAACCATAGCCTTGACTAGATGGACCTTAGTCAGCAAAGTAATGTCTCTGCTTTTGAATATACTATCTAGGTTGGTCATAACTTTTCTTCCAAGGAGTAAGCGTCTTTTAATTTCATGGCTGCAGTCAGCATCTGCAGTGATTTTGGAGCCCCCCAAAAATAAAGTCTGACACTGTTTCCACTGTTTCTCCGTCTATTTCCCATGAAGTGATGGGATCGGATGCCTCTAGGTCGGGAATATTCCCTGGAGGAAGAAATGGCAACCCATTCCAGTGCTTTTGCCTGGGAAATCCCATGGACAAAGGAGTCTGGTGGGCTACAGTCCATGACGTTGCAAAGAGTCAGACACAACTGAACAACTGAACAACACCACTAATAAGGAATTCAAACTTTAGGTCAAGGAAATGGCAACCCTCTCCAGTATACTTGCCTGGAAAATTCCAAAGACAAAGAAGCCTGGCTGGCTACAGTCCATGGGGTTGCAAAGAGTCGGACACGACTGAGCACACATACCTTTAAGTCACAGCTACCACTAGGGTAAATTCTTTAACTTCTCTGTGCTTCAACTCCTTTATCTCTGAAACAGTTTATTACATTAACTCGTTAAAATCCCAAGCCTTGCTAGGAAGGTTTATGGATCATGGGTCTTTTTATTTGCAAGGAGTATGGAAGAAAGGAAAAAGCAGAGAGAATTTAAAGATAAAGGGATAAACTTATTTAGATGACAATTATGTTGTTTGCTTTGAAACGGTTTATTTTATTCATTCATTTTAGAAATTCTTGTTGGTTAGCTCCAGCTGTTTACCAGATACAGTGCTAGGCTCTGAGTCTAAACAAACACAGAGAACACAGCTCCATGCGCTCCTGTTTTCATGGGGAGGGGAGTGGTGAGATATGTCAGCAAGGGGAAGGCATCCACGGTAGCATAGCATTCTGTCTGTGACATGAAAAGCTGTCATAAAGAAGGAGATATTTGCCCTGAATTTTGCCAGGGTAAGGCTCTTCCTAGACTGGAAATGGTGGCGGCTGGCACAGGATAGGCTTGTATGAACAGTAGGGCTTCTAGGAACAGAGATAAGGGAAGGGATGGAGAAATCGAGGGTGATTAGGATAGTACAAAGCAGGAGGATGTTGCAAAGGATTTGCTTCCAGCAGCTCTTTTGTTGCACTAGTTGGCTGTGGTAAACTGTCTAATGAGGACCTGTGTATTGCTCCTAGTACCCCGTTCTGTGCTAGGTGCTGGAAGACACGCTTTAATAACTAACTCGAGAATGGCTTTTAGAATCAAGATTTAAAATTTGCTTTTGTCCTTATAATTAGCAAAATTTTTATATGTATTTTGGTTTGTATTTGAAATGATGAGAAATATGAGGTGTTTCTATGTCTTGTGAGATTGAAAAGATGAAACAGAGATGATGAGGGTTTTTTTTTTTTGTGGTGGTTGTTCAGTTGCTTAGTTGTTGTCTGACTCTTGTGTCCCCGTGGACTGCAGCATGCCAGGCTTCCCTGTCCTTCACTATCTTCCGGAGTTTGCTCAAATGTTCATTGAGTTGGTGATGCCATCCAACCATCTCATCCTCTGCTGTCTGCTTCTCCTCCTGCCCTCAATCTTTCCCAGCATCAGGGTCTTTTCTAATGAGTCGGCTCTTTGCATAGGACATGGAAGGTAGCCAAAGTATTGGAGCTTCAGCATCAGTCCTTCCAATGCATATTCAGGACTGATTGCCTTTAGGATTGACTGGTTTGATATCCTTGCTGTCCAGGAAACTCTCAAGAGTCTTCTCCAGTACCACAATTCAAAACCATAAATTCTTTGACTCTCAGCCTTCTTTATGGTCCAGCTCTCACATCTGTACATGACTACTAGAACAACAATATCTTTCACTATAAGGACCTTTGTTGAAAAAGTGATTTATCTGCTTTTTAATATGCTATCTAGGTTTGTCACAGCTTTTCTTCCAAGGACCAAGTGTCTTTTAATTTCATGACTGCAGTCACCATCTGCAGTGATCTTTACCATCCAATGTTTATATTCTAGTCCTATGTAGAATAAGCTAAGGTTTTTATTTGGACATTCAGTTCAGTTCAGTTGCTCAATCGTGTCCGACTCTTTGCGACACCATGGACTGCAGCATGCCAGGCCTCCCTGTCCATTGTCAACTCCTGGAGCTTGCTCCAACTCATGTCCATCAAGTCGGTGATGCAATCCAACCATCTCACCCTCTGTCATCCCCTTCTCTTCCTATTTGGACATTGATCATACATAATTCTTATAGCATTTCATTTTCATTAAGCTGGGTAGTTATCTCTCATCATTTCTTTGAAGCATCAGATTTTAAAATCACTTTTTTCCTCTGTAAGTCCCCTAAAGTTGTTTTGATTTGAATTTTATTACATATGGGAATGTTAAAAGAAGCCTTGTTAAAAAGGTTTATCTCTTTAGACATTTAAAAATGTTCCCTTTTGTTTTAAAATGATGACTGTGTACATATAGTAGTTATATTTCCCACTGAATGCACACTGGTTGTGCAGGTTGCATAACTTTGCCATCCTAAGGGTTAATAAAAACATTAAATAACTTGCATCTGGGAAACACTGATTTAATAGATAAATTGCTTATTCACATTTCTGCTGGACATGTTAAGTTTCATGCTGCAAAATGAAAACAGATGAGAAAATCAGAGGCCCTGGGTTACACAACCGATGTGAGTGAAAATGTGAGCAGCATCAATAAAATCTAGAGGTCATGGTAGAGAGATGGAATCTATTTATTGGGAATTCATAACAAGGGAATGAGCTTCCCAGGTGGCACTAGCAGTAAAGAACCCACTTGCCAATGCAAGAGACTTAAGAGACATGGGTTCAATCCCTGGGTTGGGAAGATCCCCTGGAGGAGGGCATGGCAACCCACTCCAATATTCTTGCCTGGCGAATCCCATGGACAGAGGAGCTTGGCGGGCTACAGTCTATGGGGTCGCAAAGAGTTGGACAGAGCTGAAGCAACTTAGCATGCACAACAAGAGGATAGAGGACACCTGCAAAGGAAACCTCAGTTGGCAAATAACAGGGACTGAGGGGTAAAGCATGTTAAGTAGAGGAATTCTAGCTAGTCAGGTAATCAAAGAACACGTAAAATACCTATTGAGAGATTTTCACAGGAGAAGACCATTACAAAAAGTTTGTTTTGTTTTTTTGGCTGTGGATACAATTTTACTTAAGCAGAAAGATCACCTATGATTTTTCCAACCCTCCTTATCTCTTTTAAGTATTGTACTGCCAGTGAAAGTGAAGTCGCTCAGTCGTGTCCGACTCTTTGCAACCCCATGGACTGCAGCCTACCAGGCTCCTCTGTCCATGGGGTTTTCCAGGCAAGAGAACTGGAGTGGGTTGCCATTGCCTTCTCCAGTAGAATGGTATAAGTAGAAAAGCCAGAATCCTGTTTAATAGATTTCCACCCCAACCAATGTCCTTCAACTAAATTAAAAATAGCTCTTTAACTTTCTTACTCAGATCTACTAAGTTTTATTCCACTCCGTGATCTCCTTGCCTAATTGCTCACTTCATCAATATTTACCTATTTTTCTGAATTTTAGGTATCTAGTTTTGTATTTCCATGTTTTCATCTGAATTTCTTTCAGATTTTAATTTTCAGTAATTCCAACATAGTATAAATTTGCAAGAGAAATAAATCAATATTTGATAGTGATCTTAAATTGCATCCTTATTTCAACTCTATCTACCTCAGAAAGGATTTGAGAGGTTTTAAAAGAATGAAAAAAAAAACCCCCAAAACCCCAAGTCATAAAAAGTGTGGAAAATTAGAATCAAACACTACTTTTGCAGAGGCCTGCTAAAAATTTTGTCTGTCTTGTTAACAGGTGTAACAGCAAATTGGTTTAATATAATAAGTGCTCAATAAATGTTCACCAAGTGAATGTGAGTTATAAGATGGAGGAATGATGATTTTTTAAAATATAATTTTCTTCCATTTTGCTTGGCCTCCTGGGAAGGAATCAGGTAACGTAGGTGAAAAGGGAGACACAAGGTTAGAGACTGACACAAAGACTTAGAGGGATTTCTCTAACAGTTCTCATCACAAGGAAAAAATTTTTTCTTTTCCTTTTATTTTATATACCTAAGAGCTGATGGATAGTCAGTAAACCTATTCTGGCAATCATTTTATGATGTACATAAGTCAAACCATTATGCTCTGTATCTTGAATTTATGCTGTGCTGTATGTTAATTAGATCTTAATAAAATTGGGAGGAAATACAGGAATAAGGGGATTTAAAGTGCTTGGGTGGGCAGCACTGATTGTACTGTTAAGGTTCTACACTGAGTCTCTTTGGATTCTGGAGGAAGTTTCAGAATGAGATTCTGAGCAAGGAAGACCTTGTTGGTAACCCTTCACTTGCAAGGTGAGCACTAACCTCTTGTGGCTCAGTTGGTAAAGAATCTGCCCGCTATGCGGGAGACCTGGGTTCATCCCTGGGTTGGGAAGATCCCCTGGAGAGGGAAAGGCTACCCACTCCAGTATTTTGGCCTGGAGAATTCCATGAACTGTATAGTCTATGGGGTCACAAAGAGTCGGACACAACTGAGTGACTTTCACTTTCCACATCTGTAAAACTGGGATATACTTAGTTCACAACATGATTATGAAAGTAAATTGAGTTAAATTTGGAAGCATTTTGAAGACTTCAAGGTAAAAATATTGTAATTAATTAAAACCTCAAAATGAAGGACCTTTGCTTACTTTATAAGAATAATTTCACAAATGGATCCCAAACACAAAACAAAGGTCCACCTTTTATATTAATAGAAGAAAAAGCTTTATATTTTGTTTGAATCAGAATCAGTTCTAGGTAATCTTAAGCAGCTCTGCACAGATAAAACTAAACCAAAAAATATTTCCTATGAGAAAAAGATTGGGGAAAACTAACTCACACAAAGTTGAGTTTGTTTAGAGTGTGTGTTAGTCACAACAAAGCTGACAAATTAGTTTACAACTTAAGTGAGAAAATTCAATTCCTCATTAAAAGAGTATTGTAAGGCCCGAGAAACAAATACTATTTCCTATGACAAATATTTTTTCTAAACTTTGTGGTTATCATGAAACCATATCACATGGGAGCTGAGCCTCATGGTTAAACATTATTTGACTGCTTGCCTGGGAGAAGAAAACAAAAATGGAAAAGAAATAAAACATACACACCAAGGAAATTAGAACTGAAAGAGACACTTGTACCCCAGTGTTCATTGTGGCACTGTTTACAATAGTCAGGACATGGAGGCAACCTAGATGTCCATCAGCAGATGAATGGATAAGAAAGCTGTGGTACATATACACAATGGAGTATTACTCAGCCATTAAAAAGAATACATTTGAATCAGTTCTAGGGAGGTGGATGAAACTGGAGCCTATTATTCAGAGTGAAGTAAGTCAGAAAGAAAAACACCAATACAGTATACTAACACATATATATGGAATTTAGAAAGATGGTAACGATGACCGTCTATGTGAGACAGCAAAAGAGACACAGATGTAAAGAACAGTCTTTTGGACTCTGTGGGAGAAGACGAGGGTGGGATGATTTGAGAGGGTAGTGTTGAAACATTTATATTATAATATGTGAAGTGGATCACCGGTCCAGGTTCGATGCATGAGACAGGGTGTTCAGGGCTGGTGCACTGGGATGACCCTGGGGGATAGGATGGGGATGGAGCTGGGAGGGGGGTCCTGGATGGGGAATACATGTGCACCTGTGGCTGATTCATATAGATGTATGGCACAAACCACTACAATATTGTAAAGTAACTAGCTTCCAATTAAAATAAATAAATTAATTAAAAAAACAATAACAACAACAACAATAAAACAAGCCACAGTCATTTCTCTTTCCTGAATGAGAGTGACATAAAAAAGAATTGTAATTATAAGAAAAAAGAAAGCGTGTATCGATCCAAACTTAAAGTAGGTCTTTGACCTCCAACAGTTCATAAATCATCAGAATAGTGTCTTCAACCTTCTCTCTTTTATCTTGCTGAGAAGAACTATGACCTGCACACCGCTTGAATCTTCAAAATAATTATGATCAGAATAATTATTTCCTTTTTAGTTTTCCCATCAAATATCATTGCAATATGTAGCCTTCTTTTCACTTAATCCAAAACATTCAAAATATCAAGACATAATTCTAATGCCACACTTGTCATGTATCTTTTACACCTTTTACAGTAAAACCTAGCAGTACTTTTTGATACCCAGTGACTAAAAGTGTTCAATAAGTCTGTTGAATAGAATGTGAAATTGACGTTAAGTGAGCTTGGTAGACTTATTATTCTTACTTTTTTGAAAAAAAAACAAAAACAAAAACATCAATTTGTTGCATGTTTTTAGAAAGTTACTTTCAGTTCAGTTCAGTCAATCCTATCCAGTTTAATAATACTAAGCCCCCACTGGCAGATAAGACTTTCAAAGTATTACAGAGAACAGTAAAGATATTTGGACACAGCTCTATATTCAAGTAGCTTTTAGACTAATCAGTGAGAAAAAAGCTGAACCTATGAAACAAGGGCTACACTTAGTAGAGACCATAACTTTATAGAAACTCACAATGGGGAGTAAACTTAAAATCAATGACAGTGATATGCACACATTTGTCAAACTCACTGATACCCTACCAGCATTTTGAAAAAGTGAAAGTGAAAGTTACTCAGTTGTGTCCGACTCTTTGTGATCACAGTCCATGGAATTCTCCAGGCCAGAATACTGGAGTGAGAAGCCTTTCCCTTCTCCAGGGGATCCTCCCAACCCAGGGATCCAACATCTTCCACATTGCAGGCAGATTCTTTACCAACTGAGCTACCAGGGAAGCCCAAGAATACTGGAGTGGGTAGCCTACCCCTTCTCCAGTGGATTTTCCCAACCCAGGAATTGATCAGGTGTCTGCTGCATTGCAGGCAGATTCTTTACCAGTTGAGCACTTTGAAAAGACTTCATTAATTGAGGAGATATTAAAGAGCAACAATAAATCTTTATATAGTAGATTGATAACTGAAGGAAAGTTAAAATACAATTTTTTCAGATGGAAAGATTCTTTCAGATCGTATATCCCAATACTTTAATTTAAAGATAAAGAACTAAGGCACAGAAAGATTCATAACTACCCTAAGGTAACACAGCACATCATAGACATTGGAGAAAAGCTCTTTAGTCCCCCTTTGTGTCCAGAAAGATATAATATTTCTTCTAGAAGGAAATGGGAAGGGATGGTGGTGGGGCCCATATGACCATGTCTTAGGTAATGTGATCATTTTAACAACTTTTAATTCTTCCAACCTACGAACATGGAATATCTTTCCATTTATTTGTGTTGTTTTGTTAATTTCTTTCATCAATGTCTAATAGTTTTCAGAGTACTGGCCTTTTACCTCCTTGGTTAAATTTTACCTGCTAGGTATCATCTCCTAGGTATTTTATTCTTTATGATGTGATTGTAAATGTGATTGTGTAAGTGATTGTAAAGGCATTTTCTATATATGGTATTATGTCATCTGCAAACAATGAAAGTTTCACTTCTTTCCCTCTAACTTGGGTGCCTTTTATTATGTATTTTTGTCTCATTTCTGTGGTTTTGCTATTTCTGATAAGATGTCAATAATATTAGTAGCTCTAGGTTCATTTGTGTATAATATATATTTTCCTCTGGTTGCTTTTAGGATTTTTTTCTTATCACTGTTTGAATTAATGTGAGAGAATGTGCCTTTTGGGAGAGGATGTGTTTATCTTTTTCAAATAAGCTTTTTACTAAAGTATAGTATGCATGCATAAAAGTGAACAAGTCAAACGTATACAGATGGATGAATCATCACAAATTGAACATGGCCATATAAATACCAGGGATTCCCTGGTGGCTCAGCTGGTAAAGAATCTGCCTGCAATGCGGGAGACTTGGGTTTGATCCCTGGGTTGGGAAGATCCCCTGGGAAGATTTCCCTGGAAAAGGGAAAGGCTATCCACTCCAGTCTTCTGGCCTGGAGAATTTCATGGACTATATAGTCCATGGGGTCTCAAAGAGTTGGAAACAGCTGAGCAACTTTCACTTCCATATAAGTTCAGTCCAAATCAAAACATAAAGCATTACCTGAACTGTAAAAGCCCTCTGAAGCCCTCTTCTGGTTACTGCTCTTAGCATCTACCTCAAAGAAACTACTCTCTTGATTCCATACACGGTAGAATTTCAAATAACTGAAATTATACCACGCATTATATTTGTGAGATTTAATACATCTTGCTGCTTATAGAAATAGTTTTTTATATTTATTGGTGTTGTGCAAATATTCCCACACAGTTATCTCTTTATTGGATTGATGGACATTTCAATCCCTTATTTTTTACTTTTTAAAAATAATGCTGCTATTAACACTCAGGTACATGACTTTTGGTGTACATATGTATGAGCATGTATTTATTTTTGTTGAGTCTGTCCTTAGAATTGAAATTGCTGCACTGTAAGATAAGATTCAGTTTTCGTATCAACCAATAGTACTGCGTTACAAAATGGTTTATACTAATTTGATTTTCACCAGATGTACGTGAGTTTTCAAGTTACTCCACATCCTTATAAACACTTGATATTTTCTTTAAGTTTTTGTTATTTTGGTAGATGTATAACATTATCCCAATGTTTTCTTATATTTTTCTGAAGACTAATGAAAGGGAATCTCACTCTAGTCTTTTTTTAAATTTTGAACTCCTAGTCTCCCTAGATCATATCTAGGGAGTGACTATCCCTAGATAAAATGGATGACTATCCCATTTTAGTCACCTTGAGTTACTGCGGTAATATATGAATACATACATATATATATATATATATATATATATATATATATATATATATTTCTGTGGTAGTATTTTTAAGAGTTTAAACCAACTATAGAAACTGCAATCACTGCTCACAGTTCTAAGCTCACAGAGGAAGCTTTCTTCCTCTCAGCTTCCTCTTTATTTTTTGCAAGCTATCCCTAAGCTGCTTGAATACATTTTTTTTTTCTTCATGTCTAGGAAGAGCAGGCAGCAAGGAAAGAGAGCTGTGTACTAATACAGGTGAGGGCATCCTGGCTAAAAAGTGTTGCTTAGCAGTTCTTTCAGCGTTGTGTTGCTGGTGGCTCTGGGCTGTTGTCCACTCATGGTCTGGTCTCTGGAAATGCAGGTATAGGCAGCTGAGACTTGGTCTTTTTTCAGGAAAAGTGGTCTGTAGTGGAAAGCTAGGTACCAATTTCATAGCCTTATAGAAGGTATAGCTCTGTTGCTCCCACCAATAGGCAGTTCTATTTGTAGATTCTCCATGAAAGTCCATTCACCTTTCTTGAAACCCTTTGATGAGGGAGATTATTTAGCCGCCTGAAACCTTGCTGTCTTCTGTGGCTATTCTGGCCCATGAATGGCCTGAGAATCTCTGACCCACCAGTCTTTACTCTTTGAGACAGTCATGTCCAAATTTCATAGACTTTTTGAGCATGCTGGCCTTATACTTACTACCTTTCTGATAATCACTCAGATTGTAGGAAGGATAAGAAGGCTAGTCTCTGGTTTTCTGAATAGTCTCTTTTAAACTCTCTTTGTTCCTTATTATATCCTTTTTTGGTGGGCAAAAGTATCCAACCAGTCCTGTCTGGTCCTGATATGGTGTGGGAGAGTCTGGCACTAGGAATATAGCTCCCTTTCAACTTGGCAGTCAAAAATATCATCCCTTTTATGTGACCTAAGAATTGTCTCCATGACAGTCCTATACTCTAGCTCAGTCCCTGGACTTGGGGCTGGGAAGGGGCGAGTAGTTACCCTGAACTCCTTCCTTAACTGTGGCTCACTTTTGGTCCTTCAAAGGGTCTGTCTCATAACTTTTCCATTTTCGTGTCTATTGCCAAGTACCTGATTTCTATATGTTACCAATTTAAATCATTGAAAAGAGAATCTCTCTGGTTCATCTTGTTCCTGGTTGTACAGAATTTGATTTTATTTTTGGCTGTGCTGTGTCTTTGTTGCTGTGTGAGGGCTTTCTCTAGTTGCTGAGATTGCGGGCTAGTCTTCACTGTGGTATATGAGCTTCTCATTGCGGCGGCTTCTCTTGTTGTGGAGCACAGGCTCTAGGCATGTGGGCTCAGTAGCTGCAGTTTGCCGGCTGTAGGATGCAGGCTCAGAGTTGGGGTGCACAGGCTTAGCTGCTCCACGACACATGGGATCTTCCCAGACCGGGAATAGAACCCTTATTCCCGGCATTGGCAGGTGGATTCTCAACCACCAGACCACCAGGCAAGTCCCAGTGCAGAACTTTTAATGTCAGGCCCTCTCCTAAGTGGCAACTCTATGGATTGGCCTAACTGTATTCTATTCACCTGGTAGCCCTCAAAGAAGCTAGGACAAGTGTCAAGCTTAATTTTTGATGTCCCAGAATCATTGTTTTGTTCTGAGCAGCCATATGTGGAATGTATCTTTTGCGTAGTACTTCTGGTTATACTGATGAATTTGCACTGCCTTGTGCATCTTGTGACCAATAGTCTGAGAATGCAAAATCCTGGGGTTAGGAGTGTGGTGGGTGGCACTATGACTGGGTGTTTCTTTGTGTAAGACTATGAAAAATGCAGCCAAGACAATTGGATGTTACTGCTTTCATTTTGTTTCAGGATAGGCCTGCCTGGATGATCAAAACAGATGGAAAAGAGGCATATGGGGCGATAAACCTGTTCCTTCGCCTCCTGGTAAGTCAGGCCTTACATTGAGAGAGCTAATATCTCACTACCCTTCTTCCCTGTTTTCTCTCGTGCTGAGGTCAGCTAGAGTTTACCATAGATGTTCCTATGTATATTACCTCTATTCTTGAATAGGCTTATATCTCGGTGGCAGACAACATTATAACTTTAATGTTCAGCAGCTGGTTAAGAATTTTTTTTATTAACTTGATAATGCTCAACTTGATGTCTTTTCTCAGCACTGTCAGAGATTGCTTGTACTGCCTTTTATCTTTTGACTATTTATGAGCATCCTGGATATTTAGCCACATGTTCCACATGGATTTTTTGATAGGAATTTAAGTCTGACATTATTATGATCACAAGCATAAACAAGTGTATAAAGATGTTGTGATGAGTTGCAAGGCTGCATTTATTTGTGTGTGTGTGTGTGTGTGTGTGTGTGTGTGTGTGTGTGTGTGCTTAGTTACTCAGCTGTGTCAGACTCTTTGCAACCCTATGGATTGTAGCCCACCAGGCTCCAATGTCCATGGGATTCTTCAGGCAAGGTACTGCAGTAGGTTGTCATTTCCTTCTCCAGGGGATCTTCCTGACACAGGGATCAAACCTGGGTCTCCAGCATTGCAGGCAGTTTCTTAACCATCCGAGTCACCTGAGAAGTGTAACCAAATGAGGATGCAATGAATACTTGCATAAAGAATTGGAATAATGTCAGTCTAGAAACTGCAAATTTTAGGAAGGTATTTGGTATTTGAGAGCAGCAAATTTCTACAAATGGAATGGTTAATCATTCTGATGCATCTTGGGGGAGAAAATTGGGCTAATTTTCAGCAAGAGCTGCTTCTTAGCATTATCCTCACAAGGTCTTCTGAGATAACACAGCAGTTACAATTGCTAATAGGCTTTATATCTATTAAGTTGTTGCCATTTTATCTTGATACACTGATAGAATGAGTTTCAAGAATACTTAATAGAGTGCAGTAGCCTCCAGCTGCCAAATGCTAGATTTAATTATTTATCAGGACCAGTGTGAGTGTTTAGACATACTGCTTGCAGTGTAGCACGTCAGCATTATTAAAACTGAAATTAGAGATCCAGTAAGACTCCATATAAAGCCAAAGAATGCCAGTATTTGGGGACCTTGGAGATTTCCATTCTATTTTGTAGAAAAGAAAACTGAGACTCAGGGAAAAGGAGTTATCTCAGTTTATTCAGTAGGTTTAAGGCAGGAGCACAGTTCAATCTCAGCTCTTCCACTCCTCTGTCCCAGGATTTCTTACAGTACTGGACCATTTTATTTCCAATTCCTTTATTTTGTCTTCTTTGCTATGTATTTTGCCACTGCAACCTTATCGATAGCCTATCCTTTACCCAAAATGTTTAATTTTTTATCATTATGTCTGTTTATAAATAAAAATACGAACTGCTTTTGGAGAGAAAACCTACACCACTCCTCCTTGTGTTTTTCTGTTACTATCACACTCACAACACTTCTGACACCAGTTGTGTATGTGTGTGTTTTTTTTTCTCCCACACCAAGCAATTCTGTGCCACCAGCAGGTTGCCCTGCAGTGTAACTCGGTTATGACACTAGTTACCTGGAGAAAGTGTCATCTCCCACAGGACTGTGCCCTCTCCTTCAGATGCCAGTTGCAAGTCCGTGTTGTTGTCTGTGTCTCTGACTGATCAGCTGTAAGTTGGGGGTTCCTGCTAGAATGGCTTACAGAACTCAGAGAAATACTTGTGTTCACCTGTTTATTATCTAGCGAAGTATGCAGATAAACAGATTGAAAAGAGATGTAGGGCAGGGTCTGGGAGGTCCTGAGCACAGGAGGGTCTGAACCCATGGAGTTGGGGCTGCATCACCCTCCTGATACAGAGAAGTATGCACCAACCCGGAAGTTACCCAAACTGTGTTGTATTAGGACTTTATATTGGCTTCGTCACAAAGGCACAGTCAATTATTAACTCTGTTTCCACCTCTTTGTCCCTCCCTGGAAAATAGGAGATGGGGCTGAAAATTCCAAGTCTCTAATCCTGGCTTGGTCTTTCCCATGACCAGCCACATCCAGGAGCCACCAAGACTTACCTCCTTAGGACAGAAGACACAGCTACCAGGAAATTCCAGGAGTTTAGGAACGGTGTGACATGGATGGAACCAAAGACCAAATGTTAGAGCAAAAGATGCTCCTAGCATTCTCATCACTAAGGAAATTAAAGGGATATTTAGGAGCTTTGTGTCAGGAACCAGAGGCAGGGATATAATTTTTATTTCACAGTTGATAGAAACAATTATTCTATCATTTTGCATTTTGGGTTCAGTGCGAAGTCAGTAACAAATAAATGTTATAAAAAGTGCTCTAGTCCTTTAGAGCACAATAGAAGGAGCTAAATGGCTCTCTTATGGACGACCACATTATCTGACATTATTAACAGATCTGTTAGTCCTCGTTTTTTTTTTTTCTTTTTGAGAGTGATGGATTTTAGGCCTTATGTTTTAAAAGCTATTTTGAAATATAAATTCACAGAAACTTACAAAAAATGCACTGGGACATCTTGCGTACTCTTGACTCATTTTCTCCCAGTGGGGACGTCTTGCATCTCTGTAGTACAATATCAAAACCCAGGATGGTTTACATATACAGTTTTATCACATGTGTAGATTTGTGTCATCACTGCTACCACAATCAAGATAAAGAACTGTGCCACAGGGCTATCCTGGTGGGTCCAGTGGTTAAGAATCCATCTTGCAATGCGTGGGACGCAGGTTTGATCCAGGAGGATCCCACGTGCTGTGGTGCAACTAAGCCCATACCCCTACAGCCCATGTTCGGCAACAGGAGAAGCCACCATAATGAGAAGCCAGCAAACCACAGCTAGTGAGTAGCCCCTGCTCACCACAGCTAGAGAAAAGCCCATGTATAGCGATGAAAACCCAGCACAGCCAAAAATTTAGAAAGTAAATATTAATAAATTAAAAAAAGCCTTCATCACAATGCTTCCTTATACATCTCTTGGCAGTCACACCTCCACCCTTTTCCACTATAGTTCTTACCCTCGTTAATCACTAGTCTGTTCTTCATGTCTATAATTTTATTTCAATAATTCTTATAAATAGAATCATAAAGTATCGTAGGTTCTTTAAGTGGAAGAAACAAGTCAGACTTTTAGCTGACTACAAAATAATTTAGCTCTGCAAAATAATTTTTAACAATCATTTGTTTCAAGTCCTATCTGTCCTGAAAAATGTACTCTGTCTTTTCCCATATTTCCTGATATCAGGATAGAAAATCAGTAAGAGACAAAAAAAAATTCTATTTTCTCCACTTGAAATATATATTGTTCCATTTTCTCTCTCTGTTTTTCATCAGAAAAAGTAACTTACTGCTCTTTCCTTCTTCTAAGAAAAGTTGATAATGAGTCTTTCATATAGTCTTTAATGAAAGCCCAGATTATCTTTCAAACATTTTTCATTATATGTGTTCCTTTCTGGGCTTTTACAACAATTAATCGAGATGGAAATAGATACTTAAAAAGCAAAATATGAATGATCTTGCTCTAGAAATCCATCATTTCTGAGAAAGTACCCCCCCTTCCAAATTGTTTGTGAACATTATTCACATTGCCATTCACTTTTATTCAAATTCTGTATTTTTTGCAAGTTTCTATAGCTGATGCGGGTTCATAACTAAGGTAATGAAGTGTAGAACCAACTGACTGTCTACCCATTACAACTGATATGAGTGATGGCTACTGGGAAGCTCCCTATATAACCACTGCACCATATATAAGATCTTGCAAGCTTTGCTGAGTTATTATACAAGGGATTGCCTAAGTGCTAAATGTAAACCTATTGATGCATATAGGAAGCCATTTGTATTAATATGATTAAGAGACCCTACCTAACTCTGATGAAAGATTACTTGAAAGTAACAGAGGAAAGAGTCCTTATTTTAGAGTAAATGAACTATTGGGAGTAATTATGATTAGTCCAACCATAATTGGATTTAATGAGACTTAATAGAAACAAATTAGACATAATTGGAAGTGAAGCAAAAGTCAATTAAATCTTTATAATTTTAACTTTATAAAAATTATTGAATTAAATGACCAGGATCAATTAGCAAAGGAAATAAAGCCATGAAATGCATTTCTAGGAAATTGGTACTTTTTTGAGGGGAAAGGCATTGTTTCCTTGAATGATTAGAGTTCAATGAAAATTAATTTAATCAGTTTTGCAGTCTTAGCAGTTTAATAACTTCAAATGAAGTAATTATGCAAGTTTATAATTTTATCTACAAAGTGCTGCAGAAGTTGTTTTAAGGAATCAAGGAGTAGAATTTATTTGATATAATACAATAGTGTATTAATAAAATTCAGTGAATTCAGGTGGTTTGGAATAAAGATATGGCTACTCTTGCTTGACTTCACTTCAGAACTGGGTTAGCTGTATAAGAATTACAGTTATCTGTTGTAGAAATTGTGATTGAAAATATATTCACTACTTTGCTCTTTGTAGACTTGCCCTGGGAATCAGTCCTTGTTCCTTTAGCTCTGTTGTCAGCTCCAACTACTGTTATACTAAAAATTCCAAGTCAGTTTTTATTCAGTAACTTAAGTGAAGTTCTGTGCAACTTGTCACCTAGCAACTCAGTGCTAATAACCTGTGGTTGAGGATGACAGAGGATGAGATGGTTGGATGGCATCACCGACTCAATGGATGTGAATTTGAGTAAATTCCGGGAGTTGGTGATGGACAGGGAGACCTGGCATGCTGCAGTCCATGGGGTCGCAAAGAGTTGGACACAACTGAGCGACTGAACTGAACTGAACTGACTGAAACAGTTTCCTCGCAATACAGCCAGAGTCAATCAGACTGTTGTGATTCTTGTATCCTTGGTATGCAAGGAAATGTATATCGTGACTCTTTCTATAATGCTTAATGACCTTCAAAAGGGCCCCTGAACATGCATGTACTAACTTTGAAATGTGATGGAATTAGACTGCAGTTTTGATTTGGTGAATGAACTATAATTCTCTAATGATGATATTAATTCTGTAATGACCAGCACAAGGGAAAAAAAAGTAGCAAATCAAGTTCAGGAAATAAATGTATATATGAGCTGTGTAGATGCAGCACAGCTTTATAGACATGATTCTTTAAATACATTATGTCTGAAATCAAACCATTTTCATACACTGCAGACATGACAAATTTTTTGCTGAAGCATGTTTCCTTTAGTTTTTCTTTTAAAGACAAGTGCATATTTAATCAGGTTCAAGTCAATGGAATTATGACTCTATTAATGCAGGGGGTAAGTCCATCAGTTATTTTATTAGTGAGATTTTATTAAAAGAAATGAACTGAGAGGTGTTTGAACTCAGAATTTGGAGAATAAAGGATATACATTGGTAAATAAGAAATATCCTCACTTTCATCCCTTATGTACCAGCACACTCTCAGCCCCAACCACTATGATTCTTACATAACATAATGCCCTTCCTGATGCAGTAGGCCTGGCCATCTTCTGCATCTCAGGAAAAGTGAGGAGAATCTCAAGATTCATGGCAAGGGGTGCTAATGCTTTTGTGGTGGTGTGTAGTTGAAGTTTTCTGTGTGCGTATAGATGCCATGTTGAAGTTAATGGATTTTTAAAAGAATTGGTTCAAATGATTCAAATATCTATCCCTGATCTCTAGACCTTTCAGGGCTTTGGTTATTTCTTTGTGTTAGAGGATGTTAGAAGCAGTGCTTCAATTCAGAGCAGGTGATGCTTAAGTAGGAGCAAAGGTGAAAGAAACTGAGAAAACAGAAAATCAGCACCTAGGTCTGGCCTTGTGCAGGGTGACTCAAAAGGTCTTCTTGAGCCCCTTTTGGATCTTACCCATCCTCTGTGATTTTCCACCCATTCTTATCCCTTTGAGGAAAGGGATGGAAGAGAGGGTAGAAGTAACTAGATCAGAAAAACAAGGAGCAAAAGGCAGGGGTGTAGAAATGGTGGTTGTGGAAGATGGAAACCTTGAAGTGTGAAATAGAATAGAGTTTGAACTTCAGTTAATACTGCTGTGTGTGTGTGTTCAGTTGCTCAGTCGTGTCCGACTCTTTGTAACCCCATGGACTGCAGCCTGCCAGGCTCCTCTGTCCATGGTATTCTCCAGCTGAGAATGCTGGAGTGGGTTGCCATTTCCTCCTCCAGGGGACCTTCCTGACCTAGGGATCGAACCTGCATCTTCTGCGTCTCCTGCGTCTCCTGCATTGCAGGCAGGTTGATTACCACTGCGCCACCTGGGAAGATGCATGGTTGCTGTAGCTCTCCTCAAATGCGCTCTGTTTTTATTCAAGTGTACATTGAATGCTTCTTGTGTGCATGATATTTTGGTAAGATCTGATCTATTTTTGAGGCTGTGAATCATCAGGAGGAAGGATTAAAGGGCTGATTATTTCAGTGGTCTGGATCCATCACCAGTAGGAAATACGCCACTGCTGATGTCTACCCCCTGTTCCCGTGCATGCATAGCCTGGCCCATTATCAATGTCACCCGCCAGAAGGGTACATTTCTTACAAAGGATGGACCTACATGGACACAGCATAATCACCCAAAGTTCATAATTTACCTTAGGGTTCACTCTTAGTGTTATGCATTCTATGAGTTTGGATGAAAGTATAATGATGACTATCCATTATAACGATGAATATCATACACAGTATTTTCACTGCCCTAAAAGTCCTCTGTGCTCTATTCACTTCTTCCACTCCCCTCTTTCCACAAAACTTGGTTTTTCAAAATTGTCTTCATAATTTTGCCTTTTTTCAGAGTGTTGTAAAATGGGAATTGTTCAGTGTGTAGCCTTCTTAGATTGACTTCTTTTACTTAGTAATATGCGTTTAAGTTTCTTCCATTCTTTTATTGGCTTGGTAGCTCACTTCATTTTGGTGAATAATATTCCATTGTATGGATGTCCATTACCTAGTGAAGAGCATTTTGGTTGTTTCCAAACTTTGGCAATTGTAAATAAAAGTGCTATAAACATCCACATGCAGATTTTTGTGTGGACATAAGTTTTCAATGCCATTCAGTAAATACCAGGGATCGCAATTGCCAGATCACATGATAAGAGGATGTTTAGTTTTGTAAGAAACCACCAAACTGTCTTCCAAATTGGCTGTGCCATTTTGCATTTCCACCAGCAATGAATGAGAGTTCCTGTTGCTTCACATTCTCATCAGTGTTTGATGTCAGTGTTCTGGGTTTTGGCCATTCTAATAGTGTGTAGCGGTACCTCACTTGTTTTAATTTGCGTTTCCCTGATGACTCAAGATGTGGAGCATCTTTTCATGTGTTTATTTGCCATGTAGGTGTCTTCTTTGGTGAGGAGTCTGTTAAGGTCTTTGGTGCATTTTTTAAATCGGGCTGTTTATTTTCTTATTGTTGAGTTTTAAGAATTCTTTGTATATATTTCTTGAGGTTTTAGGGGGGCTTTTCTAAACTGCACAAATAGATTCAGTTTTTGAGTCTAGTTTCATTATTTGTGTTTGAATGGCCACTTTAAGGCATTTAAATTTATGGTGATTACTGATATTTAGATTTATTATACTCTCTTATTTAGGTGGTTTTTTTGCCTCAAATTTCTTATGCTTCTTTCCCCTACTCCTTTTCTGATATCTACTAAATTGATGGAGTTGTAAAAAATTCTTGACCCTGTTCTACTTCTACATAAGGAAATAAGCTAATGTGAGCCAGAATCAGCAAAACAAACACATAATTTATGTGTTTTGGAGTTTTGATTTGTGGGTGCTTGTTCAGCCATTCATTATTGGTGGGAAGTTTGTGGGCCCCCGTTGTGAGTGTGTCACTCAAGGCAAGTTTTATATTTGTTTCAGCCTGGTGTTCCAAAACATTCCCTACCTGGGATTTCTTTACATTTCTTTCTTGGCTTAGGTTTCCTTAGACCCTGCTGAAGTATAAACTCAAAGTCCAAACCAGTTTCAGGGCAGGGCTGTGGTTTTTCATTCTCAAGAGGAGGTTTTTTTTTTTGTTGTTGTTTTGTTTTTTTTTTTCCTTTTTCCAGGACTCAGACTCAGAGATGGACAAGTTCTCCTTCCATTTCTTTTCATTTGTTAGAGGCTTTTATTTCCTGATTCATGAGTTCTGAATTTCTGAATTTATCCAATTCTTTGCCTTGTGGAGGCTCAAAGCCTTGCCTTCTGTCCCTTGCACAGCTTTGAGATCCACATTTCAAGATTCTTGGGATTGGCAAATGTTCCTAGGGCAGTCACAATTTTTGTTCACTTTGACCATTCAGGTTTTCTGCTTTGTGGTGTTATTTCCCCTCAACACCCTCTACCCCCATATTTCTCTCACTTTCTTGGACATACAACTGTGTATTTAAATGGATATTTGCTATATTTCATTTGCTATTCCCTATGTGTTTTATAGTAAGGGCTTTTCAGAATATCCAGTTCAACTTACTGCTGCTCCTGCTGCTGCTAAGTCACTTCAGTCGTGTTTGACTCTGTGCGACCCCATAGATGGCAGCCCACCAGGCTCCCCCGTCCCTGGGATTCTCCAGGCAAGAACACTGGAATGGGTTGCCATTTCCTTCTCCAATGCATGAAAGTGAAAATTGAAAGTGAAGTTGCTTAGGCGTGTCCGACTCTTCACGACCCGATGGACTGCAGCCTACCAGGCTTTTCTGTCCATGAGATTTGCCAGGCAAGAGGTTTATTTTAATGTACCTTAGAAACACCCGATTCCATACAATAACATCTTACATAAAAGCCATTCTTTAAAAAAAATTTATTGAGGTATAGTTTATTTACAATATTGTGATAGTTTCAGTGTACAGCAAAATGAATCTGTTATACATTTACAAATATCCAATCACTTCATGGGAAATAGATGGGGAAACAGTGTCAGAATTTATTTTTTTGGGCTTCAAAATCACTGCAGATGGTGACTGCAGCCTTGAAATTAAAAGACGCTTACTCCTTGGAAGGAAAGTTATGACCAACCTAGATAGCATATTAAAAAGCAGAGACATTACTTTGCCAACAAAGGTCCATCTAGTCAAGGCTATGGTTTTTCTAGTGGTCATGTGTTGGATGTGAGAGTTGGACTGTGAAGAAAGCTGAGCACCGAAGAATTGATGCTTTTAAACTGCGGTGTTGGAGAAGACTCTTGAGAGTCCCTTGGACTGTAAGGAGATCCAACCAGTCCATTCTGAAGATCAACCCTGGGATTTCCTTGGAAGGAATGATGCTAAAGCTGAAACTCCAGTACTTTGGCCACCTCATGCGAAGAGTTGACTCATTGGAAAAGACTCTGATGCTGGGAGGGATTGGGGGCAAGAGGAGAAGGGGACAACAGAGGATGAGATGGCTGGATGGCATCACTGACTTGATGGACATGAGTTTGAGTGAACTCCAGGAGTTGGTGATGGACAGGGAGGCCTGGCATGCTGCGATTCATGGGGTCGCAAAGAGTCAGACACGACTGAGCGACTGAACTGAACTGAATCATTTTTAGATTCTTTTTCCATCTAGATAAAAGTCATTCTTGCCTCTTCACACTTGAGGCCCTCAAAAGTTTCTGTTGAGCCACATGGTGATCAATTGCCATGCTCTCTTAATACAACTGTACTTCTTTGAATTAGTTTTATAATTTTGATTATTCCTTATGGATGGGATATTGCCTTCTATTAACATAAGTGTACCTAGGTGTCACTCATGCTGTCAATTATGGGACATTGAAATCAGCTTTTATTCATGCTGGGCTAATGCAGGGTGAAAATAAAGATTACTGAGACCTTAATGAGATCATGGCTCTAGTGTTCTGAAACAGTTCTTTATTCTATAAGCAATTTAGACATGGCCTGAAGTGTCCTAAATGCTCAGTAGAGCAAAATGAGCTACGTTTCCTATGAGTTGTTTATTTGACTCATTCTTTCTCCCTCTCTGTGGTTCAGAGTATTCTTCTTTCTTTTGTAGGAACTTCTTCTCTTTCCTAACTCCAATCATAAATCTCTGCCCCTCACTTTAAGGGTAGGCTCATGACCCAAACCGGGCCAATGATAGAAGCTACACTGTCTACAAGATTTGCCTGAGAGTAAGCAGGTGGTTCAGTTGGACTTGTCACAGAAGAAAGTAAATGAAGGGAAACTATTTATCTCAGTGCACAAAGATGCTAGCAGAGAGTCACTGGCTTTGTGTTTCCTGCTGTGGGGAAGAAGTGGGTCTCAGGTTGGAGGGGAAAAAACCAGCACACCAAGAAAGTGGCAATGAAAGACCTAGGGATAGGGAGCCTTGGCCCATTACAGGCTCTGGTCCTAGCGTGAGGCCTATCTTTGCCCATGATTTTTAGGAAGACTGCCTTATATAGGGTATCTGTTTCTTCCAATCATGAGTGCTGATCCCTTAGCATCTTCTGAAAAAAAAAAAAAAGTATTTAAATGCTTTAGTATTATTGATATGGTTTTGGTGCTGAACAAAGTGACTTACTCAGATATAGTCTCTGTATTTTAGGGTTTGCATTTTAAGAACTGTATTTCTTGCACTCTTTCTTTAGAACTGCTAAGTTCAATGAATCTTTAATGTCCACTTTTTGAGCACACAGTTAAAGATTAGCTTAATAGTTGACAGTCATACATCTTTCCAAGAGGTTCAGACCTACTTCAGTTAAGCACTAAGTTACTTTCAGGCTTTGGTGTGTGCAGAACTTTTGCTGTCAAGGTTAAACTGTTCCCTTCTCCAAGAGGTAAGAAAATTGATGCATAAAAATTTTCAGTGTAACAGCTATCCTTTTAGGCCCCCAGGCATTGGGAATTTGGTTGTCTTTTCACTCCACAGACAATTGACCCATTGTTTGCACTAGATAATCTGGCTTTGTTCAAGCACACTGCTGTTTGTGTTTTTAATTCCAAATCTTACCTCATTATGAACAATTTTTTACCCTTTGCTCTGGGGAAATGCTAATGCTGCTTGTTTATATAGAAAGTAAAGTGAAGCAGTCAGTGTTACCATTTTGGCTTGCTTTCACAGGCCAAAAAGGGTAGTTCTGTATTCATTTGTTGAAGTTCCTTTCATTTTCTCCTTTTTACGTTGGATGTGCCTTTTAACATAAGCTAGTCGTTCAGCCAGTTTGCTTCATGCATTGGTTACTAACCACCATCAGCAATGTCTCTAATGAGTCTTTTGTTCCTTTTATTTGTCTCTACTTTCCTTGTTCTAAAGCCCATAGTGAGCAACCATGTTTTAAGTGGGATATCTGGAATAACAATGAAGTTCACCACTGTGTTTCCTGGGCTTAAATCAAGATTTATCTGATGTGCTGAGACACTGGGACAGACTGTTAGCACTTGGAGGGCCTGTCAAGTACCCATCAGTGATGGGAGGAGTTAAGTAGACTCACACTGTCATATTACCACATGTGTCCCTGACGCTGTCAAAAACACTACCACTGGGCCACCAGGAGCAGCCACAGAGAGTCAACTATTATTTTGTTTTGTAATGAGTCGTTTTATGTGTTTTCAATGAGCTGAAACATTTTCTTTTCCCCATAGAGTTTTTTCCTTTGAGTCATGCTGTTAACTTATGTTGTAGAATTTTATAAAAACAGTCCAGTGATATTCATCTTTGCATCTCTTATAAAGTGGTTGAAGATGCTATTTTTATGCTTCACAGTGACTTCTTGATGAGAATCTAAGGAAAAATTGCTTTTGGGACTGACTATTCACAAAATCTGTGCTCTGTCGAAGCAGTTGTTTTATTTACACTAAGTAGACGGTATGAATTGTGTTACCTTCTTTGGACTGACTACAAAGCATAAAACAGGATCTGTTACTCATCTCTGGAAAATGTGGGAACTGGTTGGCACTGTGATGAGTCTTTCCCCCGCCTGTCTTTTCTTTCCCTTGCTTTACATTACACATCATTTTTTCTTTAAAGCAGCTTTTTATCTTATGATTTTGTATGTATTTTAATAAATATTTTAAATAAGAAAGCAAGGCATAAATAGAATGGGGTAGGCATTTCTTTTTGTGACCCCATGGACTGTAGCCCAACAGGCTCCTCTGTCCATGGAATTCTCCAGTTAAGAGACAGTAGTCATTCCCTTTTCCAGTGGGTCTTCCCAACTCAGTAGTCAAACTCAAGTCTCCCACATTGCAGGCAGATTCTTTACCATCTGAGCCACCAGGGAAGCCCTATAGTGATGCCTAATCTTGCCCCAGCTCGTATGGTGATACAGTCTTCTGATAGAGGTAGCCTAAAGCAATAAGCAACAAAGTTCTGTACAAAAGCCAAAGTAGATATCTCTAAGTGCCTCCATTAAAAATCCCATGCCCATGGCTTCAAGTGATTCCTTTAGTTCTTATTTCAGAGCCTAATCTTAACATTACAATTTCTTTAAAGAACCTTTAGTGTGTGATTTCTAAACTCACAGTAGATATAAAATGAGACAATTAGAAAGAGGGAGAAAAAGTGCTCCGAAGAAATAGGGAGAAAGTAGGGGCACTGGTAGTAATGGCAGGGAGAGAAAAACGAGGAATAGGTGAAAGGGCTAGACTGTGTAAGTAAAACCACATGTTTCAATAGGCCTTTTTATATCTATTCTGTATAAATGTATACCATGTCTACTATGTATCTATATAACAGATTCTATAGTAGACTAGAATAAATTATATATTCACTTATATACATAGATTTATATAATATGATATATGATCTATTACATTTTGATATAAATATATAATACTCATGATCTAATATAATGATGACTGATTTAATTATCTAGAATTTTTGACTGTCTAAAATTCTCATATTTCAGACTAAGTAATTGAATTTTATATTATATAAATTATTGTGTGTGTTAGTCACTCAGTTATGTCCTATTCTTTGTAAGCCTATGGACTGTAGTCTGCCAGGCTCCTCTCTCCAGGAATTCTCCAGGCAAGAATACTAGACTGGGTGGCCATTCCCTTCTCCAGGGGATCTTCCCGACCCAGGGATTGAACCTGGGTCTGCTGCGTTGCAAGCAGATTCTTTACCATCTGAACCACCAGGAAAGCCCATATAAACATTATTATCCTATATTTAAACTTCTAATTCATGTGAATTATGAAGTATATTGAAGAGCCACATATGGAAGTGTTTAATCTCTGAAGCTCAGATGGCAAAATTGATTAAGTGGATTAAAAATTACATTAATAGAGGCTTAATATCTTCTAGTTTCACTAGAAAAGTGTTGATTAATAGTATGCAAATGATGGGATAGATCTGTTTCTGGGGTGCAGTTCGATCCCTGGGTCAGAAAGATACACTGGAGAAGAAAATGGCAACCCACTCTAGTATTCTTGCCTGGAAAAATCCCATGTTCAGAGAAGCCTGGTGGGCTACAGTCCATGGGTTCACAAAAGAGTTGGACACAACTGAGCGACTAAATAACAACAAAAAATACTTTGAAAGGCTTTCCTCCTGATCTCACACTTGTCCCCATCCAGTTCCCGTGACCCACATTATTAAGATACTATTATTATTAGTTCCTTGTATGTCCTTCCAGAGTTTCTATTTGTATATGCAAACAAAAACAAATATATACACTTAGGTTCTCACTTTTTACAAAAAATATAGTATTACACACACTGTTCTAATCCTTGCTTTTTCTCTAAACAATATTCTATTTCAGTTAGTATGGAGAGTTTATACAGTTTTCAAAAATGACTGCATAGGTATACTATAATGACTGCATAGGTATATCCATTGAATATATATACTGTAATTTATTTGACCAGTCCCCTACTGAAAGATAGTAAAGTTATCTCCCAATCCTTTGCTGATAATGCTTCAGTGAATACAGTTATGCATACATTATTTTGCACATATTCAAGTACTTATATCTGTTGTATAAACCCCAAAGTAGAATTGCTCTGTCAAAAATTATATGTATTTGTAACTTTGATTTGCCTTCCATGGGGATAGTAAAACATTATACTCCACAGCTCCATGGCTGGCATATGTCATGAAACTTTTTTTTTGCTAGTCTAAAAGGTTGAAAATGGTATTTCAAGGTAATGTAATTTGCATTTCTCTTTTTATAATGAAGTTGACATCTGTCAGAGTCATTTGACAGAGAATTATCTGTTTATACTTTTAGACCCTTCTGTTTATTGTTGCTAATCTTTCCTTATTGTTTTATAAAACTTCCTATTATTAGAAAGATTAACCATTTATCTGTATTATGGTTACAGATGTTTCCTCTCAATTTGTCATATACCTTTTAATTTTGCTTCTTACTTTTTGCCAAATGGAAATTTTTTTCTTTATGTAGTAAGTTGTTAGTATTTTATGGATTTTGGGTTTTCAGAAACAGAAAGGCTGTATTCACTGTAAGGTTGTAAAGGAATTCTGTCTTATTTTATGTTACTATTATGATTTTATTTGTATTTAAATTTATGTTTTATTTGGAATTTGTTATTCTGGAATGCAAAATGAGAAATGGATTCAATTTCACTTTTTAATATATCTATACTTTTTATGGAAATATTCCCTCTTTCCCTCATGATTGGATTAATCCTCTTTACTTGAAGGGCTGGTGACTGAGCTGAGAGATGCTGGCAACCCGCCTCTCCTGGGGTGAAATCATAACCTTTTGGCTGGGAGTGGTGTTAAAAAGGAGCTCCCATCCTCTCAGCCTCGAGAAAGAGAGGAGACATTCTGTAATATGTAGCTGGGGAAGGAATGGGCACCATTTCTGGCTGAAACATCTTAGATTCCCAGTGTTCTTGCAGACATTTAGGAGTTTTCTTGAGTAAATGCTTATGGATTTGCAGTATGCCTTTAGGTCAATTTCCAGGTATTTTAAATGTTTGTGTTTTGTAATTTTTACCAGTTAAATGGTTGTTTCACTGGGGAGAGACATGTATGCTAAGTTTGTCACAGTTATTCTGGAAATCTGAACATTCTTCAGTGTGTCCTTCATCAAAGGTTTAATGATCGTTTGTTTGTGTATAACGTTTGTTTATATTTATACATATATATATATCACATGTCGTATATATTATTTTCATATTTATTAGTATAATAGTTATGTTTGTTTCTTCATTTGCCTTATGACAGATTTTATATATTTATAAGTTTTCATAAGTTTCTCACTATGTGGCTTAATTTATCAGTTTATGAACAGTTTTTCTTTTAGCTAAGTTTAGATAATTGCTTGGTGGTTACCTGTCAAATGATAGTTTTGTGTAACATTTTTGGTCATCCCTTAATTTACGTGGTATTTGTTGCTTCCTTGTTTGCTCAGTGTTAAAATTAGGTGCTTTCACTTTCTGCTTGTTTCTCCCTTCTCATCACTGGATTTAATCAGTAGCATTATCAATGTTTCAGTATTTGCTATTTGACTCTTAAATTTGCTTATATTTCTAAAATTTTATTTTTGTTGCTTTACATGATATACCCTGGCTTCCAGGTAATGTTATAGAGAAGGTGATTGCAGTTAGTCTCCTCAAGTCTGCTACGTGGAGCTGTGTGCATTGTGTCTACACAACTCAAGGGGTTGCTGTTCAGGTCAGAGTCCAAGTGAACGATGCCCCTCAGAACTGTGCACTGTAAAGAAAAAGTGAAATATGGTGACCTAAGGAGGAGAAAATTTGTTTTGGACGTTATCAGGGAAGATTTCCCAGAAGAGGCATTGTTTGAAGGTTACATAATGTGTGCTGATTTCTAAGGGAGTAAATGACTGATTCTTAAGAAAGATGAAAGAGACTTAAGGCCCTTCAACAATATGCAGAATAGATAAAATGCAATAATCTTATGGAAGATCATCTTCCACACAGTGTGAATGAAGAAGTAATAAGTAATAGTAAAACTCTAGTTTCTGCGTTTAATAGAATATTATCAATGCAGTATTTTCACTAGTTTTCAGTATTGCAAGGGAAATATTCATATGTACTGCACCTTTTATTTGTTTATTTACAGGCTCAATAGTTGTAACTCGCAAGCATAGTTCCCCCACAGTATGTGCAACCTTAGTTCCCTGACCAGGGATCAAACCCATGCCCCTTGCATTGGAAGGTTGATTCTTAACCACTGGACCTCCAGGGAAGTCCCTACAGCACCTTCTTAAAAATTGCAATCAAAGAATGCTCTCAATGATTATGTTAAAATTGATTTAACGATCACCATTCAACTGAAATGCTAATGTCAGGAAGAAGCTGCAAACAGAGCAAGAGTTTATACTACTAACAAAAATGCTTCAGAGTCATACCTGGTCATACTTTCAAATGACAGGCACACGTACACAAAGGGAATTTCAAATAAAAGAGGTTTGTTAATGCTCTTTTATCTAAAATAAATGACAGGAGTCTGGATTAATGATTTGCATGGTGATCACTCCCCTTGTATTGAGAGCCAATTAAGATTCTATTGGCATTTTCCTTGTACCAACCAGTGTCGCACGATGTAGGAAGCACAAGGCCTGGAGAGGTCACGTCCTGATGTCCTGAAACTTTGAGTGATTACAAAGCACAGAAGTCCCATGAAGAAAGACCGTTACCTGCTGTGTCCCTTGTCTTCAAAAGTCGTAATCAGATTATCAGCTGTAAGGATATTTTCCCCTTTGGTTACCAAACAATGAAGCTTTTATAATAGCAGATCAGCCTAGAATAGCATCAGCCAACGTTAATAAGTTAAAGGCACCACTGGGGCAAGAGAAGAATTGGCAGGATTACTGATCTTGTTTATTCTCCATGTTAGTTTTTTTTTTTTTTCTTTCTTCTAGGTTCATTTCCAGACAATCTCTTTCATTTCTTGTGTGTTCATCTTTGCAGTATAAAATGCCTTAGTGGTAGCAGAAAGTAATTAGCACATAGAGCCTGGAATCTCAACTTTTAAATTTTATTAATGAGCCGATTTGAGTTCTCCTTTATCTTTTAACTGACCCCAGGAGCATTAATGAAAAGTATATAAATATGAATACAGGTGTAGTAATAAAGGAGAATTATCCGTCACCCTTAATTTAATTGGTGTCACCTTAGCCTTTAGTAGGGTAATAGGGTAGTATTGCCACCCAAAATCATTCAAGACTACATTGCTCACTAATTAACTCACTTAAAAAAATTAAATGACCTTTCAAAAATGAGTAAAACAGGATCTGTTAGGAACCATTAAAATATATATTTGTGAAATAGCATTGGCAGAATATTTAATCATAGAATCTCAGAGTTTTGAGGGACCTTAGTGATTCATTTCCTACAACCTCTACACATGAATCTCCTGAAACACCCTCTTGGTACAGACTTTCTGAGACTCTAGTAACTGGAAGTAATTTCACTGTGTCTGACACGCCAAAAGCTTTTATCTAATTTCATCAATTCTTAGATTCTTTGTATGAAAAATACCTTGTAGAAATAGTTAATGATTGGGAACAATATTTCACTCTTTTGGATAAAGGTGCAATTTATTCAACCCAGTACTTGTGGCGTATGCATTTAAACTCTATTACGACTACTTTTGGCACATAGAGAAACACAAAGCATTGTTGTGCTGCCTTTGAAGAGTTGTAATCTGGGATCTAGGAAGAAACATACAAAGAACAACTTCATATAAAGTTGAATATGACATCATCCAAATTAAACACATTTGCTAAGAATTATGAGTAACTATGCACAATTAACAAAAATAGACACAACTGCAAATCAAGCCAGTGGGCATGGCATCTCTTATTCCTTAGGAAAATTTTCCACATTAAAGAAGCTTTCAAAATGACAGTTTTACATAGGAAATCCACAGGTCATTTTTATTTAGGAGACATACCAAGCAGTTGACTGCCTTTGTTGTATATGTTAGTTGAAATGCTTTAACAATGCTTGTGATTTTGGCTGTTATCTGCTGTATCAGAAATGGATTCAAGCTAGGGTTTTCGGCTTTTTCACTTTAATGAGCATGAAGCAAAAATTTACTAGCATTCAGTGCCTCCCCCAAGTGCTAATCCAAAGCAGGTTTTCCCATTAAAAAAAGTGTCTCCTTCTCTTCTCTCTGATGGTACATCTCCAAGTGAGGAGGGAGTGCGTTTAAGGGTACATGACGATGAGTTAACAACGGGCACAACTGATTTTTCTTAGGACAGTTTGTCTTCTGAGCATTCTTCTAACATATCCTTGAGATTCCAGTAACCATTTCAGTAGATTTGATGGTATACATTATACCATCAGTTCACGATTGGACCCAACTGATATCAAGTGGCCTCATCCTACAGCACCCTGAAGCAGGATTTCAACTCCCGGCCAGAGATGAAGTGAGGCTAAGGCAGTAAGGGTGTTCAGTCCTGGCCACTACACCACAGGGGATCACTGGCCAGTGACAAAACCCTGGCCTGTCAATTTTGTAGAGATGAGTTTCCACACTGAGATGGAGAGTAGTGAGACAAGTGTTTATTAGGAGGAAAAAGACTATAGTACATGTGGATAGATACATGGGTGGACTCAGACAGAGTCATGTCCCCATGGCAATTTTAATTACTTTTGGGGGCATTTCTTCTGGGTTTCCTCTGGCCAGTTACTTTGCTTTGCCTGGTTCTGAGTCTGTATTTGGTATATTTCACAACCACTTACTATTACGTGTTCTCTTGTTTCTCTATATAAACTGTGTACTGTAGCAACTAATAATAATTGGTATAATCACTTATATTTGTTTACCTATTACTATTTGCTAGGAACTGTTAAGAACTTCATATTCATTTATTTCATCTTTGCTACCACACTATAAGAATTCTTATTCCCACTCTACAAAACAGAAACAGAGTCAAAGAGGGGTAAATTTCCTGATACAAGGCAGAAGAGCACTTCAGACTCTGATCTGTTGGACTCCAGAGCCAACACCGGCAGTGGAATTTGCTCACCTGGAATGTGTCTCCAGGAACAATTTCTTGGAACGTAGCTAGTAATTTTCCATTTCTACGCAGTTGTTTTATATGTTGTTCCCTCCCTGATGAATGCTCTATGCTGCCCATTTAACTTTTTATCTTCAAATGCTTATTCTTGTGCCTGTCCTACTTTGGTGAGGTCAGTAAGAGATATTCTAGAATTACCAAAATGCAACTGTGCTATGAAGTAGTAGTATGAACCTAGAAAGCATATTAAAAAGCAGAGACATTACCTTGTTGACAAAGGTCCGTCTAGTCAAAACTGGTTTTTCCAGTAGTCAGATATGGATGTGAAAGTTGGGCTAGAAAGAAAGCTGAGCACCAAAGAATTGATGCTTTTGACTATGGTTTGGAGAAGAGTCCCTTGAGAGTCCCTTGGACTGCAAGAAGATCAAACTAGTCAATTCTAAAGGAAATCAGTCCTGAATATTCATTGGAAGCACTGATGCTGAAGCTGAAGCTCCAATACTTTGGTCACCTGATGTGAAGAACTGATTCACTGGAAAAGACCCTGATGATGGGAAAGACTGAAGGCAGGAGGGGAAGGGGATGACAGAGATGGTTCGATGGCATCACCAACTCAATGGACATGAGTTTGAGCAAGTTATTGGAGTTGGTGATGGACAGGGAAGCCTGGCGTGCTGCAGTCCATGGGGTCGCAGAGTCGGACATGACTAAGAGGCTGAACTGAGCTGATGAAGTATTAATAAGCGTAAAAGTATAGTACCCTCTTTCTCACTTTTAACACAGTCTTAAAACTTGAATTTTTCTATTGAAAGAATAAAGGATTATTCTAGAAATATATACATTATTAAAATTTTTATGTTATTTTGGAGTATAGCTGATAAATATACTGGAGTACATTAATATTTTATATTGGAGCATAGCTGCAGCCTGGTGTGCTGTAGTCCACGGGGCTGTGAAGAGACAGACAGACTTGGCAACTGAACAGCAACAATGTAGCTGATCAATAATATTATGATAGTTTCCTGGAGAGCAAAGGGACTCAGCCATACATGTATATGTATCCACTCTCCCCCAAACTCCCCACCCATCCAGCAGAATTATATTTGTAAAGAATCTTTGAAACATGCCTCAATGTTTCTCTGACAGCTTTAAGAGAATCTGCAACCCACAAATGCTCTTTCCTTTTTGTACTATGATCTTTCTATCCAGATAGCATGGTGGGATGTGTCAGATGAAAGGAATAATAGTATTAAAAGATACCTGTATTGGAATTTTGATTTAAGTTGCTATGGAAAATAGTCCATGGACATTCGTTAGGGAACAGGAACATTTTTCTTTCCTTTATTGGATAGTTTTTTTTTTTTAACTTATAACTTGCTTCTGTGGAATTGATGGAAACGGTCCACTGAAATCTGTTTTTTCTTTAATCTATAATATTTTCGGTCTGACATTTATTGACTGAATATATTAGATTATATCTGATAGGTCAGTCTTTCATACACCACTTAGCGTCAGAGATAAAGGTGCTTTTAAGGAAGTCCTGCAGCTATTCTCCTTGTACCAATATAGACTGTATTGAGGATGGAGACATGTCTCCCATGTGACATTGTAGGGCATATCTGCCAGCAAATCCCTGATTAATAAATTAATTGGCTTTACCAAAGTATTGTGATCAATGCAAAGAAATAGAGGAAAACAATAGAATGGGAAAGACTAGAGATCTCTTCAAGAAAATTAGAGATACCAAGGGAACATTTCATGCAAAGATGGGCACAATAAAGGACAGAAACAGTATGGACCTAACAGAAGCAGAAGATGTTAAGAAGAGGTGGCAAGAATACACAGAACTATACAAAAAAGATAATCATGATGGTAGGATCAGTCACCTAGGGTCAGACACCCTGGAATGTGAAGTCAAGTGGGCCTTAGGAAGCATCACTATGAACAAAGCTAGTGGAGGTGATAGAATTCCAGTTGAGCTATTTCAAATCCTGAAAGATGATGCTGTGAAAGTGCTGCACTCAATATGCCAGCAAATTTGGAAAACTCAGCAGTGGCCACAGGACTGGAAAAGGTCAGTTTTTATTCCAATCCCAAAGAAAGGCAATGCCAAAGAATGCTCAAACTATTGCACAATTGCAATTATCTCATCCACTAGTAAGGTAATGCTCAAAATTCTTCAAGCCAGACTTCAGCAAGACGTGATCTGTGAAATTCCAGATGTTCAAGCTGGTTTTAGAAAAGACAGAGAAATCAGAGATCAAATTGCCAACATCTGTTGGATCATTGGAAAAGCAAGAGAGTTCCAGAAAGACATCTCAGTTCAGTTCAGTTCAGTCACTCAGTCGTGTCCAACTCTTTGTGACCCCATGAATCGCAGCAGACCAGGCCTCCCTGTCCATCACCAACTCCTGGAGTTCACTCAGACTCACGTCTATCGAGTCAGTGATGCTATCCAGCCATCGCATCCTCTGTCATCCTCTTCTCCTCCTGCCCCAAACCCCTGCCAGCATCAAAGTCTTTTCCAATGAGTCAACTCTTTGCAACAGATACTGGAGTTTCAGCTTCAGCATCATTCCCTCCAAAGAAATCCCAGGGCTGATCTCCTTCAGAAGGGACTGGTTGGATCTCCTTGCAGTCCAAGGGACTCTCAAGAGACTTCTCCAACACCCCAGTTCAAAAGCATCAATTCTTCGGTGCTCAGCTTTCTTCACAGTCCAACTCTCACATGACCACTGGAAAAACCATAGCCTTGACTAGACGGACCTCTGTTGGCCAAGTAATGTCTCTGCTTTTCATCTACTTCTGTTTTATTGACTATACCAAAGCCTTTGACTGTGTGGATCACTACAAACTGTGGGAAATTCAGAACCAGATGGGAATACCAGATCACCTGACCTGCCTCTTGAGAAATCTGTATGCAGGTCAGGAAGCAGCAGTTAGAACTGGATATGAAACAACAGACTGGCTTCAAATCGGGAAAGGAGAATGTCAAGGCTGTATATTGTCACCATGCTTATTTAACTTATGTGCAGAGTATATCATGAGAAACGCTGGGCTGGAAGAAACACAAGCTGGAATCAAGATTGTTGGGAGAAATATCAATAGCCTCAGATATGCAGACACCACCCTTATGGCAGAAAGTGAAAAGGAACTAAACAGCCTCTTGATGAAAGTGAAAGAGGAGAATGAAAAAGTTGGCTTAAAGCTCAACATTCAGAAAACGAAGATTGTGGCATCTGGTCCCATCACTTCATGGGAAATAGATGGGGAAACAGTGGTAACAGTGACAGACTATTTTTTTGGGCTTCAAAATCACTGCAGATGCTGACTGCAGCCATGAAATCAAAACACGCTTACTCTTTGGAAGAAAAGTTATGACCAACCTAGATAGCATATTAAAAAGCAGAGATATTACCAACAAAGGTCAATCTAGTCAAAGCTATGTTTTTTTCAGTAGTCATGTATGATGTGCAAGTTGGACTATAAAGAAAGCTGAGCACTGAAGAATTGATGCTTTTGAACTGTGGTGTTGGAGAAGACTCTTGACAGTCCCTTGGACTGCAAGGAGATCCAACCAGTCCATCCTAAAGGAAATTAGTCCTGAATATTCACTGAAAGGACTGATGTTTAAGCTGAAACTCCAGTACTTTGACCACCTGATACAAAGAACTGACTCATCTGAAAAGACCCTGATGCTGGGAAAGATTGAAGGCAGGAGGAGAAGGGGACAACAGAGGATGAGATGGTTGGGTGGCATCACCTACTCAATGGACATGAGTCTGAGAAAACTCCAGGAGTTGGTGATAGACAGGGAGACCTGACGTGCTGCAGTCCATGGGGTCACAAAGAGTTGGACATGATTGAATCACTGAGCTGACTGACTGATCAAAGTATTGAGTTGGACTGGAAGTCAGTAGACCTGCTTAAGCTCTTTGTCTATTATCTGCTAGCTGAAGACCTTAAAGGAGGCTACAGCAGCCTTACTTCCTCACCTGTAAAAACAGTGAGCTAAACATGATGTTCTAATTGAAGCCATCTTCCAGAAATTAAGTTCTAGAATTGCATGATATCTCCTGTTCTACCTGCCAGCTTCTTTCTCTGTGTAAAATGGTTCTGGATGGTCATTCTGATTTCTTATTGCACTGAAGGGTCTACCTAGCTGATCAGAGATATTTAATCTGCTGCTTGTGCAGTTCATGGGAAGATTCTTGATCACTATAGTCACTCTGCCCCTGGGGCTGAGTAGCATCACAATATGCCACTTTCAAATATGCCATTTTCAAATATGCCATTTTGACATGTGGATTGTTGAGCTGAAGGCAATTGAGAATCAACTGATTCAGAAAGAAGCCTTCTCAGAACTTCCCTTATTTGACTAAATGCAGGAACTTCTGAGAAATGAGAACTGCCATAAATCTCCTCTCTGGGAATTCTATAGTCAGGAAGATGGCAAGTTGGCACCAACAGACTGCACAAAACCAACCTTATTAAAGTAGCTGTGTATTCCATTAGTTTTCACATATTTTTCTTTCCACAATTGGCTGTTCCTAGAAGCCCAGCCCCTCCTTCCCTTTTTCTAGGCACATCTCCATAATTTATTATCCTCTGTTAAAATGGCATATAAGCTACCGAGTCTAACCATTCCTTGGAGGTTTTACTTCTTTTCTGTGTAGACCCTGTGAATGTAAAGTTAAAAACATCATTTAAAATTTCCTTTTTCTCCTATTTATCTGTCTTGTATCAATTTAATTCATAGGTCCCAGATACAGAATAGAAGAAGGTAGAGAAAAACATTTTTTCTTACCTCACAAAATGCTGAGGATAAAAATATTCCTATTTAGTTTACAGTAACGAGAGATATGATTCTTTGCTTGCTCTCTCCTTCATGCCTACAATTTGAGGATTCTGTAACTCTAAAAAGCTCCCAAGCTTATTAGCACCCTGACACAGCTAGCCCTGGACTGCAGCCAGCACTTTAAAATTTGAAAACTTACAAGCTACTCATACTGTCATAAAGTAGGCAAGGTAGAAATTATCCTGTCTCCTAGCATGGGTATATATAGCATGGCATGGCTTTTTGCCAGTTTCACATCACATCTGTCTCCTGGTTTAATATTTTATATACAGGGTCACACAGTCAATTCTAGACTCATTAAAAACCAGCTTGTTTCTATATTACTAAATGATTCATAAGGAACCAAATTCTTCTAAGTCACTGTGGGACAATACCATAAACTTCCCAAAGACACAAAATTACCACTCTTACAATAGAAAAACATTTGGCTAGGAATCACAAAACCTACATTTTAACTCAAGGTCTGGTACTAATTTGCAGTGTGACCTTAGGCAGATCATTTCAAGTCTCTGAGCCACAACGTCCTGAGCTTCAAAGCCACAACTTTGAACTAGATGGCTTCTTTGGCCTCCCCTGAATATAAAGTTTGCTCTGTGCTCTAAGGCCACAATTTAGTTTATTACTCCAGTAGTAACATATTTTCAGGCAATAACTTGGAATAAAATTCAATTTTTATAGAATCTCCAGATAATTGGAGGAGAGAATTTTATTTCAGTGTTGTTGCTCATGGATGGCAGTATGTCCCAGGTCCCATCCCAATTCTTGAAGCATTGTAAAATATGAGAGCCAGTAACAAAGACAGTGGTTCTCTCTCAGACTAGGTATCAATTTTAAGAACCAAAGGAGATTTTCAACCATTTTTGCAACTGAGCCAAGATACCTGTGAAGGTGAAGTACAGTTTATGTAAAAAACAAAACAAAACAAAACTATTCATTTGTACCTGACTACAAATATAGAAACACCTGAAGGCTCAATTTCAGCCCATTCTTCAGTATGTGATGTGTTCTGGGGTTTCTAGTCTCTCCTTCTCAATTTAGAAAGAGGATCAGCCTTATTTTAACTCAGTATGAAAGAGACTCTGGGAAGTCACATGTCATTGATCAGATTCCTGAGAGCTTTGTAATGCAAATCATACTGCTCCTTTTTTCTTACCAACAACTTAATTTGGGACAGGATTGATTGACCAGAATGTTTGCTAATCAGTTTGAAACAAGACTAGGCCAGGGGCCAATGGAAACTTGCCAGAACCTCCCTTCGAAAGATAAGGTCGACAGCTGGTCTCATTTTGGAAATGCTTTTGCCCATTATCTTATCATTTGGTCCATTTTATATGGTCCACATCTCAAACTACAATAGTAGTTTTGAAGGCAGTCCAAAGAAAAGGGCGGGGGGAAGACATCACACAAAATTTTGAGATGCTGATTTAACAATACTTTGAAAATTAGGCTACCCTGCTGCAGATTAAATAGCCTTCAATGCCGCCTGTTTTTTTTTTTTTTTTTTCCTATAAAATTGTTAGGTATACTGACGTACATGCTTGCTAAATCATTTCAGTTGTGTCCTTCTCTTGTGACCTCATGGACTATAGCCCACCAGGCTCCTTCATCCATGGGATTCTCCAGGCAAGAATACTGGGGTGGGTTGCCATGCCCTCCTCCAGAAGATCTTCCAGACCCAGGGATCGAACCCCCATCTCTTATGTCTCCTCTATTGGCAGGCGGGTGGTTTGGGGTCACAGAGTCAGACACGACTGAGTGACTAACACTTTCACTTTTCCATAGGTGTATTGCCAGTTACTGCTGAACTCTAGTCTTTGGATGTAGCTAATGTGACAATATGTGCAGATGAAGTAGGGAGAACAACCTTCTGACCATCAGAATATATGGATTATTTGCGTCACTCTCCAAAATTTCAGAATAAAACTGGTTAAATGCACTCAAACCAAGATATTACGAAGTCACTGAGATTGCAGAATCAGGGGATCCTCTGAGAGCAGCCCTCCATTGACTTATAGGAAGAATGTGTGTAGCCACATTAGGTGATAGAATTTCAGGTCCTTCTAGCTTAAGAACTAGTGAGTTAGATCAGACAACATTGGATCCATGCAAAGAGCCCTTGAGAATAGTCATTCTGTGAGGTTATCATTATACATGACGCTTACAAAAGGCAGAAAGAATGGCCTTAAATACACTAAAATATGAAAGCTTTTTCACTTTAAAAATATTTTGCAACTTATAAACCACAGTATGTGGTTATAGTGTTACATGATTAGTGACATAAATTTTAAAATTGCAAAAATTAATATTTAGTAATATAACAAAATAATATTTCATTAACATATCTTAATTGATCTAAAGATTTTTCTGGCTCACTTTCCTGAAAATTCATTTATAATAGATGATCAAAATTTATTCTTTTGTAAACTTCCATTTTAAATCTATGTAATTTAGAACAACTTCAGGAGAAAGTAAGACTGCAAAAAACTTTTTTTTTTTTAAACTTTTCAAGTCCTTCAGCTTTACTCCAGAAAACGCAGAATGAAAATGACGAATCTTGTTCCTTCCCTTCCCATTGCAAAAACTTTTTATAAATTTTAATTTTGTGGAGGATCTTTCTAATGATGAGATTGTTATTGGAAACTTTGAGAGTTTTTATAGTATAGCTGTGACAAGATTGGCATACTTTTTCTTAGAAACCTGTTATGGTATTATCTTTGTTGATGTGGTTATTAATTATATATAGATGAAATGTACACTGCTGAGAAATGATATCATATACAAGAAGAGAATCCATAGAAACACAGATTTATTATATGATTCATAATATCCTGAACTATCAAAACATTTCTTATCTACTATCAGAAGTAAACAATGAGCCATATTTTGGTGCACATAGGTACAGATAAAAATGAAGAAGCAGAGCAACCAACGATTTCTAGAAAAAATTTGTAAAGCTATTTATAAATATTTTTTCATCTTTTGCAGTAGTCATCTTCTGACACGGTCCTAATGATCCTTTCTTCCTAGTACTCGTCCCTTGTATAGTAAGTATGTTACACTTCTGGTAAATTATTTTGATTATAAATTTTAGTACTTCTAGAGCTGATGATTTGTGCAGGGCAATTTTTCTAAAAAGATTTCACTCTTCAAAAAATCATTTTCAAGTAAGTTTGAATGCAATTTTGGTTGTAAATTTATACAATGGCCTTTTAATATTTCTTCCCATATTGCCTGTAACTCATGGAAGTTATACAAGTGAAAGTGGTGTCATGATTTGTACATATTTCAAAATGATTATTTACATATTCTCTTGCTATATTTTCGATTATAAGAAAGAACTGGCATCTTTATTAATAATAAGTTCATCTGGAGTTTAACATGGTAATAGTATTCCTTTCTGCTGAATGTGATGATTTTCAATTTAATTTCTATTTCTAAGCCTGTGGCTATTTGCTTTGCAGTATAGCAGATTTTGAAACTGGAGATTCTAAACTTTTTAAAGAATTCTACGGACTCCCTGATATGCTTTACTGTGATATCCCTGTGCTTGTTTTTGTCTGATAACAATTTAACTGGTAAGATTTGCTGCCCGAGAGAAAGCAGTTCCTGCCCTAGTGCCCAGTCCAGAGTTCATACTTGTGTGGATGCTGTAGGCCAGGTTCTGGGGACAGAGGCAAGTGGCTTCCCATAGCAGTCCCGGGAGCTGCCTCCTCGCCATTCAGAGCCCTGCTTTCTCCGGAGGCCCCTGCCACTTTCGCTGCTGCCTCTGCGGTTGCAGCAACCGATCTGGGCTGTCTGCCTAGGACTGTGGTGCCAGGAGTGCCCCGAGGCATGCTCCTCTGCTCCCAGGCTTGACCCCACGCGTGTGCACAGACTTCCACTGGACCACAACCACGCGCATGTGCTGCTGCCTGATGCATCTTCCCTGCCCACGCAGGTGCTCCTTTGTTCCGCTGGACTTCAGAGAACACGATTTCAAAGAGGACATTTTTAAGAATTTCAACATAGAGATAACAATGCATTAAACCTTCCGAGTACAGGGCCCTGTGTGACTGTCCAGGTCAGATGCCAATGAAGCTGGCCCGGTCACTAGCTCCTAGGGCGCTCTGACATCCTGCTACTTCCCCTCACTCCTTCAAGGAGAATGATTATCCTTTTTCGAAAGCCTCTAACATTTCCTCTCCCATTCTCATTCTTATTTGTTGACACTGGGCCATATTTCTTTGACCCCGTTCCCTCCCCGTAAGATAGAAGTAATAAGATGAGAGCTTCTGTAAACCTCTACAAACTGTTACTCCCTCATCAACCCACTTGTCTATATCTACATCCACACACTCTGTTTCTGCCCTGTTAGTCTCTGTGTTACACCTGAGCACCAATCCCAGCATCTGCCTCTGATTCCAGCAACTCTCCCCTCGGCCTCCTGCAGTATCCTTTTTAACTCTGTCCACTACAGCATTCCTGCCAACACGTACAGTGGAGTGTCTTCCATCTAAATATGACCTTTCCTGATCTTGTATCCCTCTCTAGCTACAACCTCATTTATGTTTTCTTCTGAGTGAAATTCTTTGAAAGAACTTTCATATTCTATCTCTGGGTCGAAAAGATCCCCTGGAGTGGGAAACGGCAACCCATTCTAGTCTTCTTGCCTGGGAAATCCCGTGGACAAGGGAACGTGGCTGGCTACTATCCATGGGGTCGCAAGGGTCAGATACAAGTAAGCAAGCATGCAACTCATATTTACCATCTCCAAATTATCTTTTCACTTTTGCTTTTAGACCCACTTCAATCAGATTTTTGCCTCAGTCACTTCACAGAAATGGCTCGTTTCAAGAATGCTACTAACTTCCACGTTGTTAAATCCAGTGGTTAGTTCTCAGTCCATTAAGGACATCAGCATTTGCACCCCTGGTGGTTTCCTCCCCTTTACTTGGTTTATAATGCCAGCCACGCCCCTTCCTCACTGGCCACTCCTGCTCTCTGCTTGGCTGGTTTCTTCTCTTGTCCTGACCTCTGTACACTGCAAAGCCATAAAGCTTGCTTCTCTGCCATCTTCTTTACCTTCACTTACTGCTTAGGGCTCTCTCACAGCCTTATATCTTAAAGCATCGTTTATATGCTGATGACTCCCAGACCCAAGTTTTAGTCCAGACTCTGTCCCTGAACTCCAAACCCATATAGTCCTCTCTCACTATCCTAAAGTAGCGTGTTCCTATGGAAACTTTGTAAGCCGACTTGGTGTAAAGTGAAGAAGCAGTTACCTGAGGGCACATCTTGCTAAGGAATGCATAAAAGAATTCTAGGTAAAGCACAGATGCTCACACAGACACAGTTCGAAGCTGTGGGGCTTGATGCTGAGGCAGTGAGTGTAGTTCTGGGAGACGAGCTGGGTGGGGCCACTCTTACTGCTGCGGTGCACACTGCCTCTGAAACGCTCAGTGCTATTTTCACCTTTCATCTTTTTTTGTTTGTTTGTTTTGAAAAACAAATATTCTCTTGGATGTCTTTCTGTTAGTAAAAGCAGGCACTAACACAGGTCTTTCATAAAAGCAAAGTGGCATAAAGCAAACTTACGGAAAGGGGGTTCCTATGTATTTAACGATGCTAAGGACCATCCTTTCCTTTTCTTTCTCAATCTGTCAGCTTATTCTGTGTGGCACCATCTTCCAAAGTGACCCATGTTCTGACTACTTCTCATCACCTAGCCTGCTGTACTCTAGTCCAAGTCACCATAATCTTGCACTTGGATTATTCCAGTAACCTTCTACCTGGTCTCCCTCTTCTGTCTGTATTTCTTGGCAGTCTGTTCTCTATCTGGGGGTCCTGTTAAACAGTAGATCTGGTAATATCAGTCCTTTGTATCACTACAAAACCTCCAGTGGTTTTCCACTTCACTCAGAAAAACAACGGTCCTCCAACAACGCTTAAGACCCTCACTATCTGCTGCCCCCACCGCCCTTCTTCCTGTTTCCCTTCCCACCTTTGTCCTTTGTTCGCCTTGCCCTATACTTCTTGCTACTCTTTGAACTTGTTAGGTGATGCTCCTTCCTCTGGGTCTCTGCTTGGAACATTCCTTCTCCAGGTATCCTCGTGGATCGCCCCTCACTACGTCTTGCTCAAATGACTTCTTCTAAGTGAAGCCTTCCTTGACCACCATGTTAAAGATGTCGGACTGACACTGCCTGTCTCTGCACTGTTTTTCTCTCTTTTTTCCCATGGTATCAGGCATTTTTGTTTTGCTTAGAGCCTAAAAGTACTTGGTACACACTATGGCTGCTGCTGCTAAGTTGCTTCAGTCGTGTCCGACTCTGTGCGACCCCACAGATGGCAGCCTACCAGGCTCCCCCGTCCCTAGGATTCTCTAGGCAAGAACACTGGAGTGGGTTGCCATTTCCTTCTCCAATGCATGAAAGTGAAAAGTGAAAGTGAAGTTGCTCAGTCATGTCCGACTCTTAGCGACCCCATGGACTGCAGCCTACCAGGCTCCTCCATCCATGGGATTTTCCAGGCAAGAGTACTGGAGTGGGGTGCCATTGCCTTCTCCATTGGTACACACTAGTCATTCAGTATATATTTATGCATTGAGTGAGTAAATGGAAGCTGTGAATGAAAACAGGATGGGATGTATACCTCCAGGACTTAATGATGAATGCTTACTCAGTCGTGTGCAACTCTTTGCAACCCCACGGACTCTAGGCCCCCAGATTCCTCTGTTCATGGGATTTTTCAGGCAAAAATACTGGAATGTGTTGCCATTTCCTTTTCCAAACCATCAGAACTTTGAGATTGTTGGCAACCTGTCTCAAGATCTCTGCAAGGAGATTTCACACTGTAAGAGGTATCAGGTCAAACTGACAAGGCACTGACCTTGTGGTCTTGCATTAATTAGCATGTTGTGATATAACCAAAAGATATGCAAGAACCAAGACAGCTGTCTTTGCAACTCCACTAGTCTGTATCCATCTTGGTTATGACTGCATGAGCCAATAGGCCCTGGAGTATATGAAATCAACGGTGTACATAATAAACAGCCTTTCTGCAGGAAGCTGGATCAGCTCTTTTACATCACTGAGGTTCTATCTGTGATAAAGAAATAGCAAATGTGCTCCATGCTGTGCTTGAAAAAGCACCAAGGGCTTTAGGGTAGAAAGCCATCCCACTTCTTTTCAGCAGAGCATGAAATCACCCTATTACCTTTTACCAGGTTACTTACATACGGAGATTGTGCCTATTAATAAAATGTCATGCATCCTTGTTTCTCCAAGGAAAATGATGACAAAATGGTGCCGTTTCCTCTGCCCATTTCTTTGGGGTCATCTTTTTGCTCTGCTGCCTTGTGGTCAGCATGGGTGGGCCATGAGGTTAGACTGTTCGTCTGGATGACTTTGAAGTGGGTTTCCTGATCCTGAGGCTTCCTGTTAAGTCTGTATTAGGGGATCTTTGTTTTCTGGGTAATCCATGTCTAATCGGGAGAGAGAGCAGTGCAAATACAGTCATATACATCGCATTTGTCACATGTTTGTGTGGCTGGGTGATGCCATTCATGGTTCTCTTTGCTTTCCTGGAATAGATTTGTTTTAATTGATGCCTTACTTTTCAGTTAGGTTGTGCTTGTCTCCTGACTGAGTCACACCCACTCACTGATGTTATTCAAACTAATTTTTCTGCCCTTCTGCTCAGCTGGTTAAAGCTTTCCCACACTCATTTTATTATCAGCTAATTTGAACTTTCCTTCAATGTCTGACTCTCCATTTTAAACTAAGAATTATATCCAGAACTTTCACAAAGTTGCTCATATAGATATTAATTACAATTAAAAAAATAACTGCCTATTAGTAAGGTTGACATAGTAATCCAAAACACCATGATAGATATACAAAAAATTCTTAGACTACCATGAGAATTTGAAAATGAGAACACCATCCCATATATGATGGTGTTACCCAAACATTTTGCTTAAAAATCTGTATTTTTGATGTTTCTGTGTAGTATAACATAGACAACCTCAATAAATTAAGGCATCCCACTTAAAGTGCACATTAGGGATTTAAATTTCTGTTAACTATTTTTTAGTTCCTAAGTTGGCACATAAGATGTTCATCACCATTATTTCTAAGAGGGAATGATAAACTTAAATATTTAACAAAAGAGATAGTAAAAGATGGCATATTCATACAATGGAATGTCATACAGCATTTAACAACAGTTAAAAATATTTTTAATATGTCAAGCACTTATTCCAAAATATGGAAAATAACAGGAAAATGTAGTTATTTTCCATGTACAATCAAAACTATATAATACTACGCATAAGAAAAAATGCTGGCACAAAATACATCAAAAAATAAAAAAATTGTATTTCTAATCTTAAATTTTTATTTAAGATTTTAAATTTAAATGTATTGATGTTTATTTATTTTTAAAAATTTCATTGAGTTTTTGATTAAAATTATTTTACTAAGCATTTTAAGACTCTAAAACTAAAAATAATTCAAAGAAGAATTGTTTTACATCTTTGCAAATCTTCTTAACATGTTACTGAATAGGCATCTGAATTTCCTGTTTCTGTGTTCAATAGGTTGTGATATTCCCCATCATGAAGACTCTAGAAAACCCCACCATGTTTATGAGAAAACAAGAGCGAAAGGGCAAATGACATCTTAGTATTATTATGAAAGTAGTTTTGACCTCAAGTAACCACTGACAGTCTCTCAGGGCCACACTGGGCTGCACTTTGAGAATCCCTGATCTGGGTCCTCTCTGACCTGATCCTATAAGCTGGCCCACTGAGCAACATGGAGTTATATACTTGCCTATCCTGAACCCTGATCCCTTCCATTCAGTTCACTGCCCAAACAGTTCACTCTTCTGAGTTAAGGCATTATTCTCTATCAAAGTGCAAATACCAGTGGGAGAGATAACATATTAAGCTGTTAACAGCTCTCAGTTCCTTAGGGTGAACAAATTGAATTCATTTCCAGGAGACCAAAAGGCAGTGAAGGAGAGAGAATAAGGGCCAAAAATAGGGTATGGAAAGACCCCTCTCCCCAGCTGAGGAGCAGCCTTTTTGGTTTCATAGCAGGGCCTGAGAGCAATCTGGTTCTGGATACTTAGTTCACAGCTATGAAAAGAAGCCATTTCCTAATCTATTTTAATTGCTTATCCTCAAGAGTTAACTGAGTTACTCTACCCCTGTGGTTGCTAATATCCAATTTTGGACTCATTGATCCAGGACATAGAATTACAACCACTAATAAAAAAACAATCAAAATAAACCCCACTAATGTCTATGAAAAAGCATTTTTTATTGCTAACCATGCAGGATACTCTTTATTAATCTATCCTCACCCCATTTTGTCTTTCAACTTCATGTAAATGTAGAGATGCCTTAATGCTACCTTAACTCCTTCTGTTTTTCTTAAATGATTTTTTCTTTGCTTGTGACTTATCCTTATGGACACGAGTTGCTGTTTCTTCATTCCTGGAAAGCAACCACAGAACACACAAGAAGACAAGAAACTGCCCTAGATTGCCAATTCTGAGGTGGACCTCTTTCTTAACGTCCAGTGTCCTTTGTCTTAAGATGTGGTGCAATATGTCTTTAGACCAATCTAAAAAATGAGTTTCTAAAGAATGAACAGAAAAAAAAAAAAAAAAAAAGAAATCAATCATTCCATTTGAGCATCTGTGCTGAGACGTCCCTGGAAATTAAACTCTAGTCTTTGTTGACAGAGCGAAATGGAAAGACCATGTCAGGTAATGCATGGCAGTTCAGTGTACTGGTAGTTTCTGCTGATGGAATCACTACAAGCACACTTAATTGGGGGTGAAAAAACCCAATAACTTTAACTACTCAACACGCAGGTTTTTGCATCGTACTCATTGGTTTCTTCCCACATGGGCTGCAGCAAGCACCTTCGGAGAGTAGAGCTGGCTTCTCCCTTGTGGGATGCATCTGATGGGATTGCTGGCCCAGTTACCTGGTGCCGGCACCTTCTTGAAAGGTGAGAGATCTGCCATTTTCAGGCTGATATTGGGTCACTCTAGGGCTTGTGGCTTAGTGGTAAAGAATCCGCCTGCCAATGCAGGAGACATGGGTTTGATCCCTGGCCCAGGAAGATCCCCTGGAGAAGGAAATGGCAACCCACTCCAGTATTCTTGCCTGGAAAATTCTGTGGACAGGGGAGCCTAGCAGGCTATAGTCCATGGGGTTGCAAAGAGTAGACACAATTGGGCAACTTTCACATCACTTTGCTAATCACTGATATTATTTTTTGGATAATCAGTTGAACGCATAGTTTTACCACCAGCACTGTGGACAAGGAGCTTCCTCCCAGCCTCATTCACAGGAAACTTGCCTTCTCAGACTCCTCCTTTCAGGTGCTACTGCTTCAGAGGTGCCCCTGACTCTCCAGTGGTCAGAAAAGTTGCTGCTGACAGTCCCTGGTCTGGACAGTCCAGTGCTAATGGAATATCACTTATCTAATAAGTTGAGCAATTTTTTTTTAAAGGTAGTTCGGAAAGAAAATGGACAGCTGCTCCAAACATTTTGGGACTGGAATGAGAGATCATGGATTTTCTCTTTGTGGAAGTCTCTATAGACAGATGGCTTCTGGTTAATGAGAAGTGTGTGTTTTTCTCTGATGCAGTGCTGACTCTTCGTGCTTACCTATTTCCCTCTCCATCTTTGCCCTCCCGCCACCCTGATCCTCCTATGGATCTAGTCTTGCTGTGTCATCCCCTGCTGAGGGATTGCCGGGAATTTCTACCCATCTACTCTTTCTTAACTGCTCAATCACAAATCCTTTTCTTTAGAATCCTTACTGGATTCTCCAAACAGTCCTGTACTCTTGAAGTTCTCTGCTCCTCTGTGACATAGCACACACCTCAGTGGGCTATGCAATGTGTTTTAATTTATGTGATGATTTGGGTGATGTTTTCTGCTCACTGATTGAGAGCAGGGTCTTCTGTCTGCTTTTGTTTACTGCTCCATCCCCAGTGTCTGACATGTATAGGGAGCTTAATAAAGGCTAATGTATGAATGATGGAACAAGCACACAAGCCTTTATTGAATACCTACTATGTCCCAGTATTCCTAAGTGATGAGAATACACCAGTGAAATATGTCTTATCTTCTGGAAGCTTCAGCCCCCATGACAGAGAGTCATGTTAAGAGATAAACTGGCAAACAGAGTGATAAGAACTGCTACAAAGATATAAAAGGAAAAATGAAGAAATCAATAAATACCAAACAATCAAAGATAAACTTTGAGGATATAGAGCAATTGTCCCCAACCTTTTTGGTTCCAGAGACGGGTTCATGGAAGAACATTTTTCTATGGACCACAGGAGGGAAGATGGTTTCAGGATGATTTAAGCCCATTACATTTATTGTGCACTTTATTTCTATTATTATTGCATCAGCTCTGCCTCAGATCATCAGGCATTAGATCCTGGAGGTTGGGGAGGGGACCCCTGATATAGAGTATATAGCAACTAATCCTGCCAGTGGGTATTAGGTAATGTGGGCAGAGGCAGGGTGGAAAGAGCCAAGCCTTGGATCAGGCAAACCTGAGCTGGAGTTCCAGTTTTGGTACTGAGCCTCTCTTATGTTCCTCTTCTATGAAATGGAAATAATAATACTTAACTGATACTTACTGGGCAGGGAATTATGAGACTTACTCAAAAATAATGCTGCTGCTAGTTTGGGTCATTTCCCTAAAGATCTGGCTAAGATTTGTGTATGTCTGTCTTCTGTACCAGTGCAAAGCCCAAAGTTCTTCCCCAATTGTCTGCACATTTGCACAGGATTTACGTCTCATGGTCATCTCCAATTTTGCTTTCCTCCTCTACTGAATTATTTCTCTCTGCTTGTTCTTTGCTCTCTTGTTTCAAATGAGAAAGTTTATGCCATTGAATTTCTGGAGGCTTTCTGAAATTTCAGTTGGACATAAAATATGACTTCAGAATGTTTTCAATTTCTTGCAGTTCCTCATTAGCTAGCATTACTCTCCAAACTAAACTAAAATTCACCTTGTCTTAAATGACAAGCTATGGCCTAACTGATGAGTAATTTTAATTTGTCAGTTGAAAAAACACTGACTTCCTCATGAATAATCACATCCAGCTTTAGTGTGCTTTTTCTGAGGGTGCAGGGTGAGAGCAGAATTGAGAATAAGAAGCGTTCTTATCAGAGTATCCTGGATACTAATACATCTTGTATGTAATTTTCCACAGAAGTATTGATTTTAATCAGCGTTCACGATGTAGCACCACATTTGTCAAAGCAGAACAACCCAATGTGCAGTTTTTTTCTTAGTGGAGAACTGGCCATAACGAATGTGCTAAAATATATTAGTTATCTATTAACCTCAACATGCAAGAAAGCACCAGATCATTAGCTTGTGTCATGAAAAAATGGCAGCTGGTGGCAGCCTGACTCACTGCAGTAGAAAGCTGAATCAGCAGAGTGGGTGGCCTGTGAAGATGGCAGTTTGTGAGAAATGCCTGGCTGAGTGTGAAACCGGGATCTTATTAAATGAATGCATATGATGCATAGTGAATTATACCACTTACGGCAGGAAAACATCACCATTTTATCAAACCAGTGTGCTGCATACATCAGAATTCGTGGGATCATCTATTTCTGGGATACTGTTTGAGTTTTGCAGTTCTGGACGGGTTTCAAGTTAAGTTTTGATTAATTCTTGGTGGTTTTATCTGGTTATTGAAGGGTAGCTTGATTGTGTGTATTTCCCCCCTTTTCTTTCAAGCTCTGACAATCTTGATTAAATTTCCCCTTGAGGACTGGGAACAAAATGGCAAGGTAACTGTCATATCTTCTTGGAGATGAATGGCTTTAAGTAGCTTGAGCACAGCATCCCAGAGTTACCTCTCTGGAAGATTAGTGGAAGGCAGTAACACTATGAAGATCATAGTACCTGCTAGCTGTTGATGTTTCTTTTAATTGATTTTAACGGCTTTCTCCTAAGGTCAGATGCGGAATTTATTTCTATTTCTCTCACAGTGCTTCTCATCTCATAATCAAACAACCGTCATACTACTGATGTGGTCAGCTTCAGTGTTCGGTGTGTAAGTTGTATGGGTAAAGGATTCAGTTTGTGTTGCTGGTCCAAACTTTTGCTGTAAGAAAGCATAAGCCAAGTCTGGAGTAGATAAGGCTTTTCACTAGCAAGAATGAAAAAGGTTGTTGCTTATGCTTTATAGCCATGTTGTGGACTGTGATGAATAGAATTTCACTCACAATCGCCAAAGAGAAATCTACATGGTCTTTGAGTGTGCAATTTACCTACAAATATTTTGCAAATCGCCTTCAACCCTAAATATTTACATTTGTGATCTTCCTAACTGTGACGTACAGTCTAGAGTTAGCCCTTATGGGATGTTTTAATGGACCTGCACTTGATTTATTTCACAGTTTTCAGGGTTAATTTAATAAGCATTGTTGCACACCAATTAAGTCCTGGGACCAATGCTACCATTGGACTCAAGGAAGTGTAAAACTCTCTCAAGGGTCTCATAATCTAGTGCTATAGAAATATATAAAAAATATAGGACCTAGAGGAGGGAATCAACATTGTGTAGGACCCAGAAATGATATAGTATACGAAAGCCTATGTACTTGTATTTATCTATGAAAATTCTTTATGGAAGAATAAAATCTTCAGGACTGAAACACATTTTAATTTTATTAAATTGGTGATTTCTTTTCTTTGAGCTTGTAAACATCACTGATTGTGGAACGTTAATGGAATAAGAACAACACAGGACAGACGTATCACTTTATCAGGTCGAAAATAACCAACTGACACATAGGAAAGACACATAGTGAAGTTTAATTTTTAGATTGTATTTAAAGAAATTAAGTAGGGTAAGTTGTATAAAACCAAGAGCTAGAAGGATATTTTCCAGGAGGCTATTTTTTAACTTTAGTTGGAGAAAAAGAAGGTGAAGCAGTAAAGTTGAATTACACTGAATTACACTAATATGTGCTAGTCTGACAGACACACACACAAATAAACATGTATATATGTGTGGGCATGTGTATGTACATGAACACACACACGTGGTTTCCTCTGGTGGCCGATAACTTAAAACCTGATGGCTTAAAACAAAAGAAATGTGTTCTTTCATACTTTGGGGAGCTAAAATTTTTATTATTTTTTTTAAATTGAATTCTTGATTTTGTTTTGCGGTATACCTGTGAATATACCTATGAATATTATAGCTGCTAATAATGTTGTGATAATTTCAGGTGAACAGTGAAGGGACTCAGCCATGACAATACATGTATCCATTTTCCCCAAAACCCCTGCCATCCAGGCTGTCATATAACATTGAGCAGAGTTCCATGTGCTATACAATAGGTCTTAATTTGTTATCCATTTTAAATATAGCAGTATGTACATGTCCATCCCAAACTCCCTAACTATTCCTCCCCTCTGTCAACCATGTGTGCATATCTTTCTGTTTTGTAAGTAAGTTCATTTGTAACATTTCTTTTTAGATTCCACATAGCAGTGATGTCATACGATATTTCTCCTTCTCTGTCTTATTTCATTCTTTATGACGCTCTCTAGGTCCATCCATGTTGCTGAAAATGGCATTATTTCATTCCTTTTAATGGCTGAGTAACATTCTGTTGTATATATGTACCACATTTTCTTTATCCACTCCTCTGATGGACATTTAAGTTGCTTCCATGTCTTGGCTATTTTAAACAGTGCTGCAATGAACATTGGGCTGCATGTATCCCTTTGGATCATGATTTTCTCCAGATATATGCCCAGGAATGGAATTGCAGGGTCATATGGTAGCTCTATTTTCAGCTTTATAAGGAACCTCCATAGTGTTCTCCATAGTGGATGTATCAATTTACATTCTCACCAACAGTGTAAGAGGGTTCTCTTCTCTCCACACCCTCTCTAGCATTTATTATTTGTGGATTTTTTGATGATAGCTATTCTGGCTGGTATGAGGTCATATCTGATTGTAGTTTTGGTTTGCATTTCTGTAATAATTAGTGATGTTGTGTGTCTTTTCATGTGTCTACTGGCCATCTGTATGTCTTCTTTGAAGTAATGTTTATTTAGATCTTCTGCCCAGTCAAACATACTCACACATATGTGTGAATGTATATAATATATGGAGCTTCCCTGGTGGCTCAGAGGGTAAAGAATCTGCCTGCCAATGCAGGAGACCGAGGATAGATCCCTAGGTCAGGAAGATCCCCTGGAGAAGGGAATGGCTACCCATTCCTGTATTCTTGCCTGGAGAATTCCATGGACAGAGAAGCCTGGCAGGCTACAGTCCATGGGGTCACAGAGAATGAGACACAACTGAGCAAATAACACTTTCATTTTCACATATATAGTATATATTAGTAATATTAATTATGTATGTATTTAATATACATATTAATGCTATAAGAGTGTTAATTAAAAGAAAAACTTTCTATAGAAAAATTGCCCAAGTATTTGGTTGGCCAAAAGTTTGTTCAGGTTTTTCTATAAGCTGCTATGCTGCTGCTGCTAAGTCACTTCAGTCGTGTCCAACTCTGTGTGACCCCAGGCTCACAGCAGCCCACCAGGCTCCCCCGTCCCTGGGATTCTCCAGGCGAGAACACTGGAGTTTCTATAGAAAAACCCAAATGAACTTTTGGGCCAACCTATTGGCTGCTGCTGCTGCTAAGTCACTTCAGTCGTGTCTGACTCTGTGTGACCCGATGGATGGCCGCCCACCAGGGTCCTCTGTCCCTGGGATTCTCCAGGCAAGAATACTGGAGTGGGTTGCCATTTCCTTCTCCAACCTATTGGAAAACCAGATATTTCACTAAAAAGAATACAAAAAGGTTAATGAAAATGAACACTAGGCTCAAAAGCATAAATAATGAGGTATATCAATTCATAAGATACAAATATTTTAGCCTATCAAATTGATAATTTAAAAAAATCAGTGTTGTTGACAGCATGAGATAGGCATTTTAAAACATCAATGATGAAAATTATATAGTGCTGTATGTCAGTTACTTCTTAATAAAATTAGAAGTAAAGAAAGAAAAAAAAATGAGACTAGCTAAGAAAGTGCAAAAAATATTTCCTTTCTTCCTTCCTCCTCCTCCCTTCTTTCCTGCTTTCCTTCCTCCTTCCTTCTCTCCCTTCCTCTTCCCTTCTTTCTGTTCATCACAAGGATCAGATCTGCATTGTGGTTTGGCAGTTCTCCCATCCAGCCCCCTCCAGCCCCTTCCTAGTTTCCCTCATGGGCATTTCTCCCAGTATATCTCTTACGTGCCTAATACTACTTTGGTGTCTGCGTCTCTGAGACCCGGACTCACTGTGTGCCAGGCAGAGGTTACAGAATTGTAAAGGTCCTGAGGAGGCTGGCATTTTTAAAGATCATCAAGGAGGTCCGTGTGGTTTTCTTGAAGTGAAGAGGGAGAAGAGTAGAAGGAGATGAGGTCTAAGATACATATGAAGTCCTTGCGGAAGGAAATTAACTGCCTTGGTTAATATAAAATCCTTTTTAAAGAGAGGGATCAAAAATGCTAAACAATGACATATGTGTCAATTACAGAATTTAAGCAGAGGGCATTACAAACTGAGTATCCAACAGTCTTCTCATTAGCGGCACTCAACATCTGTCTCCGTAGTAAATGTAAGTGGCCAAGTTCTGGGCCATTAAAATTTTCATGTAACCCATTAAGGCGACTTATGGGCCTTAGTTCAAAGGGTGTTGCCATTGTATCTGTGACAGTGGTAGCAGTAGAGTCTATTTTATGCAAATCTAATAGATTCCTAATGAATGATCCTGCTTAATAAGCTAGTTAAACCATTTGAGCATTTACTTGCGAGTGATCATAAACGTCTTTTTCTAAAACTATTTTACAGTGCTAATCGTTTAAGTATAGCAGCATTTAACATAATGCCAAGCGCACAGCAAGCTTCTTTTGTTCTTGATGGTACGGATGAAGATGGGGGTTCTTATGTGGTGTCAGCCACTCAGAGGAGCCACCAGACGCTACTGAGTGACCCGGAAGTAAAGAGACTAGAAAGTGTCTCTTTGGAGGTTTGTGACTTAAATCCCTGTGTCACCACAGACTGTACACTTGCCCTAGTCTGGACTTGAGGGCACTTTCCACAGGGCACTTAAATGCTTTTACCTCCTCTCTTTTATGTCCATTGCTTGTAACCTTTAACTCTGTTAAACAGTTTCTCTGTTCAACTCCTGGGAAGCAAAAGATTAGAAAATCCTTTTAAACTTCAGAAACAGACCAACATTCAGTCAAGCGATAAAAGCTTCAGAAATTTGTCTGGAATATTATCACTGTATATCAATTGAAGTCAGATGAAGAGCTCCACATTCATCCAAAGTTCTTTTTCATACCAATTAGATACTCTTCAAAGGTGTGATTACCATTTAAAAATTACTTTGGCGTACAGGATGAAGTGAAGTGAAGTCGCTCAGTCGTGTCCAACTCTTTGCGACCCCGTGGACTGTAGCCCACCAAGCTCCTCTGTCCATGGGATTTTCCAGGCAAGAGTACTGGAGTGGGTTGCCACTTCCTTCTCCAGAGGATCTTCCCGACCCAGGGATCGAACCTAGGTCTCCCACATTGTAAGCAAGATGCTTTACTATGTGAGCCACCAGGGAAGTGGTGTGGTTCAAAGGTGTGATTACCATTTAAAAATTACTTTGGCGTACAGGATAGACAACAGATTTTTAGTGTCTTCCACTGCCTTTCTGTGTTCCTCATATTTCATTGGCAGTTTCTTATTTCCCCAGTGAACCATGGGATTACCAAGGACTTCCACACCCCCACCTCTCTAAGTTAAAATTCTGAACAGAAACTCAGTTCACATGCAGAACTAGTTTCAATTATCAGGGAAAGTCTATAATAATTAAAAATGGGATTGCATGGATTGTCAGTCTGCCCCAGACTTCTCCTTTCACCCCCACTTCGAGCAGAGAACTGTTTCCGGCCCAGAGGAGAGCTGCCTTGTGCATAAGAGGAGGTAACTATGGAGCTGGGCAGTGTGTCACGGTCATCATCCGTGGCACGGCTGAGATCCAGACTGTATCTCTGCCTTGCTCTCTGCCGTGTTTCTTGCTATCTTGTATCATCTCGGAAGGATAAGGATGGCATGGAAAAGAGTTCAAGTTTGTGAGCATGGCATGGGGACTCTTTAGGGAAGGGTGTAAGTTTTGTGATCAAATTTAAAAAGCCAGTCCGCTTTTCCAGGGTTATAATGAACTGCCCAGAAAGCAACAACTTCTTTTCTGGGTGGCAGCTGATCCAGGCTTAATGATATGGAGGGTAGCCCCTGACTTACAAACCTTCAATGTTTCTCTTTGGATGAAGTACAATTGCTTAAAATGGCCTTCAGACCCCTCAAGATCTGCCACTGCCTGTTTAATCCAGTCGAGCCTTTCACAAGCTCCTCTGTTCCACTTCCTTCATCCCTTGTATTTGCGTTGCTTCTTCCCAGGATAAGGGCTTTGCGTATTCTAGACCCTCTGCCTGCAACACCATCCTCTTCTCTGTCTGTCTTAATAACTCCAGCTTGTTCTTTAGATCATATCTGCATCACTGCTTCTCAAGAAAACCCGCCCTACCCTCTGCCTGGTCCAGGGCCTCCCAGTCGCCTCCTTCTTGCTGTGTGTATCTCTCTGTTCATGTGAATATTTGATCTTCTCCCCACCCCTCCTCCCACTAAAGCATGCATTTCTCAGGATAGGCACTGGGTCTCATTTGGCTAACCAGTGTGTCTCCAGAACATAGCACACTGCCTGGCACAGAGAAGGGGGAAAGTGCTCAATACACATTTGTTGACCCCGTGCCTGAGCAAATGTTTTAGAAGAATGGTTCTGGCCCTCACCACACAGGAGGCTGGCCTCAGTCACATTCTGATGTTTTAAATGACTCAATAAGTGGCATGTGATGCTTTGAGAAGCGTCCTGTCCAGAGTCAGGTACCTGCAATCCTTTCTTAGTTCTGCTGTTAATGAGCTTTCAGACTTTGGCAGGTCATTTAATGTCTTTATATGTCTTCATATGTAAAATGGATTGTCAGTATCTGCTTTATTTACCTTACTGTGCTATCCTTTTATACCAAAGGATAAAAGACATTAAAGGTCTAGGTAATATTTGTGTGATCCAGACATTATCTGGTAAAAAGGGGTTGGTTTTAGGCAGTTCCTTGCTCTCATACACTGTGGATTCCTAAAAATGTATTTGAAAGTTGAAAAACAGTCATAAGGGTTACATATCCAGAGAACTAAAATGTTTTAAAATTCCTAGTAATGGGTTGTTATGTGCTGCCTGTCTCAGATTCAGAGACCCCATGAGGTGGGTGAGACCTATGCCTGTGTCCATACAGAAGGCTACCAGCTATCCCTGGGGATGGGAAAGGTGATCCGACTGTTTCCCCTTCTCCTGGGCTGACAACACCTCCTGCCCTTTGCACAGCAGCTGAAGCATTTACTCCCCTTTAAGTAGTTGGAAACAGATGCAGCAAAAGGGGGTTCTATCTTTGCCACCTATAGTAGCTGCGAAAATGACCTGAATGTTTATATTTACAGCCTTCGCTGTATAATATTGTAGAACCCTCCCAGTTTTATTTTAAGCTTAGTCATGTATCTTAGTGTCAACATTCTCCAGAGGAACAGAATCAATAGAATCGATCTATTGCTCTATTGATTGATATATTGGTCGATCTATCTCGCCAGGTTAGAAACATGATTGTTATCCTCACAGACTCTGGACTAGCCCTACCTACCTGAGTGCTTTAGGAAGCTAGCCCTGTGTTGTCAGTCCCTCCCATCACACCAACTTACATAAACCTACCTGCCTTGTCACAGCCAGTAGGGATCATAGAAAGGAAGGGTGTTAAGCTCATATCCGGCTCATACCCATCTCTGTGTCTGTGAACGGAATTGATCTCGAGTATTTCATTGTGCCACAGCAAAGTGAGAAGTGTCCCGTGGAAGGGCAGGGGGTATGGAAGGGGGAGGAGAGGCCTGAGGTTTTACTTTGAAAGCATTTGAACACCTAACCCCTGGTTCAAGTCATCCTACTCAGGATAGGCCAGGTCTTGCTGCGGATTAAACAACCATAATATCTTGATTAACCCCAAAGCTGCTTATGGCTCATGTGCATATCTGACACTGGGGACCCTGGTCCACATGGTCACTCAGGAAGGCTGATGGAGGCACCATCTCAGTGTAAATTGGTCGAGATGGCACTGGTAAATACTGAAAAAATTTTGAAACAAACTCCTGGTGCCAGAGCATGGCATTGCTTTTAAGCTTTCAGTCCAGAGTGAGAAATCTGCGCAACTGATTTTGAGTCAGAGGAATTGGGACAGCGAACTTCACAGGCTCAATCCAGAACCCTCATCTCAGCAGAGACCTCAAAACCCTTCAGGTCACAACATTCCACAGACAGCATGTTGCCAGGAACGGAAGAGGCAGGGCAATGAGCAAACCACCCTCTGTCCGCAGACTAGAACACTCAAATGTTTGGCCCCAGTCCCTGTCCGTGCAGCTGGCTCCCTCCCTCAGCCCTGGTGGGTTTCCCTGCTGCATGGCACACATGCTTCTTGGCATTCCAGACAGCACTAGGGCTGGGTGAGCTGTGCAGCTCGTCTGCTTTCCAGCCCCTGCAGCTTGGCTTATGCAGCTCGAGTCCCCCACAGGCCTGGCATCTGGTTTCCTTCTGGGAGGTATCTGCCTGCTGAAAGAATGGGAGGCTGGGGGAAGAATAGATAGAACAGGATCCCCAGGGCTCTGATTCTCAGGGGAAAAGCAGCATGACCGTGGCCCCGTGGTTCTGTTCATGAGAGGCTTTAAGTAGAGGTCCTGTTGATTCCTGTGAGAAGTTTGGACAAACCGAAATGATGCTGTTGGAAGGAAAGCTTCTGAACACTGGGAGAATCCATATCATAAACAAAAGGGGCCTTTTGTATGCTCTGTATGCCCCCTACAAAGTGTGCTCACTAAATAACTACATGCTGTTCTGTTCTCTGAAAAACGCAATCACTGGAATCTTTAATACCATTTCTGAGATTTCCTGTGAGGGTTGATACACACATTCTACTAAGTTCAAAGCACCATTTTCCTCTAATTGTTGTCAATATTTCTTCATATGGTTAGTGTCTTTCAGAAAAGCATTGGCAGATTGCTTTCCTTAGAAGGATAAAAGAGAATCAAAATCCCATGATTTAGTCTTTTAAAAGATGAGAATACAACCCAAACATCTAAATTCAGTGCTTTTTCTAGTTTACAAACTAACATCTAAGTAATGTCCAAAAGTCTGCTGCTGTCTTATGTTGGCAAAACTAGAAAACAAATTGAAAAAAGTTTGACTTTATGAATAGTCTCAGAAATACTTGATACAAAATTTCTGATCTTCTTTAGAGCAGGGTTTCCAAATTATTAGAGAAACCAAAAATAAGGCTTCTAAGTTCTAGTAAAGTCAAAATCTTCAGAGGAAGGACATAGCAGAAAAAAATGTAGTGGCGTCTGAAAACCCAAGACATCTCTCTCGAAGCCCTAAACATCCCAGAAGAGGTCATCTGTTCTCACTGCCCTTATGAGATCTTTGTTCTTTCTAGCACAGATTAAAAGTAGTTTCATAGGTCACTCTTTTTTTTTTTTAATAGGTCACTCTTGATTTCATGGTTTTAATACATGATAGAGAGGAGCAAAGTGAAAGGAAATCTTCTTTAGATCAATGCTTTTTTTCTGATGCCTCAAAAACATCAAGATAATTAGATAATCCCTTGATCTACTTCTTTTATAAGTATTCTCAGGTATGACTAAGTTGGTATCTAGATAGACCTCATTGAACTCTAATGATAAGACCTGAGGGTTTACATTACACCGTATAAAGACCAAGTGTTCAGGTGCTAAGTCGTGTCTGACTCTTTGTGAACCCATGAACTGTAGCCCATAGGCTCCTCTGTCCATGGGATTTTCCAGGCAAGAAAACTGGAATGGGTTGCCACTTCCTTCTCCAAAAGGGCTGAGGGGAACCCTTAATAAAGGTGGTTGGATCAGAGGTAGGGTAGGACTCAGTTCTCAGCTGTGCTATTAGCCACATTTTCTTCTGAGTCTGTATGGAAACTGTGCCCCTCAGAAACAATCTTAGCCTTTATGAGTCAAGTTTAAATGGCTCCTTGCCAAGCCTTGTGGTTTACTTCTGTCCCTGAGTAGCTGGGGTCCTACCATTTCTCTTTGTCCTCACTCATCTTTCTTCATTCCCAGCTTCCTTCCCATTAGCCTGCTGTCCTCCAGGGTGGCTTCTCTTCAGTGGGTTCTTAAGAGGCATCTGCTGTTGGATCTTTCTTGCTTTATCAGGGGTTTATGGCAACCTCTCAGGGTCTGCTGAATCAAAACCCCTGTTCTGGTTTCTTGTAAAGCTCTTCCTCTGACTTGACAGGTGACCTTGTTTCCTTTCATACTCCTCATCTTCGAATCACACCCTCCCTCTTCTTTTGACTCCTTTGTTTGCAGCCAGGAAGCATTTGATGGTGGAACATCCTTTGGTGTGGGAGTGAGGACAACTGGTTTCTAGTCTCAGCTTAGAAAACCCCAGACTGTACGTCTTTGGGAAAATGACTTAATACATTGGGTTCAGTCAGTTTAGTCTCTCAGTTGTGTCTGACTCTTTGTGACCCCATGGACTGCAGCACATCAGGCTCCCCTGCCCATCACTAACTCCTGGGGCTTGCTAAAACTCATTTCCATCAACTTGGTGTTACCATTCAACCATCTCATCCTCTGTCGTCCTCTTCTCCTCCTGCCTTCAATCTTTCCCAGCATCACGGTCTTTTGTAATGAGCCAGTTCTTTGCAACAGGTGGCCAAAGTATCAGAGCTTCAGCTTCAGCATCAGTCCTTCCAATGAATATTCAGGACTGATTTCCTTTAGGATGGACTGGTTGGATCTCCTTGCAGTCCAAGGGACTCTCAAGAGCCTTCTCCAACACCACAGTTCAAAAGCATCAATTCTTTAGTGCTGAGCTTTCTTTATAGTCCAACTCTCACATCCATACATGACTACTGGAAAAACCATAGCTTTGACTAGATGGACCTTTGTTGAAAAGTAATGTCTCTGCTTTTTAATATTCTGTCTAGGTTAGAACTGTACATGGAACAACAGACTGGTTCCAAATAGGAAAAAGGAGTACATCAAGGCTGTATATTGTCACCCTGCTTATTTAACTTATATGCAGAGTACATCATTAGAAACCCTGGGTTGGATGAAGGACAAGCTGGAATCAAGATTGCTGGGAAAAATATCAATAACCTCAGATATGCAGATGACACCACACTTATGGCAGAAAGTGAAGAAATAAAGAGCCTCTTGATGAAAGTAAAAGACGAGAGTGAAAAAGTTGGCTTAAAGCTCAACATTTAGAAAACTAAGATCATGGCATCTGGTCCCATCACTTCATGGCAAATAGATGGGGAAACAGTGGAAACAGTGGCTGACTGTATTTTTCTGGGTTCCAAAAATCACTGCAGATGGCGACTGCAGCCATGAAATTAAAAGATGCTTACTCCTTGTAAGGAAAGATATGACCAACCTAGACAGCATATTAAAAAGCAGAGACATTACCAACAAAGGTCCATCTAGTCAAAGCTATGGTTTTTCCAGTAGTCACGTATGGATGTGAGAGTTGGACTGTGAAGAAAGCTGAGCGCCGAAGAATTGATGCTTTTGAACTGTGGTGTTGGAGAAGGCTCTTGAGAGTCCCTTGGACTGCAAGGATATCCAACCAGTCCATTCTGAAGGAGATCAGTCCTGAAGGACTGATGTTGAAGCTGAAACTCCAGTATTTCGGCCACCTGAAGCTAAGAGCTGACTCATTTGAAAAGACCCTGATGTTGGGAAAGATTGAAGGCAGGAGGAGAAGGGGACAACAGAGGATGAGATGGTTGGATGGCACCACCGACTCAATGGACATGAGTTTGGGTAAACTCTGGGAGTTGGTAATGGACAGGGAGGCCTGGCATGCTGCGGTTCTTGGGGTTGCAAAGAGTCAGACACGACTGAGTGACTGAAATAAACTGAACTGAAGGTTGATCACAGCTTTTCTTTCAAGGAGCAAGCATCTTTTAAGTTCATGGCTGCAGTCACCATCTGCAGTGATTTTAGAGCCCCCCCAAATAAAGTCCATCACTGTTTCCATTGTTTTCCCTTGTATTTGCCATGAAGTGATTGATGGGACCAGAAGCCATGATCTTAGTTTTTTGAATGTTGAATTTTAAGCCAACTTTTTTATTCTCCTCTTTCACTTTCATCATGAGGCTCTTTAGTCCTCTTTATTTTCTGTCATAAGGGTGGTGTCATCTGCATATCTGAGGTTACAGATATTTCTCCCAGCAATCTTGATTCCAGCTTGTGCATCATCCAGGCCGACATTTGGCATGATGTACTTTGCATAGAAGTTAAATAAGGAGGGTGACAATATAGAGCCTTGACTTACTCCTTTCCCAATTTGGAACCGGTCCATTGTTCCATATCCTGTTCTAACTGTTGCTTCTTGACCTGCATACATATTTCTCAGGAGGCAGGTAAGGTGGCCTGATATTTCCATATCTTGAAGAATTTTCTACAGTTTATTGTGATCCACACAGTCAAAGGCTTTGACATAGTCAATGAAGCAGAAGTTGATGTTTTTCTGAAATTCTCTTCCTTTTTCTATGATCCAGCAGATGTTGGGAATTTGATGTCTGGTTCCTCTGCCTTTTCTAAATCCAGCTTGAACATCTGGAAGTTCATGGCTCATGTACTGTTGAAGCCTGGCTTGAAGAATTTTGAGCATTATTTTGCTAGTGTGTGAGATGAGTGCAATTGTGTGGTAGTTTGAACATTCTTTGGCATTGCTTTTCTTTGGGATTGAAATGAAAAGTGACATTTTCCAGTCCTGTGGCTACTGAGTTTTCCAAATTTGCTGGTATATTGAATGCAGCATTTTAAAAGCATGATTTTTTAGAATTTGAAATAGTCAAGGTGGAATTCCATCACCTTCACTAGGTTTGTTCATAATGATGCTTCCTAAGATCCACCTGACTTCACAGTCCAAGATGTCTGCCTCTAGGTGAGTGATCACACCATCGTCATTATCTGGGTCATGAAGATAATTTTTGTATAGTTCTTCTGTGTATTCTTGCCTCCTCTTCTTAATATCTTCTGCTTTTGTTAGGTCCATATCACTTCTGTCCTTTATATGCCCATCTTTTCAAGAAATGTTCCCTTTGTATCTCTAAATGTTGAAGAGATCTCTAATCTTTCCCAGTCTATTGTTTTCCTCTATTTCTTTGCATTGATCACTTAGGAAGGCTTTCTTATCTCTCCTTGCTATTCTTTGGAAATCTGCATTCAGATGGATTTATCTTTCCTTTTCTCCTTTGCCTTTCACTTCTTTTCTTTCCTCAGCTATTCGTAAGGCCTTCTCAGACAACCATTTTGCCTTTTTGCATTTCTTCTTCTTGGGGATGGTCTTGACCATAGCCTCCATTACAATGTTATGAACCTCCATCCATAGTTCTTCAGGCACTCTGTCTATCAGATGTAATCCCTTGAATCTATTTGTCACTTCCACTGATTAATCATAAGGGATTTGATTTAAGTCATACATGAATGGTCTAGTGGTTTTCCCTACTTTCTTCAATTTAAATCTGAATTTGGCAATAAGGAGTTCATGATCTGAACTACAGTCAGCTCCTTGTGTTTTTTTTTCTTTTTTTCTTTTGCTGACTATATAGAGCTTCTCCATCTTTGGCTGCAAAGAATATAATCAGTCTGATTTCGATATTGACCATCTGGTGATGTCCATGTGTAGAGTCATCTCTTGTGTTGTTGGAAGAGGGTGTTTGCTGTGACCAGTGCATTCTCTTGGCAAAACTGTTAGCCTTTGCCCTGCTTCATTTTGTACTTCAAGGCCAAACTTGCCTGTACTCCTGGTATCTCTTGATTTCCTACTTTTGTATTCCAGTCCCCTATAAAGAAAAAGTTATCTTTTTTTGGTGTTAGTTCTAGAAGATCTTGTAGGTCTTCATAGAACAATTCAACTGCAACTTCTTTAGCATTTGTGTGTAGGGTTTAGACTTGGATTACTGTGATATTGAATGGTTTGCCTTGGAAATGAACAGAGATCATTCTGTCATTTTTAAGATTGCACCCAAGTACTGCATTTTGGACTCTTTTGTTGACGCTTCGGGTTATTTTATAATGAGATTTCAGATGAGTCAACAAAAGCTATTGGTTCTGAGCATGAGCACTAAGTAGGGACTTAAATTATAGTGCCTCTAAGCTTATCTCCTCCTGGAAGCTTCTAATGCTCCCTAGGAAGGAAGTATTGTTATCATGTATCCTCTGGTCTGAAAACTGGCATCAGCAGTGCTGTGGTGGTTGCCAAATGAATAATCAATATATAATCCAAATATCAACTGGGATTTCCCTGTTCCTATGATTGAGATAAGAGTGGCCTAACAAGCATGTGTCTTCCTATAGCTGCTTAGTTTATGGTTTGTATCAATTATGCGTGATGAACCTGTTCCCCAGGGCATCCAATCAGTTATAAAATTCCACCTCTTCTTTGATTTCCATATAAAACCACACTTATCCAAGGGCAAGATGCTTGGAGATATGAAGGTGATATAAGGAGTGATTACATTGCAGAAATACAACTTCTAGACGAATGTTAGATGACATTGGTCTCAAATGTTCCCCCCAACCCTGCCCTCCCCAGTCTATATGCTCCATATCCCTGAGATGAGACTTGATAAAAGGAGCTCTTTTTCTCCATAAACATAGCTCATAAAAGGAATTTTGAGAGCTTTTAATATATGATCTAAGAACCATTTGTTTTAGAAAATTCACTTTCAGACCATTTATTTTAGAAAAATCATTCATTTTCTCATTCATTCTAGATTTCAGAAAGAATTATGAAAAAATTCAGTATTGTCCCCTTCTCCATTCCCACCCCCTGCCATCCACAATACACAAATGAAGGAATTTTTGAAATAACTGAAGCTGAAATCTTTTTAAAAATATTTATTTATTTGACTGTGCCAGGTCTTAACTATGGCATGTAAGATCTAGTTCCCTGATCAGGGATTGAAAACACCCCGCCCCCCCCCCCCCCACACACACACACATTGGGAGCACAGAATCTAAGCCACTGGACCACTAAGGAAATCCATGAAAACAAATGTTTTTTTGTATGAATCATGTAGTTTTCAAAGTGAGCCATTTGACCATCTATGGCTGGTTGGTTAGTGTGTTGTGTATCACTAATACTAGTGTGAACCTTCTAAGAGGAAAGTAGCTAATCAGTGAAGATGAAGAGCCAAACCACATGAAACAAATCCTATAGCTTCCGTTCAGTTCAATTCAGTCAATCAGTTGTGTCTGACTCTTTGCGACCCCATGGACTGACCTCCCTGTCCATCACCACCTCCTGGAGTTTACTGAAACTCATGTCCATTGAGTTGGTGATGCCATCCAACCATCTCATTCTCTGTCATTCCCTTCTCCTTCTGCCTTCAATCTTTCCCAGCTATCAGGGTCTTTTTCAATTAGTCAGTACTTCGCATCAGGTGGCCAAAGTATTGGAGTTTCAGTTTCAGCATCAGGCCTTCCAATGAATATTCAGGACTGATTTCCTTTAGGATGGACTGGTTTGATCTTGCAGTCCAAGGAACTCTCAAGAGTCTTCTCCAACACCACAATTGAAAAGCATCAATTCTTTGGCATTCAACCTTCTTGATGATCCAACTCTCATATCCATACATGACTACTGGAAAAACCATAGCTTTGACTAGATGGACATTTGTTGACAAAGTAATGTCTCTGCTTTTTAATATGCTGTCTAGGTTGGTCATAACTTTTCTTCCAAGGAGCAAATGTCTTTTAATATCATGGCTGCAGTCACCATCTATAGCTTACAGAAATATTATCAAGCTCTGCATGATTGGCATTGATTGTCCCAGTAGATGTTTATTGACACTTACAGACCAAAGAAAGGTACACAGGAAGGAGACTCCATAGCCTGGGGAGAAGGCTGCTTTTTGCCACTGAAACATTTCTGGGTAGGTAACAGCACCTGGAATGTCACTTGTAAATGTGGGGCCTTAGGTAGTTTTTTTTGGGACAGCCTAGACCAGCTTCCCTGGTGGCTCAGAGGGTAATGCATCTACCTGCAAAGCAGGAGACCCAAGTTCGATCCTTGGGTCAAGAAGATCTCCTGGAGAAGGAAATGGCAACCCACTCCAGTACTCTTGCCTGGAAAGTTCCATGCATGGAGGAACCTGGTGGACAACAGTCCATGGGGTAGCAAAGAGTTGGACACTATTGAGCAACTTCACTTTTCACTTTCAGATCAGTTAGTGACTAGGGTATAATCTAGGACTGGCACACAAAAAGCTGACTGCTTCTATCCATTTACTTGTTGTTTATTCAATAAATGAACCCTTTCCAACTGTGGCCATCAATTTTGATGTGTGGATTTCCTCCCCACAAATCCAAGCAGTGATCAGATACCAGTTGAGTGTCCTACAATTCGCTTCAGTTCTGACAATATCTATCCAGAGAGAGCATCAGATCCTTCCAGTGTAGGACTCGGTCCTGTAACACTGGGTTTCCCCAGTGGGCTCTGTGGTAAAGAATCTGCCCACAATGTGGGAGACACAGAAGATGTGGGTTACAATCCCTGTGGCTTGAAGATTCCCTAGAGGAGGGCATGGCAGCCCACTTCAGTCTTCTTGCCTGGAGAATTCTGTGGACAGATCATGGGGTCACAAGAAGTTGGACATGAATGAGTGACTTAACACTTTCACTTTGGGACTTTCCAAGTGGCACTAGTGATAAAGAACCCACCCAGCCAGTGCAGAAGACATAAGAAATGCAGGTTTGACCCCTGGATCAGGAAGATCCCCTGAAAGAGGGCATGGCAATCCACTCTAGTATTCTTGTCTGGAGAATACCATGGACAGAGGAGCCTGGCGGCTACAGCCCATGGGTTCACAAAGAGTTAAATACAACTGAGCGCACACACATGCACACTCACAAGACGGCCCCTACTTTAGAAGGCAACTGAGAACAAGGTGATTATCTCTGCTTCAGATCAAATGGCTATAAATGAAAGGTTTCCATGACCCCCTCCTTGGGTTTGGTTAATCTGCTTAGAGCAGCTCACAGAATTTAGGAAACCAGTTTGCCTAAATTTGCCAGGTTCATTGCAAAGGATAGCCAGATTCCAGGATTAAGAATAACCAGATGGAAAAGACATATAGGGCAAGGAATGGGGAAAGGACATGGGGCTTCCATGCTCTCTGGATGTGCCGCTCTCCTTGCGTCTCCATGAGTTCACCAACCTAGAAACTCTTGAAATCTTCCTCCGCATTTTTGTGGTATCTTCATTACATAGGTATGGCTGATTAAATCACTGATCTTTACTGATTGATTCAACCTCTATCTCTTTTCCCTTCCTGAGGTTGGGGAAGGGGTAGGATTGAACGTTCCAACTCTCCAGTCTCCCGGTTGGTTCCCCTGGCAACCATCTCCCATCCTTACATGAGATCCAAAAGTCACATTATTCATGTAACAAGAGACACCTTTGTAACTCTTATTACTTAAGAAATTTCAAAGGCTTTAGGAGCTCTGTTCCAGAAACAGGGATGAAGACCAAATCAATATTTCTGACTATAAATCATGATATCACACCCTAATAATATTGTTATATATAATAACTCTTGATAACCTCCTACAGAATTTGTTGAGCATTTGCTATATGCCAGGCACTGAGTTAGGTGCTGACTAAGAAAAGTTGCCTTTGTCACCATTCCCTAAAAACTTATTATGATTTACTCTGATCGTGATCCCTGCTGTTGAAGTCTAACTGACATTTGATAAATCTTTATCTCTATTGATTCACTTTGTCAATAGTTATGTAGGGAGGCTGGAATATAGAGATTGTGAAGACCCTGTTTGCAACTGGTATAAAATGTGAGGGATGTTTTCTCTGTGAACCTGTTCACTTCAAGACAGTTTAAATCTGACATTTATCTTCCAGTTTATTTTTAGGAGAAATCTGATATTGGTGAGTGTAGAGAAACAAATAAGTGCTGGGAGATGAAATGCCATTTTTACCTACCCCACCGTCATCTTTGGAACCAGATTCCTTTCTCTGCTTAGCATTTCATCTGGTATTGTTCACTGTATTTTCAGGTCTGTGAAGAGTCTAAACTCTCTTCTATTTCCTGTCTGTTTTGTCCATGTTATTTTCTTAGCTTCAACTTTGCCCCCTCCTGGAATTTCAATGAATGTTTTAGCCATGAGCTTTTGCGGGGCCTTTCCTGGTTCCTCTACCATTCTGTCAGCCCTCTTTTTTTCTACATAGCATTTTTTTGGTTAACTTTTATTTACTATTGGTCTGTATGATGCTTACTTTTTTTTTGCTTTGTTTCTCTTGTTAGAAAATAAGCAAGGGCTGGGTCTAGCTTATTCACTGTATTATTTCCAGTAATCTACCTGGTAGATAATTAATAAATATGAATAAAAATTAAATATGAATTATATTTTGTCCTTCCTTCATGTAGTTTTTCACAGAATCAGCTTGGGTTCGTGTGTGTGTGTGTGTATTTAGGTTATCTTTTCATAGTATTATTCATGAGATTAAAAATTCGGTCAGTGTATTGCTTAGGATTCTCCAGAGAAACAGAACCAGTAGGGTGTGTGTGTGTGTGTGTGTGTATTTTTAAGCATAGAGAGAGAGATCTTTTTAAGGACTTGAAGAATTGGCCATTGGAATTATGGCCGCTGACAAGCTGAAAATCTATCGGGTTGGGTAGGAAGTTAGAGACACAGGAAAGAATGGTTGCTGCAGTCCATGGCCAGAGGCTGTTTGCTGGCCAAACTCCTTCTCGCTTTGGGGAGTCAGTCTTTGTTCTGTTCAGGCCTTCAGCTGACCGGGTGAGGCCCATCCACATCAAGGAGGGCAATCTGCTTTACTCAGTCTGTTGATTTAAATGTTAATCTAGTCCAAAAACATGCTTGAGAAACATTCAGAGTTATGTTGGATCACATATCTGAGCACCATGGACCAGCCAAGTTGACACATAAAATTAACCATCACTGTTGATCTGAAACTTTAATGTTGACAGACTTGTCCTAGAGTCAGGACACATAACTAGTTGGGTGAGATTAGGTGCTTGTCTTGTTTCTGCAGCTCTATGATTTGAAGCAGTCCCTAAATCTCTGGAATTCAGGTTCTTTACATAAAAAAATGGGCAGGTTAGGCTGAATCAGAAGTTGGCAAACTACAGCCTGTGAGCCAAATCCAGCCACTGCCTATTTGTCTGGTGGTACAACCTTAGAGTGGTTTTTACAGATAAACATTTGAGATCGATTTGATTATCAGTGTTGAGATAATTTTCTAGGTCCAAGATGAAGCCACTCTTACCCAGGGTAGCATGTCAGCAAACTCAGATAACTTTCAAGTTCCCGTAAATGTTCCTCTTGACCAGAAGCAGTATATGCAGTCAGCCAGCCCCCAAATGCCAAACCAGCTCTGGGCTTCACACCTATTTCCTTGTTTTTCTTACCCAAATAATATTGAATAAGTGGCCCCAGCCAATCAGCTACTTTCTCTTTCTCTTCCTTGTTCTTTATGCTTTATCCTATGAAAGTTTCCTAACTTCCACCCCATTTTGTAGTTTTTTGAATGAAAAATATCTGCTTCATGAAGTGTTAAAGTTTACGTGTGCCACCTAAATTGTTTTATATAACCATTTTTAATACAGGGGACTAACTTTGAACCTCAATTAAGCAAGATTTTATTTCCCTCCTGAAGAAATCCATTTATCTAATTTGTAGACCTGTATTGTAGATCTACTAATCATAATGTACTAACTATACCAACTAACTAACTATAATATACTAACGAATAATGCTGCTTTGAATTTTGTCAATAAAAGCATTGTGGAAATCTGTTTTAACTCTTCTCATATTAGTATCTATGTAATATGTTTAAAAAGTTGGCTTAAAGCTCAACATTCAGAAAACAAAGGTCATGGCATCTGGTCCCATCACTTCATGGCAGATAGATGGGGAATCAGTGGAAACAGTGTCAGACTTTATTTTTTTGGGCTCCGAAATCACTGCAGATGGTGATTGCAGCCAGGAAATTAAAACACAGTTATTCCTTGGAAGGAAATTTATGACCAACCTAAATAGCATATTCAAAAGCAGAGACATTACTTTGCCAACTAAGGTCTGTCTAGTTAAGGCTATGGTTTTTCCAGTGGTCATGTATGGATGTGAGAGTTGGACTGTGAAGAAAGCTGAGCACCGAAGAATTGATGCTTTTGAACTGTGGTATTGGAGAAGACTCTTGAGAGTCCCTTGGACTGCAAGGAGATCCAACCAGTCCATTCTGAAGGAGATCAGCCCTGGGATTTCTTTGGAAGGAATGATGCTAAAGCTGAAACTCCAGTACTTTGGCCACCTCATGTGAAGAGTTGACTCATTGGAAAAGACTCAGATTCTGGGAGAGATTGGGGGCAGGAGGAGAAGGGAACGACCGAGGATGAGATGGCTGGATGGCATCACTGACTCGATGGATGTGAGTCTGAGTGAACTCTGGGAGTTGGTGATGGACAGGGAGACCTGGTGTGCTGAAATTCATGGGGTCGCAAAGAATCAGACACGACTGAGCGACTGAACTGAACTGAACTGAAAATGTTTTATTTTTCCTTTTTACCCATAAATCTTAAAATATTTACAGTCTGGCCTTTGATAGAAAATTTGTTGATCCGAAAGTGGATCAATGCTTGATCCAAAAGTCCTTCAGTGAACTTGAGTCATGACGGTCTGTGTTCCTAAGTTCCCCTGGGAATGTAGCACATTGTAGAGATTGTCTATTTGATGAGTCCCTTTTGAACATTTTACTGAAAGAGCAGTGTCCTAGATTACACAAGTATTGAGGGATTCTAGTAGGTAAAGTGACAAGGACATGACGACAGGCTGGCCATAGGGCTGCAGACACATGCTCCCATTGCATCTGCCCTGACCCCATATTGTTGTGCCCCTGAAAAATGAAGGCAAGTGGAGGAGGTAACAGTGGTGCTCTCAGCCACTGCTCAGGATCCTCTGCACTCTGCTTCCAGCCTGCACTGGTTATACTCCTGTTTTTATTGGCGTTGGTCTTGAACTCACCTGCCATCCTTTGGACATGGTGCTGGTCTTCCGTTTATTTCTTTGGTTTGGATGCCGCCTGTCGTAACCTGACATGGCTTGGATGCAGCCACTCTGTTTTCCTCTGCTCCAGACCACCCTAAATGAGCCTCCCTTCCCTGGCTCTTGGCTGGTCTGCTCAGCATCCTGCAAAATTCAGCCTGTGATGGCTCCTTTTTGGGTAGATGCCAAGGCATATATGTTCACCAAATACTTTACCCAGAGGAAGCTGAGAGGAAGGCTGAGAGAGCCTCTCATTCAAATGCATGTTTGTTAGGGCAAGCTGTTCATCTTTCATATCGTCCTTCCAGTGGAGAGAAGGAAAGTGCCAGGCAAGTATAAAGTGGTTTATACAGAGTAGCTCAGTTGCTTTCATTCTTCTGAAATTAATAGTTGATTTTCATTCTTACAATGATACCATTTCACAGTTTGATACCAAGCATCCATAGAGATGATATTTGGAGTCAGTGAAAAGAGAATTTTTGCAAATGTCTTAGGAGATAAATTAGCTCCAGAATAAGATATCTATTTGCATTGTGCTTCACTTTTCCATTGTAGGTTTTCACTAACTTGATTCCATTACAGCTTTGAATTATGAAATAAACCTGAGGCACAGATAGCTGTGAAAAAGTTTTGTTGAGTGTTTCAGAACTTAGAGGTTTAACAAGAGTTTACAGAATTGTGTGAATCCACAGCCCCCCACCCCGACCCCATTTTCCGCATTTCACTTTTGTTCCTGTCTTTTTTGTTTCTGTTTCATTTGGTTTTATTTTCAACCCTGTACAGATTACACCACCCAGCTCTGTCAGTAACTGGAATTTCCAGAAACCAGTGATTCCAAGTAGAGGTTTGCCTCTCTTGCCCTGGAGATACTGCTCTGTCCTAGAGACCCCTCTGTACATTATGAGGCTCCCTTTGTGTCCATGATTCCCCCTGGCCTTCTCCCAGCCCTGGAGCACATTAATAATGGAGGGAATAAAGCAGACAGCCAGACACAGTGGAGAAACTGCAGGCCTGGGCAGCATTTTCCACCCAAATTGGAAAGCCTCCAAGGAAGGTGGGTGGCATTGGGAGGTGATGGAAAAGGAAAAATCTGAAAGAGTCTCCTGGGGTTTTACAAAGCTCTACAGAAACTAGAGCATGGACTAAGCCATGTACACTGGAGCTAATTATGTAAATAAATACTTTGCTGGAGGACAGGCTTGAGGACTAGTTTGGTTTTCTGCTTCTCAAGTATATTTGGACAATGGCTGTTCCTTTCCATTGTAATTCATTTTTTCTTTGAAGGCTGATACTCACTTAGATTTTTAATTCTTGTGTATAATTAGAAAAGTGAAAGTCACTCAATCGTGTCCGATTCTTTGCGACCCCATGGATTACACAGTCCATGGAGTTCTCCAGGCCAGAATACTGGAGTGGGTAGCCGTTCTGTTCTCCAGGGGATCTTCCCAACCCAGGGATCGAACCCAGGTCTCCTGCATTGCAGGCAGATTCTTTACCAGTTGAACCACGAGGGAAGCCCAATTTAAATCTAGATTAAAATAATTCAAAATTCTGAAAGAGATTGCTTCACTTGTTTTAACTCTATGTGAATGGATTCCAAATTGATTTTAAGTGATAGTCCCTTCTTGAAATGTCTCTTGTTTTCTAAAGACACTTGGTTTCTTGCCTTCAGTTCAGATTGATTTGCCCCAATTTTAACTCCTGGTCCTCCCATTAAATGGGTCCTCACTCAACTACCTTACTCTTTTTATGGATGCTATTATTGTCTCAGCTTCCTGCATTCGAAACTAGATTTTGCTCCCTTTCTGCCCTACATCTGCCGTGTCTTTGTGTTTCCAAGTCTTGTTAATGTAGCCTTTGTGCTCCTGCCTTTGGTTTTCATTTCCGCAGCGCTGCTCTTGATGCCTCGTCTTGCCGCCCCGCCATGACCGCATAGGCCATAGGTCTTGATGTTGTTTTACTCTTCTCTCACATATTTTCAAAGTTGACCCACATGACTTTCTAATACAATAAGCAATATTCTCCTCACTTTACAGATGAATAAACTGAGAAGCAAAGAATTTAAAGAACCTGTCCAAATTCATACAGATGGTTCAGTATCAGAACCCATCTTGTACCTGGTGTTAAAAGATAAATGGAGACATATGAAAAACTGAAGAGTTTATTTGAACAAAAGTCTATTCAAATCAGGCAGTATCCCATCTAGCAGATAGAAAGGAGTTCTGAGGCGCTGTTCAAAATGAAAAGCTTTTACAGGCAGAAGGGAGTGGGAACAAGAAAGCTAAACAAAGAGTGAGCTGGGTGTTTTTTTGCAAGTTATTATTTTTTTTTAGGGTGTGGCAGGGGGGCGTCTATCCAGGCAGATGACCTAACTAGTACTGATCAGGTGACTCCTGAGTGTCTGGTTTAAGATTCTGTTTCTGTGAGAGCTGAAGCTATGATTAAGTCTCAGTTTGGTGATGTGGAGCTTAGCATAGGCAACACCACTTTCAGTTTGTGTCTTATTTTTGATACCAGTTCTTACGAACATGGCCTGCTGGCTGCCCTGTTGCAGTAGTTTCTTCTCTTCAGCTCTTCTCAGTGTGCATACCCTTCACACTCTGCACTGTTCTTAGCTCAGAGCTATGTACGAAGATTTTTATAACCTGAAAGGAAAGGTCAAAACTCCTTAGTTGGCATTAGGTATCCTCCCCAATCTTTTTAATTCACTTATTTGATCTTCTCTTACTCTTTTCAGTTACTAAAAAAATATGCCCCAGCAAGACCTGTTGAATCCTTTGTTCTTAAGCACCCTCTGCCCTCTTCTCCTATGAGCTCTTGATCATTTGATTCCTTCTGCCTGAAGTGCCTCTTTTCCTTATGTTCAATCCCACATTTTTCATGCAGCCTTCCCCACTCGCTCATTTGGGTCATATGCTGCTTTGTAACATGTATGGCAGGGACTGCCTAGCTGCTCTCTGATCTGTTTCTTTTTGGAAACATATAAAGACTACTTTTCTCAGCCTGTCTGATGGTTATGTTAGTAGCGTATGACTGTGATCTGGCCAATGCTATGCTGGGCAGAATTGATATATTCCAATCTCTTTTCCTTATGTGGTTACCTAGGGAGTCACGTGTTGCAGTCATGTGTACCATGAAAGCAGACCAGATCTCTGAATTTTCCCTTAGAAGAGAGCCATAAATTTGCATAATCGAGACATGAACTTTTATTATGTTAAGTCACTGAAATTTGGGGGCTGTTTGTTATAGCAGCGAGTGAGTGTTGTCCTGGCTAGTTCATCATGTCTGTTTTGATTGATATATGTAAATAGATTAATATTCCCATTCAGATTTTAGAGTTGAGGATGGAGCTGCCACTTACTTCTTCCCTTTTCTCCACTTTTCCTTCCTTTCCTCTTTATCTTTCATCCCCTCCCTACTTTTCTTCATTCCCCATTTAATCTTAGTTGAGATTTTACCAGGGAGTTGATTCTGATGACTCCAGAGATTTAATAAAATAAATAAAGAAGGCTGAGCACTGAAGAATTGATGCTTTCGAACAGTGGTGCTAGAGAAGACTCTTAAGAGTCCCTTGGACAGCAAGGAGATCAAACCAGTCAGTCCTAAAGGCAATCAACCCTGAATATTCATTGGAAGGACTGATGCTGCAACCGAAGCTCCAATACTTTGGCCACCTGATGTGAAGAGTCAACTCATCGGAAAAGACCCTGATACTGGGAAAGATGGAGGGTAGCAGTAGAGAATGAGATGGTTGGATGGCATCACTGACTCAGTGGACATGAGTTTGAGAAAACTCTTGGAGATAGTGAAGGATGGGGATGCCTGGCCTGCTGCAGTCTATGGGGTTGTAAAGAGTAAAATGTGACTGAGTGACTGAACAACAAAAGCGAATAAAGTCTGATCTTGTCTCTCAAGAAAGTAACTATTTAGTAAGTAACTGATAGTCTAGTAGTTGTGTAGGATTTAAGCTTTTTTTTTTTTTTTTTTTTCAGTTTAAGCTTTTTACTTCTCCACTTAACTCCATTGTTTAGGCATAACAGATGCTGAGTGACCAGTCATTGAATGCATATTGGGACTTCTAGGATTCTCAAGATTTAACTGGTCTTGAACAATGTAGGAATGATGAGTCAGGGCCAAGATTATTTTATGCTCGAATAGCCCCAGATGGTTGTTGGTTGGGCAATGTGGTTAAACTGCATGCTGCAACATGGAGAAATGACAGATCACTCTGATTTAGAAAGTGAATTTGGATGCGTATTGAGTATTATTTGCATAGCAAAGGATCATTTGGGGGCTCCTGACTTTGTGCTCTCTGAACTCCTAATTCTCTGGCTATCAGATGATATATATCATCCTGTTCTCATCAACTGCCAGGTGTATTCTTCCAAAGCACCGTGTGGTTCTGCATTTGCCCATTATTTTAGTTTGCATGTTTTTGCCCTGGACTGATTTTTTTTTATCATTATGATGTCAGCCTCCATTTTTATGCTGATGATACAGTTATATCTGTCTTTGATTTCTGACAGCTTTTCTCTTTCTTTGTCTGGCAGGCATTAAATCATTAATGTTTCAAAATCACATACAGCTGAAACTTTGTAAAACAGAATTTCTAGTGATGAGCTCCTTAAAATCACAGAAAATACAGCTCTCTCTTTTTTTTTTTTGCCTTTGCGAACCTCCAATTTCACTTCAAACAGGTATCCAGTGGGTTATCTTTGATTGATAATTGTTTTTCCTGATCCCATAGGTATGGAAACCTGTCTTTTATCATGGAAATCTTGCTAGAATGTAGGTGTTTCTCTCCGTTACTGATGCAAGAAGCTTTTCAGTCATGATTTATATCTTTCAGGTTAAATTACTGGGAAACATGGCCCTTCCTGAAGCCTGGCTATCTCCACAGCAAAAATAGTCCTGACTTTGCTGCTTTGTTTTTGACACTTACAATACATCATTGCACTGCCTGCTTGCTAATTAGCAATTGCTTCTCCGGTCTTGTTTTTCCACTATGGGGTTTTTTTGCACAACTTTCTTTCAAGTTAAGCTTCCATCTTACTTTCCCAAGCATCCTAACTACTGAAAACAGTTTATCTTTCACTAGGGAGCCACTGCTTAAAATCCCACAAGAATATCAGAGTGGTTCTTCTATTGTGAAATTTAGAATACTGCATCCAAAAAAAAAAAAAAAAGGGAAATGGAAAAAAAATCCTAACCATTATGAGATTTATCTACTTTAGGTAACAGCCATAATGTTGTCCTTTGACTATCTTATTTAATTCTTACTACAACTGCATGAGCTAAAATCAGATGTGAAAATTGATGAAGAATTTAAGGGACCAAATAACCTGCTCTAAGTCCACACTGTGGACTACATCCAAAGCAGCAGATCTGGATATACACACAGAAATGTCTGATTGACTGAACTCTGGCTTTGGTCACGGTAAGAGAATTCTAGTGGGAATACTAAACACCAATTCTAATACTAATGCAAATATTCCTTGAAAAACTGGAACACTGGAAACAATGTAAACAAGTAAAATGTAAATAAATAAAATGCAGATATAACTTACTGTGTGTTATCGCTGATTTGGAATGCTTTTCCTGATAATATCTTATCTACCCTGAATACAAAACTTGTATACATTTAAGCATATTTTTACATTTTCTCATTGTACAGAGCATAATGCAGCATTTAGTGGGCTTGGCTGTGATCAGTCTTTGAGGCTATGTCAAACCTGTGAGTGGTAGTGTCTGGTCAAGAGTCTGAATGCTTCGCTGAAAAGGGAAAGAGAAGAAAGAGAAAGAAAGATGGAGGCTACCTGTTTCTATTTGTTTTGTCCTCTTGCCCTGCTGGTCCTCTGGGGCCAGGCTGAATAGGAGAGTGGTAGTGTCTTTAAGAGAATAGTACATGAGAAGTGAAAAAATGCAATCCCTGCTGAGGGTGGGTTTTAAAGTGTCCCAGTACTGCCTGGGACATAGCACTTTGTTATTAGAGTGGCTCCTCCTTTTTGAATATTTGCATCCTTTTGCTATGATAATGAAAAGTGAAAGTGACATTCAGTTGTGTCTGACTCTTTGTGACCCCATGGACTACACAGCCCATGGAATTCTCCAGGCCAGATTACTGGAGTGGGTAACCCAGGGATCAAACCCAGGTCTTCTGCATTGCAAGATAATAAATATAGCTTATTAACAACTTCCCCTTAATATTACTTATCATTTCAACATATTTCTTATGTCAAAATACTGTCACTTCCTTTCCTAATATCCACCCTCTCCAACCCCTCCCCCCACAATTGCTAACTGGGAGCCCTTGGTAATTTAAAGTCATTGTGTTTATGTCTTTCTTCTATATTATAGATATATAAACATTAAGTGTGTGTAAGGTAATTATACTCACACACATATACTACTAAATATAAGAAACACCTTGACTTCTATCAATGAAAACACTTTATTAGAATACAAAACTTCTCACTTACAGAGTTTGAGTACCTATAACATTTGCCATGCCATTAATGCATGGCATTTAGAAAGGGAGAAGGTGAAAGCAGTGACAGATTTTCACTTCTTGGGCTCCAAAATCACTGCGGATGGTAACTGCAGCCGTGAAATCAGAAGACGATTGCTTCTTGGCAGGAGGGCGATGACAAACCTAGACAGCGTGTTGAAAAGCAGAGACTCTGCCAACAAAGGTGCATATAGTGAAGGTCTTCACAGTGGTCATGTGTGGTTGTGAGAGCTGGACCATAAAGAAGGCTGAATGCCAAATAAGTGATGCCTTTGAACTGTGGTGCTGGAGAAAATTCCTAAAAGTCTCTTGGACAGTAGGGAGATCAAACCAGTCAATCTTAAGAGAGATCAACCCAGTATATTCACTGAAAGAATTGATGCTGAAGCTGAAACACCAGTATTTTGGTCATCTGATGCTCACAGGTGACTCACTGGAAGAGTCCTTGATGCTAGGAAAGATAGAGGGCAGAAGGAGAAGAGGGTGTCAGAGGATGAGCTGGCTGGATGGCATCACTAATGCAGTGAGAATGAACTTGGGCAAGCTCCGGGAGTTGGTGAGGAACAGGGAGGCCTGGAGTGCTGCGGTCCATGGGTTGCAGAGTCAGACACAACTGGGTGACTGAAAAGGGACAACATGCATGAACAACCTATTTTTCTACTTGCAATACTCTTAAGTATTGGTGCCTTTTTTAAACTATTTTTACTTGACATTTTGAAACTATATGATACATTTTTCTGCCTTGGCAAGCAGAGAATAATCCAAACCTTTCCTGATGCTTCAGGTTCACCATGATCACATATCCTTCTGTACTTTAGATACAGATTTTTGGCTGTGTCCACTGTCACATATTCTCTTAAATAACTTCTGGATTAATTTATTTTCATGGGCACGTTGCATGGGCATTTTTATGGGACTTTTAAAGGCAACCAACATAACTATGAAATCAAAGGATGAAGTTAACTTCTAAATTGTCTCCTGTATTCAGTTCCCTAATGTTCCCGTCTTTACTAGTATCCATTGTATCTGGACATCCATTTCAACCTCCTCGCATTTCAGTGCTGTTATTTTCAGAGCACTGTGTTACTCACCTTATTTCTCTCTTTTACATTTCCCTTGGCTAATTTTTCTTCCCTCTGTATTATTTAAGTACATTTTTGTTCTTCCTCTTTTATTCTCTTTCTTTCTCTGTGTTTATATTCATAAGCCTAGGTGATAGAAAAGTCTGGATTTCTCTCTTGAGCCCATGTAGTCATTTTTACTTTTGTACTTTTGATTATGTGTATTTTGGATAAAGAATTTCTTCTGAGGTCTTATTTATTTATTTTTCAATTGGAGGAAAATTACAATGTTGTGTTGGTTTTTGCCGTACAACAATTCAAATCAGCCATACACATGAAGAACCTAAGCCACCCCGTTTTGTTAGAGAAGACTCCATTTTGTAAAAGTTCCCCGGGAAAGAGCTTCTCGGAAATCCCTTAACCCCACCCCACCACCTGCGGACCAATCAGAACCTGTGGCCAGCCCGGGAAATGGGAACCAATCAGAATCCGTGGCCAGCCCGGGAGATGGGAACCAATCAGAACCCAACGCCTAACCCTTCCACAGAAGGTAACCAATTGGACATCTCCCAACCCGGAAACTCCCGTTTTTCAAATTTTTCCTGCGAGAATACCCTATATAAGCATTGTAACCCAGAGCTCGGGGCTCCTCCCCATAGCCGCTGTGTCGGTGATGGTGAGAGCCCCAGCTCCAGCTTGGCAATAAAAACTCTCTTGCTTTTGCATTGGATGTCAGCTCCCTGGTGGTCTTTGGGAGATTTTGCGACTTGGGCATAACACACACATCACCTCCCTTTTGAGCCTCCTTCCTTTACCCCCATCCCACCCCCTAGGTCATTGCCAGGCTGAGCTCCCGGTGTTATGTAGCAACTTCTCAGCAGTGATCTATTTTACACAAGGTTCTATATATAAGTCAATGCTACTTTCTCCATTCGTCCCGCTCTTTCCTTCCATCACTGTGTCTGCAAGTCTGTCTCTATTTCTGCATCTCTATTCTTTCTCTAGAAATAGGTTCATCAGTACCTTTTTTTCTAGATTCTATATATATGCGCTAATATACCATATTTTCTGAGGTCTTAATATCATCATCTTAGGTAGTACATTCTTTTTCTTCATTTTTGGGTGAATCACTGCTGCTGCTGCTACTAAGTCACTTCAGTCGTGTCCGACTCTGTGTGACCCCATAGACGGCAGCCCACCAGGCTCCGCCGTCCCTGGGATTCTCCAGGCAAGAACACTGGAGTGGGTTGCCATTTCCTTCTCCAATGCATCAAAGTGAAAAGTGAAAGTGAAGTCGCTCAGTCATGTCCGACTCTTAGCAACCCCATGGACTGCAGCCCACCAGGCTCCTCCGTCCATGGGATTTTCCAGGCAAGAGTGGGATGAACTCCTCTGGGATGAACTGCTAGCTTGCTGTAATTTCTTTCAGAGCACAGTTTGCCTGCAGGATCCACAGTCAACTTCAAGCATGGGAATCAGAGGGGCTTTTTGGTCTTCCCATTTTCTCATTATCATTACAGAATAGAGAGGAATTTCTCTTGTCCAAAAGTCTGAGAAGAGTACTCTGTTTTATTACCTCCAATTTAACTTTGGTTCTGTTCAGTTCAGTTCAGTCGCTCAGTCGTGTCCGACTCTGCGACCCCATGAATCACAGCACGTCAGGCCTCCCTGTCCATCACCAACTCCCGGAGTTCACTCAGACTCACATCCATTGAGTCCGTGATGCCATCCAGCCATCTCATCCTCTGTTGTCCCCTTCTCCTCCTGCCCCCAATCCCTCCCAGCATCAGAGTCTTTTCCAATGAGTCAACTCTTCGCATGAGGTGGCCAAAGTCCTGGAGTTTCAGCTTTAGCATCATTCCTTCCAAAGGAATCCCAGGGCTGATCTCCTTCAGAATGGACTGGTTGGATCTCCTTGCAGTCCCAGGGACTCTCAAGAGTCTTCTCCAACACCACTGTTCAAAAGCATCAATTCTTCGGTGCTCAGCCTTCTTCACAGTCCAACTCTCACATCCATACATGATCACAGGAAAAACCATAGCCTTGACTGGGCGGACCTTAGTTGGCAAAGTAATGTCTCTGCTTTTGAATATGCTATCTAGATTGGTCATAACTTTTCTTCCAAGGAGTAAGCGTCTTTTAATTTCATGGCTGCAAACCCTCTTTTTTAATGGATCTGAACTGATATAAGCTATGTTTGTGGCTATCTAAGCTTGTAGTCCTAGAAATTTCTGTTAATAGGAATTTATGAATTAGCCATTCTTTTTTTCAGAGGCAAAGACAATGATGTATCAGAAATGTAGACAATTTGCTTTTACAGGAGCTTTTGCAATTTAATTCTTAGAATGCTGTGGTCCATTGGGGAATAGTTAATTTAATCACTGATACAGGCATGCCAATCTCACACTACAGCTTATATATTACGTACATCTTTCAGAATCAGGACTATACTCTGAAGCTTTCAATAGCACCATTGTGTCTCTTGTTTTGATGCTCAAAAACATTTTTTGAGGCTGTGATATCTTTTGAGCTCTATAATTGACTCACACTCCCCCTCTGTGATTTCTTTTAGAAAATATTTCTGCAACTTTGTTCTCAGAAATGCTGAGCCACAAAGTGTACCTTTTTCATCGAGTAATTGATCACAATAGTTATTGCCAGCCCTTCTGAGAGCCTGGAGAGAAATGTGTCTGTTTTCCTGCTTTTTCATACTGATATTTGCAAAAGAAGCAAGTAGGGTTTCTCATCCCATTTTTGAACTGATTGCAAAAAGAAGAGCCAGATGACAGAATGGACCATCAAATCCTGTACCATTCCCTTTCATTCTTGTCCTTTACTAAGTGTTTCTGTGCTTGGAGAATGAAGGGCTTTGAGACAGATTAATGTGGCAAGAAGCTCAGTGTGCTCCCTGGAGACTCTGATTGCTTCCTGGTGTTCTCTTTGGCTGTGGGAAGTGTCATCTTTCAGGTTCATCATCCGTGATGATGGAGTCTCACATTTGAAAGGTAGCAGTGCCGTGTACGTCTCCACTATCTGACTTTCTCTGGACTGACATGTATTGTTAGTATTGAGATGACATATTTCAACCTTCAGTTTTGTTTTCTGCCTCCTCTTATTGTCATGTTATTAAAAGTATGTTTGTGTTGGGGCCTGGAGGGTGGGTAGGGCTGGGGGAGGATGGGAGAAGAAGGGAGCTAAGACACCAAAGACATAACTTGCTTTGAATTTAAAACTCCATGAATGTTTTGGGTAAAAAGTCCTTTTTTTTTTTTTTTTGGCCAAAGTAAATATTTGATTGTTTCCAATTCTTTTAAAATACCTGTTTTATTCTTGTTAAGCATCTAGGAAAGTTTTGGCAGCTTTGTTCAGCCAAAGAACATGAATACAATCACCATGTCTTATAGTTATTGCTTGGGGGTAGCTCAAACAAGGCATGAAAGAAGTTAATTGGAGTGTGCTTCTAATTTATCAAGAATATTTAGTCAAATTAAATATCTGATTAACAATTTAAACATGTTGAAGATATTTTAATGTCACAGGAGTGATTGTGGCCAAAGGTATACATGGTATCAAATAGTTCCTTATGTTATTGGCCAGCCAGGGAATGGGTTTTCATTGGTTAGATAGCTTTTTGGAACTGAAACCATGTCTCTGAGGTATGAAGGACCAATAAACAGAATATTCACATAACTGGACCTAATCTTTTGGTCTGTTTAGTAAGCCAGTTTTAGGGTAATGATATTTTCAAAATGCTAGATTTATAAAGTCAATCAGTGAGGCTATTTCCTTTAACTTCCTTTGTCTGTAGTTTGGCTATGTTACCATCAGAAAATAGTGGTTCCCTGGTTCTTTTTTGGTTTATGTATTAAGGCATATCCTTTTACAGTCTAAGCTTAATCTTTTTACCAATAGAAACACAGATACCCTCATTTCTAAATTAAAAATAGATATGTAATTACTTATTAAATGATACAAACATGATAACCTCAATCAGTAATTCGAATTCTTTAAGTTTGGAAATTTTAGAACTGAAAGAGAACTTGCAGATCTTGCCTAAGCCTTTAATTTTAAAGGTGAAAAGCTTCCCAGGTCGCTGGTGGCGCTGGTGGTAAAGAACCTGCCTGGCAGTGCAGGAGACTTAAGAGACGGGGGTTTGATCCCTGGGTCGGGAAGATCCCCTGGAGGAGGGCAGGGCAACCCACCCCAGTATTCTTGCCTGGAGAATCCCGTGGACAGAGGAACTAGTGGGCTATAGTCCATGGGGTCGCAAAAGAGTCAACATGACCGGGCTCAGAACACGACGCAGAAAGCACTGAGATAGTCTGCTGTCAGTGTTTTACCTGTATTACTTCGTGCATTTCTTTTGACTTGATAAAGTAGTTATTATTATCCTCATTTTGCTGTTAGAAACTTAGGCCTGGGGAGGGTTCTTTCTCTTTTGCGGTAAAACAGCTGGAAGGCAGCAGAACCACAGCGCGGACTGTCTAGCCCTGAACGTTCTTAACTAGCATTGGTCTTCACTGCCTTGGAGGAAATCAAAACACAAGGAAATGAAAGGAGTTGCCAAGGTCACACAACTAGTCAGTGGTAGCAATTGCATCATACATTAAACATATATAAAGACCAAATTTAACAAATAAACACACACAAGTTCATACTGGTTCTTTTTCTAAGTAAATTCTTAACCTATTTGATCTCACTCTAACATGAATCTTATGCACACACTTCATTAGGCTATTTCCTTATAATCAAACCAGATTATTTAAACTTGCCCTCAGATCTTCATGTTTCTGCTCTTAGTGGAAGCCCTTGCTGGATTGCTTTCACAGTCTTTGGCTTTCACTAGTAACACTCTCCCTTCTGCTTTATAAAGGGCAGGTAGGAACAATGAAGGGGTCAAATTAATGTGGGTTTTCTGAAGTCAGAAGGGGGCTTCCTTTCACTGAATTTCTCAAATTAGAGAGAAAGGGCTTCCATTCTCAACAGGAACTGCCCTTGACATTACGTATAAGCATTTTCTATAAAATGACCTCTTTAATAACCAGCTATTTTGAAACTTCTGTTAAAATTATTTTTTTCAGAGATCTAGTATTCCTTTGGAACTGTTATTTTAAAAGAGGATCTTGACCTTTATTTGGATTATTAATACAGGCTCAATTGTAAAGAAGTTGGAAAATATAAAGCATGAAGGAAAAACTGTACTACTATCTTTAACATTTTGGTCTGTTTCCTCTAGGATATTTTATTCTGCGTATTTTCAAACAGAATGGGAATAAAACATAGATATATTTGTATCTTTTCTACCTTAACATGGTATTGTGAAAATTTCCATGTTATAAATATTTCTCAAAACTAACATTTTTGTTTTGTTTGTTTTAACTTAAAAAAATTTTTTTTTTTTTTTTTTTTTTGGTATGCTGCGTGGTGTGAGGGGGTCTTAGTTCCCTGACCAGAGTCAAACCCACACTCCCGCACTGGAAGCATGCAGTCATAACCACTAGGCGGCCAAGGAAGTCCCCAGACTAACATTTTACATCGCCACATGGTTATTCACCGCTCAATGGGCCAGACTTGGTAATTTTTCTGTTTTTCAACATTTAGTTTGTTTTAAAGTTTTGCTGTTACAAAAAATGTAGAGACCTCCTTTATATAAGTTTCGGTCTGAGTTTGTTTAGACTAGGTTTCTGAAGGAAGAATACTGAATTTGAGATTATACTGATTGTCAGTCTTGAAATTTGCTACCAAGGCTTTTCATGAAATGGTTTTAGCAAGATACACTGCTATCAGAGAATGACTGCTACACCATGGTCGATATTGTCCACTATCATTAAAAAATAAACCACTCAGTAATTTGATAGGCATTTCAAAATGTGCTTTAATCTGAGTTTCTTTAATGGATTATAAGATTGTTTATCTGAGAATTTTTAGTTCAACCCCTTGGTTAACTTTTCTTTGGTCTCATTGTTTTTTTTAAAACATCTGATGGGATTCTCTGTGACCCACCTCCCAGAATACTGGAAATAAAAGCAAAAATAAACAAATGGGATCTAATTAAAATCAAAAGCTTCTGCACAACAAAGGAAACTGTAAGTAAGGTGAAAAGACAGCCTTCGGAATGGGAGAAAATAATAGCAAATGAAGCAACTGGCAAACAACCAATCTCAAAAATATACAAGCAGCTCATGCAGCTCAATTCCAGAAAAATAAACGACCCAATCAAAAAATAGGCCAAAGAACTAAATAGACATTTCTCCAAAGAAGACATACAGATGGCTAACAAACACATGGAAAGATGCTCAACATCACTCATTATCAGAGAAATGCAAATCAAGACCACAATGAGGTACCATTTCATACCAGTCAGAATGGCTGCTATCCAAAAGTCTACAAGCAATAAATGCTGGAGAGAGTGTAGAGAAAAGGGAACCCTCTTATACTGTTGGTGGGAATGCAAACTAGTACAGCCACTATGGAGAACAGTGTGGTGATTCCTTAAAAAACTGGAAATTGAACTGCCTTATGACCCAGCAATCCCACTGCTGGGCATACACACCAAGGAAACCAGAATTGAAAGAGACACATGTACCCCAATGTTCATCGCAGCACTGCTTATAATAGCCAACACATGGAAGCAACCTAGATGTCCATCAGCAGACTAATGGATAAGAAAGCTGTGGTACATATACACAATGGAGTATTACTCAGCCATTTAAAAAAATCCATTTGAATCCGTTCTAATGAGGTGGATGAAACTGGAGCCAATTATACAGAGTGAAGTAAGCCAGAAAGAAAAACACCAATACAGTATACTAACGAATATATATGGAATTTAGGAAGGTGGTAATGATAACCCTGTATGCGAGACAGCAAAAGAGACACAGATGTATAGAACAGTCTTTTGGACTCTGTGGGAGAGGGAGAGGGTGGGATGATTTGGGAGAATGACACTGAAACATGTATAATATCATGTAAGGTTTGAAGCAGGATATAGGATGCTTGGGGCTGGTGCACTGGGATGACCCAGAGAGATGGTGTGGGGAGGGAGGTGGGAGGGGGGTTCAGGATGGGGAACTCATGTACACCCATGGCAGATTCATGTTGATGTATGGCAAAACCAATACAGTATTGTAAAGTAAAATAAAGTTAAAAAATAATAAATAAAATAGATAATTAATGAGAACCTACTGTAGAGCACAGGGAACTCAGTGCTCTGTGGTGACTAAATGGAAAGAAAATTCAGAAAGGAGGGGATGTTTGTATACATATAGCTGATTCACTTTGCTGTACAGCAGAAATGAACACAACTTTGTAAAGCAACTGTACTCCAACAAAAATTTAAATGAAATAGTGAAAACAAACAAACAAAATAAAACATGTATGAACAATATTCACACTGCGACAATCCCATTCTACTTCAATTTGCACTCTTTCAACATGCTCCTTTCCTATTTTCCATACCCTGATTAGTAGTGGCGAGGTCAGTTGCCTGCTACTTCCACATCTGCTTTCTTTTCTAACATCTTGCCCTTTAGAAAGGGGGGTGGGGGTGGGAACATCCTCAGATAATCTGACAGCCTTCTCCGGGGAATCGCGGATCAGAAAAACCATGGGCCAAGTAGGCAGGAGGTGGGAAACTGTTTAAATACTATCATGCAGCTGCCAGCAGTCCCAAGTGTGGTTTCCTTGTGCCCTCCTTTTATTCCTTATGCTGCTGCTAACCATCTTTCAAGAAAAATGTACTTGGTGCACAAAAGGAGTATTAGGACATGAACGTTATGACCTGGCAGAAGAGAAAAGATTATATACATGTTGTATGTGATGATATATTCTGGGACATATTCTATTAATTTTCTTTAAATTTTTAATTGGAGGATAACTGCTTTACAATGTTGTATTGGTTTCTGCTGTACAACAGTGTGAATCAGCTGTAAGTATACATGTATTCTCTCCCTCTAGAGCCTCCCTCCCACCCTCCTGCATCCCATCCCTCTAGGTTGTCACAGAACATTGCCAAAGCTCCCTCTGCTACACTGCTTATATTCTTATATACAAAGAATATAATCTTGTTCATAATATCTTAGAATGTGTAATATCTTGAATATATATATTTTGAATATATATTCTTTATATATTTGTATATATCTATACAATGTATATATCTAATATACTATATGCAAATATAAATACACATGTATCATACAAAATATAAATATATTCATCAATCTCAATGTGTTAATTTTATAACTATATTGTATTTTTTATGATATACATCATATATTATAAACAATGTATAATGAAATTATATAGAATATTAATACATTTAACAGCATATTAATACACAATAATAATTGTAATGTGCATATATAGGGCTTCTCAGGTGGTCCTAGTGGTAAAAAATCAGCCTGCCAATGCAGGAGACATAAGAGATGTGGGTTCAATCGTTGGGTCTGAAAGATTTCCTGGAAGAGGGCATGGCAACCCACTCCAGTATTCTTGCCTGGAGAATCCCACGGACAGAGGAACCTGGTGGGCTACAATCCATGAGGTCGCAAAGAGTCAGACAAGACTGAGGTGACTTAGCATGCACTCATACATATACAAAAACATACATATAAACACATATATATAATATAGATGTGTGTTTAATAACTTCCTGTGTATGTTGCGGTACACATCACACACACACATACACAGATGGAAGAACACGGCACATGTTGCATTCCAAATGAATGAAGCAGACAAGTGCCACACAGTGGAGGAGACCGAACAGTGAGGACTATGGAGGCTGGACAGGCTTGACCAAGCACGTAGGACTTAAACCCGACACTGAGGAATGAGGCATCGCCAGTAATGAAAAGTCTGAGAGAGCTAGAAGTTCAGCCAAGTTGTTTCTGAGGAGTATTTTCTTTTTTCTATGCAAAAATCTCCTGCCGAAGGGGCATGTGGAGGAATGAGCACAGTACGTTCTAGAAAAAATACCAGGTTGTTCTGATCCAGAGGGTTTGTTTAGGTGAATAGTGGCACAGTTGTGGAGATAGTGGGTTGCATTTTGAAGTGTTGTATGTTTTGGCCCATTGAGTAGGTTTTGACCACGGTCAGTAGGGAGCCACTGTAGGTATGATCCAAGCTTTACGGGCATTTGACTAGAGCCCATTTCACCAGGGGATGGCCTGTGTCCGCTGAAAATGAATGAATTTCTAAAGTGACCAGCATTTCTCTAACTTGCACAGAGCACTGGTAAAATCTGTGAATAACTAGCACTGTTCTCATCTGACTGTGGCACAGACTCGCCTCTCTAGGCTTCCATGTGCCCACAGATCTTTGTTAGTATTAGAATGATTATCGAACTATATATCTATAGCATTAGTATAGCCACAGAACATGCTACTGTTTATATGTTTTATGATAAAATCTGTTATATTTGTCTTTTGGGTGGGAACTGAATTTAATTCTCTATGTTTAGTAAAGTCTATACCTTAAGAAATACTTGCTAAATGAAAGAACAAGTGTACCAGTTTTGTAATTTCTAAAAGAGAACTGATAATTTGTATTATGAGGGATTAAAATAGTTGAAATGATCCAAAAGCCTTTAGAACATAGAGACAAAGTCTACATGATCATAGCATGGCAATTTTAAGATGTTTTCCCAGATAATTTAAGCAAAATATCTGTTTCCATCTGAACCATTTCAATTTTCCACTTTGCTTGGATGAGAAAACTCACTGCTCATTAGTATGTGTTGGTCACTCAGTTGTGTCTGACTCTTTGCGACCCCATGGACTGTAGCCCACCAGACTCCTCTATCCATAGAATTCTCCAGGCAGGAATACTGGAGTGAGTAGCCATTCCCGTCTCCAGGGGATCTTCCTGACCCAGGGATCGACCCAGGGTCTTCTGCATTGCAGGATTCTTTACCCGAGGCACTGGAGAAGCCCCTAATGATCATAGGGACAATATTTAAAAAATAAAAGTAGAGAGGGTCATGGGCCATTTTGTTCTACTTTACACAATACTTTGTAATTTGATGGCAAATCTCTCAGATCTGTGGGCAGTCTCAAAACTTTCTTTAAGGTAACCATTTTAATACTTATATTTGTGTGTAGTACCCAGAAAATGGTCATCAGAGTTACTGACCAATGGATTTTACTCTGTGATAATATAACAATTCCACTTGATTTGGCTCAGTGTGAGTTGTAGAGTCCCCCTGATGAACTATGTGTGTCTGCCACAGGGACATGCTCCTGCCCTGTCCATATAGCTGTGTTCAATCGCTCAGTCACGTCTGTCTCTTTGCTACCCTGCAGACTGTAGCCCGCCAGGCTCTTCTGTCCATGAAATTCTCCAGGCAAGAACACTGGAGTGGGTAGCCGTCCTCTTCTCTAGGGGATCTTTCCAACCCAGGGATTGAACCAGTGTCTTCTGCATTGACAGGTGAATTCTCTACCACTGAGCTACCTGCAAAGTCCCAAAATTTCTCCTTAGTGTTGGTTTATTTTGTATCCAGCCACCTGATAAAGAAAACATTCAGTGTTTTCCAAGTTAAATATTCCTTTTTTTCCCACTGACACGATGCTTTGGTTGCACTGCTTAAATTGAGGGTTGAGATTCCGGAAAGAAACTGTAAATTATTCCAGTTCAACAGGAAGAAGGATGGTTTTTCAACTACACATATGAGGCTACAGTTGAGAGACCATGGAAAACATTTGAGGCGTTACAAATTAGACAACTGTAACATTTTATCACTTATGATATTTCATTTGGTATTTACAAGATATACCCAAAGGGATCCTCATCTGCTTTGCCATATGGAAAGTTTATAAATGTTAGAGTACAGAGCAAAAGCAAAATGGGAACAGGAAAGAATTTTAAGGTGGTTTAGGTACTCAAGAGCAGCGGCCTTTCCTTTTGTTGAGAAACAGCTGTTGCTTTAGGGGAAGGTAAGCACAGATTATTTTCCTCCTTATTCCTTTGGGGTCTGATAAAAATATCAGAGAATAAACATCCCCACCATTTATTTCATTTTCTGTCATTTTCTAAAGGTGACTTTATTTCATGATAGAGTTAACTGACAGAATCAATCATGTCAGAGCATTTAAGTGGAGGATTTGTATTTATTTCTTAGTTAAAGTAAAGGAAGAAGAAACTCAGGTACTCAAAAACAATTTCTGAATCCAAGTTTGCATTTTTTCTCTGTACATTGAATTCAGCATCATCTGAAAAATATTTGAAAAGAAAAGAAATTGAAAGTGGGCTAAATTTCTGGAACATAAAACAAACAAATTATGTAAAAGCTAAGAAATTGAGTATCCAATACAAGCCCATCCACAAAGGGTCAAAATATTAATTTAAATGTGGGAAAAGTATTTCATTTACTATTTAGAGTTGTTGAGATCAAATCAATAAACAGAAACACTAATACATGTTTCGTAAAAAGGACAAATGTCAAAACATGATATGTTTCATAGGAAAATACTTGCCTCTATTGAAAGAGGTGTCTTTCCAAAGCTTCTGGGAATTTGTAAAAATTCAAAATCATGTAAAGTGTTGATTGCTGAATTAAAGTGAAAAGTTCTAGCTAGCGTTTAGAAAGATTGGCTTTTTTCTATCAGCAGTAATTCTAGTTTCTTTTAATAGTTTTGCTTTCAAACAATTCCACCCATTTTCGTATATTTATAATCTCAGAGACTGACTTGAGACATTTTTCATTTCTGTTCATGAATATTCAACACATATTGTTGATCATTGTGCTATTGATCAAGTGCTGTGCTTGGAAGTTGGGGTTTGTCAGGAGAAGCCAAGGTCTTTACGGAACATGGAGTCCACTGGGTAGATGAGAGCTGGGAGGATGAGAAGTGAGAACAGTCGCCACCCACTGTGGTGTGTGCTGTGAGGCATCTAGGCAGAGACCCAGAGACCCAACTCGGTTCCCTTCCTTTCTAGACATGCGAAATCTTTAGAACAACGAGAAACTCCTTAAATCTCCCTCTTAAACTGGAGAGAAAAAATGATCCATGACATGAATAAAACTAAGCTCAGGAAGAAAATACTGTGGATAACTACTTGGACTTTTAAAAAGACTTAATGTTTTTAAAACATTTTAGGTTTACAATAAATGTGAAAAAGAAATTCAGAGAGATTTCCCACTTAGTCACTGGCCCTAAACATGCATAGCCTCCCCCATTATCATCACTTACTAGAATGGTACTTTTTCTTTTTCTTGCCAAGGATGAATCTACATTAGCACATCAAATTCATGCAAAGTCTGTAGATTTATGGTTCACTTTTGATGTTCAATCTATGGGTTTTGAATAAAAGTGTAAGGATATATATTCATCATGATAACATCATATGGAGTATTTTCACTGCCTTAAAGCCCTCTATACTCTATTCATCTTTCCACCCTCCCATCTCACTGATCTTTTTACTCTCTTCATAGTTTTGCATTTTCTAGAATGTCATATAGTTGGAATCATATGGTATATAACCTTCCAGATTGGCTTCTTTCACTTAGTGATACACATTTAAGATTCTTCCACGATTTTTTTTTATGGCTTAATAGTTTATTTCTTTTCAGTGTTGTGTACTATTCCACTGTCTGGATATACCACAGTTTATCTGCTCATCTATTGAAGGACATCTTCCTTCCACATTTTGACAATTATGAATAAAGCTGCTATAAGCATACATGTGCAGGTTTTTGGGTAGACATAAGTTTTTAGTTCCTTAGGGTAAATACCAAGGAGCTTGATCACTGGATCACATGGTGAGAGTACATTTAGTTTTGTGAGTATTCTCCAAACTGTCTTCCAAAGCGGTTGTGTCGTCTTGCATTCCCACCTGTAATGTATGACAGTTCCATCATTCCACTTTCTCACTAGCTTTTGCTGTTGCCAGTGTTTTAGATTTTGCCCTTTAGTAGGGCTTCCCTGGTGGCTCAGGTAGTAAAGAATCTGTCTGCAATGCAGAAGACCTGGGTTCTATCCCTGGGTTGGGAAGATCCCCTGGAGAAGGGAATGGTAACCCATTCCATTATTCTTGCCTGGAGAATCCTATGTACAGGGGAGCCTGGCAGGCTACAGTCCATAGGTTTGCAAAGAGTTGGATACAACAGAGCAACTAACACCCACCCACCCACAGGAGGGCCTCCCAGGTGGTGCTAGTGGTAAAGAACCCACCTACCAACAACATAAGTAAAGAGATGTGGGTTTGATCCCTGAGGAAGGAAATGGCAACCCACTCCAGTATTCTTGCCTAGAGAATCCCATGGGCAGGAGCCTGGCTGGTTACAGTCCATGGGGTTGCAAAGAGTTGGCCACAACTGAAGTGGCTTAGCACACACAGTAGTTGTATAATAGTATCTTGTTGTTGTTTGAATTTGCATTTCCCTAATGACATTAACGTGGAGCATCGTTTATGTGCTCATGTACCATTATTCTGTTAAGGTCTATGGAGAAAAATCCTTTATTAGTTTATGTTTTTACTGATTTATTTTCTCACCAAAGAAACGCAATATAGTTTAAGCCTTTTTTCCCCAGATATCTTTATCTGATCTAATATTTTGATTTCAGTCCCCTGAGACTTTAAGAGTTGAATATAACATTGAAAGTCTTGATAAAGTAAATCATATTCCCTTAAGTAAATGGAAAAACATTTTCGATGAACTTCTTTGAGGACAAAAATCTATCCATGGGTTCCCTGAACCTCAAGGTACAGTTTAGTCTTTTCCGTCTTCCAAAGGGTTCACAAAAGGCTCAGATTCCTCTCTATATAAACCAATTTAAGGCCACAAGTGTAGATTAACTTGTTTTACTTTAGTTTTGGTTAGTCACTGAAAAGTACTGTTGATGTGAAAATACATTTTCTTTTTGAGCGTGGCAGTAAGTGTTTTTCTGTTACAGACTCTTACTGTTACCTTTATGTGAATAAAAGCCACACACAGACACACACATGCGTGTACACATTTCTGCTATTGACTTAGATTCAGAAGATCAAATTTTTACTGTTACTCTTTTGACTTCTCTTTACTTTTAATGTGTTTTTGTTTGTGAGATGAAGCTTTGGGTGAGAGTTTAACATAGTCTAGAGCAGAATTTCAATTTTGGATATCTCTTTGACTTTTTACAACTTTCTAGTCAACTGGAAACTTCACAAGGGAAAAGAAAAAAGAAAAAAAATGCCTCTAGATCTTCAACTGTAAGTTTCATGGGTCTATTTATTTTAAAATTGACATTTCAAGTATGTCTGTATTGCTTAGTATATTATTTCAGCATATCTACATCTATGTTACTAGATAATGCAACTGTCTTTGATACTTTGTACAACCTAATACAATATTATTTTTTGTCAATGCATGGTGGTAGAGTGTTCAGAGGTAATTGGCATCTGAGAAAGTATCTTTAAAAACCTAATGACCGTCTAAGTCTTATTGGCATTTTTCTTTACTTGTGTCAGGGGAAAATCCCTCAGAAGGGGCACAGAAAACATATAAAAGTTTTATTACAAAGCTGCCAGCATTTGACCTTAGAGCAGGTCCAATTGACAAAGAATCTGCGGGATATGAAACATTCTCATTACGATGTCATGGCAACATTACTCAAGTTATTAACTATCCAAGTGGGATGATGGATGTTATAGGGTGGTGAGGTCCTTGGCAGAACATATTGCCTAATTATCTTCTTTTAGTACCATCATACAGTCATATGCCTATGATCAAGTACCATTCAAGTGAATATGAAATGAATTCATAAGGAGAGAATATTTAAAGATCTTATCCAATAAAAGAGCAGATTAAATGTCAGATCTTCATTAAAGGTTCTTTAATCAAACTTCTTTTTGTGGTTTTATGACAAATCCTTCCATTTTGGCACTTGAACCAAAGACCTTTGTATCTGAAATGAACTATTCTGTCACTTGAGCTAAAGGGTAATTTAATGATTTTTAAAAGAGAAATTTATGGTCTGGTAGGTTAGACTCACGAGTAGCATCTGGAAAGCCTTTAATTTTAGTGTTGGAATTAATGTCTCATCTCTGATCTTTTATAAGCCCTTGAATCCCTGACTCAGTTTCCCTAGATGTTAAAAACAGAATACAGTAAAATAGTATGAATGCTTGTAATATATATGGTGATGTTTGTCAAGGACCACCAAGATTCTTAACAGTCTGTGATTGACTTAGATAATTCTGAAAAAATGCTGTGGCTTTAACAAGTTATTTACTGCAATTGTTTTAATTAGTTACCCAACTAGTTAATGTTGAGGTGAGTAAGTTTTAAAATGGAATGCCCAGTGGGATGTAATTTTATTCAGGCGTGCAGCAAAACAGACTTCAGTGCCTGCTTAGTCACTCAGTTGTGTCAACTCCTTGAGACCCCATGGACTGTAGCCTGCCAGGCTCCACTGCCCTTGGGATTTTCCAGGCAAGAATACTGGAGTTACCATTTTCAACTCTAGGAGAATCTTCCTGACCGAGGGATAGAACCCATGTTTCCTAAATTGGCAGGCAGATTTATTATCATTGTGCCACTTGGGAAGCCAAACTTCAGTAGTACTGTGTTTTTTTCAAATGAGAAGAAGGTTACATCGAAAGAAAGCCCTAACATCAAGGAGCTTCAGGAAGGCACACCCTAGGGAACTTCATGTAATCTTAAATACCACTGATGGGCGAACCTTTTAATCAAATATTGTGAGATATTTAAAATATCAGTTCCCAAATAATAGGCTGGTGCACTGGGATGACCCAGAGAAATGGTATAGGGATGGAGGTGGGAGGGGGGTTCAGGATTGGGAACACGTGTATACCCGTGGCGGATTCATGTTGATGTATGGCAAAACCAATACAGTATAGTAAAGTAAAATAAAGTAAAAAAAAAAAATCAGTTCCCAAATAATAGCATCACATTTTTAATTTTAAAAAGTCATTACATTGTGCTCAATTAATTTTAGGGGTATTTTCCTGCTGTTGGAATTAAATTTTTATTCTGTTGCCTAAAAAATAGTATCAGATCCAAATACAGCACAACTTTGACTCAGAGCGAGCTGATTTATAGAAGAATGATTTTGTGGTAATAAAATTAGAAATAATATATTATCTATTTACTTTCATGGCATTTGTTGTGGGAATGTAGAAATAAACCTGGGAAGTCAAATAACTTGGTTATCTGAAACCAAATCTATGTGTTGGTCAGTTCCATACCTTGGTGAATTGTATGCTTTCAAAGCTAAAGTTAAGTGTTTGCCTTATCTGAAAAGTTTTTGTGTGATAGATTATAGCATGAAAACAATTATATAGGGTTAAAATATGGGAGAAGTAGTTTTATTAAAAACTTTCATTCATCTATTAATTTTTATTGTTCAAAATGATTAAAGAAGACAATTTAGGTGGTTTACACACTTTATTTAATACCACATGAAGCAGAGAACTGAAAAATGAGGTGGGAGTTAAGAAGCTTTTATAGGATAAAGAATAAAGAACAAAGAAGAGAAAAATAGAAAATATCTGATTGGCTGCGGCCAGAGTCAACCTCGTTTAGAGTGAGAAGATCCAGAGTTGGCTTAAGCAGAGAATTTACAGAGACATCAGAGTTAACGTAAGTTTTGCTTTGCTGTTGTGTCATCCTAGGCAGAAGTCGTTCTATCTTGGGCCTAGAAATTTATTTCAACAAAATCATCTAGAACTAGTTTGCAGATGGCCTAACTATTGTATTATAGTGTTGCTATTAACTATGGCTTGACAAAGTAATAGTAAGGCAATTATTTAAGACAAAGTAATCAGACTCTGAATCATCAAGGCCAATGATTTATGCTCAATTGAGTATGCTAATTAAATTTTGTGTTTTTTTTGAAACCAAGAATTCATATCTGATAAATATTTATTAATTAAGATGTTTTGATTATTGAAAACATATGAATCCTGGATTCTTGGTAGACAGGTTTTGGTGCTTTTGAAGATCAAAGGAAATCAAATAGATTGTTAATATTGAAGATATTATAATATAGAAAATTTTATGAAACAATATTATGTAAAGACCTAAAATAGAAAATAATGAACAACTAGAATCCATTTGAATCACATTAAATCATTAAATCGAAACATTATTTTAATAGGATAGTGCTGCCTGGTGGCTCAGACAGTAGAGAGTCTGCAGTGCAGGAGACTTTGGTTTGATCTCTGGGTCAGGAAGATCCCCTGGAGGAGGGCATGGCAACCCACTCCAGTGTTCTTGCCTAGAGAATTCCATGGGCAGAGGAGTCTGGTGAGCTACAGTCCATGGGGTCGAAGAGAGTCAGACATGACTGAGCACGCACGCACACAAACATAGCTTACTGGTGTGCAGGATACGATGAAAGTCATTGTTTCAATACTTTTGAGATTCGTTAAACCACTTTATTACAAGGAACATGTAGCAACATGCATGCTTCATTAAGCAAGTTGGGGGAGTCATCCCATGGAAATTTCTTTAAGAATGCTGTTCATATTATTTTAAAACATAATGGCATCTAGGGATTTTAGCATGAACTGTGTTGTTCAATGCTTTGTTTTTCATCCCAACACTAAATGGCCTTCAAAGAGTCCTTTATTTTGCATTTAACAGCTTGTATAACATTTCTGTAAGTGTTTTTTTGTTGCTGTTGTTGTCATTGTTATTGAAATTAGCATTCTCACATGAGCATAAACGGTAACTTCTTTAGCTGATAGCAGTTCCTTTAACTTGTGGATTACTTCAGGAACTACACATACTTTCTTAGTTATGTTTTACCATGCTAGAAGAGTTATTTATTTGAGACAAGTTTAATAGCTAAAGATTAAGAAAAAATATAGTGTTTTAAGTGTAGTTTTGCCTTGACATTGACTCTATGTTCAATATTTGAAGATTAAAATATGATAATTTATGTTGTAAATGAAGAAAAACTAAAGCAAATTTATATGACAAGATAATTTTTAAATGACTTATTTCAGTAATAAAACAAGTTTTATTTAGACTCTCTTCTATAATCTAACCTTATCTGAGAACTCATCTTTTCTGCTTTACTAATACTGTCTAGATGAGCTGCTGATGAAGGAATTGGGCAATGTATTTTGAAATCCACTAGTAATTTTTTTTTTTTTTTGAGTTTTATGTCAAGAATCAGCTTCCATTCCCTCCCAATAGTTATGGTATACCTCAAACGTTAGAACTAGATTCTTTTGTGAAAGGAGGAACTATTCCCAAGATTGACATTTGACTTTGATGTACAAATGCTTTTCATTTCCAATGAATGCCATCATTTGCTTAAGGAGTGTTTGTTGGAGCCATGGAGAGACTCAAATAGTTCTAATATCAACAGTACCTAGAAAGTAATAATAGATGTTGGCCCAAATAGCTTATTAAGAAGAATGAATCATTTGCCCAGAGGTAAAAGATAAGAAGTCTGCAATGCTTCTTTAAGGCTCTTCAGTGCATTATCAATATTTTCCCAAAATTTGATTTGAAAACTAGGTCTTTAGTAGATTGTCAATGTTCATACACAAAGAATACTTGGTGTTGTATCAGCATCCACTTTATTGGTATAACCTTACTCATGATTTCTCCAGTGTTTTTAGTATACATAGAACTAATATTAAATATAATTCCTAAAAATGTTATTATCGAATGGTTGACTTTTTGTGAATCTTAACATTTTAGAAGAGAGTGGATTTCACTGAAATGGACTCACCATTCTTCATTTAGTGCCCTACTTAATATATACTCCTTTTTTTTTTTGTAGACATCTTACTGCATTTAACTTCTAGAATGTTGTGTTCTTATCCATCCACCATGTAGATAGATTGAAATTGTTTGTGGAATGAATGAGAAAAATAATTCACTGGCTATGCAATCCTGTTAAGAAAGCTAACATATATTTGAATTGAAGGAAGTTCAGAAACCACAGGACCAAACTTTGGGTTGACAAATAGAATAGTGAATTTTTCATTTTACACAAGCCCCTAGTCATCACGAACACTCTCCTTAATAAAGTTGAAAGAAGATGGCAAACTAACATCCAGGAGTACTGAAAGCCTCTTGTGATAGAGTTCAAACACCATATTTTATTGACACCTTTCTGAGTGATATTAGAAGCACAGATCTAGAACATTTCTGGCCAAACAACCATGATATACACTGCAGATTTGGAATGAATGCTATTAAGATAACATGTTTCTCTCTTTTAAGGGCTGACTAACCATGTGTATCACCTCTTCTACTTTATCATCAAGAATGACTGGGTGAGATGAGGCCAACAATTTTGATGAGCATTGATCTGTTTCAGAAATGAATTAAGTCAGAGATTTAAGGGCTCAGAAATAACTTTAGGCTTTCCCTTTTAAACTGATGATATCTCATTTTCTGAGTTCACAGATGAGAAAAGAGAAGCAAGGTTAAAAACTCAATTTAAGTCTGAAGGAGAATTTTTGTTTCCTTCTGTGTTGTATTTACCAGCCGATAATCCTACAGTGAAAGTTTATGTTTTCCAGCTAGTGAGAGTTAGGACAGAAATACAGACTGTTAATTTGAAAGTTATCCCTGTCATAATATTTTTTCATTTTGCTCCCTTCCTAATATAACTAGGAAAAATATTATTTTCATAAAATACCAGAGTGAACATAACCCTGGAATTCTAGTCTTATAACTACTTTCAGATGGAGGTACAAAAATGATACTTCAAAATGTTAAAAATAATCAACGTGAGTAAAAATTGGACTTTGAATATTCGACTGCAATGTTATTACTTCCTCTTGGTGGTGTGTTTCTAATTTCAGGTGCTGTGGGGGAAGGACAATCTCTACATGTATGTGATCTCCCAATATTGACTCCATTCGTTTAGAAGATCTATTTTATTTTCAGACTTAATGCCCTTGAGAGTCCTTAATAATTTCAAATTCCATCAGAAATTTCCCTACCTTCAAAATCATGTATAATGGATTCATTTCTTTTGATTTGTAAAGTGGCAGAGAATGTAAAATTGATATTTATCACAAATATTGCAAAACACCTTCATTAAGTCAATTACTAAGAATGGCTTTAATGGATAGTGTTTGGGGATCCATGGCCTCCATATATTTCTCCCACGGTCACTGTTGGAATTAGAGTGTGGCTGATTGAACAAAAGAATTAGTATGTGTAAACTTTTCAGCTGACCTATTCAAGGGGAATGGGCTATGAGAGGAGAGCTGACGAATGATCAAAACAGATTATAAAGCGAATGTTTAAAACTTGAAAATACAAGACAATTATTACAAACACTGAAAGCTTATAAAAGCAATATATTATAAAAATATTCTGGAGACACAGAAAAGCACATTTTAGAGGTAAACGAAGAGAGCAAAATGACAAAACAGAAAGCAAAATAGCAAAACTTAAAATTTAGGTGTTTGTATGTCAATAAATGTCTTCTCCAGTTTGAAAACCAACTAAGTGTCTATGTATATTACATTATGTTAAAAAAAGTCCTTAGAGTTTAGGGACTCTTTTAAAGTCATATATATTTCCTTGTATAATATTTGATCATTTGCTTACTTTGTAAATCGATTGTATTCATTACACTGTGTTAAACAGTTGTATCTCACCATTATATTATTATAATTCCGTTTAAACTCCCCAACAAAATATTGCTTAAATACAAGTATTGCCTTTCTTCCTTTTGAATTTTATTCAAGAATAAAATTTCAACAAGCCTACTGAATAGATCAGCTTTTTAGAAGACCAGGGCTTTCCTTGAAATAGAAAGTTACAGAGTTTTGCCTTTTAAAAGTTTCTTGAATGTACACATTATGGGTTGTTTCTCTTCTTTCATTATCAGAGACAGCAGTGCCTCCAGCCTAATGTCAGAGTCATCTGTTTGAACCAAGAACACTTTATCAAAGTCAGGAGGGTGAAATAAGGCTGGATTTTCACCAAGTGTATTTGTTAGGTTCTTGAATATTAAATCACAAGCTGAATCACTGTCTAATTTCTTTCTTACCTTTTTTTTTGTTGTTGTTGGAGGGGGCAAGTCAGGAAATGGCTCTGCAGAGATAAATTCTGAATTAGCCATTAATAGGTCACAATTTGTACAGAAACCTGTCTCTTTTCATCTTTCAAGATGAAGCTCATCTTCATTAATGTGATTTTTTTCCTATGAAGTTTCCGAAATTGTTCAAAGGCTAAGGAAGATCCATGCCTTGGGTGACTCAGTATATAGTAATCCTTGGAATATAGCAGCATAGCCTGAATAAAGGAATGTAATCGCTACATTGTAACACCAAAGTGAGAGCAAGCATCTAATTTGTGCACTCATGGGCTGTTAGGAGATTTTTGTTCCATATACCATTTTTTTTCAAATAGACAGTAAACATACATTCGATTTTCCACAGACGCTTCAGCACCTCTTTTCGCAGATGCAGTTGAAAAGGTTAGGACTTATTTCGCTGTCACTGTAGTCTAAGCTTTTTACCCTTCCTTTGGCTTGCTGACTATCCACTTGGAATTTGGCTGATTTCTCAATAAATTTCCTGTTCTAGCTGTGGGTTGCCAAATTGAATGTACTCTATGTGCTTTCTAATATTATCTCCAGGAATTGAACAATGACAGTTAAGAGCGTCATCTCAGCAGGGAGTAAGTAGTTTATTGGCGTTTACTCTCCTTAGAAATATATTAGGAAAGATGCTAGTGTTTTTGAAATATTGTCTGCATCTTGTTGCATGCCTTTAACATGTCCCTCCCACCAAATAATGATGACAGTGATAACAATGGGCTTCCCTGGTGGCTCAGACAATAAAGAATCTGCCTATAATGCAGGAAACCTGGATTCAATCCCTGGGTCGGGAAGATCCCCTGGAGAAGGGAATGGTTACCCATGCCAGTATTCTGGCCTGGAGCATTCCATGGCCAGAGGAGCCTGGTGGGCTACACAGTCCATGGTATTGCAAAGAAACACGACTGAGCAACTTCTACTTTCTCACCGAATAATGATAATAATAACAATAATAAAATTAAAAAAGAGAAAGATCTGTAATATTCATATGAAGCCACAATTAATTGCAATTAGCAATTTGTACGTACATCAGGAACAATTGATAGTAGTGGTCACAGTTTATACACTGCAGTGAGCTAGGGGTAGTAGTTGAATGTGCTTTGAACAAGGCGGTACTGCGTTGCAGGCAGACTCTTCACCGTCTGAGCCACCAGGGAAGCTCCTAGAGTGCTGTCTCTGGTCTTTTGAGCAGGTCTCCTTCTTGATTATGGTTTATTCTAATCGGGTGTGGCTGCATGCTTCTTCACGAGCTGCAGTGACTCGAGGGGACAGATTCTCACCCCTTTCAAGTCCCTATTTGGTGCTGGCTGTTCATTCTCAATATTGTTGTCCGGAAACCCTAACCCTGTCCCCTAGGAGCCAGTGTTAAAGTCTTGGTAACTCAAGTTTCCTCAAAGATAGAATCAGTTGTGGCTCCCCAGAGGAAACAAACTTGCCTCCCAGATACCCCCAGAAACTAACACTGTTTGTCTGAGTCCTGGAGCACTCTGCAATGAAACTGAGTTAGACACTGCAGAGGCAAGTCTGGGAGTTCATTACGTGCTCTGTTGCAGATCCAAACAGTGAGATCCCCATGGCTGTCTTCGGTGTATATGCACGGACTTATAGCATTTGAATTTCTTTCAAATCTAGAGTCTAAATGAGGCTGTGTTCCTCAGAAGCAGGTAATCGATGTCAAAAAGCAATTTTCTGAGCTGCTCATTAAACATCTCCCTGAAAGACTGAACCTCTGGAGCGAGGGAGAGGGGTGAATGAATAAAGTCACACACGTGGTTAACTCAAATCACAGAAGACGCAGGTTCTAAATTCTAAGGTAGAACAACCCTCTGATGAGGAAAGGTAGCATCTTTCAGAGAGGGAGGAGGTGGAATGTCCCAATCTAATACAGCCCACTTCTGGGGTCCTTAGCTTTAATTCAGAGTCTTCATTTTGTTCAGTCTTAGCTCTGGCTTAAACCATCAGCCGCTGTCTTCCCACTGAATGGGTTCCTTTTTAAATAGGTTGCAGTGGGTAACCACGGTGACCTCCCAGGCCTAAACTGTTTCATTCTTTACCACCAACTTTTCATTCCTTAGCTTGGAAGTTATCTCATAATTTGGCCTTGAACTCCAGGTAGGAGTATTTACCTAGACTCCAGGGACCACTAATCAGTGGTTCATAGTGAAAACTGTATTTTCAGGTAATTGGGTCTCATCTTACTCCTATGTGTTTTGTTCTACATGTTTATAAACGTTGTTCTAAGAAAGGTTATATTGGCTTCCCCAGACTACCAAAAGATGCTCATGGCCCCCCAAAAGCTGTATCTCCCTCTCCTCACGGTAAGACTGCTGCCTCTTCCTTCAGTAACTCTGGAGTCCTTTTATCTTGCAATCAGGCTTCATTCTTCAGTCTTTCCTAAATTAATTTTAGCTTCTTAAGTGTTTTTTTCTTCTTTCCAGGTGGACCATTTAAAAAGCCCTTATTGAGTTGTTACACCGTTGCTTCTGGTTTATGTTTTGGTTTTTTTGGCCATGAGGCATGTGGGATCTTAGCTGCCCCACCAGGGACTGAACCCACACCCCGCTGAATTGGAAGGTGAAGTCCTAATCAACAGACCACTAGAGAAGTCCCTCTTAGAGTCTTTTTTTTAAATTAAGGTAGAGTTTATCTACAATATTACATTAGTTCCAGGTATACAACTCAATAATTCAATATTTTATATATCACATTTAAAATTATTTATGAAATAACGGCCATCTTTCCCTGTGCTATACTATATATCCTTATAGATTACTTACTTATGCATAGTAATCTGTGCCTATTAATCCTCTGCTGTAACCACTAGTTTGTTCTCTATATCTGTGAGTCTGTTTTGGTTGTGTTCATTCCTTTTATTTTTAGATTTCACATATAAGTGATATTGTACAATTATTGTCTTTCTCTAACTTATTTTGCTAAACATGATACCCTCAAGGTCCATCCATGCTGTTGCAAATGGCAAAATTGCATTCTTTTTTTATGGCTGAATAGTTTTCTTTTGTGTGTGTGTGTGTGTGTATAATATATATATATATATGTGGAATACGTATGTGTATGTATACATATATATGTATGTGGAATATGTGTGTATACACACATGTATGTATGTGTATATTCACACACGTATGTATGTGCATATGTATATGGAATAGGCATGTGCATGTATACACACATGCATATATGTGTGTATGTGGAATACGCGTGTATACGCACATGTATGTATATGTATGTATGGTGTGCGTGTGTGTGTGTGGAGAGAGAGAGCACACTGGAGAAATAATTATCTTCAATTTTCCTCCAATTTCCTGCACAAAGTATGGGTAATGCTGAGATCTGTGACTTTGAAAACCATATTTATCTTTTTTTTAAGTTAAAAAAAGAGAAGTGGGATAATACAAGGGAAAAGACATCCCTTCTCTTTTCTTGTGTGGCGCTAGGGGCATACAGAGTCGCATCTATAATTCACAAGGCCCATGATTTTTGAAAGGAAATGATAGCTATTAATCTGGGCAAGCTCTTTTTGCAAACTTTGGGTATGTAGAAGAACTGAGGTTTGAATTTCATCTTTAACCCAGTGTTTCCATGTTAGAGTTGTAAGCAACTCTAGAGTTGTGAGTGTGGGTGTTAAAGAAGGATGTGGCATTTTCACAGTCCATTCTCTTAACATTTCAGTTTGGTAAAATCCCATTATAACTAAGAGTATTCCTCCACATGCTCAGGGCTTCCTGACTCACAATTCTCATCAGAAAATAATTAAGATACTCTACAGGTATTTCACTGTTCTCTTCAGTTTTATTGGGCAAATGCCTAGGTAGTGAAAGTCTGAGCTAGTTCTTGTTCCTTAGTTACCCTGGAATGTGATTGTTTAGAATAGCCATTGAAGAAAGTACACTAGTTGGTTAGGGCTGGGCTTACAAAGGGCCTGGAGTTATGAAAAGTTGGGGAAAGCATACTCAAAATCCGGGGCAAGGTCCATGAGGCTTAATCCCTCATTGAGTCTATGAGTCCAACATAACTAAAGACTGGAAAGAAGACTCCAACACTATCTGCCACAACACTTCCTCTGGGTTACTTAGAGATTAGCTAAATAAAATTGCTCTTTGCCAGCACCTCAGAGGCTGCTACACTCTGATCCCATATGCAGAATGATTACGAGTTTTTACAATGGGCTAAGCCAGCTGAGACTTGGTGGGTGGACTGCTCAGCAGTGCGGTTGGATCCATTATCAGGGTGTTTCCATAGACTAAGCCCTGCGCTACGACATTTAAAATCAGCAGGCCCGGCAAGCACACCACACCTCTTTAAATTGCAGCCTGCAGTGCATAAATAAAAGTAGGAATGGATTAGTCTTTTGGGGGCTCACCTCCAAGTGTAAATGCATTAGAAATTACAGCAAGTACAACTTTCCAAATTATTTTCTTATGTATCATGCTGTTCTTTATTCTATACTTTTAGCGCTTCCGCTTACTGACTTCCTTCTCTTTCCTGCTATTTCTAGTACATCTCCAATGATGTATTTTCAACGAGAATTCAATTATCTGGAGAGACAGATGTGGTAAATGGCAATTTGAGGACTATTTTTTTTTTCCATGTTGATTTCAGTGCTGACTCATGATTCTAGCTCTGGTGCTGTCAGGAGAGACTCACTGTCAACAGGCTGTTAAAAATGAAACCTAACAATGAGGGAGAATGGAAGAAACATCAAGTAAACCTCCTTGTTCTTACCGATTGCCTCATTTAATTAGCATCATTTTATTGAATTTCTAATAGAATGAAATGAGATTTTAATGCAATCTTATTGAGTCTAGACCTACTTCAATACATTAATTTATTATGAATCTTTCCTCAATAATTTATTTTGTATGAAGCTATACAACAAAAAGTTTCCCAAATTGTCAGTTACTTGTCAGCTTTCAAAATTTTCTCCTAAGGAGTTATTTGTAATAATGCAAAAAAGCAAAGTGAAATCACTCAATTGTATTTTGTTTACTCTTGTGTTAGTTCAGGTAGTATGAGTGCTTAAAATATTTATACTTGCTAAGTTTTCATAAGCTTGGAGACTGAACTTCAATTATATTAACCCTTTAAACATATAGGACAATGGCAATAACTATATAATCCTCTGATGCATCTGACGATGGGAAATCATAACAGGTTTCATTTAATGGTATAATCTGGTGAGTCTTATTGCAAATCTTATGCTTAATTTGAGTCATACGGTATGACTTTTTTCAGGGGAAATTTTTTTAATGTCTTTTTTTAGGGGAAATTTTTGGTTCCCCTTAAAAAGTCCTGAGGATGCTTTTGCCCATTAACTGTTTTTGATTATTTTATTCCAATGTATTCAGAGAATTGGCATAAGACTTCTCAATCAGAGTTCTTAATGAACTGCAAACATGTAGAGTTCCCTCTATTTTAATAAGGGGATAATAAAGCCAGAAATATATTTGGAGTTGCCCAGAGGAAAAATTATAAAAAATCAAATAATTTATTGGTATTGGGCTTCCCTGGTGGCTCAGAAGTTAAAGCGTCTGCCTCCAATGTGGGAGACCTGGGTTCTATCCTTGGGTCAGGAAGATCCCCTGGAGAAGGAAATGGCAACCCACTGTAGCATTCTTGCCTGGAGAATCCCATGGACAGAGAAGCCTGGTAGGCTACAGTCCACGGGGTTGCAGAGTCAGACATGACTGAGTGACTTCACTACTCACTATGAATAGAAAAGCTTTTGATAAAATTCACAGTGGTTCATGTGACTATATTTTTCTATGAAGTTTATCTTTAAAATACTTTTAAAATTGTATAAGTAATCTATTTTTATTATTGAAATGTTAAACCATAAATAAATAAATAAAAATCACTTATAATTTAAACCCAGAGAGCCACTATTGATATTTTAGGTAATCATGTAGACATTTCTATTGGTGTGTTTCAAAGAAGGTGAGGAAAAAACTGTTCATAATGTTTTTTAATGATTTTAGACTCAACAGTATATTACTTGTCAAGAAAATATCACAAGGAACATATTTTTTTAGTGATTGCACAGAATCTTTTTGTGTGGCTCTGCTAAAATGTATTTAATCAATCCTCAGTGTTGGTTATTTAGTCTATTTTACGTATCTTTTCTATTAATGCTATAAATATTGCTGTGACAGTCACTTTCCCCATAAAGTTTTGTGTACTTCTTCAGATGTTATGATAAATTCCTAGCATGAGACTGAATTCATATCTCTGACAAATGACTTTGAGAGGACTTCAGAATTTCAGGACAACCTATTTTAAGTCTTCCTACTTTGTTCAATCAATGAAATACTATTTCAATAGCTACTTAAAAGAACAGATTATTTGCGGGGGCTGGGGGGGCATGTTGCATGGACAGACAAAAAGGAAAGAAGAAGAGAATGAATTATTCTCCTGTTCCTGAATCCAGAGCGGAAGTCATTGCCCCTGCAGTGGGTATTACTTATGGAGAATCTGGTGTCAGGTGTTGTCCTGAACCTTGGCTAACGTTGTCTTCATTATCCCTGTTCACAGGTGAGAAAGACAAGTACTGCTGGATCTTAGCACATCACCTTGGCACTATGGCCTTCAGTCTCAGATTACTTGTACAGCTTGCACTACTATGTTAGTTTCTTGTGGTGGCACAAGTCACCACTCACATAGTGGCTTAAAACAAGAGCAGTTGATTCTCTCACAGTCCTAGAGGTCTAAAATCTAGGTGTTGGCAGGACTGCACTCCCTCTAGAGGCTCTAGAGGATAATTATTGCTGCCATTTCCATCTTCTGGTGGTTTCAGACATTCCTAGGTTTGTGACTGCGTCACTATAACCTTTACCTGTAATCTCATTGCCTCTTTTTTCTGTGTGTCTCTTACAAGCATGCTGTCATTTGATTTAGGGCCACGCGGATAAGTCAGGATGTTGTCATCTCAAAATTCTTACTTAATTATATCTGCAAAGACTCTTTTTCCAAATTAGGTAACATTTATGGGCTTTGGGGATTAGGGCATGAGCATACCATTTGGGGGATGTCATGCTGGACTCAGCATCAGAGAAAGGCGAGGCTCTCATTAGTCCCTCTCTTCCAAATCTGTTACAGCAGAAAGGAAGAATGGGACCTACTCCAAAGGTCACATTTCCTCTTGAGATCGAGGCTGAAGAGTGGAAGCTTAACTATAACTGGCATAACAACTTCATTATGCTTGTGGATTTATATTTAATAAAATAGAGGTTTTTTTTTTTTTTCTTTTCTGGATGGAATGTATTGACTGGTCCTAAATCACCTGGATTTATTTCCTGTTTTGAATCTCCAGGTATCCACTGGCTGGACATTGGCTACCTGGGGTTTAAAATGTAAAATTCTAAATAAAGTTTCTTAACTTTCCTCTCAGAGAAGGCAATGGTACCCCACTCCAGTACCCTTGCCTGGAAATTCCCATGGATGGAGGAGCCTGGTAGGCTGCAGTCCATGGGGTCGCTGAGAGTTGGACATGACTCAGTGACTTCACTTTCACTTTTCACTTTGATGCATTGGAGAAGGAAATGGCAACCCACTCCAGTGTTCTTGCCTGGAGAATCCCAGGGACGGTGGAGCCTGGTGGGCTGCCGTCTATGGGGTCGTACAGAGTTGGACATGACTGAAGTGACTTAGCACCAGCAGCAGCAGCAGATTTCCTCTAGGTGGTGAGTGTGAGTGTTAGTTGCCAAGTCATGTCTAACTCTTGGTGACCCCTATGGGCTGTAGCCTGCCAGGCTCCTCTGTCCATGAATTCTCTAGATGAAAATACTGGAGTGGGTAGCCATTCCCTTTCCTGGGGATCTTCCTGACTTAGGGATTGAACCCAGGTCTCCTGCATTGCAGGCAGATTCTTTACCATCTGAGCCACCAGGGAAACCCACCTTTCCTTTATAACCTAACAGTTTTGCTTCCAAGATACATAAGGTGTGGACTTAGACAAATTCTGTAGCTTTTTCGAAAGGTCTTATTGCCTTTTCTCCCTCTTCTAGTTATAGAAAGAAGAAAAACGAGCTAGAAAGACAGGGAAAGAACATAGTCTCTTTGCTGGCTCTGGGCTCCCTTTCTGTTGACAAAAGTCTCAATTCCCCGGTGATCCCCAACCTTTTTGGCACCAGGGACTGGTTTCACGGAAGACAATTTTTCCATGGACTGGGGTGGGAGGATGGTTTCAGCATGATTCAAGTGCATTACCTTTATTATGTACTTTGTGTTATTACATCAGCTCCACCTAGATCATCAGGCATTAGATCCTAGAGGTTGGGGACCCCTGGTCTGAGACACAGAACAGGTTCAGGAGCTTTGCAGGCTGGCTGTGCAGATGAACATCAAGTGCTCCCCTCAGAATTCTGAGGTGGAAGAGGTCTATGAAGCTGCCCCTCTCTAGAGTGGCGTTTTGAAGTAGGGGTGACAGTAATGCATAACCGACTGAGCTGAAGCTGGCTGACCCTAGTCTTGTGTCTTCTCCCAGGAGAGGCAGTTTATACTCTCCATTTGTTCGTGGGACTCTTCCTGAGATATTTTCTAAAATCTGGTGGTGCTAGTGGTAAAGAATCTGCCTGCCAAAGCGGGAGACACAAGAGATATGGGTTCAATCCCTGGGTCAGGAAGATACCCTGGAGAAGGAAATGGCAATCCACTCCAGTGTTCTTGCCTGGAAAAAGTCCATAGACAGAGGAGCCTGGTGGGTTATGGTACATGGGGTCGCAAAGAGTCAGACATGACAGAGTGTGTGCATGCGTGCACATGTGCACACACACACATACACACACACACCTTAATTAAACAGAATTATTCTCTAAGGCTCTAACATATCCTGGTATTATAATTGTGCAACTTAACTTTGGAGACAGGTCCATAATGGTTTTGGGTGTGGGTTATAAGAAGTTCAAGGGTTTGTACAGATTTCCGTTCTTTAGTTTTGTATCAGATATAAGTGAAATGAAGTGAAAGCCATTCAGTCGTGTCTGACTGTTTGTGATCCCATTGACTATACAGTCCATGGAATTCTCCAGGCCAGAATACTGGAGTGGATAGCCATTCCCTTCTCCAGGGGGGTCTTCCCAACCCAGGGATTGAACCCAGGGTCTCCCAAACTTCAGGCAGATTCTTTACTAGCTGAGCCTCCAGGGAAGTCTGGCATCAAATATATATGAACATTAAAAAGCGAGTTTTCCTATATTTTATTCACATTAAAATATTGGTTAGGCCATAAGAGTCCCTTTGGGTGTTTCCATTATATATTACAGAACAAATTTTTTGGCCAACCCAATAGTTTTTGTCTATGTGCCTTTTCATCTTTATACCTAACGTCAAGAAAACAATTCTTTCAGACTCCAGGCTTGAAAATTCAAAAAAAGTGATATGCTGACAAATATTGATAATTTTTTATATCAATAATATTTCTTTCAGGGAAGGCTAATGTGCTATTAAAAAAATACTATTGAAGCTTTCCCCTTCCACCCCCAATCGGTGCTTATTCTATTAGTTAATATGAAAGTTTGGCTTTTTTCCTTTCAGTTTCATTGAGATGTAATTGACATACAGCTCTTTATAAATTTAAGTTGCCCAGCTTAATAACTTGACTTACACATATTGTGAAATGATTATCATACAAATTTAGTTAATATCTATCATCTCCTATATATTTTAAAAAGTGGTTTTTCTTCCCCTTGTGATGAGAACTTTTAGGATTCACTCATTCAGCCACTTTCAAATATATCATATAGCGTCACTATAGTCATCATGTTGTACATTACATCCCTGGTACTTATTTATCGTACAACTGGAGTTTGTACCTCTCAACCCCCTCTTCCAATCCCACCTCCTCTCCCCTTGCCTCTGGTAACCACAAAGCTGATCTCTTTTTCGATGATTTTTTTTTTTTTAAGTATATGAAAGTGAAGTGTTAAGATGCTCAGTCATGTCTGACTCTTTGCTGCACCATGGAGTGTAACCCTCCAGGCTTCTCTGTCCATGAGATTCTCCAGGCAAGAAAACTGGAGTGAGTTGCCATTCCCTTCTTTAAGGGATCTTCCCGGCCCAGGGATAGAACCTGGGTGTTCTGCATTGCAGGCAGATTGTTTACCGTCTGAGAGAGATCATACAGTATTTATTTATATTTTCCTGTCTGACTTTACTTGGCATAATGCCTTCAAGGTCCATTCATGTCATCTTAAAGGTTGACTTCTTTTGAGAAAATTTTAAAATAGTAATGGGTTAAACAGGTAACTTGTTTCTCTCTTGTTTAAATCTGAGTTGACGTAGCAGCTCTTCTCCACAAAGTTGTGAGGGGCACAGGCTCCTCTATTGCTGCTGCTCTGCAGAAATTAGAGTCCACTAGACTTTGGCTTCTCAGGTGGTTAGAAAATCCACCTATCAGTGCAGGAGACTTAAGAGTTGTGGGTTCAATCCCTGGGTCAAGAAGATCCCTCGGAGAAGAAAAGGGTAACCCACTCCAGTATTCTTGCCTGGAGAATCCCGTGGACAGAGAAGCCTGGTGGGCTCCATCCAGTCCATGGGGTCACAAAAGAGTCTGACATTGCTTAGGGACTCAGCATAGGCTTTACTCCAACGGGGCAGGGCTGCACCCACTGCTGTACTGACAAACGTTTAACAGCCTCCTGGACAGAGGCTCTCATTTGTAGCATTTGCCAGTTTTCCTCACGTGCACACTCGCATCATGATCCATTTCAAGTTACTGGTATCATGTCCCTAAAAATGGAGACAGGACAAGAAACACATGATTGGCTCTCTTGAGCTGGTATGATGGAATCCAGCTCTTATACACCACTCTGCACCCTGATGCAGGGAGCAGATCTGGTTTTTCTTGAGGACACGGCTAGGACAGGGGTTCTCAGTCTCAGCATTGTTGACATCTTGAGCTGATAAATTCTCCATTGTGGGGGCTGTTCTGTGCATCATAGGATGTTTGGCAGATCCCTGGCCTCTACCCACTAGATGCCAGTAGTATTTCCCCTGTTGTGACATGTAAAATATCTTTAGACATTACCAAATGTCCCCTATGGGCAAAACTGCCTCCAGCTGAGAATTGGCTTGGAGGAAGGGAGAGTTGGCTCAGTATAAAAGCTGTGCAGTTGTTTTGATGGTCTTGCTCACATTCTGAGGCCAGAGAAAAGGCCTGATGTTTACTGTGAGCTTGATAAATGTCTTTCAAATATGGTCGATGCAAAGCCAACACTTTCACATATTTCTGGATAGTGGATTTATGCCTCTTGTCTGGCTGATGTGTGACAAGTGGAGTCCCTGCAGTCTGTTTAATATACAAGGCAGGGTTTTCAATGGTAGTTGAAACATTTTAAAGTATTGATTTTCCATAACTGGGTTATCTCTAGTGAAAACCATATATTGATCAGTTCTTTCATGTTTAGGTGTATAAAGAAACTGGCTGATTTAATCTATAAAAGGAGGAAACCCTTACATTGTTTTCTATGAGAACTAAAACACTGAACTAGAGAGAGGTCAAGAAAATTTATAGGTCTTGGTTGGGGGCTTTAAATGTCGATCAAGATATCAGCAAGGTAGGGATTTCCCTGGAGGTCCAGTGGTCAAGATTCCACACTTCCATTGCAGGGGGCTAGGATTCAGCCCCTGGTCAGGGAGCAAGGATCCTGCATGCGGCATGACTTGGCCAAAGAAAAGAGAAGAACCTCAGATTAAACAGAGTGAATGCTTGCTGAATTCATGGTTTTCATGATTTGGAGGAAAGATGTTAGAGATGTTATGGTGGGCAGATATTCATTTATTTAAAGGCTTTATTGATGGTGGGAAATAAAATTAAGAAATGTAAATATAATGGTTTTAGTATTAATTATAATACTAACAAAATATCAGTATTTATTAAGTTTCATTTTGTGCTAGTACATTCAGACTCTCATCAGTTGTGGTAGACTGAAAAATATGGCCACATGGCTTTGCAGCTTTACTGAGAGACGTAATCGTTTCCCCATCATTTGACTCTGTGCTGACCCTGTGACTTGCTTTGACCAACAGAATGTGGAACAGTAATCTAAAGTCCCTGAGACCTTGCCCTTTTTGTGTTTTCTTTCTTAGAATATTGCTGCCACCATGTGAAGAAGCTCATTTATGAAAAACTACATGGAGAGAGAGGCTGAGCTGTCAGGGCTGAGCCCAGACCAAACCAACCCTTCAACTCCATCCCAACACAACGTGAGCCCACATTGTTGTTGTTCTGTCTCTAAGTCCTGTCCGACTCTTTGCAACCCCATGGACTACAGCACGCCAGGCTTCCCTGTCCTTCACCGTCTCCTGGGGTTTGCTCAAATTCATATCCATTGAGTCAATAATGCTATCTAGCCAACCCATCCTCTATTGCCCTCTTCTCTTGCCCTCAGTCTTTCCCAACATCAGCGTCTTTTCCAATGAGTCAGCTTTTCTCATCAAGTGGCCAAAGTATTGGAGTTTCAGCTTCAGCATCAGTCCTTCCAATGAATACTCATGATTGATTTCCGTTAGGATGAACTGGTTGGATTTCCTTGCAGTCCAAGGGACTCTCAAGAGTCTTCTCCAACACCACAGTTCAAAAGCATCAATTCTTCGGTGCTCAGCTTTCTTTATAGTCCAACTCTCACATCCATATATGACTACTGAAAAACCATAGTTTTGACACTACGGATCTTTGTTGGAAAGTGATATCTCTGATTTGTAATACCCTGTCTAGTTAGAATGCCCTAAATCCAAAACACTGACACCACCACCAAGTGCTGTGGGAGAAGTGGAGTAACAGAAACTAATACACATTACGATGGGAATGTAAAATGCGGACAGCCACTTTGGATGAGACCTTGGAAATTTCTTATAAAACTAGACTTACTCATACCATGCAATCCAAGAATCATGCTCCTTGGTATTTATCCAAAGTCATTGAAAACTTATGTTCACACAAAAGTCTGCACACAGATGTTTACAGAAGCTTTTTTCATAATTGCCCAAATTTAGAAACAACCACCATATCCTTCAGTAGGTGAATTGTTAAATAAACTGTAATAGAGTCAGACAATGGAACACTATTCAACACTAAAATGAAATAAGCTATCAAGCCATGTAAAGACACAGAGGAAGCGTAAATGCATAAGTTAAAGAAATCAGTCTATGGTGGCTACATACTGATTCCAACTGATTCTGAAAAAGGCAAAACTATGAAGAGAGTAAAAAGATCAATGTTTGCCTGGGGTTGTGGGGAGGGAGGGATGAAAAGACAGAGCACAGAGGACTTTTAGGGTGGTGAGAATATTCTGGTATTATAATGATAGAAACATATCATTGTACACTTGTCCAAACCCATAGACTGCACAACACTAAGAGTCAAGTCTAATGCAAATTATGGAATTTGAGTCAAAAGGATGTGTCATGGTAGGTTAACCAATTGTAACAAATGTATCACTGTGGGGGGATGTTGATAATAAGAGAGAAGGTACCTGTGTGGGAGCAGAGGTATATGGGAAATGCCTGGACTTTCAATTCTGCTGTAGACCTAAAACTGTTCAAAAGGTACATTTAATTAAAAAATGTTTCAGTGTATTTGCACTCATATATTTCTTTCACACCCCTTTACCCTACCACCTACAAAACAGCTCACAATTATTTTTGTTAACGGGGGCTAAATAGGAAATTCAGAACATGCTATTTGTGAGAATTACAATGATAAATTGCTTTTCTTTTGACTCCCTGATACTGGTGATGTTAGTCAGCCTTTATATGCTCAAGCGAAAAAATGTCAGTTGCTCAGTCGTGTCCAACTCTTTGCAATCCCATGGACTATAGCCCGTCAAGCTCCTCTTTCTATGGAATTCTCCAGGCAAGAATATTGGAGTGGGTTGTCATTTCCTTCTCCAGGGGATCTTCCTAACCCAAGGACTGAACCCAGGTTTCCTGCATTGCAGGCAGCTTCTGTACAATCTGACCCCCCAGGGAAGCCCCAGCCACTTACATCCTCAGACCCTGGGTAAATGGCACTGCCAAGTGGCCTGCCCCTTCTCCGTCAGTACTATTCTAAGAAGATCTCTTTCCTGTCCTGGAATCCCTTTTGTGGTCTTGGAGGCTGTCTTTCTGTATTTGTTTTAATTTGTCTAATGAGGGAGATTGAAAAATCTTTCCATCTCCATATACTTTCAGACTATTTTTTCCTATCTTTGAAAATTACCTTTTCTTGTCTTTTGCCCATTTTTTATAGAATTTCTGGTCATTTTATCCTAGTTTGAAAAGTTCTTTGTATGTTAGGAGGATTAATAATTTATCTGTGATTATGTTACTAATATTTTATCTTCATTTATTTATCTTTTGATTTTGTCATGTAAATTTTATTGTTAAGCAATCAGAATTATTTCATTGCATCTGAACTTAAATAAGAGTTAGAAATCTTTCTCTAATCAGAGGTAATGGGTACAGAGTTTGTTTGGGGCAATGAAAAAGTTCTGGAAATAGATTGTGGTAATAGTTATATAACATTATGAACATAATTAATGCCACTAAATTGTACACTTAATGATGAATACTATGTTAGGTGTATTACACCTTTTGTATTTTTTTACAGTAATTTTAAATGGAGGTGGTTGGTATTTTCAAATCCTTTATGTTTCACCTGCAGGTTTTATAGTTCAATACACTCTTTTCTGTCAGTTTTGTCCTCTTCTGTGGCGTTTTAATAGACAGTTTTGGGGGAATAGGGGAAGGTTAGGTGCTTCTCTCTGTTTGCTTTCTCAGAGTACTCAATTTTCCTTTATTTTCTTCTTTCCTTCACTTCCTCTTCTCCTTCTATCTGATTATCCCTGTAGATGCAATTCTAGACTGCCACATTTGGACCTACAAGTTTTTGAAGCGTTAGTTGTTAAGTTTTACCCGACTCTTTGCGACACCATGAACTGTAGCCTACCAGGCTCCTCTGTCCAAGGAATTCTCCAGGCAAAAATATTGGAGTGGGTTGCCATTTCCTTCTCTAGGGGATCTTCCTGACCCAAGGATCGAACCCAGGTCTCCTGCAATTCCAGACACATTCTTTACTGTCTGAGCCACCAGGGATGCAAGCGCCAGGGGTCCTTTTTGTCCCTAATGCTGTTATGCATTTCGGCATTCGACGTTGGACTTTCTCCTTTTGAGGGTGACATTGTCACATGGTCTGTGCTTTGTCTAACTTCATCACTTTGCTTGTCACTTTTTCATGAATGACTGTGGCATTGACTGAGATTCTGATTGACCCATAGGTAGTTTAAAGATCAAAGCAACTGGCTTCTTCGTTATGTCAAAGGCATGGATTATATATGGTTGTGGTTTTTTCTCCTTATGGGTTTTATGGTTTTCTTAATTTAAGGTGGAGAGAGGAAGGGTGTGTAGGAGATTGGCAATCAGTAAGCTGCCATTTAGGGCTTCCTGAGTGATGCTAATAGTAAAGAAACTGCCAGCCAACGCAGGAGACGTAAGAGATGCAATTTTGATCCCTGGGTTGAGAAGATTTCCTGGAGGAGGGAATGACAACCTACTTTAGCATTCTTGCCTGGAGAATCCCATGGACAGAGGAGCTTGGTGGGCTACAAGTCCATGGGGTTGCAAAGAGTTGGAGATGACTGAACGACTAACACTTTCACTTCCAGTATCAGGAAAGTGCTTGAAACAATTCCTGGCACATGTTAAGCCCTGTGTACGTGCTAGTTAGAGATGAACATATGATAAAATGCAATGTAGTAAATTGAAAATTAAAGGTGGTGTATAACAAAATAGATGAGTGGTGATAGGGAAAGGGAAGGCCAAGATAGGTGATGAGAGCCCTCTTCCTCTTGGAAAGCTGTTCATAGGTTACGGTGGCAATTTGGAGGGACTCACATGTGTTTATCTGAAATTTTCACACTTGAGGAAAAGATACAAAATAAGTCTGTTTCTACTCAAATTTTGGATGAAGTGAACCAAGATGGGAAGGATTTGCTGTATCTTGCCATGCTCATGTAATTGTCATGTTTTATAATGGTTTTTTAAAATGTGGCCAGTAGATGATTCTTTAAGGTTCTGCTTATATAGAGACATTATTAAATCATAAACTAAACCTTGATAGTTACATGCCTGAGTAAGTATAGAATTTACTCATCAGACAACTGGCATTCAGAGGTAGATAGTGGGTCTAGAATATTTGCCTTTGAAAATGATGCTGAAACGTTTCATCATTGGCCTATCAGAGGGTCTTAATCAGGATCACAGATGATTTCTGGGGTCATCAAATGTGGGAAATGTTTGTGTACAAGTGCTTTTGTGCATCTGTACATTTTTCCTGGGAAGAGACCTTTCAGGTGATCATAGGGGTCTGTCCCAGCAAAGGTTAGGGATCACTGGTGAAGAAACTGCAATCATCTGATTTCCTAGTTACGTACATGAAAGTATTTCTTTTAAAACTCTTCACCATTTTAGGATGAGATATCTGAAAATTACCTTATTATATGTAAAAGGACAAGAATCAAGAGAATGAAATGCATACTATTTATGCCTAAAATGCATTTTTTTCTTTACTTGCTTTTCTTTTATATATTACTATAATGGCATTATATTAATTTTTTAAGTTTGGAAATCACCTCTGTTTACTATCATACTGCTAATGTTTGATGTTTTTTAAAAGACAACACATTTAAAGATTTTTAAAAATAAATTAGGTTCCAGGTAGATTATATTATCAAAGGATTTCATTTCAGGGTAATAAGTGGGGTGTTACATTTTTTAAAGAGGGCCCTAGTCTAATAGGATTGGGAACCATTCTGCTATGCTGTATGCAAATAAGTTCATTTGGGAAAAATCTAATATTGATACTTTTCAAGCTGTCTCCAGAGAACTTAATGATTTTAGGGAAGGAAAAAAATTATTTCTAGATAAGCTCTGTGTTTGAAGGGAGAGGTTTAAAGAAAAAAGCAAAATTCTATAACAAAGGAAGAAAAATGTAAATGTAAAAATGACTCTGTGTCTCTTTCTCTTTCTTAGTCTCTTTCTCATCTTTCTCTCCATCTGTGTGTGTGTGTGTGTTCAGTTCTATCACGCTTTATCTTTATATCATCCTATACACAGTGATTCTTGCACAGAGCAGGCATGTAATATCTCTGTTAATTGATTCATATTCTGCCCAATCACCAACTCTCTTGTCCTTATCCCCCCACAACAGGGTTCCATAGTACTGACAATGGAAGGGATAATAAGTGAATCTAAATTTAATCCCTTTTTGTTTAAACTAATCTCTCTCTAATTAATGGCTGCTCATTCCATTAATGCTAATGAATCAGGAGACTTCTCTACATCCGTGCAGGAAGCACTCAATTAAATCATCAATTTGAAAATTAGACGGGAGATCAGAGTCCAGCTTCCCATTGTTCCCTGGGCGACTTTTTGCCTAAAGAAAAGGGTGTCTGAAATACAAAGACTGAATGAAGCCTTCTCCCTCCAGTGCAGGCCTCTTAATTCTGGATTGTATCCTAGCTTTTTCCACACATTTTAAAATCCACGTGTTGTAAGGGTTCCGCACCATAGAAGATTACACAGAGGGACTCGACCCTCCTGAAAATCCATCCCCCCTCTCACCTGAGATCTGGTCAGGAAGACTGAGACTAGATCTGGGTGTGTGTACTTTGAGAAGCCCCCTCTGGGTGCCTTCTATGTCACAGACTGATCTCAGCAAGGCAGCAGTGAGCGGTGGCGTGAAGCGAGATCTTAATTTCCTGCCCAGGAACTGAACCTGGATGAGAACCAGGAATCTTAGCCACCGGAGCAGCAAGGGCTAGAAGCTAGAAGCTATTTTTCCCCCAGGTCTTTGCCCCCAGTGAAAAATGCATCGATCACAGAGGCAGAAACTGTAAGTGCAGGTACAAAGTTTATTAGAGACACAGCCCAACAAGAAATGGGAGAGCATATAGAGAAACAGTTTGTTTAGTTAAGAGAGAAACAAGGCAGAGATGCATACCCAGAGAGAGAGTGTGGGCGTCCCCCCTAGTGAGGAGTGTAGTAAAGAGGTGGTTAAGTCATTTATATAGGGCAGTTCTTCCACGTCTTTGTCTTTCCTTTGGGCCAATTATTCGGTTTCTTCTTCCTGACTTACCCTGGGACACTCCCCTGGGTGATGCACCCCTCAGCCACGACGGTCTCGAAGTGAAGGCTTCTGGGAAGAGCAATACTCATCATGGTCTGGTGTTATCCCCTGAATTTTGACCCACAAGAAGCCTTTCTGCGCATGTGTAGTGTCTCCCTTGTTCCGAAAGAGCAGGGAGGGAGATCCCTTAATCCTTTACTCAAACAGGGTTTTGTGTTTCTTTGTCCTTACCATGACTATTACCTCGACTTCTGCCGTGACTATACCTGAAGGGGTTACAAGAGACGAGGACTGGCTATTTATCCTGTTTCTGTTGTTACTTCCATTTTGGAGAGCAAAAAGGAGGCTGATTGTCCATGCCTTAACAGGAGCCCGCATATCTATTGTCCCAGAAAATGCTAACCATTATAAATATCCAGCCTGAAGCACCCTTCTTCGTGCCCCATGAAATGTAAACAGGAGGCCAGTTGTAAATGTCTAACCTGGAGCCCATCTATCTCCTACATCAAGATGACTTTCACCCCCGCAACCGCTCACACACACATCCATAAGGTGAGGTCCTCTCTAAGAGGCCCCTACCACAGCCATACAAGTATGCTTTCTTCATATGGCATGACTTAAAAAAAGAGGGAAACTTTTGTTCTTTAATTGTTTGGAACTTCACTATTTAAAGCTACTTTAAAGTAGCTGATAGCTGTGGAGTCATAGTACAAAATATTCAGTGTTGATAGCTTCATATGTAGAAAACCTTTTGGGCCAGGAGCTGTGCAGGGTGATGGAATGTACCTAAATGAAGGGCAAGGGACTGGTTTGCAGAGACTCCTGGGCCAGGTACTCAGAGACACCTGTATGTCACAGGCCTCAATAGTTAAATGCCAAATTAAACAGAAGTCTTGACATGCGTTTGCCATCTGTTGCCTAATTGAGATTTCCAAATGGAATTTTTAGTCACCTCCAAAAGGATCATTAAGAGGCACAAACTATTGTATATAAAATAAATAATGTACAAGGGCATACTGTATAGCACCAAGAATATAGCCGGTATTTTATAATAGCTATCAACGGAGTGTCAGAGAAGGCAGTGGCACCCCGCTCCAGCACTCTTGCCTGGAAAATCCCATGGACGGAGGAGCCTGGTGGGCTGCAGTCCACGGGGTCGCTAAGAGTCAGACACGACTGAGCAACTTCACTTTCTCTTTTCACCTTCATGCACTGGAGAAGGAAATGGCAACCCACTCCAGTGTTCTTGCCTGGAGAATCCCAGGGACGGGGGAGCCTGGTGGGCTGCCATCTCTGGGGTCGCACAGAGTCGGACACAACTGAAGCAACTTAGCAGCAGCAGCAGCATCAATGAATATAGCCTGTAAAAACATTGAATTACTATGTTGTACACCTGAAACTAATGTAATATTGTAAATTGACTACACTTTAATAGAAAAAAGTGTACATCTCAAAACCCCCAAGAAGAATCTAATTATGCATACTTCATGAAAGCACAATTAGTCAAGTCATACACCCTAAGACATAGCACCAGTGCAGACGGTAACAACCTGGTATATGAGACCAAGCTCTTGAGAGGTTAGCTCTGTCCTTAGAAGAGTGCCAGGACATAGGAGGTACTTCATAGATATTTTTTTTGAATGAACAAGTAAATGAACCTAATTGACATTTTTCTTACTAACCTCTGTGGATTTTATACATATTTCAAACTATATATTATTATTTTCTTTTTCTCCACTTTCAGTGAGACCTCAGCAGATAATATGCGAAATTTAGAATGCCTTGGGCAAGGATGATAAGCATGCCCCATCTCTATCTGTAAATGCTCTCTTGGTTTGGACTGAAAAGATACAGCCAAGAGGATAAAAAGGAAGAGACAAAGAAAAGTCCATGTGTACTTAATGTTTGCCAGTGCAGTAAATTTTTCCAATATATGGAGAAAAGACGAAGTTGCTTTAATTGGATCCAGTCTCTTTGAGTTCTCTTTCCCTATTGTTCCCTAAAATAAAGAAAGTGGGAGTGGGGACCTAGCCAAATGATGATTTAAGTTTAGTCAAATATTTTGGGGGATGCCAATTCAAGAGGTTGCTAAAGTTTATTTCTCTTTCCTTCATGGAGGTGCGTTTCCAACTCAGACACATGAACTGGACTGGAAGAGCAATCAGTTATAAAGAAAAAAGTGCATTTGGTGTCTGCCTCTGTTAGCTGGAAAAATAATCGAAAGCATGAGTGTTGTGTGGTTTCTGTAAAACTTCAAAAGTGTACGTAATCACAGAAAGGAGAATGCCATCTGCTTGTTGTTAAGGTCATGTTTTCTTTTCTTGCTTATTCTCTCAACATATTCAGAAAACATAGGTTTATAAAGAAAATTAATTATTATTTATGCTAGGTATAGATCAGCAAGGAATTTACTCATTTCCCTCTTTCCATTAGTAGCAGAGTGGTTGTAGATAATAGATTAGAACCATTTGGCATTTAATCACCGTCACCCACTCTTAGAAACTACTCACTGGCCAAAATAATCAGAAGAAACACTTTCTCAGAAAAAGAAAGAACCCATCTTTTGTATACCTAATAACATGCTGGCCGCTTTGCAAAGTTTGGTAACAATTGCTTTTGTTCTGCAGTGTGTAAGGGGTGCACTGTCAAGTAGAATTTATAGATCATTTGCTATCAGCATTCATCTGTCCGAACATCTATAGAATCGCTAATGTTCAGCGTTAAAGGCACAGAGTGGATGATACCAGACTTCAGAACTTTAACCTCAGACCCAGGGAAGTGCAGAGGCCTGCCCACGGTAATCCGGTTACTGACTGGCAGAATCGGGGCTGGAACCCAGTTCTCCTGATTCCTGGCCCAGTGACTGTTCCCACTGTGTGTTCTGTGTAGGCCGTATCAGTCTTTGCTAGAATAGAAGCGGCTCATATTATTCCACGAGTGGCTCATGTACACGTCACAAGCATGTATTTAGGAGAGATTGCATCCCAGGCCGCTTTAGATAGACCACACCATGGTTTCACATAGTGTTTATTCCATAGGTTACTTGATTAGTTGCTTTACTATTTTGAAGTAATAGCAAGCTCAGCCTATTAATTCCTTATTATTTGTGAATTTAGTTCAAGGTACTATGTATCAGGGGTAAAGAGTCTGCCTGCTAAGGCAGGAGATGCAGGTTTGATCCCTGACTCAGGAAGATCTCAAGAAGGAAATAGTAACCCACTCCAGTGTTCTTGCCTGGGAAATCCCATGGACAGAGGAGCCTGGTGGGCTACAGTCCATGGGGTGGCAAAGAGTCGGACATGACTTAGCTACAGAGCACAAGCACTGTGTATAAATTGTTAATGAGAATCAATTATTAGATACCAGGATTACAGAAGAAGCACAGGCCCTTGCCTTTCAAGAACCTACAGATGTGGTATTTAGAATGAATGGGCAAAATGATACTGAGTTGAAAACACCTTTGTTCAGATGCTGCCTTGAAAACAGTTTTCCTTCCGTTTCTTAGGCTATTTTTTTTCAATCTGCTTCTTCTTCTCCCTCTACAGGAAGTGTCTCCTAGGTGTTGGGGTTCCTTAGGGCTCTGCCTTAAATAATCTGCTCTATTCTCTTCCTGAATTATCTCATCTAATCCTGCAGGTTCTATTATTATCCATCAGAGCTCTTATTAGGGTCCAGGAGTCTGTGACTTCCCTAAAATTCTATGCAAACTCAGTGTGCCTGCCCTTAGCTTTTGTCAGGTTCACAAGACTGCAAAGCCCTGTGATGTGGATAGTTCCCAGGACTGCCGCCAGGGTACCACCACCACGTGGGGAGTCACAGTCTCTTGAGGCTTAAAGGGCACAATGCTTTTCACAGTCTCTCATCCCCTTCCCAGGCCTCCCTCCAACCCTCCCAGCCAGTTTCCATTCCTCCTTGTGTGTTTCCTATCTTAGTAAATAACATCACCACCCACCAGGTTGTCCCAGACAAAGTCCAGGGACTTCCGAGATCTTTCCTTCTCCCTCGATCCACACATCCGACCTAAGTCCTGTGGGTTCTCTCTGAATCTCTCTCCAACCCCCTCCCCTATTTCCAAAGCCACTGCCCCTCTCAGATGGCCGCATCCTTCAGTCGATGCAGTAGGCTCGGCGTTGGCCTTCCTCCTGTCTCTCTTCAATCCTTTCTATGCACTGAGGTTAGAGTGCATTTTCCAAAACAAGACAAGACCACACCACTGCCTGGCTTAAACCCATGAGTGCATCCCTGTAAACTCCAGGGTTCAACATTACAAGAAGTACGTAACCTTGCTGAAGTTGCTTCACCCTCCGCAATGTCATTACTTGCTGTAACCTCTCCCCGCTTTTGCCATGTCCTTCCTATACAGCTCCTTAAACCTCCGTGTTCTCTCTCATCTCCTGTCTTTGAGATTCTGCTTTCACCTCTTCGGCCATTCTCCCCTCCTCCCCTCTCACCACCTCCACGCCAGCCCTCTCCCGTTTCCCCCATTCTCCTCATTCACCAAGCTGACTGCAATTCGTCCTTTGGTCCTCACTTCCTTGAGGAGGCTGATCAAGCTTCACCTCCCTGCTATAGGCTCCCATCCCCCACACCCTCCCACTCAGTCGTTTAATCCCCAGGGTGCTTTGTTTGTCCCTCCTCCTCCAAGGGCTCCCCTGGTGTCTCAAATGGTAAAGTATCTGCCTGCAGTGCAGGAGACCTGGGTTCAATTCCTGGGTCAGGAAGATCCCCTAGGGAAGGGAATGGCAACCCACTGCAGTATTCTTGCCTGGAGAATCCAATGGCCAGAGGAGCCTGGCGGGCTACAGTCCATGGGGTCACCAAGAGTCAGACAAGACTGGGGAACTTTCGCTTTCCTCCTCCAAGGACTAAAAGCCTCGTGAGGGCAGGGCTTACATGTCATGTTTCCTATTATATTCTTATAGCATCTAGGGCAAGGTTCATACTTGCAGGCACTCTGTAAATATCTAGTGAATGAATCAAAGCCAGTTTGTATCAAACAGACAGTGAGGTGCAGGTAGAGATCTGCCGAAAGTCACGCCATTGGTCACACTGTCACCCAGTGAGTAGGGCTTGAGCTCACTGGTGAAAGGTGCATAGGGTGTGGCTTAGTCAAGACAAAGAGAAGAGAGCAAGACATGGGGGAAAATAGTATTAAATTATGAGGAAAGTATTTGAATTGACTCACAGATGAAAAGGCAGTTATGTGATCAGTGGAGAGAGGGGAGGCCAGGGAGCCTGGCTCACGGCTGGTTTACGTCTAGTGCAGGCAGCGGTTGGCCAAAATTGTAGGCGTTGGGTGGGAACAGTGTAGATGGCCTTGAATATTAGAGTGAGGAGGAAACTCAGTGAAGTTAGAGCAGGGGAGAGACATCATGCAAATGACGTGCCATTAGACGGGGGCAGTGTTTCAAACACTAGCCATTAGTGAATACCTTTGGGATTTTCTTCTACATATTGCTTCATCTTTCTCCTTTTATTATTCTTCTATTTAATTGGTCTATTTTCAAAGGAAATTGCATCACTGCTATACATGAAAAACAAACACCACTTGTCATTAATGGAAACAAACATAAAAAAATAAGTTGAATAAATAAACATATAGATAAATAAAAATAAAGAAAATAAAGAAAAAGAAAAAAATGGTGAATTCTAGGTAGGTACCATTTTCTGTCTACATTTCTAAGTCTGAAGTCTATTCTCTTTTGGACATAAAGATAAACAGATTCTAAAGAGGTGATAAAAATCTGCAACCAAACAAACCTTCTCCTTCGTGAACCATAACAATAGAGAGAAAATTAAGAAGGAAATTCGTGTCTCACTGTACGACTAGATATTATTTGGTTCCATATATGCTGTGCTGTGCCATGCTTAGTCGCTAAGTCGTGTCAAACTCGTTGCGACCCCATGGACTGTAGCCCGCCAGGCTCCTCTGTCCGTGGGATTTCCCAGGCAAGAATACTGGAGTGGGTTGTCATGCCCTCCTCCAGGGGATCTTCCCAACCCAAGGATCAAACCCAGTTTTCCCACATTGTAGGTGGGTTCTTTACTGTCTGAGCCACCAGAGAAGCCCAAGAATATTGGAGTGGGTAGCCTGTCCCTTCTCCAGGGGATCTTCCTGGGCCAGGAATCGAACAGGGGTCTCCTGCATTGCAGGTGGATTCTTTAAAGCTGAGCTACCTGGGAAGCCACATAAAAAAAATCTCCACTTCCATCAGTGTTACCTGCCCTCACTTTGGATAGCAGTGGTGTAGGGCCAGGACCTGCAAGCTTTTTCTCCACCTATTTTAGGCTCTGGGGCCATGCAGCCTCAGTTGCAAATACTAACTCTGCTGTTATAGCATGAAGACAGCCAGAGATAAAATACAATTAAATACATGTGGCTGTGTCCCTATAAAACTTTATTTCTAAAAACAGGTGGGACTTTTGGCTGGTGGGATGTCCAGTTGGCCCTCCATAACTGCAGGTTCTACATCTCTGGGTTCAACCGAGGATCAAAAATGTTTGAAAAATAAAAGTTCTAGAAAGTCCCCAAACATAAATATGTAGCATTTGCATTGTGTTAAGAAGTTTTATAAATTATGTAGAGGTGATTTCAAGTGAATGGATGTGTCAGAGCTTATGCAAATATTATGTGTACAAACATTATGCAAATATTATTATGCATGTGTTATGACATTTTATTTGAAAGACTTGAGTAACCACAGATTTTGGTAGTCGGGAGGGGGTTCTGGAACCATTCCCCTGTGAATACTGAAGGATGACTGTAATGTGCTGACCCTTGATCTGTATCAGTGGTTTACAAATTTATGGTGTGGTAGGGATTACTTACAGAGAAGGCAGTGGCGCCCCACTCCAGTACTTCTGCCTGGGGAATCCCAGGGACAGAGGAGCCTGGTGGGCTGCAGTCCATGGGGTCGCTAAGAGTCGGACACGACTGAGCTACTTCACTTTGACTTTTCACTTTCATGCATTGGAGAAGGAAATGGCAACCCACTCCAGTGTTCTTGCCTGGAGAATCCCAGGGACAGGGGAGCCTGGTGGGCTGCCGTCTATGGGGTCGCACAGAATCGGACACCACTGAAGCAGCTTAGCAGCAGCAGCGGGGATTACTTATGGTATGCACCGAATTGTGTCCTCCCAAAGAAAGGGCTTCCCGGGTGGCACTAGTGGTAAAGACCCACCTGCCAAAGCAGGAGACATAAGAGACATAGATTCTCTTCCCCAACAAGGGGAAGACATAGGATCTTCCCCAACCCCAGGGAAGATCCTCTGGAGGAGGAAGCAGCTACCCACTCCAGTGTTCTTGCCTAGAGAATCACGTACAGTGGAGCCTGGTGGGTTACGGTCCATAGGGTCGGAAAGAGCTGGACACTACTGAAGCGACTGAGCACAGCACAAAGAAAGAAATATTGAAATCCTAACCTCCAGTACCTCAGAATGTGATGTTATTTGGAAATAGGTTCTTTACAGAAGTAATCAAGTTAAAAAGAGGCCATTAGAATGGATCTTAGTTCAATATAATGGATGTCCATGTAAAAAGGGGAAATCTGGGCTCAGAGACAGACACACACAGAGGGAGGTGTGAAGACATAGGGGGAAGTGGGCATCTCAAGCAAGGAATGCCTGAGGCTACTAGAAGCTGAGAGAGAGGGCTGGAGGAGATCTTTCCCTTGTGCCTTTAGAGGGAACACAGCCTTGCCAGTAGACCTCCGGCCTCCAGAACTGTGAAACCAGAATACACTTCAGTTGTTCTAAGCCACCAAGTTTATGACGCTTCATTACCATAGACCTAGGAAATTAATATAACCTGTTTTTTTTTTAAATATAAAATTTGGGGCCCTACCTAAGACCTACTGTATGTCTAGGGACCAGGCATAAGGCTTTAAAACTAAATCATCATACCTGCCACAGTTGATTCTAAGCCCATGGTTGGTTCAAAGCCCCCTGGTCTTCATGGCAGAGCAGAGACGGCAGATTGGTCTCAGACCACCTAAGGGGAATCAACTGTAACAATCCATATGGGTGGTGATGCGGGGCTCGATTAAGACTCAGGAACTTGGACTAGAAAGGAAGGTGCTTTGATCAGTCTGATAAGAAAGGCACAGTAAATGTTTGGGGAACAGCAGTTGGAGGTGAAACAGATGCACTTGCCCATCCCAGAGGAAATTGACTGTAGGGGATGAAACATCCACATGAGGTCTGTGTTAGAGACAGATGCTTTAGGATCATCCCCATATTTAACACGAAAACCAGTGAGTGCTCAAAGGGAGAGGGGAGGAGAGAGAATGCTCTTTGGGACTCGATGCCGTGATAGATGGTGGAGGGAGAGAGAGCCAGAGAGGGAGAATGAACAGGGACGGTGTGATGGAGGAGGAGAAGTTATCATCAGGGCAAGGGTTTTTAAGAATAAAGGAGTCATTAGAGTCAAATTTTATAAAGAGATCAAAGGAAGGGAACATAAGGAAGCAGTAGATGTGGCGGAGAAGGCAATGGCACCCCACTCCAGTACTCTTGCCTGGAGAATCCCAGGGAAGGGGGAGCCTGGTGGGCAGCCATCTATGGGGTTGCACAGAGTCGGACACGACTGAAGTGACGCAGCAGCAGCAGCAGCAGCAGATGTGGGATTCATGATGCCTTGCCAGCTTCGAGAAACCACCTTCAGCAGAGTGTGGAGCAAACTGATGTTTGTAAGCGCTAAAAGTTTTGTTGTAAAAGGAAACGGCAAACATGAGGGGGAGAGATGGCTCATTACACATTCCCCCCCATCCCCAGTGTGGGAGATCTGTGCCTGTTTGAAGTCAGAGGAAGAAACCAGTAAAGACACACTGAAAATTACTAAGAGTCTTCAGAGGGAGTGTGGCCCTGCCAACACCTTGATCAGAAGTGGATTCCCATTCCCACTGGAATGGAACTGGGAGGGACTCTTTGCTTCTCAGTATTGTTCCTCTGTTCCCAGTTTCTGATGGGGATTACTAGTCCTTTCTTCCACCCTCCCTCCCTCTGCACCTCCTTCCTTTCTTCCTTTCTCTCAATAGGATCTGTTTATCAAAGCCTGCCATTTCTTTAAAAATTTTTTTTCGAATCTTGTCTTTTATAGTCCAGGCAATTTTAAGACGGGAGTTGCATTTGTCTGGAAACGCCTTCTAAAGGCTCTGAAATATTTATTCATTATAATTCCCTGAAAAAATGTTGTTCATATTAGTTGATCTCTGTCTCTCTCAGTTTATCTTTCTACTTATCTAATACATATTTCATCTAAGGAATGATTTGAGGTGGCTGTTATAAAATGATTATAAATTATAAATGGATAGGTGTAAACATTTATTACTCAGAACAATCTAAAAATGAAAACTAGAAAATGACGGATTAATCATTTTAGTCATGAAAACGCATAACAAGAAATTCCAGGATAGAACCCACGTTTGACAAGAGAGAGAAAGACTCAAACAGGCTTTGCTCCTGGCCGACTGGATGGACGCATCTGATTTTACCAGTTGAGGATAAGACAGAGCTAGCTGAAGCTCAGGCCAGAAGAGATGAGGTACACCATGGAAGCCCGTGTGCTTGATTATGACATCAGCGACTAGTTCTAGACTTCAAACACATGGCTATGGAACAAAAAGGGTTTTAGCGAATTTTCTCAGCATTTATTCCAGTACTGACATGAAGCAAATGGCAAAAAAAAAAAATTTTTTTTTGAAGCCTAAAATATTAATACAAAATAGATAGGGTCAAAGAGAACAGAAGATGCAAACAGCCCGCACACTAAGCATTCACCAGTGCCCTGCTAGGGACCATGTGGATTTTAATGCCACTCCAGAGCAATAAAAATGAAATGTCCCACCATCTTAAAGGTTTGGGACTTGTAATAGAATAAGCATTTGATTAATGAAACAACATGTACTATAAAGAATAAGGGATCATAAAAAGCTGGTTTTTAACAGCCTAAGTACCTTTTGCGGCTTGAAGTTCTTTATCACCTTGTAAATCACTGCTGGAGAGAAATAACCAAAGTGAGACAAGGCCAACTTCCATTACCAGTCTGGCCACCTTGGGGCTTTGGCTCCGGTTTCTCAGCCATATTCTCTTTGCTAACACTCTGCGGTACCTTGCCTTTATTATGAGGAAAGGAAGGCTGGGTCACTGTGGTGACTCTGCTTTTAGTAAATGTCTCAGAACAAATATGCCCCCTCAAGAGGCACCTTCCTCCCCCTCGATGTCTCTGTTCCACCGTCAAGCATGCCTCCATTGGTAGAAATGAACAACCATGGGTATTAGCCAGCCCGGACCCCCAAATCTTGTGGCTGACATCAGCACAGATTAATTTGTCCCAGGTTGGTGTGTGGGTTGGCTCTAGTGGAGCTCAGGTCCGACCCTCATGCCTTTTATGTCCAGGGTGCAGGTCAAAGAGCATCCGCACAGGGGCAGGCTTTTCCTCACGGCGCAGGAAGGAACCCAGGAAGCTGAGTCAAACATCATGAGCTCATCGGGAACTTCTGAGCAGGCGCGGTAGACTTTACATCTGCTCACGTCCAGTGGCAGAGGCAAGTCACATGGCTAGGCTCAAAGTCAAGGGAGGGAGGAAGTGTATCACCCACAGCAAATCCTGGCCAGGCTGAGGAGGTAAGGATGAACTGGGATCAACTCATCCCATTCAACATACTGTGGATGATGCAGGTAGGCTGGTCATGCAGTCATGTAATTGGATGGCCTGGATCTTCACCGATGATCTCTGAGGTCAAAGTGGGTGTTCTAGAGAGGAGAGAGGTGCTCTGTGTGTGGTGTATCTTATTAAAATGTCAGGAAAGAACTCCGACTTTCAGAACTTTGACTCAGTGTACAGCCTTGACATCAAGCAAATTCTTGGCAAAAATAGCTAATTGATACTAGGAGCTGTGCTAAGCAGGTTAAACACATGATTTCATTTAGTTCTCGCAATTGTCTGAAGTGGGTCTTTTTATCCCCATTTTTCATGTGAAGGAACTGAAGTGTAGAGAGCAAGTTGCACAAAAAGACAGCGTGCGAGGCAGTCCAGAGCTGGGGTTTGAATCCATATATGTTGGACTGCAAATTATTGTGCCACACTGGAAGATGTCTCAGGTTTAAACTTGGTGAGAAACTGACACTCAAAATATATGTGTAAAATTTTGTCTCATGTTCATATCCTTTGATTCTCAACAATTACACTTCAAGGGATTTATCTTAAGGATAAATATATTTATCCAAGGGATGATATATTTTGATATAAAAAAGGTGTTCTAAGATTGAACATTAATATAAAACTATGGACTTTGAATAATAATGATGAGTCAGTCAGTGTAGGTTCATGAATTGTTAACAAATACACCACTGAGGTATGGAATGCTGACAGTAGGGGGCGCTGTGCATGTGTGGGGACGGGCTAAATGGGAACTGTGCTTTCAGTTGAATTTTACTACGAACCCAACCGTGTTCTAAAAAAAATAAAGTTTATTAATCAAAAAAGAAAAAAAGTAGGAGAATGCCATTGCCCACAGAGTGGGTAAAAAAAGGTACTTGAATAGCAATGCTCAAGGTACTTGAATGGCAATCCTATTTATAATGGAGAAAAACTGGAAATAATCTGAAGGATTATGTATAAGGGATTTGTTAAGTAATATGATACATCTGGAGGTGGCTGTAAAATTACTGCTTAAAAGAATATTTAATGTCATTGAAAGTGTGCACAGTGAGAAGAGGAGACCTTAACAATATGCATAGTGCAACCACAAATTTGTAGAGAGAATAGTCATATATGAACTGCAAATAATTCTGGGTAACATATATGTCTTTAGGTGACCCACCTCCACATTCCCACCAAATTCATCACATAAAAATATTTTGAATTTGCAGCTAGAGACTTGTACTCTCTCAGCAACACACACTCTTCCAAAATGGTCTTGTAGCCAGATTCAAGCTGGGAATATCTTACTTTCATCCATTCCCTGGGAGTACCACAGAGCAAACTGAGCTTCTGAGCATGTCCTCTCTAGACCCCAATTTGGGATCCAGGGATAATAGGTGTACAAGGGGTAGATGGTCTTGTGGGAATTGAACTTGCCCTTGAATGGTGATTATTACTTGTTATTGCTTCCTAGAGTGAAAGTGAAAGTCACTTAGTCATGTCTGACTCTTTGTGACCCATGAACTACAGTCCATGGAATTCTCCAGGCCAGAATACTGGAATGGATAGCTGTTCCCTTTTCCAGGGGATCTTCCCAACCCAGGGATCGAACCCACGTCTCTTGCATTGCAGGCATATTCTTTACTAGCCGAGGCACCAGGGAAGCCCAAGAGTCCTGGAGTGGGTAGTCTATCCCTTCTCCAGCAGATCTTCCTGACCCAGGAATCAAACTGGGGTCTTCTGCATTGCAGGCAGATTCTTTACCAGTTAAGCTGCCAGGGAAGCCCTCTTCATAGATTTGACATACTTTATTATGAACATTTTTATTATAGTAAGACACATATAAAACTTACTATTTTAACAATTTTTAAGTGTACAATTCAGTGATTTGGTATTTAGTACATTCATATTGTTTAACCATCACCAGGGATACTTAAGTTTGTTGTTTATACTGCTTGTAGAAGTCATATATATTCCTCAAAGCAAATGATAAAAATAATCTATCTTCCCATCTCTTAAGCATATAATTTTTAAAAATTGAATTCATATTTATGTGTTTAGATATGTATACACACATGGCTGTATGCACACAAGCATGCTTATAATGTTTTACATAGACTAATTACAGTAAATGCATACTTTTATTGAGCCCTGCACTCCCTTTATCTCCTGTTTTGGGTGCAAACTTAGATGAGGCAACAGGAACATAACTCCACGTGGGAACACTGTGACACATAGTGTAACACTTAAAATTGGTTTTGGTTTTAAACGAGAAGGCAGACACCATTGGCTTTAAAAGAACACTTGTTTGGGGATTGAGTAGCTAGCATATTTGTCAAAAAATAATAAAAAATAAAAAACTGAACTAGAACAACAACCACAAAATCCAGAACACTACACCTCATTAATGTTTGTGAGAAAGGGGAATATATTTCTCACCAGCAAATCCTTCTCAAGGCAGAACAGACAAGAAATAAGAACTGTGGTTATTGACTATTTGTCAGTGGTAAAACTTTCTCCAGCTTGAAAGCAGTGCTGCAGACTCCCTAATAATCGTATTGCTGAGAGCTAACATTTACTGAGTGTATATCAAGCATTTTCCTACCCAAATCATGTTTGAGGGGCATTTTTGCAGCAAGTGATTTCAATGTTTTATTGGTCTAATTTATTCATTAAGTTGCTTGAAAACATTGAGTTGTTCTAGATCAGGTTTTTCTTTTTCCAGTGAAAGGGAATCTGATAGCTTAATTTAATCTGTTGAACTTTTTTTTTTTCTTGAAAAATTAACCCATGACCTATTGGATGATCCTAAAGTCATCTAGTCTTTATTATAATTTTTTCTTATATAAGATAGTAACATCAAGTTTATTTTAACCTCAGGATTCAATTTGGTTTCAATGAGCAATTTAGGGCACCATTAGAGTGAAACAAGAATTTAACTCAGAGTGGGTAGATAATAACTGATTTCTAAAATGCTTCCAAACAGCTATTAACTTTCTAATACTATGTTAAAAGCTTTGCCAAACTAATAACAAGTCACTGTGTTTATGCAATTATTCTGAGTGCTGACCCATTCGCAACTCTTGAGGATACAAAACTCTCATTTAAACCTCTGAAGTTTTTAAAAAATGTAGTCCTATTGTCCAAATATTATAGCTCTATACTTATAAAGTATAGACAAAAGGAGACCAGATGAATTTGACAAAGATGTTGGAATGGAGGTCCTGACAGTCACAGTTTATATTAATCAAAGTGAGTCGCTAAATCCAAGCAGATAACACAATATTTTTGCTTTTGCAACAAAGTAGAGAAGACTAGATAATTGTTAGGCAAGGAATTGTCCTCCATCTCCAGATGAGGCACCAGAGGCCCAGAGAGGTGAAGTGCTTTGTTGAAAGCCACTCGGTGGGTGTTGTCCCTCTGACCTCTGACTCTTGGCATATGACCATCTGTTTTCACTAGAAGAACATCTGAAGGAGATATTTTGAGCTTTTTTGGAAAGATCACCGCTCTCTAATATTCACCCTTATTGAAAATATCTTTGTTTGGAAAATCTACAGTAACTTGGATGGAAATGAACCTGGGAATCATCCAAGTTAATGTTCCATATGGAAGTCAACTACATCCTGGGCTCACCTTGCACAGGTAAACCTTCTACAAGTAGGTGAAGGTTTGAGAGCGACAAGTATTAAGAAAGAACAAGTGTTGTTTTCCAGAAAAAAATGAGAGGATCTGTTGTTCTTGTCTAAAGTAAAATGGATTTTATTAATAACTGTATTCACAGCATGGGAGCATATGTGCTCATTTGTGTCCAGCTCTTTGCCACCCCATGGACTGGGGCCCGCCAGCCTCCTCTGTCCATGGAATTTCCCAGGCGAGAACCCTAGACTGGCTTGCCATTTCCCTCTTCAGGGGATCTTCCCTACCCAAGGATCGAACCTATGTTTCTTGTGTCTCCTACATTGGCAGGCGGATTCTTTACCAACTGCACCACCTGGGAAGCCCATTCACAGCATGAGGAAAAGCATAACAAGGGAGCTTCATTTGCTGATGGATGATGACCCTTCACTAATCCATATGGTCCCCATTCTAACTGCTTGTGGACCGTGTAATCGACGTGCAATATCACTAGCCACCTCGCGGTTTAAACTTAGAAGGAAAGTGAAAGTCACGACTTCAGCCCTCATCACTTTTATCCTCATTTTTCTTGTCTTTGATGATGAAAAAGTGCACAACCTCAAAAAAAAAAAAAAAAAAAAGGTCCAAAGTGAGTCGCTGAAATCACTGAGTATTGTTCAGCTGTCTGGTTTCATCCTCTCATAGAGAACACAAGAGTGATATGGATGCAACTCATATATAATGCCCTCTTTTCTCCTGTTATGTAAGCATTCCAAAAAGGGAAACAATGTTAAAAATTGAACCCAGAAAAGATGCATCTTTATGAATTATGATTTAGCGGCAGAGTCACTGCAGGGGAAAGAGAACCTGTCATTCTTACCCTGATGGTACTTGCGATAAAATACAGGAGGATGTGGCTCTGCTCTCCTTGATAAATTGAGCACTAGAAAAGCCATGAATGTGGAATTATCTAGCACATGATAAATCTGCTGCGATAAATAAGAATCCAATAGTCAGGAGGAGTAGGAACTGCGTGAACCAAACTTTGCTTCAAACTCTGCCCCTCTAACTTTGGGTGGGCAGGATTCCAGGCTCTCTGAGGACCGTAAAATTAGGCTCTTTAGTTCATAATTAGTACCACAAAAATCCTTGCCTGGAAACAAAAAGCCATGGACCATGCAAGTTTCACCTTTAAAAAATATGCCCAAAGGGTTCGTCAAGATAAATGTGGAGTTAGTTGAAAATTTGTTGTTCCTTTCAAATTATCAGGGTGGCATCATCTTCCAGGGACTTCCCTCATAGCTCAGTCAGTAAAGAATCTGCCTGCAATGCAGGAGACCCGGGCTTGATTCCTGGGTTGGGAAGATCCCCTGGAGAAGGAAATGGCAACCCATTCCACTATTCTTACCTGGAGAATCCCCTGGGCAGAGGAGCCTGGCAGACCATAGTCCACGGTTCGCAAGAGTCGGACATGACTTAGTGGCTTAAACCACAACCACCACCACTGTCTTCTAACTGACATTGTGAGAGATTATGTGTAGGAACAAGATAAGTCTTTTAAACATGCTTTTAATTTGCCTCTGCAAACCCTGTTTTGGCATCCAGGCACACATGAAGATCATATTTTAAATTATTTGCAAAATTCTAGAAAGTGTAGTCAGAAAACTCCAGTTCTCCCCTTCATAAATAAGCTAATCAACAAAGATATATTAAACACCCCCAAGACTAGCAGCTCATTAATATTTTTATGACAACAAAAGGAGAATTTAAATTCAGTTCAATTTATTAGAGTACTTTTTGAACAAACTCAAGGATTCAGAAGTTTGTTCATAATAATTTCTGATTGTTGAAAATGTGACTCTCGTGATTGAGGTGAGCAGGAGTTAAATTAAGTGATATTCTGTGTTGTTATAAGAGAATTTCTGATGCTTAAGTAGGTTACTGAATGGACAGATCAATACCAAGTGCTTCACCTCCTAAAGGCTGAATCAGTAAGAGTAGCTGGGCCTGCAGGTGAGGCACCCTCGATATGAGAAAGAGGTTGTAAAAGTTCTGCAAATAAGTAGGAGAAATAAACACAAACAGTTTATTAAGGATAAACTGTTTGTGTACCACATGCTTAGTCACTTCAGTTGTGTCTGACTCTTTATGACCCCATGGACCGTAGCCCGTTAGGCTCCTCTGTCCATGGGATTCTCCAGGCAAGAATATTGGAGCGGGTTGCCATGCCCTCCTCCAGGGGGTCTTCCCGACCCAGGGATCATGCCTGCCTCCCCTGCATCTCCGTCTCCTCCATTGGCAGGCGGATTCTTTACCACTGAGACCAGCCCGATCAACTGTTTATGTTTGTTTAAAATATTACTGCATCATGTTATTCAGTATAGCTACAAAAAAGAGAAAGTGCTATTTTTCATAGCTTGATGAATTACAAATGCCCCTCCTAATGGGTCTCTTTTACTCCCTTCTTATTTTCCATTGACTTCAATCTTTGGTGATAAACCAGAGCAGAAATGAACACACTTCTTCATTTATTTCCATACGTTTTCCTCCTCATCCTTATTGATTGTGAGCCTGTGGTCTGTGCTCCTTGCCTCAGTGACAGGATATCACAGGGACATTGGTCTCCTTTGATTTAATTTCCAAATATCTGTGACATTAGGCAACCAGACAGAACTTCAGGTAAACCAAGAGAAGAAAGGGATTGTTTCTCTTTTATTCCTAAGACTAGAAATTCCTCTGGATGCAGACAAGTGGGATGCTGTTAGAATTGTAGCTCCCATAGAGGGAAACCTTACTTCCTAGATCCCAGGAATAGGTCTGGGTGGTCTGCAAATCCTCAGAAAGCTTTGTGAACATAAGAGCAGGGAGGTCATCCACACAGAGAGAGCCACGAAGAGGTGGAGAGGCGACGGCTGCAGAGTGAGTCTGGGCAGTGACACAGACAGAGTCGCGAAGCTTTCCATGATATTGGTGGCACCGGACCCTGTGTCTCTGTCTGTGGCACAGAAGTAGCCAAGAGATGCACAAACCAGGAGAAACACGTTCAGAAACGTGTCACCGGTGGTGACAGGCATATATGGGATGGAATTCCCCACGTGATGACAAACCTCTCATCTGATGCTGGACTGCTTGAATGATGTCTCAGACCAGCTGCTTCCCCTGTACTGGTTCCCTGGCACTTAGATATCATTTCAGAAAAGAAGAAGAAGCAAATTGACTGATAACTAATGTTTCTCAATTCCAGTAGAATTAGAATCTCAAAAAAAGCAACTCTTTTTAACTCATTTTCTGCACACATTAGTTTGCAGACTGAGGCATACTGGTTCACTGTATATTCTGACTTTCAATAAAGAGCTTAATTGCTTGGAGAATACACGCATATGATTGCTTATATGGGAGGCTTCATAGGGCATTGGCAAGAGGTTAGATGAGGAGGCAGAAAAGAATATAGAGTCTCTGGTCTGTTCCCGCTCCTCTCTTGGCCTCAGTTTTCTCACGTGCAAAGTGAGGAACTTGGAGGGGTGATGTCTGAGGACACTTCTAGCTCTGATAATGTGACTCTGTGAGTCTCTACTCTCCTATTTGCCAAATTGTTGGCTACTGCTACCAGATTCAGTGTTGCCCATAAAATACTCACCTAGAAGCTTGGCACTTTGGTGGTCAATGAATGCTGATTTCTCTCACCCTTTCCCCTCAATAACATTATCTGATGACCACTTTGCTAAGATCTAATTCACATGAAGGGCCATTAATTTCTCCTTCCTGTATGTTTCCAGGGCAGATCTTATTCTGGAAAAGCCACGTAACGTGCTGCTCTATCAGCGTATTTGTTCGGAGCATCCCCTTCTGCAGTTCTTTCGCCTGTGGTTGAAAGGCTTCTCTCTGTGTTCTGAACAGGAGCGGTGGCAAAGGGCTTGGAGAGTGGCTGGGATCAGCGGGCTATCCCGCTGGCTCACTGGTGTTGGGATGACTGTACACTTGTCCTCTCCTGAGAGTGTGGGCTGTTCCGTACTGTGTGTCAAGTCTGGCTGCCTGGTGCATTTGCTGGCTAAGTATTTCTTACTGATGATCTGAGTAGCTCCATCTTGTTCTGTTCTCTCTTGCCATTTCCTAGTCATACCTCATGACCTGCTATTGCTTGTCTTTGATGCGTGTCCCAGCCAGTGAGGCATCTCTGGTTCTGAGCCGACAGATTTATAATTCTACCAAGTTATTGGGAATAACTTTTAGATGCTGTCAAACTCCAGGGGCCCTTTGACAGTCTGGTAAAACCCTATCTCAGGAAAACCTTTTAAAACGTGTCAGCTAGCATGCATATGATTATAAAATAATGAATTATGTTCAGTCTGCTTATCAAAACATTTTAAAGGATGTTGTGATACAAGAATATATGTGCCTCCTTATTAATGCATTAAATAATAAGAAATTGCTATAAGTTTGATGATTACTATAAATTTGAAGAGCTGATGATCATAAATATTTTGCAGTATCTGTAAAACTGTGCTGTAATATGAAAATATCCATAATTTATATTTTGGATCACAAATATTGCTAATACTATTGTGGTAGCCCTCTTATATTCATAATCAGAGGAAGTGCTATAAATTTCAGTTAAAGAAAACAAAGATACATTTTCCCTTTGTACTTATGGTCCCCTTAAGTGAATTTTTAGAAGCCCCAGTCTAGTTTGATTTCCTAATTTTATCAGGAAACAATGGGCCAGACATGTAAAATGAATTACCAGGATCACATAGTTCATAGTTGACCAAACGGGATTCAATCTTGATCCCCTTAATCCGTTTCTCTTTTTTCCAAGCTCACTGCTCCTTGTTTTTACTGAATTGCAAAATGGCCTTTATTGCGGATTCTGCTTTATGATTCTCCCACATTTACGTTTTCTCTGTGTTACGTTTGATTCTAGCAGTTCCATATACTTCTCTCTGAGGAGCTTTCATTTTGTCTGGATATTAGGGCATTTGGTTTCCTTCCTGTCACTCTGCTGTTTTTGAAACACTTTCTAGATTGAAATCCCATTCATATTTTATTAATCTTTAGATTTTATTTTAATTGTTTGTACATATACTTGAAAAATTATTTTTAACTGGATTATAATTGCTGTAAGTGTGGCATTAGTTTCTGCTGTACAACAATGTGAATCAGCCATATGTGTGCATATATTTCCCCTCTCGAGCCTCCCTCCCACTCCACCCCATACCATACCCCTAGGTCCTCACATACATGTACTGTTTTTAAAAACTGATTTTAAATTTATTTATTTTAACTGGAGGATAATTACTTTACAATATTGTGATGGTTTTTGCTATACATCAGTATGAATCAGTCATTGGTGTATGTGTGTCCCCTCCATCCTGAACCCCCCTCCCACCTCCGTCCCCACCCCATCCTTCCAGACTGTCACGGAGCACTGGCTTTGGGCGCCCTGCATCATACATCAAACTTGCACTGGTTATCTATTTTACGCATGGTAGCAAAGGAGACACAGATGTAAAGAACAGAGTTTTGGACTCAGTGGGAGGAAGAGAGAGTGGGATGACTTGAGAGACTAGCCTGGAAACATATCCATTTTTTTAACTCTGTAAGTAGGCCACATGCTTTTTGAGCTTAGGGAATGGATATGACATATTTTATTTCTTTGCATCTTTCACAGCCCCTGAAGAGGTGTTGTCTGCAACTACACACGTACAGTGGACATCATATCAGCTTTCCACCCAGACAGACCAGCTCATGAATATAATAACCTTAGTCTTATTTTGGCCCAGTATTAACACAGCCATGCCTTACATTTCCTTACCTACTAACGTTTACCTGTGCAGAGAGTCTTATAGTCGGAGGCACTGCGGAGCAGCCAGTTAGGACAGCATCTAGCACACAGCCGAGGCACATTATTGTTATTATTCCTCACTATTGTTTGATTTGATTATTCTTAGTTGATGGTATCTGGGGTGTCTCTCTCATATATATTTTTTATGGTAGAGGTAGAAAATTAGGGCTAAATAAGGTGAAACTTGTGGAGTGGAGCAACATTGAGCTCACCCATACATCTTAGTAACTGTTTATTGTGGGTGTGCCATGTCTATCTTCTCCCTCCTTCAGAGAATTGATCCCATTGAACAGGGCCATGTTTTAGCCTCAGATTTTACAGCCCTGTTTACCAGTCAGTGAAATTGTTTATAAGGCTTTCAAAGGGCTAAGAAAAGGAACCCTTGCAAAAGGGGAATTATGTTGGCATTTTAGGAGGCTGATACATGACTCATTTTTCCCTGCGGAGTTCAGAATATAATGAGGCATATATGCAGAAGACAGAAGAATAGAGACCAACATTTTAAAATATGTTATATATTTTAAAAATTCTAATCATGTTGGGAAATGACTTTAGCTCTGCTCATACTTCCCCCTAAACTGAACTCTCCTTCCCCAAGCAAAACAGAACAAAATACAAAGCCAGAGGGTATGCTTGTGTGTGAGCAGACAGCCTCCCCTGATATATCGTCTCTCTCTGGGCTCCACAGCGGGAAAAAGGGAGAGGATGTTTCTCTGCTGTGTGTTGTTTCTTCTCCCAAACTCTATAGTGAGATCAGCGACTCCTTGTCACAGAAGGACTAGATGAAAGAGGCAGAGAAGGCCACGCATTCCTGAGCCATCCTCAAAATGTGGACCACGGGCCACAGGCGTCAGCACCTCCTGGGCGTAGTGATAATGCCAACTGTGGACCACATTCCAGACCTCCTGCAGTGTGGGTTTAGCAATCTGTGTTTTAACAAGCCCTCCAGGCAACTCTGATGCTGGCTTCACAGTCTTCCCTGGTGGCTCAGACGGTAAAGAATCTGCCTGCAATGCAGGAGACCCAGGTTTGATATGTGGAGAAGGGAAGGGCTACCTTCTCCTGAAAGGATATTCTTTCCCAGAGAATCCCATGGACACAGGAGCCTGGCGGTCTATAGTCCAGGGAATCCTAAAGAGTCGGACACGACTGAGCCCTTACAATATGGTAGACAGATGCTCCCTATTGGAATTTCTGAAGTAGGGCCTAGGCATCTGCACTGTTGTGGTTGCTAAGATTAAAGATTATCCATGTTGGGGCTTCACAGACAGAAAAAGTTTAAAGTTTAAATTGGGATCCCCGAGAGCAGAGCCTTGGGGACTGGTGTGTTTAGAGAGGTCCTCAGATGGTTCTGATGTGCAGTCAGGGCTCAGGGCTAGTACGCACTCTAGCTCATTCCTGTCCACAGGGCAACCGGGGTCCTGGGAAGGGCACAGGGAACAAACGCTGGTTGTGACTTTGAGCTCTCAGTCCTGCCACTTGGGTGTCTTCTTTCTTTCCATCTCACACTTGTCAGTGTGAATACTAGGAAGTCGCCTACCACATGGGTGACCACCTTGTGGAATCTGGTGATGAACAGCCTTGTGGGATGGTAGGTTCCCGAGGCACAGGAAACACTAAATGAATTGCAATGGTACATGGCCAAATGCCACCGACACCTCTAAACTTGTCACCAAGACATGGACGACACTCTTTCCCAACTTAGCAAATCGCAAGTTAGCAGAAACTACCTAATGTGTTTTAAAATGAATGTTTCTTACATCTTTGAAAGGAATCCAAGCTCAAGACTGTTTTGACACCCTGGATTATGCTTCAGAAGGCCAGTAAAAAATTAGGAAAGTAACAAAAAAACCTGTAGGTTTGTAGGATGCGTGTATATTTGGAAGAACAAAATGTTGTAGATGGTTTCTGTTGGCAGTGCACGCAGAGGTCTCCTGAGAGCTTTTTAAATGTGTCTTTATATGCACATTGGGGCATTTGTGGTTAGGAATCCGCCTGCCAGTGTAGGAGATGCAAGAGACATGGGTTTGAATCTGGGTCAGGAAGATCCCCTGGAGTAGGAAGTGGCATCCCGCTTCAATATTCTTGCCTGGAAAATCCATGGACAGAGGAGCCTGGTGGGCTACAGTCTACGAGGTCACAAAGAGTGAGATACAATTGAGCCACCAAGCACAGAACACGCACAATAAACTGGGTAGTCTTTACCTCACAAAAACACATTGCACATCCATTCAGTCCTTTGCTTTACATAGACTCATTGGGGAGTGAGGTCATGCGAGCTAAATAAGCGGCTCTGTATCTCTCACCATTGCTCTGGAGAACTCCCAGGCAGCTTGTCTGTGCCTTTACACAGGGCCACCTCTGCAAGAGCCCTCTGCATAGAAATATGTGAGCTACAAATGTGAGCCTGTATGAAACAAGATTTCTCCAGTAGCTACATTAAAACAAGTAAAAAGAACATGTGCAACCAATTTTAGTAATATATTTTATTTAACCCAATGCATTGAAAATATTTATTTGAACATGCAAGTACAATAAAAAATTTATGCTGAAATAAGTATAAAAATATTCTTTTTTGTACCGAATCTTTGAAATCCACTGTGTGTTTTACACTGAAAACACATGTTAATCTGAAGAGGCCACAGTCAAGTACGTCAGAGCCTCAGCAGCTTAGTGGTTGCTATACTGGGTAAAGAATTCTAGAATCTGGCTCAGTCATCAAGTTTGCCTCACATCTTTCTTATAGTTTTCTTTCTCGTAAATAACTTAAGTTTGAGGAGTAAATTAGTGTTTCCCCTTGGCATTCTTTGTTAATAATTAAGAGCATATCACCAATAGTTGTTTTCATTAGCATTAAGAAAATATTTAAGAAATCCTATTTCCCTTTCATGCTTCTCATTTATTTTGAAAACAGCATTTCTGTTATAGTAACTTTGGCAGTGTCGTTTTTCAAAAGCTTTGAGCTTATAGCTGGACAAGGTTGAGATTTCCTGGAAATGCTAACTTGAGAGGAATGTGGGCTAATATTTAAATATTCTTTAAAAATCAGTAAGCAGTAGTTCAGTAGTTCTATAAACAGGGGCTAGAATGAATCTAATCATGCAAATATAAATGAATTGTGAGTAGACAATCATTATTGTATTTCTTAGGTTACACTTCCATCTGTCTGGTTCATGGAATTTAATATATTGACCAACTATCCATTGCTTTTATGAAAAATAGAAGTGAAGTGAATTGTTAGTCACTCAATTGTGTTTGACTCTTTGAGATCCCATGGACTGTAGCCTGTCAGGCTCCTCTGTCCATGGAATTTTCCAGGCAAGAATACTGGAGTGGGTAGTCATGACCTCTTCCAGGGCATCTTCCTGACCCAGGGATTGAACCCTGGTCTCCTGCATTATAGGCAGATTCTTTAGAGTCTGAGCCACCAGGGAAGCGTATTATGAAAGATAGCCAGGTAACAGTTGGGATGGCTGCAGGAAGAAATGCAGCTGCTAACATATTTGATGTATTACAGCAACAAAGATTCAATAATTATTGACGGATGCAGGATACAGGATGCTTGGGGCTGGTGCACTGGGAAGACCCAGAGGGATGGTATGGGGAGGGAGGTGGGAGGGGGTTCAGGACTGGGAACACATGTACACCCATAGCGGATTCATGTTGATGTATGGCAAAACCAATACAATATTGTAAAGTAAAAAAATAATAAAATAAAATAAAATGGTGGGAATGCAAACTAGTACAACCACTATGGAAAACATTGTGGAGATTCCTTAAAAGATTGCAAATAGAACTGCCATATGACCCAGCAATCCCACTGCTGGGCATACACACCGAGGAAACCAGAATAGAAAGAGACGCATATACCCCAATGTTCATCACAGCACTGTTTATAATAGCCAGGACATGGAAACAACCTAGATATCCATCAGCAGATGAATGGATAAGAAAGCTGTGGTACATATACACAATGGAGTATTACTCAGCCGTTAGAAAGAATACATTTGAATCAGTTCTGATGAGATGGATGAAACTGGAGCCGATTATACAGAGCGAAGTAAGCCAGAAAGAAAAACACCAATACAGTATACTAACACATATATATGGAATTTAGAAAGATGGCAATGATGACCCTGTATGCAAGACAGCAAAAAAGACACAGATGTGTATAGCGGACTTTTGGACTCAGAGGGAGAGGGAGAGGGTGGGATGATTTGGGAGAATGGCATTGAAACATGTATACTATCATGTAAGAATCGAATCGCCAGTCTATGCCTGATGCAGGATACAGCATGCTTGGGACTGGTGCACGGGGATGACCCAGAGGGATGTTGTGGGGAGGGAGGTGGGAGGGGGGGTTCATGTTTGGGATCGCATGTACACCCGTGGTGGATTCATGTCAATGTATGGCAAAACCAATACAGTATTGTAAAGTAAAATAAAGTAAAAATAAAAATTAAAAAAAAATAATAAAAATGAATAAAAAAATTTTTAAACTTTTTTAAAATTTAAAATTTTAAAAATTTAAAAGCCACCCATTTTGTAAATCTGCTGACCAGAATTACAAACACTAATGGTGTTAGGGATACTTTGGAAAATAACAGATCCGAATTTTATTTTATTAAATCTGAAGCACACAATGATATATTTCATATGAAAATAGGTATATTTCACTTGACATGAGAACTAGAGGATTGTGTGATTCAACCTGAAAATATAAAGAAATAGTGTAGTATGTCTAGCTGACTTTAATCTTTTTTTTGTAAGTTTGAGGTGTACAGCATTATAATTTGACATCTGTATATACTACAAAATGATCTCCATCATAAAGCTCGTTTCCAGTCATCACCATACAGCTGATCCCCTTCATGCACTTTACCCATCCCTAAACCCCCTTCCTCCAGGTAACCATCAGTCTGTTCTCTGTACCTGTGAGTCTGTATTTGCTTTGTTTTGTTTGTTTGATTTGGTTTATTAGATTCCACCTATGAGTGAAATCATATGGTACTTGGATTTCTCCTTCTCTGTCTGACTTATTTTACCTAGCATAATACTTTCAGGGTCCTTCCATGTTGTCACAAATTGCAGGATTTCATTCTTTTTAAGGCTAAGTAGTAGTCCTTTTAGGATTTTTTTTGTGTATATAGACCACATCTTCTTTATCCATGTATCTATCCATGGACACTTTGGTTGTATCTACATCTTGGCTGGTGTAAATAATACTGCAATGAACATATGGGTGTACACATCTTTTTGAATTAGTGTTTTTGTGTTCTTTGGATAAATACTCAGATTGATATTGGCTCTTAATAAATAAACACATGTTGATGATATCATGAAGAGTTAACTACAAAATCAGATGTGTCTTCCTGGTATACTTTATTTAAATCTTCACATCCATTCTGACAGTTGATAATGGTCATATTTTGGATTTATTCAGTTTCAATATACAGAATGGAGTCAGGGGAATAAACTAACTGTATTTCATACATTCTAAGCTGCACAATTTTTTCCCTCACATTTTAGGATTTTTTTTGAAATTAGGGTGAATCTTAGAATTGATTATAGCTTAGTATTAATTGCAGTAAATATTTCTTTGAGTTGCATAAAATGATGATGTATTTTACTATCTTTCATGTACTCAGTTCAGTTCAGTTCAGTCGCTCAGTTGTGTCCAACTCTTTGCAACCCCATGAATCCCAGCACACCAGGCCTCCCTGTCCATCACCAACTCCCGGATTTCACTCAAACTTATATGTCCATTGAGTCAGTGATGCCATCCAGCCATCTCATCCTCTGTCATCCCCTTTTCCTCCTGCCCCCAATCCCTCCCAGCATCAGAGTCTTTTCCAATGAGTCAACTCTTCGCATGAGGTGGCCAAAGTACTGGAGTTCCAGCTTCAGCATCATTCCTTCCAAAGAACACCCATGGCTGATCTCCTTCAGAATGGACTGGTTGGATCTCCTTGCAGTCCAAGGGACTCTCAAGAGTCTTCTCCAACACCACAGTTCAAAAGCATCAATTCTTCGGCACTCAGCCTTCTTCACAGTCCAACTCTCACATCCATACATCACCACTGGAAAAACCATAGCCTTGACTAAACGGACCTTTGTTGGCAAAGTAATGTCTCTGCTTTTGAATATGCTATCTAGGTTGCTCATAACTTTTCTTCCAAGGAGTAAGCGTCTTTTAATTTCATGGCTGCAGTCACCATCTGCAGTGATTTTGGAGCCCCCAAAAATAAAGTCTGACACTGTTTCCACTGTTTCCCCATCTATTTCCCATAAAGTGATGGGACCAGATACCATGATCTTTGTTTTCTGAATGTTGAGCTTTAAACCAACTTTTCCACTCTCCTCTTTCACTTTCATCAAGAGGCTTTTTAGTTCCTCTTCACTTTCTGCCATAAGGGTGGTATCATTTGCCTATCTGAGGTTACTGATATTTCTCCTGGCAGTGTTGATTCCAGCTTGTGCTTCTTCCAGCCCAGCGTTTCTCAGGGTGTACTCTGCATATACTAGATAGATAAATTGCAATTACATGGAACACTTATGTGGCATACTTTGTGCTAGACTCTATGGTAGGCAAATTTGAGAACTCCCATTGTATCTTCACTATAGTCTCTTAAACAGATTGGAAAATGGAAATGGAGAAGAGTGAAATAACTCACTTAATTTCATACTTTTAAAAATTGTGGGATCTAAATTTCTGATGTCAGATGCTACCTTTGAGTGTCTTCTGCAATCTGTTCTTTCCTGCCTTCTTGTATTTGAACCAGATTCTCTTTATGCTTAAAACATGGTTTCATCCTTCTCCACCTCCTAATCCCCTCTGAAACTTGGAGAGATTCTACCTTCTTCAGGAAGCCATCACAACATCTCTGAATTAGAGGGCCGTGTTTCCATGGCACCCTCTTCCTATCCCTAAATCACATTTCACTTTTTGAATTTCGTTTCCTCCCCACTCAGTATGCTTTAACACCTGGCAGAGGGTTTGGTGTGGAGTAGACCTTAAGTATGTATTTGTTGATTGATTTAAGGTTGTTGTAGCAGTAGCTAGCTGTTATGCTTCATCCATGTTCTTTTTTTCACTTGCTGACATTTTTCTTGAGTTTCTAAGTAATTTGCTCCCTGTTTCTAGTAAGACACTCTTCAAAATTCTTGAAATCCTCATCAAACATCATGAATTTTGCTTCTCTGTCCTCTGGCAACTTCCATGTAAGAAATATATAGAAACATACATAGTCTTGGGTATTTCTATACTTCCACAAAATACCCTTTTAGGGCTAAATAATGGAACTTCATTTTCAAAGTCTTTGTTGGAATTTTTACATGATCAAAGGCTACTTGATATAACCAAGTTGTATTTAACTACTTGGCTTCACATTTGATTTTCTTCTTTCCTATTTTTAATCAGCTTCTCAGAAGAAAAGGAAAACATTCTTTCAGGCTATTACCAAAACAAAGATAATTCAAAGGTGAATTTCAGATTTGTGAGTCCCTCATACAAGGCTTGTTTTCAGCTCAGCTTGGGGCAAAAATCAATGAAAAACTGTCCAATTTTTAATAGAGTAGGACTGTCAAACATAATTCAATGAATGTAACAACTAGACATGAATTTTATATTATATAATGGGTGGTATAAAGGATGAAGGAAAAGGAAAGAGAAATGGGGCAAAGAAAATGGAGAAAAAGAGAAAAGATAAGAAAAAGAAAGAGGAATAAATGAGGACAGTTGAACAGAGAGACAAAAAGTCAGAGGAAGAGAGAAAGAGGGGTGCAGGCAGGATGCTGAGAATAAGGTGCCAGATGATTGATTGGTCAGTATATCAAGTGTGAGGGAATGGCCTCTGGTGTTGACTTGGCCCCTGGCCTGCAGTCTATTACATATATTCCCACTCTGCTTTGAAATGATTAATTCTGGCCCGTATTCACAGATAATTCACTGCTCTTCATTCTTTAAATTTCAGAGATGCTACCCTGAGTGGGATGTCATAATAATCCCACAGAGTATAAATTAGTCATGAGCAGCAGTGTCAGTGATGAAACATTAATTTGAGGTCCAAGTGAAATCAAAGGAAAGGTTACATCTACCTAGGTACATGAGGCTTCCTATTCTGACTCAGAGACCCTTACAGTTGGAGTTCATTGATCATTTGGAAAAGAAGCCATCTCTGAATTCAGTACATATCTGAAAAGCATAAATGAAATGACATTTCTACAAATTGCTGCCAGTAAAATGCTGAATGAACATTGAGAGAATTAGTGTGCCTTCAACAGTGAGAAGTTCAACCTTCACTGTCCTGAGGATCAGACCTAAATAGGGGTTATTTCAGCTGTGTGACTGCTGGTTGTGTTTCTTGAGTTATGGTTGATTGCTAAGTCACTGTCCTTGCAAATTATTCTGGCAGCATACCGTGCAGGGACAGGCTGAATCTAACCCATCTATCAAGCTGCAGGGCCCAATTTTCCTTTCTGATTTTCTTGGCAGACTTTGGGTTCCCTTAAGGAAACTACAGCACTTGCTATTCTTGGGAGATTATTAGAGGTAGGTAGTCAATCTAGTTATCCCTGAGATATCTGAGAGTATGCCATTTACGTGCTTGAAATTTTTTATTTCCTTCATTTGGTAGAGTAAGATCCAAGTAGCAAGAATAGATGTGTGGTGATGAATTTTAGTGTTGTTATTTATTTTATGAACATTAGATAACTACATTATAAACATATATACTTAAACATATTCTAGAAATCTATTTACTTATATTCTAAATATATATTCTTCTCATATATATATTCAAATGCCCTAAGTATACTGTGCTTCTGGTAACTACAGGGATAGATAATGTAGTAGCAAGAGCATGATCTTTGGAATTGGCTAGATGAAGAATGTGAGGCTAAGTGATTTCTCTACAAATATAGTGCCGGAAGTGAAGAGCTGCAGTTTTATCTTGGAATTTGTGTGTGCGTGCTCAGTTGCTCAGTTGTGTCCAACTCTTTGTGACCCATGGACTGTAGCCCACCAGGCTCCTCTGTCTCTGGAATTTTCCAGACAATACTTGAGCGGGTTGCCATTTCCTTCTCCAGGGGGTTTTCCCGATTCAGGTATCAAACCCGAGTCTCCAGCATATCTTGGAATATCTGGATTTAAAGCTAATAGTCTAAAGTACTATTTGTCTATTTTAGAAGCCAATTCTGAAGGTTTTGAAGGCCATGGAAAAATTAAAAATAATATTTGCAAAGGATATAAAATAATGACTAACACACAGGGGACATTCAATATGTAATAGTTTTCCTTATTATTGTTCTATTATATATTTTTTAAAGAATAAAGCTGGAGGAAAAAGATTCTGAATGAGTAGTGATATACAAAATTGATGACTTAAAGCAGATGGTTTTATTTTCTTGGGCTTCAAAGTCACTATGGGCAGTGACTGTAGCTACAAAATTACAAGATGCTTGTTCCTCAGAAGAAAAGCTATGACAAACCTAGACAGCATATTAACAAGCAGAGACATCACTTTGCTGACATAGGTCCATTTAGGCAAAGCTATGGTTTTTCCAGTAGTCATATGAGGATGTGAGAGCTGGACCACAAAGAAAGCTGAGTGTTGAAGAATTCATGCTTTCAAACTGTTGTTCTAGAGAAGAATCTTGAAACTCCCTTGAGAATTTCAACAACAAAAACAAAGCTGATCAGGCTATTTTAGCTTCATTTATTCACAATTCTAATACATTTTCTAGGTTCTGAGTCCACTGATAAGCAGCAAATTAAGACTGTTTAAAAAAAAAAAACAATAATTATGAGAATTGATAGTTGAAAGCATGAAAAAGACAAAATTGTAAAATTAAGCACATGAACGAAAACATAACAGAACAAAACCAAAATCAGCCTACTGGGATTATTTCGTTTAGGAGGACAGTAAAATCATTAATTCAGCTGGTCTTGAGGAATACTTTGATATAACAATTTGCATTGATTAATCATCTGTAGCTTTTCTTATAGTGAGGTATGCTGCTAATGAATTATTTCTGCTTTCATGTGTCTGGGAAACTATAATTTACCTTCATTTCTAAAGGATATTTTTACTGAACACAGGAGTTTAGGTTGATTTTTTTCAGTCTATTTGTAAGGTTTTGCTCCACAGACTTCTCACTTGCACTTTTCAATGAGAAATACGCTGTCACCCTTATCTTTGTGCCTCTGCACATTGTGGATACTTCTTATTGACCTGCTTTCATGTTTGCTACTGTTTTCTTCTGCAGTATCTAATCTGCTGTTATTCCCTTCTGGTGTATTTTTTAACCTTAAAAAGTGCAGTTTTTTTAATCCCTAGAAGTTCAATTTTGGCCTTTTAAGTAGCTCTCATGGCTCTACTCAACTTTTTAAACATATGGAATAAAAAGATAATAACTATTTCAATGTTCTCTCCTAGTAATTATAACATCTACATAACTTCTAGGTTGGTTTCAATTAATTTGATTTTTGTCTTCATTATAAGATGTATTTCTGTCTTCATTATAAGATGTATTTTTGTGTTTCTTTGCTACCTGGTGATTTTTGATTGAATGTTAGATGTTGAAAATTTTCTCTTTTAGGGTACTGAATAATTTTATCAATACTTTTAAACTTTGTCCTGGGACACAGTTACTTTGTTTAAAAAAGGTTTATTCTTTTCAGATCATGCTTTCAAGACTTGTTATGTGAGAACAGAGCAATGCTTAGTTTAGGGATAATTGACACCCGTTACTGAGACACAACCTTCTCAGTTTTCTATCTAATAATCCATAAATCATGAGTTTTCTATTCTAGTTGGTAGGAAAAGACAATGTTCCCAATGATTTTCCCTCGAATCATTTTTTTTTTAATTGGAGGATAATTGCTTTACAGAATTTTGCAGTTTTCTGTCATACATCAGCAAGAATCAGCTGTAGGTACACCCATGCCGCTCTGTCCTCCCCTCTCCCTCCCCCTCACACCCCTCTAGGTTGTCACAGAGCCCCTGTTTGAGTTCCCTGAGTCATACAGCAAATTCCCATTGGCTATCTAATTTACATATGATAATGTAAGTTTCCATGTTACTCTCTCCATACATCTCACTGTCTCCCTCCTCCCCTCCTGCCGTGTCCATGTCTGTTCTCTATGTCTGTTTCTCCACCGCCCATATTCTTTTGGGTAGTTCTTTTGTCTTAAGTCATGTATGTAATCTCCTTACATGAATGCACTAATCAGTATTCTGCTGAATACTCTAGGGGTGTGCACGCATGCCAGGTCACCTCATTTGTGTCCGACTCTTTGCAACCCTATGGACTGTATGCTGCCAGGCTTCTCTGTCCATCGAATTCTCCAGGTAAGAATACTGGAGTGGGTTGCTGCCCTCCACCAAGGGATCTTCCTGACCCAGGGACTGAACCTGCATATCTTGTTTCCTGCACTGGCAGGTGGGTTCTTCAGCACGTGTGTCACCTGGGAAGCCTGAGTATGTGTATAGTGTCCTTCAGCCCTTAACTCCCAGGCTGATAAACTCCTGTGAGGGCCACTAATAGCCTTTTATGTCTTGAAGCACATACAATAACCACCTTGTAGCTCAGTACTTTTTAATTTTTAAAATGAAACATCAAGAATAACTGTTGTTGACCTGCATTCTGTGGCCTTCACAGGTTCCAGAGAGATTTCATCTGTGCTTTTTCTTCTAAAGCTTATGCAGAAATTATCAGCACATGTGTATGGGGCATTGGTGTTTTCTTGAATCCAGTTGACAGAGAAACCCGTATCCCTGATTGAGGGAAGAAGAGGAAACTATTTATTTCATCAAGAATTATCTGCCAGTGTTATTGACGAGTACTTTGGACACTGTGGGCCACTGTAGCTGTCTACCTGACTCACCTACCACCAGTTAAATAGTGAACAATTATGTTGTTTTTCTTGATGTGAAGTACTTGATATTACTTGCCTTTTAGACATACTCCCAATCTCCTTGTATCTAGAATAATAGGTGCAGTGTTTCTGTTAGTTTATAAATAAATTCATGTGAACTTGTAACTGTCTATTCATGAAGACAATGCATGGGGAATACTTATTGCATGCTATCTAACGTAGATGATTAGTCCCACTAGTGGATTTGGAATGCTGTGTGGACAGACACTGCATCTTTATTCCTTTCGGTAGTCTAGTTATTGGTAATAACTTTATTACAGTGAAGAGCTTCCCTGGTGGCTCAGATGGTAAAGAATCTGCCTGCAATGGGGGAGATGCAGGTTTGATCCCTGGGTGGGGAAGATCCCCTGAAGAAGAGAATGGCTGCCCACTCTAGTATTCTTGCCTGGAGAATCCCATGCACAGAGGATTATGGCAGGCTACAGTCCATGGGGTTGCAAAGAGTTGGACATAACTGAGTGATTAACATAACACATAGTACAGTGAACAGATACATCTGTGGATTGTGGGCACACCCAAGTGAAAGGTTGTTGTTGAATTAACGACGCCGGGATTCTTGGCCCCCGGAGGAGAAGAATTCAATCCGGGGCCAAAGACGAGGCTTGATCGCTCAGAGCTTTTGTGTAATAAAGTTTTATTAAAGTATAAAGGAGATAGGGAAAGCTCTGACATAGGCATCAGAAGGGGGCAGAAAGAGTACCCCCCTGCTCGTCTTCAGCTGGATGTTATATAGTCACAAGCAGCCTGTTAATGAAAGAGAGGAATGTCTCAAAACTTAGAATGGCACCAGGCCCCTCACCCACAGGATGTATTTTGGGATAATCTTGGCTCCAAATGGTTTATCTTGGGCCATAAAAGGATTAACTTGAATCTTGAAGAAGAGCAGAACACTATACAAATAGTGTCATTTACATAGATTAGAGTATAACATACTGGTTTATCAAGTAGGTTTTGAGCCAAAAGGCAGAACCGACTTGAAGACAGAGTTTGGGGTAAATGCATAGTACATTAGCATAGCCCAAGATAAACATTTCCATAAGAAAAAGGCATTGGTTAACTTCAGGTGAAACCAGGTGTCATGGCAACACAGAATTTTAAGAGAAACCTCCTTTTAAATTTGTATACAGAAGGAAAAAATATCGCTACTTTGTTTCCTCCTGCCGCTTAAGAGAGAGAAAAATGTCTGACACTTGCAGGCCATTTCCTCTATTTGGAGACCCCTGGCCTTCCTGCCTGTTACCCTCTCACAAGCAGGGTATCAGTGCTGGTAACGTTTCTTGAAAGAAACACCAAATGTTACACCTAAATGTTATTAAGGAGTAGGACTAAATACGTAATTGCTGGGCCCAATGACAGATGAAGAGCTGATGCTTCATTCAAAGCATTGAAGTCCTTCATTGGGAGGACTGATGCTGAAGCCTAAGCTCCAAAACTCTGCCCACCTGATGCGAAGAGCTGACTCATTGAAAAAGACCCTGATGCTGGGAGGGATTGGGGGCAGGAGGAGAAGGGGGCGACAGAGGATGAGATGGTTGAATGGCATCACTGACTCGATGGACATGAGTTTGAGTAAAAGACAAGGAAGCCTGGAGTGCTGCAGTTTGTGGGGTCCTAAAGAACTGGACATGGCTTAGTGACTGAACAACAGCTATGAGGACAAATGAAAAAGTGAGTCAGCTTGTTAAAAAAATATGAAGAATTTCAAGACAGTGACAGAAAAGCATTAAGCCAAGTGCTGGGCTCTGTGTGACTGCATATGTCACACACCTTTGAAACCAGCCCTGTTAAGGACTGTAGGAAATAGAACCCAATTTCAAGTGCAAAGAACAAAGACAAACCAAATAGTACCACTCAAGGTTTTCAGTTGTCTAGGACTGGAGAACTTAGTATTTTTTCCAAAGAAGAAACCTATTAAGGTTAGTTTGAAAAGAGTGATTGCTATATGCTATATACCACTCGTCTAATTAAATTTGCTATACTTAATTCTATCATTATGAAAAGTTAGTAGTTGAAGTCTTAGACTTTAAAAGAAAAACTGTGGATATTGTAAGGACAAGCATTGAGCTTTGTATTTGGAGAAACACTGACCTAATATTTCACTGCTGATTGAATATGCTGTGGCTGTTTGAGCATCTTGAATTATTAGCATTACTTTTATACTTCAGTTTTGAATACTTCCAAAGTTATGCAAAAACTTAAAGCCTTAAGCTTAAATTAAATACTGTGGTTAAGACTATTAACTTGAACCTATAAAACTAAGCTCCTTAAAATATCTCATAAGAAATATATTTGCTTTGAGGGAACTGAATAATTTTCTGGGAACACATCTTTCATTTGTTTGATTTAAAAAAAGCATTCATATATGAATTAATAGGCCATAAAGTTTTGATTTACAATCTCTAAAAGCCATAGTAATACCATCTACAAAACTGTCAAGATGCATTTCGGGCTGTCCTTCTCCTTCCATTTTTTTTTTCCTTCTTTTCTTTCAAAGGATTTAAATGCAATTGGGATTATAAAAATCACATTAAGATTGAAAGACTGTAGAATAAGTTTCACTTGGGGTGCTTGTTAAAAAATGCAGTTTCTGGGGTTTCATTTCAGATCTGTTCAGTGAGACTCTGCAGGCGGACTCCTAGAATCTGCATTTTTTACGCTTTCCAGATGTTTCTTATGCACACTAAAGTTTGAAGACTGCTGCCCTCAAGTTTTAATTGTCATTAAAAAGAACTTTTAATGGATACAGCCATCATTTCATATTATTGATTGATAGAATCTGCTTGAAGTACACAATCACTGAAATACATAGCCTTATGCACTAAGATATACAGATGTGTTGCCTTGCTGGAGAGAAGGAAAGTCAAAGCTCTTGACTGCGTCATGTCTTAAGCTCAGCTGTGATATTTGATGACTGGCTAAACCTAAAAGCCAGGAAAAATGTTTATCTTTGGTCCCCACCATCCTCTGACACCACCTCACTGTCTCGAGGTTAATCTGTATATAGGAATGCTTTATTCCTGCTCCCTGAATTTCTATAGAAAGACATGGGTTACAAAGTCAGGTGCTGCAGACTTCTGTAGGCTTCTCATCCAGAGTCAGTGACATAGCGCTGGATCAGGCAGCTCTCGCCACTGATTTAATTTGATCTTTCCAGGGAGGATTAAAAATATTGTTCTCACCCCACTGAGAATGCTGCTGCTAAGTTTCAATATGTCAGAAGCGTTTTCATTTTTCCAATGCCAGTGCTGGCTAGGATGGTAAGTGACAACGCTGCCCTATTTGCATTATCTTCCTTAGCCTGCACATTTTTCAACCGTGTCAAAGAAGAGGTGATTTGAAGGGAAACTCATGGAGAATATAAGAAGGGCTCTCAGCCTGTGCTCTGCAGGATTGGGACCAGAGCTGAACGTGCCTGCAGGGATGAGTAAAGCCTTTTATTGTGGGCTACCTGCCCCTCACCGCCATGCGATTTTGTACACTGCCAGCAATGCTACCACTTTGCCTTGAAATCAGAGGCCTCGGTTATAAATTTTATAACAGTCTCCAAAAGTGGGGCTTCACTTAGTGTGTGCCTGATTTAAAGATAATTAATATTGTATTGATCATGTCATATTTGTAAAAACCCTGTACTCATCAAAGTGTCTGCAGACACATCATTTCATTTAATTCTTGCCCAAATCCTCTTAGGCATACAAAGCAGATACTATTATTCATGTCATGGAGGAGGAAATAGAGACTCAAAAGGTAATTAGTGGAGTCAGCATAGGGCCCTCAATTAAAAAAAATTTTTTTGTCCATTTTTGCTGTTCTTCCAGTGGATTTTTTTGTTTGTTTGTTTTTTGCTGTTTTGATCCTTATTGCACTGTACATGCTCAGTTGCCCCATGGGATGTGGGATCCTAGTTCCCCAGTCAGGGATCAAACCCACGTTCCCTACACTGAAAGGCAGATTCTCAACCACTGGGCCACCAGGCAAGTCCCAGGGGCACTCAATTTTTGAACTTTAAGATGAACAAATAACTCATATCTCTGAGAAGAAAATAGGTGTACATGGTACATCTGGTTTCTTTTTTTTAAAGTGTGGCTTTTTGGGTTTTGTTTGTTTCCTTAGATCATGCTGTTAGTGTACTGTTGGCTATATTCAGCTCTGAATACAGCTGATCAAGACAGTGTCACTCCTTCTCACTCTAGGGGTTATGGGTGATATTCCTCCAGAATTTAAAATGTATTTTGGTTATAAGTGTGTCCTGAGGTGCAACGTTCATTGCTCTCATTTGTTATAAGTACATTATCAGCATGTTATTAGCCTTTATGTTCCAAGACTCGATGGACATGAACTTGAGCGAACTCCAGGAGGCAGTGAAGGACAGTGAAGCCTGGCATGCTGTGGCCCATGGGGTCGCAGAGTCGGACATGACTTAGCCATGAACAACGTGCTCCAAGATGCAAAATGACGTGTGGATTTTTAAAAGTCCTACCTGCTGATCTGATTGGCTAGTGTCACAGTCCGCCTCTGTTTATAGCTCTGTCACCCCTGGGATATTCTGACAGGCCCTAGTATGTTTCTTGTCCAGAGTAAAATAGTGACAGTACAGGATGCTGAGTCAGATCTTATTAGGCATTAAAATTCGAATACCTCATGCTTGTGACAAAGATGGTAACAGGCATTGAAAACCCCACAATAGGAATCTATTCTCACAAGGAAGGTTGTGATGAGCTTGGGAAGAGCTGCAGAGGGAACCCATTCTCATTATGTTCTGAAGCCTAATTTCCTGCCTTCAGCTTGAACTGTGGTGTCTGGGCTCCTTAATCAAGAATGTTCCATTTGAGGAAGTAACACAGCTAGCAGAAAACATAAATTCCGCTTCTGAGCACCTATCCTATAGGAGAAACTATTTCTTCATTCAATTAACCAAACTGTAATTAAAAAAAAAAAACAAACTCATTTAAGAAGCCTCATTATAGAAGATAAATGTGTGTTTGTGTGTGTATTATGATTGTGACTAATTAAAAATTAACTGATTTAGTACACTTGAGGCAAAGAAGTGTTCCCATCACCTTCCTCTAATTGCAGTATATACAAACGACCTGGACTGTACGCTTTCTGCCCAGATTATTTTGCTATATGATCGTAATGCTTCCTCCTGTGATTAGAGAGAGTTCATAAGTATTGAAACAAAAACTATTTTGTTCGCTTTCTTGTTGTTGTTAAGACTGCTTTAGGTGTTTTACTTTTTCCATTTCTGTCTTAAAAAGGGTTTACTGCTACGAATAATGGCTTACATCACTCCAGGCAATAGTAAATCATATTGTCTTTTCTATTTTACTCTCATTGTGATTTGAGAAGTGGACCAACCAGATGTGCTTCTAAGTGAGTTCATGTCCTTTTGAAGCTACCAGCATGGATGGGTATGTTTTCCGATTACAAATGTGATAAAGTATTAAAAAACACAACCAATGACAAACCCAACAGGCAATGCCAAACCGAAGGAAATTCTGTCTGTCCCACAACTTCAGAAGTTGGCTCTTTGCCACACCTTCTGGGAAGATAGGACTTCCCTGGGAGCTCTGTTGTTAAAGAATCCACCTGGGATGCAGGAATTCTGGGTTCAATCCCTGGGTCGGGAAGACCCTCTGGAGAAGGAAATGGCAACCCACTCCAGTGTTCTTGCCTGGGAAATCCCATGGACCGAGGAGCCTGGTGGACTACAGTCCATGGTGTCACAGAGTCAGACACGACTTAGTGATTAAACCACCACCAGGGCAGGTAATGCATTCAGAGCAGAGCCTCTCTGAAGGTCCCTGGACCTGACGATAATGAAGGGTCACAAAGCGAGATCATGGGTATCTCAGATACTATAGATCCTGATGTTATGAAAGGAGTATTTCATCCAAACATGGCTAAGAAGACTAAATCTGAGTTGGCAATTTTAGAAATCCCATCTCATGTATGATGTATTTTCTGACATGTTTTCCCAAACTGGAATATTTCTGCTGACTAGTTTCCATGGCTTCCTCTCTTCAGACTATTCTTCACTGACTGCACATTCCCAGTGTATCCTTACTAAAATGTCAGCTGATGTAGGTATTTTTTTCTAGTACATGCAGCTCTCAGTATAACTTCTGTGTAAGTATTTATTGAGGAGAAAAGGCATGAAGAGGGTAGACGACTGGAGCTCGGGAAAGAACTGGCGCTGGCTGTTGAGCTATTGAGTGTGAGGAGGAGGAAAAGGGCTTTGAGCACAAGCTGAGTGAGACAGCACACGTGGGCTGAAGAGAGAAGCATGGAAGCTTCGAAAGAGAGGTTTGGTTTAGGGTGCTGATATTTGCATAAACTGCACAGGCATGGGGAGGGTGATGACAGAGGGTGGGAAGAATGTGATATTTGGGTGGAAAATAGCACTTAGATATTGGCTCATCCCTTAGCTATAGCGGAGGGCACACACTCGGCCACATCACTGGGAGGTCACTGGATCCGTGGATCTTGAGCAGCCCTGTTCATATGATGCGATTCTATGGCTTTTCCTGATTATCGATCTCCAGAGTTCTAAAAGCCAAGAGAGACAGAGGTCACAGTGAAATCAATATTTCCATTATGAGATAAGAAAATCTCATAAGGGGAACCTACACAGATGAATTTGGATACAACCGAACCTAGACTTAAGAATCTTTTGAAGATAGTACTAGGATTATGTCCCCAGTTTTTAAGCTTCTTTCTTTATTTCACTTTGATTTATGTTTGCTCTCTACTATTTTATCCCTCCTTGAAATAAAACTGTACAATAGTACGTTATAACTGTAGAATCAACAGATATTGAAATCATCTTTTCAATTGCTATCATTTAGAGTGAAAGTAAATGATCAGATAGTTACTTGGTCAGTTACTGGCAAAATTGCTTTAGAACCCAAGAATCATGACAATTAATCCATACATTGTCTATTGAATCCTATCAAAGGCTTGATTTTATTAAAAGGGAGGAAGAGAAAAATAAAGAGCATTAGGGAGGGAGGAAAGAAATGAAGAGAACAGTAGAGTCGCTGCAATAGCTTCACTTTATTCCACTCTGTACATGCCCTGAATTAGTAGAGACTAATAATACACTGATTTGTCTGCAATAACATAGCATTCTGTACTTTAATGCAACCTTAAATTATACATGCTCTTCTACTACCACTAACTAGAACTAGTATGAAATAGGAACAGTTGAGCTCAGCACCTTTCTGTGGTTTTTAAATCTTGGGAGTTGTTCTTACTTTGATTTAATGTAACAACCTTAATTCATCTTTGGTGTTCTTACTCAACTAGTGGAAGAACAGGTATTCATCTGGAAACATTAGGGAAGATCTAATTGGAGACATGCCTCTACTTTTTTTAGTTGAAAAATTGGAAGCATTATCTCCTACACTGATAAATTTATATTCAGTTCATACTGATTGATGTTCAGTGAACATAAAATTGATCAGTTTATCTTTGTAGCATTAAAAAACCCAGTTATTCTGTTCTTCCAATTTCCAGTTTTATTTTGAAGGTAGACAAAGAGCATTTTCTTCCTTTTTTAAACTTGAGTTCAGTAACTTTCAAGGCCCTAAGTTTATTGGCATAATTTAATGGAAAAATTTATGCTTCAAAGCATTCATTTTTCTTCCTAAGCTTTGTGGTTTCCAATTTCTCAACTGCTAGGTGGCTTTTAGTTTACAGGGCAGAACAGAATCTTCTCAACTTTTAAATTCCCTTAATAAACTATAAGCCAAGGACACGATCTCATCCTTATTCATGTCTTTGTGATTGTTGAAATGCAGTTACTCTTACATGTATTTATCTTAATAGCAAGCTTAAGCATAAATTGTCCTCTTTTTTTTAACTAATTTGTTCCAAAATTTATTAAGCCTGAGTGCAAATAAAACAACAGTTAAACAATAGCTTTTTTCAAATTAAACTTTTATTTTGTATTGGAATATAGCTGATTAACAATGTTGTGATAGCTTCCGGTGTACAACAGAGCAACTCAGCCATACATACACGTGTCCATTTTCCCCCAAACACCCTCCCATCCAGGCTGCCACGTCACATTGAGCAGAGTTCTCTGTGCTCTACAGGAGGTCCTTGTGGGTTATCCATTTTCAATATAGCAGTGTGTACCCATCCTCCCCGACATCCTAATTATCCCTTCCCCTCATTTTCCTCCCAGGCAGCCATAAGTTCTGTTTCTGTTTTGTAGGATCTTCCTGACCCAGGGATTGAACCCAGGTCTTCTGCATTGTAGGAGGATTTTTTACCAGCTGAGCCACCAGGGAAGACCTTCTTCCTGTTTAATACCAGCCAAACTTCATGGCATGGCCTGGGTATTCTATAGCTGACCACACTGTACAAAGATTAACCTGAAATTATTTTGTTGTCAATGACAGGAAGGTCATTGAAGCTAATATTTGCAACTTTACAGAATGTATATGATAAAGTATGATTTGGGGCAGGGTTCTGGTTGATGTGCTACCTCTCTGTTGCATGGCGTGATATACTTTCAAGTTGGAATTATCCTTAAATTTTAAGACTTCATCTTAAAGATGTGAAAATAATTAGTTTAGGAAGAATAGGTGGCTTGCATAGCTATTTCATGGCAGAAATGGTATTCAACCCCAAGCTGATTTATCTATGGTCCTATGTCAGATGAAAGGCTTTTTGATAACTCAGAAAATATGAAGACTCCAGCTCCAAGGAATATTTGATTTCTATTTTGAAATGTACACCACTTTAGCAGGGCTACTCTAGAGGTGCTATATATACCGTCTTCTGCCTGTCACTGCTACCTTAGATTCAAGTGGCTTGTGTTCATAATAACTACATTTCGCCCAGAAGCCAATTTTTTTGGAAATATAATACAGGCCATGGTTCCATCCAGTTTTGAAGCATGCTGATTGTACGTAGCTATATTTATTGTAACAATTGAAAGGAGAACACCATGAAAATAAAAGTCTTCCATAAGTAGGACACTATTTCATCTGATTTAGAATTGTGTAAGTTGAAAGCAAAAATAACAGAAAGATTTCTCTAACCTTTCTAAAAAGAAGTCCTAGAAAAGAATGAGTTCTTTTTTTTTTCCCAACGATTTCTAAGTAATGACTGTAAATATGCATGTGATTTTGGAACATATAAGAATATTCCTGGTGTTTTGTTGTTGTGGTTCAGTTGCTAAATCATGTCTAACTCCTTGCGACCCCGTAGATGTCCCTCTTTTGGGCCAGCATCACATTTTGCTTCTTTCACTTTTTGTTCTTTTCCATTTAAGATGGGTGAAAAGAAGACCTGTGCAATATTTCATGCTTATAAAGACACATGTACTTTTTCCCCCCTCCTTTTTCCAAGACAGTATATTGTTCCGTAGGAGTTAGTGTGGTGCAGAAAGTGGAAAGGAAAAAGAAAGACCTGATCTTGGTTTATTTGTCTGCTGCTTCTGACTTTAGTGAGATGAGAAATCACCCTCGGGCTTCAGTGTTCAGAAGCGTCATCTGGGCCTTGTTAAAAGCATGTCCTCGATCTGGCTCTCCGAGGTCTGTTCTTTCTGGAAACGCACTGGGTGATCATGCCCGTGGCTCTGGGCCTTCTAAAGAGTGCCGTCTGGGAGGCTGAGTGCCCTTAGAAACGAGGGAGGTTGCTGGAGGTGCTTTCATGACTCTCTCCTTGCCCAGTGACAATGTTCTCAGTGACTTGGAATTTCATATTTTTCCTCTCTTTCTTCAGATGTTGAATCTTTGTGGGTGACTCTTTAAAAGATGACTGGGAAAAATGCAAATATATTGAGCATTCACATGTCAAAGAAGAAAATTTCTTGGCAGTCCAAGAGGAGGCCCAGATGCATGGTTTTGTTTTGTTTTTTTTTTTTTTCTCTCCCATTCTGTCCACCGTGGAGGACACCCAGTGGCTGCCGGCAGTACTGCGTGAGGAGAAATACCCTAGTCTTCCTTTCCTTCTATACCTCAGTCTCTTGTCTGGGTTTCCCATTTGCTGAATCCGGTCAGAGGTAAGCAGCTTCTGAACCAGCTGAGCCCCGGAAACACAGCTGGCAGGAGTCACGAGCTGGGATACAGAGCAAAGCCTGTGAAGACAGAGAGACAGAGGCACGAACTGGATCTGAGGGCCAACAGGCCAGGAGCTGGCGAATCTTCTTGGCCTGAGAGAGGATCGGGCTTCCCAGGTGCCTCAGTGGTAGAGAATCGCCCTGCCGATGCAGGAGATGCAGAAGTGGGTTCCATCCCTGGGTCAGGAAGGTCCCCTGCAGGAGGAAATGGCAACCCACTCCAGTATTCTTGCCTGGGGAATCCCATGGACAGAGGAGCCTGGCGGGCTATCGTCCACTGGGGTTGGAAAGAGTCAGACACGACTGAGCGACTGAGGACACACACTGAGAGAGAATCAGGACAAGCACATTGTCTAGAGTGAGTGCACACAGGGAAAACAGAGCCCCAGGGGTCTGAAGATCCAAGTCCATCCAAAGTAGTGGAGGCTGGGCACTTTCTCAGAGTCACAACTGAAGACCACCCACAGGGGCTCTTTCTATTTCGGTAGTCTAAGATGTCCAGAAGAGCAGGAACTTTGTCACTGGGTGGCCTCATTCCACCTGAGCACTGAGACAGGCATTTTTGAACAGAAATGGCTCGGCTCAGACATCAAGCAGAGATGATGCCTCAGCAGTGCCATGCCTGGCACCCCACTGCCCCCCTGCCCCCCCCCACCTCCCCCTGCCCCCCCGCCCCGTGTCCCCAGTTTCTGTCTGGGGTCTATTTGGAATGTCTGGCTCTCATTGCCAGTGTGATTGGAATGCAGCAGAAAGCTAGGATTGGCTTCCTTGGAGACGTTAAAAAAATAAGCTACCAACAATTGCGTTAACTGTGTAAGAATAAAAAAATTAGGGCAGATAGCCCTTGGTGACTGTTTATTTTCTATGGAGTAATAAACTCTGTTCGTGTTTTCAGACTGTCCTCTGGACAATAAGAGAGTAAATTTGCAGTCAGGTGATGGCTAAAGAATTTGGACTGTTTCTTTCCAAGTACCAGGCCAGCATCAAATGAAATTTGGGATGTATACATGAAGCTAAGTGACTAATAAACGTCATAGTCTACACGAGGCTCCATAAATTCACACCATGGAGAGCTGTCTAAAGGGATTTTCACTTTCCCTTCACATGGACTTGAAAGGTGCTTTACTAGCCTGCAGCCAGTCCGGAGGCCCCAGCCAGAGCAGACAAGCTGTGTGCGGCCAACACCTGGCCACTGACTTTCCCGGGAACCCTGAGGACTTCTGATGCGACAATAGGAACTGGCCCACATAACATTTCCTGAGAGTAAGCTTGGTTTTAACTTCATTTCTTGGTTAAGAAGTTCTTGTGTTTTAGACAGGTGTAACCTTTCCCTTTTGCTTCCTGACGAAGGACGTGTGCGAGGTATTCCAGCTAACTTTGGGAGATCAGTCATTGGTTTTTTGTCAGCCTTGTTTTTTAAAAAATCTACATATTGCTTCCCCTGTTCAATCCATCAGTTTACACTTGAAAAGGTCATGTTTCTCTCAGCAGGAAACCTTGGAGAAATCCTTCGCTATGATTTATCTTATGTTACATGCCCTGATAAGAGACTCCTAGGAAGCAAGGCCCATTAGTTCCTGGTATGTTCATTACCCCAATGTCCAGTGTGAAATAAGTACTGATGGTTGAGTTTGGCGTATTCTCTTGGATGATTTAAAGGGAGTAAAGGCAATGACTGGTTTTCATGCAACAGCTTATATGGTTCAGACAGGTGAGTTACAAGAGAGAGTCTCCCCTTGTAGGTACTAGAGTGTCAGTGATAGCTCTTACATTCAAATGTGCCCCACCAATATTTGGTATAAAGATAAGCATGCTTCCAAATATTTAGTATTTTATCATCTTCACAGTCTGTGGTGGTTTTAAAAACCTATTAGTATGTTACAAACAATAACCCTTTTCTTAGCCCTTTTCCCACTAAACTTCTTCAGGATGTTAATCATTACTGACGTGATAAAGAAAGTCTAGTTACCATTTTTAAAAAACACGGCATTTCAAAATAATATTCAGTGAATTTCAGAGCAATTAAATGTCTACAGTATTCAACTATGAACTATTTTTAGTGGAAAGGTCAGGCAGCTCGAGGGGAAAAGCCAAATATGAAGTTAAATAGTTTGTTTTCATGTCTGGGATGACATTTTGAGGGAGACCAGTTTTGGGAGACAAATCATATATGATTTGTTTGTGATAAGGACAAAATCAGTTATTATATGCAAAACATTTATGACACCCACTCAATTGTAAAATATCATTATTTTTCCCATTCTGTATCTCAAAAATTTAAAATATATCAAGTGTATTTATTTGGTTCCCTCTAAATAAGTGACCCAGGGCTTCCCTTGTAGCTCAGTTGGTAAAGAATCTGCTTGCAATGCAGGAGACCTGGTTTCAATCCCTGGGCTGGGACAATCCCCTGGAGAAGGAAATGGCAATCCACTCCAGTATTCTTGCCTGGGAATCCCATGGACAGAGTAGCCTGGCAGGCTACAGTCCATGGGTCGAAAGAGTTGGACATAACTTAGCAACTAAGCCACCACCAAATAAGTGAAAAATATTAGTGACTCAGTCATGTCCAACTCTTTGTGACCCCATGGACTGTAGCCTGCCAGGTTCCTCTGTCCCTGGAATTTTCCAGGCAAGAATGCTGGAGTGGGTTGCCATTTCCTTCTCCAGGGGATCTTCCCAACTGAGATTGAATGTGAGTCTCCTTCATGGCAGGCAGAGTCTTAAATTCTTATCTCAAATGTTAATTTCAGCCAAGAACATTTACTCAAGAAACACTGTATGTCTCCAATGTATAAAGTCCTAGGTTGGTTGCTAAGAATGTAACAGTAAACAGGACAGAAAGTCCTCCTCTCAGAATGCCCTCTCAGAATGTGGTGGGTTTCCTGGCACTAAATTCTGCTAGTGGGACTGTCAGTTCAGTTCAGTCACTCAGTCGTGTCTGACTCTTTGCAACCCCAAGAATTGCAGCACGCCAGGCCTCCCTGTCCATCACCAACTCCCAGAGTTCACTCAAACTCATGTCCATCGAGTCGGTGATGCCATCCAGCCATCTCATCGTCTGTCGTTCCCTTCTCCTCCTGCCCCGATCCCTCCCAGCATCAGAGTCTTTTCCAATGAGTCAACTCTTCCCATGAGGTGGCCAAAGTACTGGAGTTTCAGCTTTAGCATCAGTCCTTCCAGTGAACACCCAGGACTGATCTCCTTTAGGATGGACTGGTTGGATCTCCTTGCAGTCCAAGGTACTCTCAAGAGTCTTCTCCAACACCACAGTTCAAAAGCATCAATTCTTCACAGTCCAACTCTCACATCCATACATGACCATTGGAAAAACCATAGCCTTGACTAGACGGACCTTTGTTGGCAAAGTAATGTCTCTGCTTTTGAATATGCTACCTAGGTTGGTCATAACTTTCCTTCCAAGGAGTAAGCGTCTTTTAATTTCATGGCTGCAATCACCATCTGCAGTGATTTTGGAGCCCAAAAAAATAAAGTCTGACACTGTTTCCCCATCTATTTCCCATGAAGTGATGGGACCAGATGCCATGATCTTTTTTTTCTGAATGTTGAGCTTTAAGCCAACTTTTCTGCTCTCCTCTTTCACTTTCATCAAGAGCTTCTTAGTTCCTCTTCACTTTCTATCATAAAGGTGGTGTCATCTGTATATCTGAGGTTATTGATATTTCTCCCGGCAATCTTGATTCCAGCTTGTGCTTCTTCCAGTCCAGCGTTTCTCATGATGTAGTCTGCATAGAAGTTAAATAAGCAGGGTGACAATAATACAGCCTTGACATACTCCTTTTCCTATTTGGAACCAGTCTGTTGTTCCATGTCCAGTTCTAACTGTTGCTTCCTAACCTGCATATAGGTTTCTCAAGAGGCAGGTCAGGTGGTCTGGTATTCCCATCTCTTTCAGAAGTTTCCACAGTTCATTGTGATCCACACAGATAAAGGCTTTGGCATAGTCAATAAAGCAGAAATAGATGTTTTTCTGGAACTCTCTTGCTTTTTCCATGATCCAGCGGTGTTGGCAATTTAATCTCTGGTTCCTCTGCCTTTTTGAAAACCAGCTTGAACATCTGGAAGTTCATTGTTCACATATTGCTGGAGAATTTTGAGCATTACTTTACTAGTGTGTGAGATGAGTGCGATTGTGCAGTAGTTTGAGCATTCTTTGGCATTGCCTTTCTTCGGAATTAGAATGAAAACTGACCTTTTCTGGTCCTGTGGCCACTGCTGAGTTTTCCAAATTTGCTGGCATATTGAGTGCAGCACTTTCACAGCATCATCTTTCAGGATTTGAAATAGCTCAACTGAAGTTCCATAACCTCCACTAGCTTTGTTCGTAGTGATGCTTTCTAAGGCCCACTTGACCTCACATTCCAGGATGTCTGGCTCTAGGTGAGTGATCATACCATCATGATTATCTTGGTCGTGAAGATCTTTTTTGTACAGTTCTTCCATGTATTCTTGCCACCTCTTCTTAATATCTTCTGCTTTTGTTAGTGGGACTGTAGAGAAGCTTATTAAGGGGTAGAAGATAGTTGTTTAAAATCAAGTTCAGGTGTGCGTGGTACACCTAAACACATCTCTGCCCTCATTTTTGTCTTGAGTGATTTCTCCAGTTGCATAGGTGGGTTTGACCTGCTCCCCCTAGAGTCCATTTCCCCACAGCTGGCTTTAAACAAGGCATGAAGTTGTAAGGCTGTTTAGCACTTGGCTTGATCTCAAGTCTATAATAAGGGCTTCAATATAAGAACTAGAACTGAAACTAGAACCTGAGTCTTAACCCCTAGGGATGAAACTATCAGTGTTAATAAGCCATATAAATTACACTGAAGGACTGGAGAAAGAAATGGAAGGAAATCAGATTATCGTATCATGAGGCCTGGTAATCAGGGCATTTTGGCTTCATGTGGTCAGTGTTTCTGGATTGCTTGCATAATCTTCACTCACGATTGTTCCTCTTTACTCTATAGACCAGCACCTATATGTCTTTAGTTATTATCATTTGTATTTGTAGGTTTTGTGTTAGTATTGCTTTCTTAACCATGACAATAACTGAAGAGGATATCAGGATCTGTTAATAACTGATGCTTAGAGCTTATAATTTTCAAAATATATTTTTAAAATTATTTAACTATAAGGAAATTTTGCCAGAAAGTTTTCAGATTAGTCTGCACTTTAGGAAAATTATTTGGTCCTCTGACTGGTAGGAGGGAAACTTCTTCTTAGTTATTCTCAGACAATTAAAATGTATATTATTATTTATGCATATTATGCTGAACTAAATATAAGGGGAAGAAGTCTTTTATTACCTAGTAATTTATGGACTTTGAAATAGATTTTGAAGTAGTTTTAGGGGTATCATCTTGGTTGGTTTATTGATATTTGATGATCCTGACTACCTTTCTCTGAGGGAACTCATTTGACCTTCTCTCCTCATTTCCCACCCAACCCTTCCTTGAAGTTCACATGCTGTCATAGAATAAGGACTGGAACCTTGCATTTTAGTCTAACCTATATATTTGCTTATTTAAAATCTATAAAAATCTTTGATTTAAATCTCCCCATTGAGAGCCCAGCCTGAGATGCTCTGTGATGACCTAGGGGATGGAATGGGAAGTGGGGTGGGAGGGAGACTCAAGAGGGAAGGGATATGTATTTTATATACATATATATATATAATGACTGATTCACATTGGCAGAAACCAACACAACCTTGTAAAGCAATTATCTTCCAATTAAAAAAAATAATTTAAAAAATTTCCCTATTGTTGCACTGAAACCTAGAGTACAAACTCATGCAACTCACAAAGTCTCAAATGGGAGAACTGGTATATGTGAAAAGATTTCTAACCCTACAGAATATTTAATATATGTAAGGTATTCTAATCACTAGACTCTGGCCTAATACAAGGTAATCTCTACATGTGGAAAAATATCCATGTGGTGCAAAAAAGCACACAGCAGAAGGTTTCTCTGTCTGCTGTTTCCCCGTTTTTCAGTCTCCCAATTTCACGTCCTGGAGGCAGCTGCTCTTCCTGGTAAGTTCTGGAGACCCTCTGGGGACACTGACAAAGCAAGAGATTTTCCTAAGCACATTTAATAGACCATGGGCCTACTTCTAAGAGAATACACTTTTGTATTTAGTAGGTCATAGTTCTCAGTGTGTGATATTGCTCAAGATTTAAGGAATGCATCAGAATCATTTTTCCTGTTTCAAGTAGGAAAGAGTGGAAAGCCGCCTGCTGTGAGCTTGCCGAACCGGTGAATTTCTCAGGTATGTGTTGAAGTTCACGGAGCACCACCTAAAGAGGTGGAAGTAATGCTACACGGGAATATGGCCTTTCAGCAACACACACAATTTCACACCACATGTTATTAGTTCTTGTAAAAGCTGCTGCCTCTCTTTCTCATTTCTAGATCACTGGATGACGGCTTTTGCAGAAACAAATAGCAGGTGGGATGACACGTATTTGTGGATTTTAGGTTAGAGCTTGACTTTAGCATATTCCTGTGTCTCTTTTTCCAGACTTGCCTTCCTTTCAGGGGCTCAACACCTCTTGTTAACATAATGATTAGATTCAAGGCCTGCAATTTAGTCAAGATGGAGTCACGGGTCAGTGGGCCCCTATTATCACAGCTGGGGTTGCAGTCCCACGTTGACTGTTCCAGAACAGCGAGTGTATTCATCTCAGCTGTGCCATCCTGGGCAATGTCAAACACCCCTCACATTCCTTTCCAGGGAGCTGGTTCTCTTAGATTTCTTTGTTTTTTTTTTTTTTTTTGTTTTTGTTTTTTTTTTTTTAACTATTTCAGGGTCCATGAGGGCTATGTCAAATGTCTCCTGGATCTTTTACCCTTTAATTTGTCCATTTTTTGCCTTAGAGGTCAGTTCCAACTGGATATGATCCTAACAGCTGAATATGACCAGGGGCCAGGTTTAGAGGCACCAAGAGGGGAAATTTAAAAGGACAACATTTTCACTGCCCATCAGTAAGAGTCAATTGTATTCATTACTACTTCTCATAAAATTCTACTTCAAACAATGAAGAAAGCCTCTCTCTAAAATGTTTATGTCACCTAAGGCTGGCAGAGACACTTGCTTGGGATTTTGGCCTTGAAAACTAGCTCATCTTTGGAAAAAATAATTAAGTCTTGCTGATGAACAAGTGAAATAAAAAAAGGATAATTAAGTTCATTATTTCAACACAAATAACAAGGAATTAAAAACTTTGCAGACCTTTGGATAGACTTAGAAATCTTAGGGTTGCAGGTATTGGCTCAAGATAATATTTTGCTAAAGTATTATATCTCTTTTCTTGAGAATCAACATTCTGAAATAATCATATGGTGAAAGAATTCCCAATAGAGAAACTTAAAACAGTCTGAGCACAAAATATGGTTGAGAGCCTAAGGTCTTGAGTGAAACTATGAGTAATTTTTCAGTTTATGAAAACCAATAAAGTAGCAGAGTGATTGTGAAAACATTTCACACATATTAAATTAACGGGTACAGTATGATTGACTTCCATTTATTATCCAACAATCACTAGAGAATTTTCAGACTCTCCTTATGTAGTTTCAGAAACGTGACTGGAATTAATTTTACTTTGATACAGACATGATGTACACTGAGTTAAATTTTTCCTCTCTAGTTGGCTATTCATCGCCATAGTGATTCCATAATTCTGAGACGATGACTTCTGCCCTCTTTACTTGTCTGGCACCGTCTTGGCTTCAGAGACATAAAATAACTTGGACTTTTGAGATGATTAATGTTGGTCCAATTGAGTAGCTATTTCTCTACCATCTTCGCAAATAGATAAGGTTGTATTGCTTTAGTTCCATTGTAATGCCCTTCTGACCCTTCTGCACACAGATAATTGCTGTGCTGTTTTAAGGAAGAGGATTATCATGCTCCCACATAACTTTGCCTTTTTCAAAGCTGTATTCCAGGTATCTTTACTCTTTCTTGTTCATCCTCATCCATTCAATGCTACTTCCCTTTTTTCTTCCCAACTTCCATCTGGTTTCTTATTTTAAAACTATCTCATTCAGAATAAACAAAATTGTGCTACTGCTGCATTTCATAAATGGATACAAAAGTATTGTCAAGTTTATCAGGGATTTGTGGAAGAGAAACAAAAATAATGATAAAATATATTGTTTATTTCATGCTGACTGTCAGACAGACACACATTATCCCCTTTAATTTTTTTCAACAATCCAGTATGACAGATGACATATTGGTTTTAAAGGGAAGGTAGGTAACTTATCAGGGTTACACATAAGTAGGAAGTTAGAACCCAAGAACCCATACTTTGGGCACCATGCTATACTATACTTATTGACCTGTGTTTCGAAGAATATCAAATAATGAGGGATCTAATTATGGAATATTTGTCTATAAATAACTTCTATGATCTGTGCCATGTTGAATAATCTTGCCTGGAGAATTCCATGGACAGAGAAGCCTGGCAGGCTACAGTTCATGGGATTGCAAAGAGTTGGACCCAACTGAGTGATAACACAAGGTCATGAATATTTCCCCCATGTTTTCTTCTATAACAGATTTTCCCAAACTTTCTTGGTTTACGGAACCTTTAATATGTTAGTAATTTTTTTCAGAGAGCTCCTAGGCCAGAAGAAACACCTAACAATTCTGTTTATTCAGTAAGTAGGTACAAACAACTTAGAGCTTCCCAGGTGGTTCATTGGTAAAGAATCCTCCTGCCAATGCGGGAGACATAGGAGACGCAGGTTCGATCCCTGGGTTGGGAAGATCCCTTGTAGGAGGAAATGATAACCCACTCTTACATGGGAAATCTCATGGACAGAGGAGCCTGGCAGGCTGTTGTCCATAGGGTCACAAAGAGTCAGACATGACTTACTGACTGAGGATGCTTGAACCAAACAATAAGGATTTAAGTTCCAAATCACGTGTGTGTGTGTGGTGTGCTCAGTTGCTCAGTGGTATCTGACTCTTTATGATCCTGTGGACTGCAGTCTGCCAGGCTCTTCTGTCCATGGGGGTTATCAGGCAAGGATACTGGAGTGGGTTGCCATTTCCTCCTCCAGGGGATCTTCCCTTACCCAGAAATTGAACCTGCAACTCCTGTGTCTCTTGCATTGGCAGGTGGATTCTTTACCACCACACCACCTGGGAAGCCCATGTCCGAAATCCTAGTATATGTTTGAAGCAATAATATAAATTAACCGAGCCTCGTAGGCTACAGTCCAAGGGGTCGCTAAGAGTCGGACACGACTGAGCAACTTCACTTTTACTTTTCACTTTCATGCATTGGAGAAGGAAATGGCAACCCACTCCAGTGTTCTTGCCTGGAGAATCCCAAGGACAGAGGAGCCTGGTGGGCTTCTGTCTATGGGGTCACACAGAGTCGGACACGACTGACGCGACTTAACTAAAAGAAAAATAGTATTTCTATTTTATTCTTCAATACCCTAATTATTTACTAGTGGGGTATATGCCTATTACCATTCAGAACTCCTCAATTCTTGGAAACTTATTGGACACCAATACCTTCATACTCTATCCATGTTAATTTTCACACAATACTTATGTTTTTTTGTTGTTCTTTTTTAAAATTTATTTATTTGGCTATGCTGAGTCTTAGTTGTGGCATGCAAACTCTTAGTTGCAGCATGTGGGATCTAGTCCCCTGACCAGGGATTGAACCTAGGTCCCCTGCATGGGGAGCACAGAGTCTTAGCCACTGGACCACCAGGGAAGTCCCAGTAGCTACCACTGAGCACCTGGTTTTGCAAAGGTATGGGTGGAATAAAATGTAGCACAATGTAACACTGAGAACATGAGTGCCTGGAGTGGGTTGTTTGTGAAGGGTCTAACAGAAGTTTGTATTACTGTTTTGCTAACAAATGTAAAATATCTGATGGCATTTGAGTTTGCTGCAGACCCCCAAGGCACCTTGACAAACAATCTAATTCTAGAAGATTTATTGTTTAACATTTCACATTTATGTTTATAATCCCTCTCAAATTAATCTTTGTGCACAGTGTGAGGTGAGTACCACAGTTCTTTTTTATTCTTGTTCTTTAAGACTGTCCTGACTTTTTATCCGTTTTTGATCCTTTGCCTCTGCACATATATTTCAAGATTCATGTGTGATATTCCACTGTATACATAACTCTTCTTTCAAGTGCAGTGAGACCTGTCTGTGACTATCGTCAGGTTATATGTCTGGGGGAAGGTAGAGGGATTTCATTTGCTCTTTCATACGTTCCCTTCCTCCCCTTTGTGGTGATAGCTCTGCTCCCTCAGTGTGTTTGAGGGCAGTGTAGGGAGGAGGAAAATGGAAAACATCTTAATTAACCAAGAAGGATGCAGTCTTCTTGTGGGCTGGTTATGGCTCTTCATGTCTCAGTGAGTGTTGGTTGGGCTTTGGGGCACATGGGTGGAAGGTACCTAATAGCTGGTTCTCGCACTGGGACATGTGCATGGACTCTCCAGAGGCCACCTGGGGAGGAGGACCTCGTGTCTGACCTTCGCTATGCTCCCCTCCACCTTGGCACATTCTGCTGCTCTTATTTTCACCTCTCCCTACACACCACTATCATCTTGATGCCGGAATCCTTTATCTAAAGGAATGTCTCGAGTGGAATGTTGGCAAGAATCCTCAAACCCAGCTACTTAGCATGGCTCTATCTTTCTCGCAGAGTACTCACGTTGTCCTGTCATCTCCATCTACTCTCAGGTTCTCTTTCCCCAAACAGGATAACAGAGGTGACTGGCAAATACCTGGCTGAGCGACGTGTAGCCAGAGGATAAGATGCCAGTTTCCTCTGCTTGCCTGCATCACTGGTTTTACGGCTGATGCTCACTCTCTGTCTTTGTGGTGGAAGAAGGTGAAGAATTTCTCCACAAGCACTTTATTTTAACGACAAGTTCCAGCGACAAGTTCATGCCTTCACCTTTATTAACTGTACAGTGGTGGTTGTTGTTGGGGCCATTCTGAGCAGGCATTTCTCAGTAAATTAGGCAAACTGTTGGCAGAATTTGAACTCTGTGTGGCCATTAGTGACTTTGGTGTTTAGTTTGGGGTCTCAGACGTAATTCCCCCCCTTTAAGAAAAACAGCAACGACAACAAATAATAATAATTCCATGGCCTCTGGTTTAGGCTAGTTTTTTTGTTCTAAAATCTTAAAGAACTAAAGAATAGTCTTAAACTTGTCTCTCAAACCTGCTTATCTATTTTTAAAAAGAATGTATTCTTTTTCCAGCTTCGTACAAGATTAATAAAGCAACAAATGAGACCAAGATATTGAAATTCAAGAAATATGTATAAAGGTTTACTATGAGTTCAGCACCATTCCGTCTTCTAAATCTGTATGTGAATATATCTGATTTAATGCAAACAAAGTTTAGAAATTAGGCATTATTTTTATTGAAGAAAACTAAGATGCTGAGAAAATTGTTGTTCACGAGCCCTGGTTTAATTTGCTACTGAGATTGCCATTTCCCCAAAGTAAGTAATATTTCATGAATACGACTTAGGTGTGTATCCATCTGCAACTCAAAAACGGATGACCTCTTAATATATCAGTTGTCATCTTATACTAAAGAAAGCATATTAAATCTTGAAAATCTAAGGTCATTGAACTTCAACCAAAAGTGATTTTTTAATTAGATGATCTATAAACTACCTAGAGACTCCCTTTCTGAGGTTAGCATTGAATCAATAATTCGCCTCCGTGTTTCCGGAGTTACTCGTTTCTTTGATCTGGAGACGCAAAGAGAAGTAGTGCTTGAGATAAACAGGGAGAAAAGACAGTATGAAAGCACTAAATTTACTTCATTTCGCTTGTTGACTTCCAAAATTTAGGAAGTTTGCCAAAATTGCCAAACACGTATTTCTTGTGACTTGATTGTATTAAACTTGCAGGCAATATCAAACACTGAGAATCCCAGGGAAGGGGGAGCCTGGTGGGCTGCCGTCTATGGGGTCGCACAGAGTCGGACACGACTGAAGTGACTTAGCAGCAGCAGCAGCAAGTTAAAGAAACAAAACCATAGTTTCCTTGGATGTTCAGAAAAGTGTAAAGCAATCTCTCCTTTCAATTAAAGTTCCTTTTCTTTCTTTTCTCTCTCTCCCTATTTCCTTTTCAGAGCGGCACCCAATGTTTTTATCAGTTTTCAGCTTATTCCCAGATTATTTGGTACTTTTAAAATGAGTTGATTTTTATTTGACTATTTGCATCCAGTTTTAACTTAGTGATTGTGGCATATATTGACAGATACTTTATTCTGTTGGAGAATCTCATTAGAATTTTTTTTTACTTTTTTGTTTTAATTTCATGTAAGTTATAAAAACCCCAGTTAACCTGACTTGAATCTGATTTGAAACGTAATCAGCGGAGGCCTACCTCTACTTCATTAAGATGTTGGAAAATTTGTGTTTTTATTCATCTCACTGTATAATTAATTTTGGTTTTGCTTTTTGATGCAAATCCGAGTTGTGTTTTATTCATATGATAAAGGCACTGGAATAAATCACCACCTTTATACTATCACATAGAGCAGATGGCCCACATCATTGAAATTTATAAGATGAGTCAAAAGCCATTTTTCAGATACTAAACCAAAGTTGATGAAGGATCTTTTTCCTGGAATTGGAGAGAAAGGTACAAATTACCCTCAATAAAGTTTTCTTTAACTTTTTGTTGTTTCATAATTTGATGACTTGAAGATAATGCTAACCTATCCAGACTCTAGACTTCCTTTTCTTTCTTCAATAGATTACTTTAAGCTATGTTTTAAATTAAATATAATGCTTATCTGTCTACACTATATTTATAGATTATTTGGGTCAGCATCATTAGTAGCCAAGATAATTAGAGCACTAATATAAAGTGGTTTCAAATGTGTGTGCATGCTTCACGCTTTAATTAGAAAGTCCTTTATAGTTTCATGTATGGGGGACACCCTTATCACTTTTATGGGAGATTTTTTTCTCCAAAGAATTAATTTAAATGATTTAGAAATTATGTATGGAGAGGAATCATTACTCTTAATGACTGAACAGAGGGAATTCATTTGAAAAAATATTGAAATTAATAATCAGGAGTCCAAATACAAAACTGTCTTATGGAACTTTGATTTTATTTCCAAAATGAAGTGTAAATTCCTCATCCCAGGAAGAAATAAAGATTTGTTAATCCAGATATGTTATATATGAAATTATCTTCACCTCATGATGTAAAATTTTTTTCATGTAACATTGTGTAAGTTTAACGTGTACAAGGTGATGATTTGATATACATGAATATTTGATAAATGATTATCACAATAAAATTAGTTAACATATATATCATCTCACTTAGTTGCCATTTTTGGGAGGTGATGAGAACTTTTAAGATCTACTCTCTTAGCAACTTTTAAGTACCCAATAAAGTTGTTGCTATTGCATGGTTAACTACAATTATAATGCTGTATATTAGATTCCCCAGAACTTATTCATTTTATAGCTGGAAGTTTGTACCATTGACCAACTTTTCCCTATCCTCTCCCTGGCAACCACCAATCTACTCTCTGTATCTATGAGTTTGATGTTTTTAGATTCCACATGTAAGTGAGATCATTCAGTATTTGTCTTTCTCTGTCTGACTTATTTCACTTAGAACAGTGCCCTCGAGTTTCATGTGCATTGTCACAAATGGCGAGATTGCCTTCTTTCTGTAGCTGAATGATATTCATTGTCTCTGTGTGTGTATATATATACACACACCATGTCTTCATTAATTATTCATCTGCTGATGGTCACTTAGTTTGGGTATCTTGGTTACTGTAAATAATGCTGCAGTGAACATCGGGGTACAGATATCTGTTCACGATATTGAGTTCGTTTTATCCGCATATATGTTCAGAAGTGAAAATGCTTGGTTGTATGGTAGTTCTATTTTTAATTGTTTGAGGAACCTCCATACTGTTTCCCATACTGGCTGCACCAATTTACATTCCCACCAACAAGAGTGGGACGGTAAATATGCCCTACAGCATCAATCCCATGGTTTTTGCTAACAACTTTTCTAACAGATGTGATTTGCACTTCCCTTTGCATTGAGCACCTTTTCAATGTACTGTTAGCCATTTGTATATCTTCTTTCGAGAGACAGGGACAGAGAAAGTAAACAATCAAGAAGTTATGGGATAAAATGTTAATAATATACAAATCTTACTAAAAGTGCTTGCTTACTAATGGGTGTTCTTTGTACTGTGTTTATTCTTATTTCCTTTTTAAATTAAAAAGAATATGTTGGCTCATGTAACTGATAAATCCAGGGATAAACTTTAAATATGACTTTAAAATACCACCAGTAATTTTCCTCCCTCTCTGTGCTTTCCTCTGAGTTGACTTCACTTAGAGTTAGTTTTGCCAGAGACAGGGAGGTAGTAAGACCTTGTTGTTGTTCAGTCTCTCAGTCACCTCCGACTCTTTGTGACCCCATGGGCTGTGGCACACTAGGCCTCCCTGTCCTTCACCATCTTCTAGAGCTTGCTCCAACTCATGTCAGTGATGCCATCCAACCACCTTGTCCCCTGTCATCCCCTCCTCCTCCTGCCATCACTGTTTCCCAGCATCAGGGTCCTTTCTAATATCTCGTAGCCTTTCTTTAAGTTTGAAGTGATTTCCAACTAAAAAAAGATATAAGCTTCTGAACTGGAATTCTAAGGTTTATTAAAATACCTGGGAACAAATCTTAAAACTTTTAGGATATCTTAAAATGAGTTTCCATTTAAGAGACTTTATATACTTCTTGAATTATTTGTACCATTCAGCTGTATTTCTACAGTATAAAGTAATTAGTTGATAGCTATTTAGCCAGACTGCTTTCACGGGAAAGAAAAACTGTGGTGGAAGGGACAGGCAGAGGGCACAGAGTTCATGGGAGAAAGCTAAGGTTACTGAGCAGGAACTGGGCTTTGATTCTACCCTGACCCAATCCTGAACTCTGGCAAACAAAACTCAACCGCAAGTCTGAACCCAAAGCTGTAGGACACAAAGTTCTTCTGTTGCTATGGAAGAAGCTTTCAGCAAATCGAAGATTAATCTCCAATCTTTGAGACTGTGAATTATTCTCAATTTCAATAAAATAAAAATTTCCTCTTCCATGGGAGTTTGTGGGATTTGCATGATAATTTACTTCCATGTGGCGTCTAAGTTCTTCCATAAATGTAATAAAACATACAACAAAACAAATTTAAAAACCTAACATTTAAGTGAAAGTCACTCAGTCGTGTCTGACTCTGCGACCCCATGGGCTATACAGTCCATGGAATTCTTCAGGCCAGAATACTGCAGTGGGTAGCCTTCCTTTTCTCCATTATTTAAAATAGTTTATTCCTACTTTTATAGATATAAAAAAAAGGCCAACACTTCATCATTGTTCTTTGTTCTTTGGTAAATTGCCATTTTCTCCTAAAGCTGCTTATGAGTGGAAAGCAGATCAGAATGCTATACAGTCCTCTTAAAGTCTAGAGCTGAACTCGTTCCGCCTCATCCTTGCATTTGTAACCTCACATTTTTATCACCTTTCAAGTGAATTTCAAAGATCATTCAAAAATTCTATTTGATCAGTTAAATTTGCCAAATTGTATATTCCTTTCTGTAATTTTCTTTAAAGTTCGGCTTTGAGAACAAAGATGTCCACATGTGGTTTATAGATTCCCTTGGAAAGCAAAGCAAGGAGGAGGGAACTAGAAAGGCAAAGTAAATGATTTTTTTTTTTTCTGGTCTGTGTCTGATTTTGATTATTTGGGACAGAGTCAGTGTTGAACTAAGTGCAAAATTAAGAATAAGCAAGTTGACCGAAGTCAACCACCAGCTGATATTGTAGCCGGAGCTCAATACTGACACTGTCCTAGCGCTATGCTGTATGTGTGGGTCTGTTAGTCGCTCAGCTGTGTGTGACTCTTTGTGACCCCACGGACAGTAGCCCATCAGGCTCCTCTGTCCATGGGATTCTCCAGGCAAGAATACTGGAGTGAGGTGCCATTCCCTTCTCCAGGGCATCTTCCTGATCCAGGGATCAAACTAGGGTCTCCTGCATTGCAGATGGATTCTTTACTGTCTGAGCCACCAGGGAAGCCCAGATGTTATGCTACCAGAAGTCATAGTTTGAAGAAACCTCCCTTACATCACATGCTTTATTTTTCTTTCTTTCTTATTTGCCCAGTGAATGGGGCAGCAGAACTGATTTGCTAGAACTCAAATGGCAGAGAGACAACTCACCTTGCAGAGCTGAGAGAACCTGCCAAACAAAACAATGGCCAAGTTAAAAAATACCTTAGAGATCACCTATTCTGACTCTGCGTTCTTCAGATGAAAAAGACAAAAAAACCTCACAGCAACAAATAACTAAGGTCTGGAGAAGTTTAATTGGTTGATCAAAATACCCTAGTTTGCAAGATGACTGTTGGGCAAATCACTTATCCTTTCTGAATCAGATTGTTCGTTTGTTGAAAACATGTGAGTATTTATTAACTAGGCTGTGTCTGACCCTTTCAGGACCTCTGTTCATGGGATTCTCCAGGCAAGAATACTGGAGTGGGTTTCCATTTCCTTTTCCAGGAGATCTTCTTTACCCAGGGATCGAACCTGAGTCTCCTGCCTTGGCAGGTGGATTCTTTACTACTGAGCCACCTGGGAAACCATTATAAAGAGACGCAGGGCTATTGGAATGTTAAGATCATGTTTATGAAGAACCTAGTATACTCAGTGTTTGACAGGAATAATTAGTGCTTGACACCCAATTAATGTGGTCTTTAATTGTTAGAATCATACCTTCAGTTTTAAGATTATTAATGATAAGTATATTTATCATTGTCCTGATTGAAAGCAGAAAGGGGAAGGCTTGGTTCTGCTTGAACTTTTCTCGGAGCTGCAGAAATCCTGGATCCAGAGCCTTGTCACACATGGTGAGATCTAGTCTCATTTGAAGTAATGATCAAAGTTCTGCATGGTTTGTGCTGAGAGGTAGTTTTTCTTTTTCTTTTTTCTCCCATGTGCCCCTTGCTTTCATTTTGCTCAGCTTTAAAACATTTGTTCTATTTACATGAATGTATTCAACAGGCAGATTGTTCCTTGCCTGAGAATTCTTCCCTTGAATGCAAATAACATTTCTTAATCTTTCACAGCTGGTTCAAGAAGTATGCCTGATGAATCACCTAGAGGAGATAGAAAAAAGGATAAAGAGAAGACAAACAAAAGCAGAACATTATACAACCCTTGAGCAGCCCATTAACCATTTAACTTATGCAAAATATGCACTGCCTGAAGAGCTGTTTTAGATGGAAGCCAGAAGGCTTTCTCTCGGGCTGTGGAAAGACAAGGTCAGACCTTTGATGCTTTAAAAATGCAGAAAGGTTATAGTCAGTTGAGATTTCCACGCCAACCGTGTGAAACAAACTTGGGTCAAAAAAAACAAAAAAATCTTGAAGCCAGAAATGCTCTGGGTAGATCTGAACCCTTTCCCTGCGGGAGAGGGAAGGTATTTTTCTCAGGCAACATTGGTCCTCCCCAATGCTTTTCTAGGGAAATTTGGTACCTACATAGGCCATTGCATGTGTTTGTGTGCGTGCCTCTTCAGTCACGTGTGCTCAGTCGTGTCTGACTCTTTGTGACCCCATGGACTGTAGCCCGCTAGGCTCCTCTGTCCATGGAATTCTCTAGGCAAGAATACTGGAAGCAGTTGCCATTTCTTCCCCACCCAGGGATAGAGTCTATGTCTCTCTTGAGTCTCCTGCATTGGCAGGTGGATTCTTTACCACTGTGCTATTTGGGAGGCCCACAAAGGTCATTGGTGATCTTCAATTTTATTTACCAATTAAAAACAGCTATAAGAAGATTTGTTTCTCTTTCCTAAGAGAGGTGTTAGGAAATTGCTGGAGGCTGTGAGCTTGCCTGGCAGCAGGCAAAGAGCACAGACTGGACACTTCTGCTGAGTTTGCAGAGCTAGGTAACATATTTGCACACAGAATTGAAGCAGAGAAGATGCAGGCCCTGCTCCCACGGAATTTCCATTCTGGTAGATAAGTGTTCTCACAACTTGGGAGGAGACCAGCTGCTGAGAGTAAGCAAACTGTGAAACATCTTTTTTATCAAATGCAAAAGTCAGCAAGCAATTCAGTGTGTCTCCATGTATTTCAATGGGTATCTCTATGTTGGCACATGCCTCTTCTCCCGCAGTGAGGTCTGAATGTGAAAAGAAGTGAGTTATAAGGGAGAAAAATGGGTTGGCTTTCGCACTGCATAAAGTGGTGATGAAAAGACAGTAACACTGAGAAGAGGGAGTGGCAAGAGATAGGACTCAGGAGGCACAGACTACGGTAAACTGTGGGGTTGGGAGGAGATGAATCCACTCATTCCTTCCTGTCCTCCTTTACTCAGCAAATATTTATCCTAATCTTATTCCTCCCCTGGTTAAAACCCTTCAGTGGTCTTCTTTATACCTAGAGTGAAACAAGTGTCTCTCCCAGACTGTCATGGGCACAATGACATGAGCCCTGTCAACCTTCTCATCTTCATCTTACACCATCTCTCTAGTTCCGCTGTTCAGGTACAGTTTTCCTTTCTGAACTGAACTCTTTTTCCTGTAGGAAATACTGCATAGCATCACCCCTCTGTCACACCCCACCACATCCTTCTCTCTCTCTCACGCGCGCACACACATACACGTTTCCAAGGGCTGGTTGCTTCTCATGTTTCTAGGCTCAGCTTAAATCTCAGCTACTCAGAGAGACCTCCTCTGACAATCTATCCAAGCTCCAGTGCTTTTCTCTATCTCAGAGCTGTAGAAGGGCTTTCTGGGTGGCTCAGATGGTGAGAATCTACCTCCAGTGCAGGAGTTCCGGGTTCAACCCTGGGTCAGGAAGATCCCCTGGAGAAGGAAATGGCTACTCACTGAAGTGTTTCTGCCTGGAGAATCCCATGAACACAGGAGCCCGGTGGGCTACAGTTGAGGGGGTCGCAAAGAGTCAGACCCGACTGACAGAGCTGTATTCGTTCCTTCATAGCTCTTATCACCACATAGAGGTGTTTTATTTGTTGGTGTATTTGTTGTGTGCTTCTGCCTCTAGAAGAAAGGCTTCCCTGATAGCTCAGTTGGTAAAGAATCTGCCTGCAATGTAGAAGACCCCAGGTCAATTCCTGGGTTGGGAAGATCCTCTGGAGAAGGGATAGGTTACGCACGGTAGGATTCTTGGTTTCCCTTGTGGCTCACCTGGTAAAGAATCCGCCTGCAGTGCAGGAGACCTGGGTTGGGAAGATCCCCTGGAGAAGGGAAAGGCTACCCACTCTGGTATTCTGGCCTGGAGAATTCCATGGACTGTATAGTCCACGGGGTCGCAAAGTGTCGGACATGACTGAGTGACTTTCACTTTTTTACTTTCAGTGCCTGGCACCGAATAGGTGCTCAGTAATGAATGGACCACGGAAGGCTGCAGAGGCTGGGATGTTGAATGCTGGTGGAAGAGGCTACTCAGTGAAATCTCCTTAGTCTCAAAAGCAGCCTGTGGCTTTCATTTCTAAGCTTCTTCGGGGACAGAGACCTCCGGTGGAGCAGCGTCCAGCAGCACAAGGGAGGGGGGACTGGAGTCAGGCAAACCACAGTAGATCAGGGTCCTGAAACCCTCAGAAGAGCTTGCTGCTGGATTCTGTTGTGAACGTCTGAGTATTTATGAGAACACGCTTTGCTAATGTGGGTTCTTTCATCCTATGTTGCCTATTGGCCAGTGGCTCTTGCAGGTTATTCTCTTCATACTGGAAAGCAGTGCCAAAAAGCGCCAGTGCTCTCAGACAGGGCAGTGTGTCAAAGTGTGAATATTTTGGTCCTAGTTATGGCAGAAAGTGAAGAGCAACTAAAAAGCCTCTTGATGAAAGTGAAAGAGGAAGTGAAAAAGTTGGCTTAAAGCTCAACATTCAGAAAACAAAGATGGCATCCGGTCCCATCACTTCATGGGAAATAGATGGGGAAACAGTGGAAACAGTGTCAGACTTCATTTTTGGGGGCTCCAAAATCACTGCAGATGGTGATTGCAGCCATTAAATTAAAAGACGCTTACTCCTTGGAAGAAAAGTTATCACCAACCTAGATAGTATATTCAAAAGCAGAGACATTACTTAGCCGACTAAGGTTCACCTAGTCAAGGCTATGGTTTTTCCTGTGGTCATGTATGCATGTGAGAGTTGGACTGTGAAGAAGGCTGAGCGCTGAAGAATTGATGCTTTTGAACTGTGGTGTTGGAGAAGACTCTTGAGAGTCCCTTGGACTGCAAGGAGATCCAACCAATCCATTCTGAAGGAGATCAACCCTGGGATTTCCTTGGAAGGAATGATGCTAAAGCTGAAACTCCAGTACTTTGGCCACCTCATGTGAAGAGATGACTCCTTGGAAAAGACTCTGATGCTGGAAGGGATTGGGGGCAGGAGGAGAAGGGGACGACAGAGGATGAGATGGCTGGATGGCATCACGGACTCGATGGACGTGAGTCTGAGTGAACTCCGGGAGATAGTGATGGACAGGGAGGCCTGGAGTGCTGCAATTCATGGGGTTGCAAAGAGTTGGACATGACTGAGCGACTGAACTGAACTGAGTCCCTGGCATCTCACTGAGCCATGGTTAGTGCCTGGGTCACCATCAACACCCTCTGCAGAGCTGTCGAGAGCCCCAACTTCCAGCGAGTGGGCCATCTAAGAATCCTGTATGCAGTCCTCTTGGGGGGTGGCGGTGCGTGCGGAGTACCAGGCTGGCCCTTTGCTCTCCACAGATACTTGCATCCTGCCCTGATGGAACCACACTCCCCTCAACAGGGGTTCTCCTCCTGCTCCTCTGGCTGCCACATCCCTAGGTTGTGACACGGTTGGACCCATGACATTCAGCTCATAGTTGGCAACCTCAGGGGTCTAAAGAACATGGTGGTACTGCTCAGTTCTTCAGAGTTCAAGAACAGATATGTAGATCCCTTCCTAAGACTCTCACCATTCTCAAGGCCATTATGAAAGTAAATTCTGATAATGATTACTTCGGCTCTTCCTTAGATCAGCGTGAATTTGGAAAAGGATGGGGGAGGTAGTGGGGAGTAGGCTCCTACAGCGATTGCCATCTTGGCTCCCTTTTCTGGTTGCTAATTTCTTCCATCTTTAACTAAGAGGTGGGACCAAAGTCGAGATTTCCAAACTCCAAGGTAACGCACTTGAGTCCAGAAGGTAGGTGCTGGTTGAATTTCATAGAATGTTGTATCATTGCAGTTAACTTTGCTGGGGAGCAAAGAAAGAAAGTGGTTGCCTTGAGAAGAGAGAGGCGTCTGCTCTTTGAGGCATTTGAGGCTTGTGATTCGGCCCCTTTGTAATGAAGCCAAGGTGTTGGCAAAAAGAACTGATGGTGTCTCTGCTCGGCTGCATTCAATGAAAATGAATCTGCGTGAAGAGGCTCCAGGTAAACGCCTCTCCTCTGGGGATGCCTGAAAATTTGTGCAACATGCCAGAGGAATATAAAGCACTGGCTTTTAAAAGCTAAACCTTTTAAAACATTTTCCATCCTTTCATGCTAAATTGACAGTGTTTCTCACCTGATCATTTCATCCACAACAGGGAAAATTTGTTTTCTGTTAGAACATGAAAGGCAGCGAGAACAGAGCACATTACAGAAATACAGACACTGCACAGTGCCTGAGCAACAGTGAAAGGAATTCTCAGGCTATTTATAAAACATCTTAAACTAGTTTTACATCAGAGTCATATAACTTCTGCAAAATATATCCCTTCTGGGCAGGGACTGACTAAGCTTAAGGGCATGTAATCATGTATACTGTTTATAAAGAGCTGTGTAAACAGGTGTTCTGTGGTGTTCTCACTAACTCATTTCCATCAGCTTATTAAAATAGTTGTTGATCAAGGTGGTCTCCAAGTACTGAACTGATAAAGCAGAATTTCAGACGATAATTAGGTATGGTGTAAAGAAACTCTGAAGGTTTAGTATTACCTGATATAGTTGTTTTTCAGTTGCTCAGTCGTGTCTGACTGTTTGTGACCCCATGGACTGCAGCATGCCAGACTTCCCCGTCCATCACCAACTCCCGGAGTTTACTCAAACTCATGTCCATTGAGTCAGGGATGCCATCCCAGCATCTCATCCTCTGTCACCCCCTTCTCCTCTTGCCTTCAATCTTTCCCAGCATCAGGGTCTTTTCTAATGAGTCAACTGTTCGCATCAAGTGGCCAAAATATTGAAGCTTCAGCTTCAGCATCACTGTTTCCAATGAATATTCAGGGTTGTTTACCTTTAGGATTGACTGGTTTTAACACTATTATTATCACTAATGTGGTTTTTATTAGAGGGGCCATTGGCACATAACAAAGGCCATCACTTCTTTCTTGGTTTTTCTCCTGATTATTCTCCTTAAAGAGGTGAAGTCTTCCTTCTTGGGCTCTCACTGGCTGTATAGTACTATGTTCCTTTACTATGTCTTTTTTCACGGAAACACTCTGGTAGGTGCCTCATGTGAAGCCTTTCCTTCTTTTTCCTGAATTCTCTAAGATGAGTGGCTTTGGAAAAGGAAGCCATACAGGCATTATCCATGTGATTGAAACAAATTAAAGGAATTATTTCAAGTAACAGTGCTTAACATCTCAATACCAATTAAGGAGAGATTTCTATCAGTTTTTTAAAACTTAAACAGACCAAATAGACTGGATTACTTTTGATTAATTGAATTAACCTTTAAGAGTTTATAAATTTCTATTAACATTTGGCTAATTCAACTTTGGTCATGAGATAAACTTTGAAGAACTTCTCTGGGCAGCTAAATTTTATGAGATGAGAATAAAAGTAGCACAACTTTCCCAATAGTTTATAAAAAATTTTAAAAACCTGCCAACCATATCCACATTAATATAGAAATTGCTGATATATTTAATTTATCTTACCTACTTAAAAGACCAGGGCTTTCCTGATAGCTCAGTTGGTAAAGAATCCACCTGCAGTACAGGAGACCCTGGTTCTATTCCTGGGTTGGGAAGATCCACTGAAAAATGAATAGGCTACCCACTCCAGTTGGAGAAGGCAATGGCACCCCACTCCAATACTCTTGCCTGGCAAATCCCATGGATGGAGGAGCCTGGCAGCCTGCCGTCCATGGGGTCGCGAAGAGTTGGACATGACTGAGCAACTTCACCTTCATGTTTCACTTTCATGCATTGGAGAAGGAAATGGCAACCCACTCCAGTGTTCTTGCCTGGAGAATCCCAGGGACGGCGGAGCCTGGTGGGCTGCTGTCTATGGGGTCGCACAGAGTCGGACACGACTGAAGCGACTTAGCAGCAGCAGCAACCCACTCCAGTATTCTTGGGCTTCCCTTGTGGCTCAGCTGGTAAAGAATCCGCCTGCAATGTGGGAGACCTGGGTTTGATCCCTGGGTTGGGAAGATCCCCTGCAAAAGGGAACGGCTACCCACTCCAGTATTCTGGCCTGGAGAATTCCATGGGCTATATAGTCCATGGACTCACAAAGAGTTGTACACGACTGAATGACTCTCACTTTCATTTAAAAGACTTATTGTGATGAGCCAGACAGGAAACATATAGGCTGAGAAATAGCTATTTTTAAAACCAGGTTTGCATTTCTTCAAGTTTTTAAGATTATAACAGCTTTTTCTTTTCCTTGGTAATTAAATCTCAGCCCAAAGTAGAGTTATAATTTGGTAAATAATTTTCTGATTTACAGAGGTTCAGTATTATTCTTAAAATTATATATGAAAATTGTCTTATAAACTGATGGCTTGTAACAGTACTAGATTACCTAAAGCATTCTGGTTTGTGCCTCTCATCTAGGTGTATCAATAATTGCAATCTCTTCACTTTCAAAAGCGTCCTGGTTTGGACAATAAATTTTATAGTCACCATATTTATTCATCACTGGTAGATAAAACTCTACCCAAGTATCCACACCAACAACAATGATATTAACAACATTATTTATAGAGTAACAAAGAGAGGGTTATTTTAAGCTGGACCATAAATGAAGAATAGTATTACAGTTAGTCAGGAGAGGATAATGGAAGACCATTTTATCTGCTTTGGGTAATGTGAGTTATTAGCGTGAGCCATAGGTTGTATTAATGGAGTCCAGCCATGAGTCTGAACACTTTGGAAGGCACAGAGGGTCTGGTTTGGTGCAGTAAGAAGTGGTGAGTTATTGAAACGTTCTGAGAAGATATGTGATAGATTTAAAACCACTGTAAGAAAGCTAATATAGCAACAGCATACAAAAACGTTAGAGTAGTATGTGGTATTATTCCTAGACCATACCTACTGAAAGTGGAGCCTAGTAGCTAATCTAAAAGGCAGTTCTAAATCAATAAGCAAGCAAAATAGCTGATACATCACCCATAGGAGTCATCATTCTAAAAGGAATGGTAAGAGGTATATAATAGTTACAAAGACAGTAATATGGAAACTGAGTAGAAATGAGATTGGAATGGGAAAGTTGAAAAACCTGGTAATTCCCTAAGCCTACCAGTATATGGCTTCAGTGGTCTTTTTTTTTTTTAATGGTTTTTAATGGTTTTTATAAGGTGGTACCTTGAGGATTTAGCTCAGGATTGAAATAAGTAATCATCTCCCTTATTCGTAGTTATTATATGAAGCCATATTTGAGACATAGTGGTATTTCATGTTTAAAAGAACTGTGAATTCTTTTAGGTTAAAATTAAATGGAATTTTGGGCTTCCCTGAAAGCTCAGTTGGTATCTGCTTGCAATGCAGGAGACCCTGATTTGATTGCTGGGTCAGGAAGATCCGCTGGAGGAGGGATAGGCTACCCAATCCAATATTCTTGGGCTCCCCTTGTGGCCCAGGTTGTAAAGAATTCACCTGCAATGCAGGAGACCTGGGTTCAATCTCTGGGTTGGGAAGATCCCTTGGAGAAGGGAAAGGCTACCCACCCCAGTATCCTGGCTTGGAGAATTCCATGGACTGTGTAGTCCATGGGGTCTCAAAGAGTCAGACACAACTGAGCGACTTTCACTTACTTCATAAAGAGGTTGAAACAGCTGTAGAAGTTTAAAAAATGTAAATAAAATCATGGTTGTCTATATGGAGTTTTTGAAGGTTCATTTAATGTACTCAGGAGACAACTTAATCTTGTGAGTACAGCATCATAGAAAACCATAATGACACCCTCTCACAAATAATACTACGACGTTTGACAGAGACAGTATACACAGAACAATATTACTTTGTCCTCACTCAGGATTTATTTCTTCTATTAAGAAGTTGTCTGCAACTTGTGTAAGATAAGATGTCAAAAGCTAGAGAAGGCAAGGGCGATCTATCTATCTATCTATAATATGATGCAATTTCCTCAGATAATCCTTTATTTTAAATTGCCAAGTGATTCAATTTTTATAATCCACCGATATCTCTATTGCTTATTTTCCTTCTTTAAGTATTGATATCTCATATTTTTTATCTTTGGGCTTCCCTGGTGGCTCAGTGGTAAAGAATCTGCCTGCCAATGCAGGAGACGTGGGTTTGATCCCTGGGTTTGGAAGATTCCCTAGAGAAGAAAACAGCAATCTACTCCAGTATTCTTGCCTGGGAAATCCTATGGATATAGGAACATAGCGGGGTACAGTCCATGGGATCACAAAAGAGTGGGGCATTCTAAACAACTAAATAGCAATTAGCGACTAAACAACAACAATGGCAATTTGATCTTTACTAACTTAGAGCTAAGCAGTAGTAAACCTTTTGAAAGGCAGAATCAAAGAATATATTGGAGAACAAAGAAGGAATCACTCACTTCCATGTGGTTTATATAAACATCTTAAAATCTTAGTTGACCTATCAGGAACTCGTTATGTATGTAGGCAAAAAGGGTGAGGGGCAAATACATCAGAGGTATTGAAGGGTAATGTTTCTAATAGGACTTCCTGGTGGCTCAGACGGTAAAGCGCCTTGCTTACAATGCCAGAGACCTGAGTTCAATCCCTGGGTCAGGAAGATCCTCTGGAGAAGGAAATGGCACCCCACTCCAGTACTCTTGCCTGGAAAATCCCATGCACAGACGAGCATGGTGGGCTACAGTCCACTGGGTCTCAAAGAGTCGGACATGACTGAGTGACTTGGACAGCATATGGCTTTCCAATTGTACAATCATGAATGAATTCACTGTTTTTTATAATACTGATACTAGTCTTGGTTAAGGCTACCCACTCCAGTATTCTTGGGCTTCCCTGGTGGCTCAGATGATAAAGAATCCTCCTGCAATGCAAGAGACCTGGGTTCAGTTCCTGGGTTGGGAAGATCCCCTGGAGAAGGGAACCATTATCCACTTCAGTATTCTGACCTGGAAATTTCCATGGACAGAAGGGCCTGGCAGGCTGCAGTACATGGGGTCACAAAGAGTTAGACGTGACTGAGTGACTTTCACTTTCACTTTTCAAGCACTGAATCAATATTTAATAATTAAGGATCAAACTTTGTATAGGTTTCATAATATGTTTAATGGATCAAAAGAAATCATTTCTAAAGGATTAAAACTAAGTATGATAACAAAGTCTCAACTAGGAAAGAATATCAATAAAGAGAAGTTGTAAAAAAAATTGGATTTGAAAATTGCAAACATTGAAATAGAAAATTCACTAGAGCAGCTCAGCAGCTTATGCGAAATGTCAAACGAAAGCATCAGAAAACCTGAAGACAGTTCAGTTGAAATTGCCTAATTTGAGGAACAGAAAGAAAGAAGAATGAAGAAAAATAAACACCTTCAGACACCCATGGGACTCCATCAAGCATATCAAAATAACAGATGTTCCAGAAGAAGAGGAGAGAGAAAAAAATGTCAAGAAAAAAAGTGATTCGTGATATATAAGGGATTTTCAATAAGATTAAATGCTGACTTCTCATCAGAAACCATGGGGGATATAAACAATAGGATGGCATATTCAAAATGCTGAAACATAAAAAAAAAATCAACCAAGATGTCTGTATCCAGCAAAATAATATTTTTAAAATGAAAGAGAATTAAAGATATTTCCAGATAAATGGAAACTGAGAGAACTCATTGATAACAAACTTGAAAATTTTTGAAAAGGTAGTGAAAGGTGAAAAATTAAAAAGGTAGTAGTACTTCAGGATGAAATGTAAGGATCCTAGATAGAAATAGGATTTCACACAAAGAAATACTGATCAATAAAAAAAGAGAAAATTCAACTTAATAAACTCAGGAATGAGTCACTGCCAACCTTACAGAAATAAAAATGATTATAAGAGAATACAGTAAGCAACTTAGTGCCAAAATACTATATAACTTGGAGAAAATGGACAAATTTCTATGACTACTAAAACTAACTCAAGAAGAAACAAAAAATCTAAATAGATACATAACAAGTAAAATGACTTAGTGATTGAAAACCTTATTATGAAAAAAATCGTAGGTCCAGATGGCATCAATGAAATCTATAAAACATTTTGAAAAGAATTAATACTGAAACCACCTTCTCTTTAATAAAAAAGAGAACTGAACACTTCCCAATTAATTCTGTGAGACCAGATTTACTCTATACACCAGAACTAGACAAAAATTATGAGGAAAGAAAACTATGGCTCTTTTGAATGCAAAAGATTTGATAAAGAGCATCTGTGAAAAACATACAAGCACCCCTCATACCTAATAGTTGAAATATCGGATGCTTTCCACCTACAAGATCAGAAGAAGACAAGGACGTCTAAACTTTTATGCAACATTGTATTGAAAGCTTTACCCAGGGCAATTGGGGTGGTGGAGTAGGGGAGAGAGACAGAAAAAGGGCATCAAATTAGAAAGGAAGAAGTGAAACTATTCCTATTTATAGATGACATAATTTTATGCATAGAAAACCATAAAGAATCCACTAAAAAGCTACTGGAACTAATATGGGAGTATAGCATGGTAGGCTGCAGTCCATGGGGTTGCGAAGAGTCAGACACGACTGAGCTACTTCCCTTTCACTTTTCACTTTCATGCATTGGAAAAGGAAATGGCAACCCACTCCAGCATTCTTGCCTGGAGAATCCCAGGGATGGCAGAGCCTGGTGGGCTGCCGTGTATGGGGTCGCACAGAGTCGGACACGACTGAAGCGACTTAGCGGCAGCAGCAGCAGCATTGTTGCAAGATGCACAGCTGAAATAATAAATAAATTGTATTTCTATATACTTGTAACAAACAATCTGAAAATGAAACAATGAAAACAATTCTTCTTAGCATCAAAGAGGATAAGTACTTAGAAATAAATTTAACAAAATGTTGCAAGTCTTCAACGCTGAAAACTACAGAATATTGTTGAAAAAAAGTAAGGAAAACCTAAATAAACAGGACATTCCAAGTTTATGGATTGAGCAACTTAGTATTATCTTAGATGAACACATCCCAAATTAATCTACAGGTTTAATGCATACCCTGTCAAAATCCCATCTGAATTTTTTGCAGAAATTGAGAAACAATCTTCAAATTCATATGGATATGCAAGGAGGCTTCCCTGGTGGCTCAGAGGTTAAAGCGTCTGCCTGCAATGCAGGAGACACATTCGATCCCTGGATCGGGAAGATCCCCTGGAGAAGGAAATGGCAACCCACTCCAGTATTCTTGCCTGGAGAATCCCATGGACAGAGGAGTCTGGTAGGCTACAGTCTACGGGGTCGCAAAGAGTCAGACACAACTGAGTGACTTCACTTTTCACTCACAGATGGCCGAAAGATATTTAAAAAGAAGAAAAGATTTGATTACTTATATTTCCTGATTTTGAAGCTTAGTTCCAGCTATATTATCTAAAATAGTATATCGCTGGCATAAAGGAATAGTTAAATAGAATTGGGAGTACAGAAATAATTTACATTTGTGGCGGACTGATTTTTGACAAGGGTTCTAAGATGCTTCAGTTGGGAAAGAGTAATTTTTTCAAAGTCTTCCCAGGTGGCGCTAGTGATAAAGAACCTGCCTGCCAATGCAAGAGACGTAAGAGACGCAGGTTGGATCCCTGGGTTGGGAAGATCCCCTAGAGAAGGGCATGGCAACCCACACCAGTATTCTTGCCTGGAGAATCCCATGGACAGAGGAGCCTGGCAGCTTTTGGTCCATGGAGGTCGCGAAGAGTCAGACATGACTGAGCCATTAACACTTTCATTTTCGATCTTTTCAACAAATGGTGCTGGTGCAACTAGATGTCAATATGCAAGTGAATAAAACTGGCGCACTAACTTACATCATCCAAAAAAGAAAAAAAAAGAGACCTAAATGTAAGAGCTAAATCCATGAAACTCTTAGAAAAAGCAGAGGAGTAATTTTTTTGACTTTGAGTTACAGCATTTCCCTAGATGCAACACCAAAAGTACAGGTAAGAAAAAAAAGATTACCTAACAGGGAATTAATTTAGCACTTTACAACTTATTAAATAGGTAAACTGGACAAATAATTCCATTTAAAATAAGCAAAAAATCTAGTAGATATTTTTTCAAAAAACGAATACAAATCACAAATAAGCACATGAAAAGATGCTTGATCTTTAGTCATTAGGGCAATACAAATTAAAATTATAATGAGATATAAGTCCATAGCTAGTAGGATGGCTACAGTTAAAAAGTAAAAATTATTAATGAGGACTGGAGAAATTGAAGTCTACATACATTGCAGATGGGAATGCAAAAATTGTACAACTACTTTAAAAAGCAGCTTAGTAGTTTTTTAAAATGCGAAGAGCAGAGTTATCATGTGAACTAGCAATCCTGTTCCTAGGTATCTACACAAGAGATAAAAATGTATATCCACATAAAGACTGGTACATGAATATTGATATCATTATTATTCATAACAGGCAGAAAGTAGAAATAACTCAAATGTCTATTAACTGATAAATGGATAAGTAAAATGTGATTTATCCATGCGGTAAAATATTGTCAACATAAAAAGAATAAAATATTGATATATGCTACAATATGTATGAACCTTAAAAACAATATAGTAAGGGAAAGAAACAAGAACTAAAAAAACTCATATGATTTCATTTGTATGAAATGTTCAGAAGGGACAAATTTATAGAGAAAGAAAGTAGATTAGTGGTGTTCAGAGCCCTAGGTTGAAGATAGTGAATCAGGGCAAGTAGAGATGACTGTTAATGTGCATAGGTTTCTTTATGGGGTGATAAAAATGTTCTAAAATGATTGCAGTGATGATTGTACAACTTTTTGAGAATATTAAAAGACACTGAGTTGTTTGTTTCTCTAGAACTGCAAAGTAATGAGGTTCCAAACCCAGGGACCTGGGGCTCACAAACCACTGTTGGTACAAAGCAAACCTAGGCTACCCTTTCCTCAGTGAGATATGGTCAAGTTGAAGTTGAACACTGGCCAGAGAAGAACACGAATCCCACCTGTGTAGACATCTCAGTATGAACAAAAGCCATCAGCATCAGCATCAGACAAAACCAGAGAGAGCTTTAAATGGGTGAAACATATGGTGTATGAAGTGTATCTCAATACTTTTGTTTTAAAAAGTATACTGATCTTTAGTTTTCAGAGGTTTTTCTTAGTTTCTAAGCCTGAGACATTGCTGCCTTGCTTGAATGTAGGCCATTTGAAAGGCAGTGATGAAGTTGGTTTAGAAAAGACTGCAAATCAGGACTTCCATAGTGGTCCAGTGGCTAAGACTCCACACTCCCAATGCAGGAGGCCTGGGTTCAATCCCTGGTCAGGGAATTGCATCCCACAGGCCACAGCAAAGAGTTCACATACCATAGCTAAAGCTCCCACATGCCAGAACTTAAGATCTGGTGCAGTCAGATAAATAAATAAAAGTATTTTTTAAAACAGTAGAAGATATAAAATTAGGATATCTCAGTATTCTTGACTCTCATATTATTGGGGCATAAAACAAAATTGATTTTTTCAATATTTTACAATGCTGCATATTAAATACCTTCTTCCCTTCATACTCATATACAAGTTAAAATTCACCCCTCTTGCAACTAGAGCTTTGATCTTGTCTCCCTATGAGTACGTGTGTGTGTGTGTGTGTGTGTAGCTGGAGACTGTTATGATCTGGCTTTGAGATACCTCCAACCTTTCTTTCCAGGGATAGCTCCTTTGATGTTGGAGCAGGGACAGGAAGGAGGATGCATGATGCAATCAAAAGATATGCTTACATAATGAGTGCACGGCATTGCAGAGGAACTAACCTTTAAAATCTCGTTTAGTCTATTTCTTTTTTTTTGATGCTGATGGTTTTATTGATGTCAAGATGTCTAATAGGCAGTATTAATGTTTATCTCTGGTCATCATTCAACTTTAATTTGGTCCCCATTCTCACTAAGGAAAGAGTATCTAGTTTTCATTTGGCACCAAAAGTGATTCAGGTCCTCAAGTCCCTGTCCTTGGTTTTGTTCTTGTTCAGTCACTCAGTCATGTCTGACTCTTTGTAACCCCATGGACTATAGCACGCCGGGTTTCCCTGTTCTTCATCATCTCCCAGAGTTTGCTCAAACTCATGTCCATAGAGTCAATGATGCCATCCAACCATCTCATCCTCTCTCTTTCTCTTCCCTTGCCTTCAGTTTTTTGCAGCATCAGGGTCTTTTCCAATGAGCCAGTTATTCGCATCAGGTGGCTAAAGTATTGGAGCTTCTGCTTCAGCATCAGTGTTTCCAATGGATATTTAGGGTTGATTTCCTTTAAGATTGACTGGTTTGATCTCCTTGTAGTCCAAGGGACTCTCAAGAGTTTTCTCCAACACCACAGTTCAAAAGCATCAATATTTCAGTGCTCAGCTTTCTTTATGGTCCAACTCTCACATCCATACATGAGTACTGGAAAAACCATAGCATTGACTCTACAGACCTGTGTTGGCAAAGTGATGTCTCGGCTTTTTAATATGCTGTCTAGGTTTGTCATAGCTTTTCTTCCAAGAAGCAAGCGTCTTTTAATTTCATGGATGCAGTCATCATCTGCAGTGATTTTGGAGCCCAAGAAGATAAAAGTCTGTCATTGTTTCCATTTTTTCCTCATCTATTTGCCAGAAAGTGATGGGACCAGATGCCGTGATCTTCATTTTTTGAATGTTGAATGTTAAGCCAGCTTTTTCACTCTCTTTGACCTTCATCAAGAGGCTCTTTAGTTCCTTTTAGCTTTCTGCCATAAGGGTGGTGTCATCAGCATATCTGAGGTTATTGAACTTTCTCCCAGCAACCTTGATTCCAGCTTGTGATTCATCCAGCCCAGCATTTCGCATGATGTACTCTGCATATAAGTTGAATAAGCAACCTGGCAACAAACAGTTTGACATACTCCTTTCCCAATTTGGAACCAGTTTGTTTTTGCATGTCCAGTTCTAACTGTTGCTTCTTGACCTTTTTTTTTTTTTTTTTGCAGGAGACAGGGAAAGTACTCTGTTATTCCCTTCTCTTTAAGAATTTCCCACAGTTTGTTGTGATCCACACAGCCAAAGACTTTAGCATAGTCAGTGAAGCAGAATATTTCTGGAATTCTCTTGCTTTTTCTATGATCCAACAGATGTTGGCAATTTGATCTCTGGTTCCTCACCTTTTCTAAATCCAGCTTGAACATCTGGAAGTTCTCAGGTCATGTACTGTCAAAGCCTGTCTTGGAGGATTTTGAGCATGACCGTGCTAGTATGTGAAATGCGGGCAATTATGCAATAGTCTGAACACTCTTTGGCATTGCCCTTCTTTGGGGTTGAAATGAAAACTGACCTTTTCCATTCCTGTGGCCACTGCTGAGTTTTCCAAAGAGGCTGGTCTTGAATTTGGGGCCTCATTAACAGGCAGCACTAGAGTAACTTCTTTAGTATCCTTTTGCATTCATGTGTAGCCGTGGAACTGCTAATTATCTTTCCTAAGCATTCACAGTGCCATGGGGAACTGTGATGGAAAATGACTCCATCTTTTCCTTTCATGTATGTTCTAACATATTCCATACAAATCCTTTGGTTTGTTCTCTGGCTGAGAGATGAATGCTCATCTTAATGTTCACATATGATCCCAACTTCACAGTGCAGATGTCTAGCTCTTATGTAGACTCTCTCATCCAGCTCTACCTTTGGGTGGCAACATCTGGACCTGCAACTTCTCCAGCAATGTAAATATAAGGCCAAAGAATGATATCCCAAATTTTGATTCTTGCACACTCCATCAGTATTAAACCCCTCCTCTAGTACTAAGAATTAGAATGCTGCTCTCCCAAAGAGAATATATATAGCCACCCCTGTTAAGACCTGAAAACATAAAATTCCAAAAGAAACAATCTGTAATGTCAGTCTTAGCAATGATTTTGTAATTCCAACTCCCAAGCCAAGGGAAACAAAAACAAAAGTAAATGACACTACATTTAACTACAAAGCTTCTGCAAAATGAAGGAAACGATTTCAAAACCAAAAGGCAGCTTGTTGGATGGAAGAACATATTGGCAAATCATATATCTGTTCAGATGTCAATATCCAAAATGTATAAAGAACTCATACAAACAAGTCCGCAAGAAGAAGATAAATAACAGGAGTAAAAACTGGGCAGAGGAGCTGAATGACATTTTCCCAAAGAAGACACATATATGCCCAACAGGCACACGAGAAGATGCCCCATATCACTCATCTTCCAGGGATTGCAAATCAGAGCCACAATGAGTCAGAATGGCTATTACTGAAAAGACAAGAAATACCATGTTGTGGAGAATGTGGAGAAAAAGGGAAGTCTAGTCCACTGTTGGTGGGAATGTAAATTGGGGCAGCCCTCCAAATTTGGCTCAAACAGTAAAGAATCTGCCTGCAATTCAGGAGATTTAGGTTCAGTCCCTGGGTTGGGAAGATCCCCTGGAGAAGGGAATGGCTACCTGCTTCAGTATTCTTGCCTGGAGAATTCCATGGACAAAGGAGCCTGGCAGGCTACACCCCATGGGGTCACAAAGAGTTGGATATGACTAAGCAACTAACACTTTTACTTTTCTCTGGAAAACATTATGGAGTTGCTCAAGAAATTAAGAATGGAACTATCATATGATCCAGTCATTCCACTGTTGGGCGTTTATCCAAAGAACATGAAAACACCAATTCAAAAATATATATGCACCCCTATGTTCATTGCAGCATTGTTTACAATAGCCAAGATATGGAAACAACCTGTGTCTATCAATGGATGAGTGAATAAAAAAGATGTGATATATATACACAGTGAAATACTACTCAGTCATAAAAATATAACAAAATCTTGCCATTTGCAACATGGGTGGACCTAGAGGGTATTATGATTAGTGAGATGTCAGAGTGAGAAAAACAAATACCTTATTATCTTACTTACATGTGGAATCCAAAACACAAAACAAAGACAGAAAGGAGAATAGACTCATAGATACAGAGAACAAACAGGTGGGTGCCAGAGAGGAGGGGATGGAGAAACGAGTGAAACAGGTAAGGAGAATCAAGAGGTACAGACTTCAAGTTACAAAATAAATGAATCATAGGAGTGAAATGCACAGCATGAGGAATGATAGTCAATTATATTCTAATATCCATGAATGGTGACATAATGACGAGACATATTATGGTGATCATTTTGTAATGCATAGCAATAGCTAATCACTGGAACTGACTTAGTGTTGTAGGTCAATTATACTTCCGTCAAGACAAAAACAACAACAAATCATTAAGACGGTTATTTCTGATTTCATTTGATCAGGTCTCATATTCTTGTATTAGATTTTAAATCATCTTTTAGTGTTTTTTTTTAAGTATGTATTTTAAAATTTAAAATTTATTTTTAAGTGAAGCTTTACAGTATTACATTGGTTTCTACCAAAGGTCAACATGAATCAGCCATAGGTTTACCCATGTCCCCATGTCCAATTTTTAATTGGAGCATAACTGCTTTACAACATTGTATTGCTTTTCAATATTGTGTTGGATACATCAGCCGGAATCAGCCATAGGTATGCGTACATCCCCATCCTCTTGAACCTCCCTCCCGCCTCCCGTTCATTCCCACGACTCTGGATTGTCACCAAGCAATGGTTTGAACTCCCTGTATCACGCAGCAAATTCCTACTGGCTATCTATTTTTATATATGGTGTATATTTTAAATCATTTTATGTCTTACCTTCCCAACTATTTTTGAGCTATTTGAGGGCCCAGGTATTAATATGTTCCTTCCTTGGAGCACCTGCAATGCTATGCACATATTAGGTGCTCAGTATACATTTTTTCTTAATGTCTTTTTTTCTTCCATATGAATTGGAAGTGTGGCAATTTCCTATCATATGATTTTCAAAAATTTTGTACTGTTAAAAAAGAAAATAATTCTTCAGGCTATTAAAATACTGATAGTAGAATGTAGCAAATGAAATTATTCCTCTTACAGCTGTAAAACCTAAAATAAAACCTAATGGCATCTGCCTTAAGACCCTTATTGGTGTCAGTCTGTTATGTGAACTTTTCCATGCTTATTAGACACTTGAACTTAGTTTATATGGATGAGATTAAACAGATTAACCACTTGTATGAGAATGTAGCTACTGAAAAATCCCCTTTGGCCCAAAACTCAATCTACATACTGTATGAGTAAGAGAGATGGACAGGAAGATGAAAAATCAATGAGTCACTGCAAGTAATTTAATTATAAATAGAGTTTTTATTAGTAGTGTTAATGTGTGCTACCTCAGCTAACCTGACAATAAAGGTTTCACAAGCTACAATGACATCTGGAACCAAATCACATGTAGGAATTATGCAGCAGCAATAAAAGCCACCTAATTAGCATTGCAAATAGTGTTCCAGCATTTATGTGATGTCTGCAAATTTGCATACAGATACATAATTACATAATTTGCAGCTGTTGTGTTTGTTCCATAAGACCTTGCCACTTTATTAGCAGAATATGTAAATCAGGAATTAATTCTCTTTATCATTTTCATTCTCAGCCTTCCAAAGATGTGTGGTGAATCATGGTGGTTTGGTGCAACTCTTTTATATGGACTTGATGACCTTGTCTTAGATTGGTTTTAGAACAAAACTATATCCTGTGACTTATTTAGTGAGAGGGATATTTTTGATTGATTTGTAAATACCATTTGTAAGTATTTATTATCTGACTTTGCCTTTCCATATCTGTCTTTGAAGTCCTTTACTTACTCTGTCAGTCTAGAAATATGGCCTATTTTTTATGCTAGTTGAAAGAGGTTAATCATGTATTTGCTCTTATCTGTATCTTTCAGATAGTAGTAACTATCTCATAGTCTAAATTAATGCAGTCCACTGGAATGGAAGAATCTAATCAAAATGGAATAACATCTAATAAGAGTTTTAGATACAGAAAGCTGAGCAGTTTGGGAATTAAACATACAATAGAAAAGAGGTGCACTCAACTTATTGTCAATCTTTCTGAGGAAAGACTAGTTGAACTAACAATAGAAAGTATTAGTATAATTCCATGTAGTAGAATCATAATTTTGTGTACTTCAGATCTAGAAGTTGTGAGGGAAAAAAATCCCACCATGGCTTTGTGATTTACTATAAACTAATCAGATGAAAAAATATGCAATGAAGTGTGCTGTGATGTCTTGAGATGGTCTAAGCTTAGATATAGTTAGTATAAGATACTGCAGAGAAGTATAATGTATCTTTTGATAGATAGTGGACTTCTATATGATATCCTTGGGTACTGGAGTAAAAATCATTTTAGAACATCAGATTAAATGTAGAAATAAATAGTGATCTTCAAGGAGAGGTGCCTGGATAGGATGAGATTTAAAGGTTTAAACTCCATTATTCATTCTTTCATCTATTTATTTAATATTTATTGAAATAGGTGTTGAGGAAGAAAAGTCAAGCTAGGTTATAAAACCGGGGGCTGAAGATAAGGGAGACTAAAGTGTTAAATCTTACCGTAAATCTCATAAGTTAATATTATTGAAAGTGAAAGTGAGAGTGTTAGTCTCTCAGTCTTGTTCTACTCTCCGTGACCCCATGCACTGGAGCCTGCCAGGCTCCTCTGTCCATGGGATTCTCCAGGCATTCTCTAGGCATCCAGCAGTAGAGTGGGTGGCCATTCCCTCCCACAGGGTATCTTCCTGACCCAAGGATCAAACCTGGGTCTCCTAAGTTGCAGGCAGATTCTTTACCATCTGAGCCACCAGGGAAGCCCCATTATTGGTTACTATCAAATAATGGGATTTCCTAGATGGCGCAAGTGGTAAAGAATCTGCCTGCCAGTGCAGGAGGCACAAAAGACTTGGGTTTGATCCCTGGGTCAGGAAGATTCCCCCTGAGTAGGAATTGGCAACCCACTCCAATATTCTTGCCTGGAAAATCCCATGGACAGAGGAGCCTCCTGATCTATAGACCATGGGGTCACAAAGAGTTGGATATAATTGACTGTACACGCACACATCAGATATGTTTTCTCAGTACCCATCTTTATGGAGTGCTGGGCTGGCTATAGTGAAAGTGAAAGTCTCTCAGTCATGTTCGACTCTTTTTCTGTCTGCCAGGCTTCTCTGTCCGTGGAATTCTCCAGGCCAGAATACTGGGGTGGGTAGCCTATCCCTTCTCCAGTGGATCTTCCCGACCCAGGGATTGAACCCAGGACTCCCACATTGTAGGTGGATTCTTTACCAACTGAGCCACCTATAATTCAATTAAAAAAAATAAAATTCCTACCTTTATATGAATCTTAAAAGTAAAACCCATGTGCAAAAAATAGATCATTAAATTAAATATAAATAAATGAAACTCTGATTGTATGTTTTTTGTGGCTTATGTTCAGATGGGAAAACAGTAGAAACAGTGTCAGACTTTACTTTTTGGGGCTCCAAAATCACTGCAGATGGTGACTGCAGCCATGAGATTAAAAGACGCTTACTCCTTGGAAGAAAAGTTATGACCAACCTAGATAATATATTCAAAAGCAGAGACAGTATTTTGCCGACTAAGGTCCGTCTAGTCAAGGCTATGGTTTTTCCTGTGGTCATATATGGATGTGAGAGTTGGACTGCGAAGAAGGCTGAGCGCCGAAGAATTGATGCTTTTGAACTGTGGTGTTGGAGAAGACTCTTGAGGGTCCCTTGGACTGCAAGGAGATCCAACCAGTCCATTCTGAAGGAGATCAACCCTGGGATTTCTTTGGAAGGACTAATGCTAAAGCTGAAGCTCCAGTACTTTGGACACCTCATGCAAAGAGTTGACTCATTGGAAAAGACTCTGATGCTGGGAGGGATTGGGGGCAGGAGGAGAAGGGGACGACCCAGGATGAGATGGCTGGATGGCATCACGGACTCGATGGACGTGAGTCTGAGTGAACCCTGGGAGTTGGTGATGGACAGGGAGGCCTGGCGTGCTGCGATTCATGGGGTTGCAAAGAGTCGGACATGACTGAGTGACTGAATTGAACTGAACTGAAGGGAGGAAAAAATCCCCATATCCTTTGATATAGGGCTTCTTAAAATTTCTTCTATCTTCATGATAGTAGCTATTAAGTTAATGCCTTTAATCATTTAGGAGAATGAATATCTTTCGTGTGGTTGAGCTCACTAAGAATCTGTGTAACTTTCTCTAATTGCTTTTTCTCTTTTCTACTTCTTGTTCAGTTGCTAAGTCATGTCTGACTATTTGCAACCCCATGGACTGCAGCATGCCAGGTGTCCCCATCCTTCACTAGCTCCTGGAATTTGCTCAAACTCAAGTCCATTGAGTTGATGATACCATCCCACTATTCTCCCTCGACAGGATATTTTTACTCTTTTACAGATTCTTTAGCCATGATGGTGTATTCTTGGATGTTTAAAATTACCTGTGTGGAAAATATATAATTTGATTCATAATGGAATTAATAAAATAGAAAGCATTCTGCCTCAGGCTTGCCTTAAGTTTTTGATCACTAGAATCTTTAGTGACCCCCAACTCAGTAAGCTAATTTTGGTCACTTGATCTGGTGGCCCATTCTACGTTCTGAAGATGGTTCATTGATTCCAGTAGCAGGGATACAATAGTACTTTCACAGCGACTGCTCTTTGAAATGGAAAAGGTGGCCACACAGAGGGATGATGCAACTTCTCTGCAAGTGTCTGTGCTGCCGTGATTTAGTTCTTCTCCTTTCTTTCTGATTGTAGCTTGAGATAATGTTTAGACTTTCACAAATACAGCCTTGCCTACAAAACTAGTCACAAAAATCGCTCTTTTTCTCAGTGTAGAATCTTGACATTTTTCGCAGAACTGGCTGGAACAGTTTCCAGGCTGTGGCCTCCGTGGCAGGTCAGTGTGCTTTGTCTCATCTGCCCCATCTCTAGATTCTCATGGAAATGTGGCTTATCTCAGTTCCCCCAACTCCCATTGTGCCAACTCTGTTCTTTAAGTGTTTCTTACTGTGTTCGTAGAAAAGTGGGATGATTATTACTGTTAGCCTGGTGGGCTGCCGTCCGTGGGAACTTTATGTGGGTATGAGTCACGTCTTCCTCTGCACTCGTTTAATTGGGCAAACTGATTTGTCTGCCCTGTAGCTTTAAAAATGCTTATGAACTTATAAACTTTTATAAACTACTGCTCTTCCTTCTTAAACATCAGAAATTATAATAATGATAAAACGTTTTTATAGTAGAAAGGTAAAAAAAATATTTAAAGGATAATTTGGCAATTTTCCACTTAAGTAATGAAAGTGAATTAAAATTATGCCTTAATTACAAAAATTATTATAATATTAATTAACAGTTTCTACTATAGCCATAATCAAATGACTAAGTAGTTATTTCCTGAATCCAACAGTGTTCCTTACAAAGAGGTGGAAAGTATTTCTTTTATGCCAGAGCAGTTATTAAATTCTTTCCTTTCACCTATTATGGAGCAAACTGTTCTGGAATTTTATGGCTTCTATTAAGTTACACATGGAAAAAAATCAGGTTCAAAACTTATAAAGTTGGATTTACTCCAATGAAACAAATATATTATTAATTCATTTCATTTTGTAATAGCAAGAGTACCATATTGATAAGCTCTAATAATATAAACTTTATAATATCTCAGATATTTTTATGTTTACTCTGACACTTTTATTGGAAGTAGTAAAAGAAAACCTATAGCTTATGAAAAAATAAAGTCTTTAAAACTTACTGTTGCACTAAAAAATAGCCAATTTCCATGTTAAGATGGGTATTACAGAGAAGGGGAAAAAAAGCTATCAGTTAGGGGGCTAGGGTTCTGTTCAAAAACCAGAAATTGCCCAGGTTTTTCAAACAGGATGGTATTTAATTCAGGGAACTTAAATGACTGAAGCGACTTCAGCAGCTGCAGCAGCAATGCTTTCAAACTTCATGAGATGCTGGGAAAGTGAAGCCAGGGCAATGTGTATGAACTCTTGGATCACTCTAAGCTTTTAGAGAACCAAGGGGTCACAGATTCAAGAAAGGGATGCCGATCATCGTAGTTTTTCTCTAACGTTTAGGAAAGTGATTTTCACGAGCTCACCTGGAGGCCACCACGAAAACCTCCTGTTTTCTGCTGCTGCTGCTAAGTCGCTTCAGTCGTGTCTGACTCTGTGCGACCCCATAGACAGCAGCCCACCAGGCTCCCCCGTCCCTGGGATTCTCCAGGCAAGCCCTTGCAAGGATCCGGAATGGAGATGAGAGGCAGAGAGGCAATTTGCCTGCTGTGTCCAGAGACAGGTTCAGATGGCCTCTGCCTCTCTTCTCCATTCCGGATCCTTGCAAGAGCTTTTCATCACCAGCTCTGCTAGGTGGGGATGAGGTGATGCTGGGAGGCTCTTAGGAGTAGCGCAGGACTGTGTGGACCAGAGGTAAGCTACAGCAGGGTTATTATTATGAGCACTCTAGAATCTTTTAATACGGTTGAGTATCTCTCAGTTAGAGGGATCTGGCATTGCTTACAGAAGGAAATGGCATACAAGTAAGCAGTAACATTATCCCTGCATGGTACTGAATTCCTGGCGTGATTAATCTGAGAATGGGAAAGCCCACCCATTTCCGTATTGGGAGGTTTCATCATCTACATTTCTCATCACCTGTGGACACAGCATTTCTACAGCCCCTGCCTGCATCCTCCCACGCTGATTCGCCTCCCCACCACAGTTCTTGTGTGTATTGCATTTGGGTGAGCTTCCTATCCTGTTTCCTAATCATTTCTTCCTTTCTCTCAGTCATGCCTGCTATTTTTCCTCTTTGAAGCACTTCTTACCACAAGAATTGGCTTAGCAGCGTGGTGATGGTACAGATATTTACATCCAGAAAAAACCTGTGAAATCTTTTTCATCCCTTATTGGACTGATGGTTATTTTAATCGAGCAGTTGATGAGCTCAGCATCTTCCCCTCTTAACTGCAGCTTCTGCCTATCTTAGCCAAATTTGTTGTTGCTGTCCAGTTGCTCAGTTGTGTCTGCCTCTTTGCAGCCCCACGAACAGCAGCATGCCAGGCTCCCCTGTCCTTCACTGTCTCTGAGAGTCTGGTCAAATTCATGTCCATCAAGTCGATGACGCTGAATTTAGGGAAGAATAAAGACTAAGGTGAGATGTATCATCTTCTGGTTTATCTTACTTGCTTTTGGTTCACACTGATGAAGCACCCAGCATTTCTGCCTCAGTTCTTTGTATTTCTCTCATTTCGCAATCTTCATTCATGCTCTGTAACCACCACTCTCTCTTAGGCTTATCCTCTGGACTTGCTGTCACACAGAGTGGCTCAATATCTGAAATGTGCCCTGACATTTTTTCCCAATGCCTCTTGCTGCCTGTATCCCCCCTCCTGACTGGCTTGTTTTCTGATCTCACCTGTACTTCAGTTTCCTCACCCGTCCTTGTCTTCTAATGTATTATGTACTCTTGACTCTTCACAAATGCTATTTCACCTGTGTCTTGCATTATCTCAACTTTAATTTCACTTTATAAAGTTAATTTCTAAAGAAGAAACGACTAGAACCCAATGGGTTTTTTTTTTTTTTGAATCCCTAATAGTAATCACACTTAGGGGAAACTCAATTGGTTAAATACACAAATGAACCTAACTCCTTATTTTCTCTACTTTTATTCCTGGGGTGCTGGGAAAAAGCATCATATAACTCTACTTAGTGACTGAACGTACATTCATGATTTCTGTATTCAATGGGGCCCTTGATTTGTAATTAATCCTTTTTCTAATTCCTAATTAGATAGTGTCTCTGCCTAGGTTTCTTAGAAAATAGTGCTTGAGACAAATATTAGGGGCTATGGGTTCAATATGAGTGCAACCCAAGGAAGTAAACATTAGGGGAAGGGTGAATCAGACTGAGAAAGAGGGAATAAAAATATAAGGGGGTTGTTACTGAGTTGGTCACAGCCATGTCACGTAGAATGTCATCAGCAGAGCCGCAAGAGGGGCTGCCTCTCCAAACAGTCCATGCAAAAGCAGAAAGCACCAGAACTTACCTGCTTGTAGCTGTCTTCCATTGGTCAAATTTCACCCCTTGGGGCACCCTCTCCCTCCCTTTTGGGTTCCAGATATATGGATGTTGGGAAAGTTCTGTGGCATCTTGCATCTTCGTATCAACTGGAACCTTGACGGGGGAGAGAAGAGGTGGCTGGCGTAGGTATCAGGTGGGTGCTATCAGGTGTAGTTCTTGGTTGATATGAGGGCAGGGGTGCAGCCCAGCACAGGACATGCCTCTGGTTTGAACTGGCAGCAGTGACCGGCTCTAGAATCAAGGCACTGTCACAGGGTCTTGTCAGAGATTCCACGGCCAGAACACAAGCCAAGTTCATGTATCCGGAAAGGCACGTTGATGAATGTCACTTTTCTTCTCTGGAGGTTTTCACAAGTTATTACTATTATCAGGTGACAGAGTAGTCCGTATGAGTGACACGTTCATTATGTTTTGATATTTCAATTTTTATTATTTTTCAAGGACAGAATATCTTATATGTATAGTTTATATTGTTCTGTTATATGAATGTGTTGTGTCAAAACAGCTCAATGAGTAGGCTTGGGTAGTGTTAAAACATTAAATTTAATAACGACACAGAGACTCAGAAAAGGTAAAAGCCATGTCCAAAAGTCACAGAGCTATAGTATTCTGGTAAAAAGAACTCTGGACTGGGAAGCAAAAAATTTAAATTTTCATTCTAGCTCCATATCTTACTTTTACATTTGTTGTTGTTTAGTCGCTCAGTTGTGTCTGAGTCTTTGCAACCCCTTGGACTATAGCTCACCAGGCTCCTCTGTCCATGGGATTCTCCAGGCAAGAATACTGGAGTGGGTTGCCATTTCCTTCTCCAGGGATCTTCCCCACCCATTCCAGGGGTGGAATCTGTGTCTCCTGCAGTGGCAGGTGGGTCCTTTACCGTTGAGCCCCTGGGAAGCCATTTCATTGTTGTTTGACCTGGGAGCACCGATATCCAGACCAACCTGGAGAAATGGGCTAAACAACCTCTGATCTTGCACTGTACTCCTATTAAATAGCTCACCAGCGTTTTATGGAAGTCAGTATGTCTGCACTGTTAAGATTGGGATAGAAAGAGAATGAGAACTATGTGGATTACTTAGCTTATGACTTCTGTGCATTAGAATTAAAGCCAATTTTATCTGTTTATCAGAAAATGTCTTTTGGTTGGAATTAAAAATCTGGTTCCCACTAAAACAAAACATAAGAGAAAAGTTCTATTTCTCTCTCATTTTCTCTCTTTTGATAGTGAATAATTTTGGTTTTTACATTATAACACTTCATGGTACTAAAGGTTTTATTTTATAAACATAAGTCATACTAATTTCTTTGAGGTTCAAATATGTAAATTAAGGTTAAGGATCAGGATTTTTTTTCCTGCCAAGGATATGATTTTACATCCAATTTCACAACTAAATAGGCTTTCAGAAAATAGCAAAGAACTATAATCAAAGGTAACAGAATTTGGGAAGCCTAATCTGCAATCACAAACAATTTTGGTCTTAAGGCTGAACAAGCAAAAAGAAATAAATGTATGGGCCATCATGAATATGTTGGCCTCTTTCTGTTGCCAGGGGATGATATAGCTTTTATGTCTTAAAAATATGCAGGTTGCTTCTTCCTGGTGCAAACAGTCATTTAATATCAGAGTTATTTTTGCATGTTCAAAGTTGATTAAATTAATCCTCTAGTTGGATTAATTCAACTGGCTCAAGCTGGATGTTGCGAACCATTCATCCTGTTTGTTGGTCTGTTTCCTCACCGTTTCGTTGCATTTACATCAGTATTATAGCCTAACTGGTGGTGATCTCATACAACCAATTGTATGCATTGGTTATTGTAAGCATTTCTTAATAATAATTTTCCAGAAAATTTTTATTTCCTAGCCAAAATACGAAGTAGCCCAAAATAGTTCAGGCTCCTTGCCAGCATGAAATATGGATGTAAATGAAACTCTGTAGTTGGAAGCTGATTCAATGTTTTCTTCTTGATCAAGAAGAGATAATTAGCACATCTACAAAAAGGATGTCATTTTTATTATCTGTGAAGACATTGCTACAATGAACACATCAATACCTGTACAAATAAGAAAGAAGAATGCTACAATTCATTTTCTGAGCTGCTATGAATGGGGAAGAAAAACAATTTGACCTTATCTTTTTCTTTATAATTAGCATTGCCGAAACAACTCTAAAGGCAAAACCAAAAGCTGGTAAAAATATACACTGGTAACAAGTTGGGAAGGGTTTATTTTAAAAGAGACCTGTAATTATTTAAGGAATATACTACCTAGGAAGGCCTGTGCTTTCAAAGTGTGGAACACTGGGCAACAGAAAACTACTGATTCTTTAATAAGAAGTAACAGAAGGAACATAAAGCAAGGGATTGGGCTCTCTTAGAAAAACTGAGCTGCCGGGAAAGGAATATATTAACAGCTTGACAATGAAATATGCAAAATGCATCTTTAAATTGCTGATAAAGTTCACAAGGCCAAGTTCCACAAAGAGCAGAATCAGGACCTTTGGGATATAATCTTTGATCTTGTGCCATTGTTTATATTCATAAAGACTCTTGGTTTTGTCATGTGTAAAATTATGATAAACTCTATGGCATTCTCCAGTTTGCCAGTGGGCTGTGTTCCAGGATTGTTTGGATCCTAAAACATAATTAGAAGTACCTGTATAGAATCTCTCTATGTATTGACAGAGGGGCCAGGAACACAGAAAACCCCCTTCTGAGGTAACCAGAGACCCCCATGGCCAGGAACTTCCCAGGTGGCCAAGGGGTAGAGAATCCGCTGACCAAGGCAGGAGGTACAGATTCGACCCCTGGGAAGACACCTTGGAATAGGAAATGGCAACCCACTCCAGTATTCTTGCCTGAAGAACCCCATGGACTGAGGATCCTGGCGGGCTGCAGTCCATGGGGTTGCAAAGAGTTGGACATGACTGAGCACACACACACACACACACACACACACACACACACTTGCGCACACTTACACTCACATGTGTTCCTCAAGTGTTCCTCAGGGGAGTAGAGATGGTGATCCCTGCCAGTTTAGGGACTGAAGATCATGGGCAGATCAGATTTTCTCTGAATTAAACATGCTCAGGGCTGTCTCTGAGTCTTATGTCAGTTGCTTGCTGTCGTCCCAATCTGCCATTTTTTCTAATTAAAGGGACATGGAACTAATTTGCCAGCTCTTGTTTTTTTCCACTGCTACTGCAGCTTCCAGCAATGAACTCTCTACTCCTTGACCCACTGGAGGAAAGGGTACAGTGAGTCACCTGCCCTTCTGTTGCTAAAGAAGCCTAAGGCTTATCTGAGGTTTTATAACATTTATTCTTTGAATGGGCTCTTTTTTACAGGACATATTATGTTTTAGACTCATGATTAGACACTAGCAACATACAGATGGAAAGGCTTAGTTCTCTCTCTGGAAGGAAGTCACTGCGAGAAAACAGATAATTAATAAAGTATGAGACAGTCACTGCACACCCATGAGGATGGCTACTGTCAGAAAAGCCAGAACATGAAAGCGTTGGTAGAGATGTCAGAAAACTGGAATCCTTGCGTGCTGTTGATGGGAATGTAAAAGGTGTAGCCACTATGGAAAACAATATGATGGTTCCTTAAAAAATTGGATCCATGTGATACAGAAATTCCAATTTTGGATGTTTTCCAAGGTCTCAAAGAGATATCTGTATACTCATGTTTCATAGCAGTATCATATAATAGCCCAAAGGTAGAAGCCACCTAAGTGCTCACTGATGGATGAATAATAAACAAAATATTACATACATACAATGAAATATTAAAGAAGAATGAAATTCTGATACATGCTGCCATGTGGATGAACCTTGAGGATATTATGCTAAGTGAATAAGCCAGTTAGAAAAAGACAAATACTACATTATTCGACATATATGAAGTATCTGAACTAGTCAAATTTGAAGAAACAAAGAGTAGAATGGTTGTTGCTAGGCAGGTGAGGGGAAATTGGGAGAATTATTTAAAGGGTGTATAATTTTAATTATGCAAGATGAAAAAGTTCTGAAGATTTGTTGCACAACAATATGAATGTGTTGTTGTTCAGTGGCTAAGTCATGTCCGAATCCTTGTGACCCCATGCACTGTGGCATGCCAGGCTCCTCTGTCCTCCACTATCTCCCAGAGTTTGCTCAAATTCATGTCCACTGAGTTGGTGATGCTATTGAACCATGTCTACTCTGCTGCCCTCTTCTCCTTTGGCCTTCAATCTTTCCCAGCATCAGGGTCTTTTCAAATGAGTCTATTCTTTGCATCAGGTAACCAAAGTATTGGAGCTTCAGCTTCAGCATCTGTCCTTCCAGTGAATATTAAGGGGTGATTTCCCTTAGAATTCATTGGTTTGATCTCCTCATTGTCCAAGGGACTTTGAGTCTTGAGGAGTCTTCTCCAGTACTACAATTTGAAAGCATTAATTCTTGGGCATGAATATATGTGAATGTATTGCGTTAATAGGTAACATGATTAAACTGTACCCTTAAAAATGGTCAAGCTGGTAAACTTTATGTTGTGCATTTTACTATAATTAAAAATAAAAATATATAACATATGGCAAATTCTATCATAGATGTATAATGTGGACTATGAGGATAGAGAAAGACAATACCAACAGTTGCAGGGGCTCGGGTACATGTGTGGAAGAGCTGGCCTGTTAAACAGTGAATGAGAAGCTCCCCAGAGAACAGGCAGAAAGACATCCTGAGCAAAGGAACAAGCAGATCCAGGCAAGATGCAAATATTGCTGCTCTCTATGGCTGGGATGAAAACAGGAGAGAAAAGGCAAGAGGAAAGCCCAGATTGTCAAATTACTTAGAATGAAAATTTGAACTTGGCATTAATTGGCCCTGCAACTGGAAGTGGATTTCAGTCTCTTCAAACCTCTCATTAGCGTTGATAGCCATATCTTTTTCCGCACTGGTGAGGGTCACAGTGGAAAACTCGGATCGAAAGGGCATAGCCCCACATAGGCAGGCTCTGCAGAATGAAGTGAGAAGGGAGAAGAGCAGAGAAAGATTATCAGTAAAAATGCAATTCAGAGGGGCTCTGGCTGCCTCATTCAGCCACAGATTGCGTTTCAGGCCCAGCGAGGAGGCAGGAGATACCTGTACAACATACGAGATTACTAAGAAAATATTTGCAATGTGGGGTTTTTGAAAGGGGTGCTTTTGTGAAATGGGAAGTTGACTAAAAGGTAATTGTCTTTTGAGACACAGAGTGTTGATCGGTAATATGACAAGAGGTTATCAGCAATACTGAGTCAAGGCTGTCACATGATCTGTCTTTTACAAGTTCCCAAAACATTTTGAGCCTGGTGGCTGCTTTCTCCTTCCAGGCTGCACTGCTTGTTGAACCCTTTCTTTCTCGACTTTGTGAGCAGATTCACCCCCTTCTTGTGGTTTATGTGTGGAGCGTACACTTAGCCAAAGTTGGCCTTTTTCATAATGGATAAGGCCAAGCATAACTCATATATATGAGTTTTCAGGGAAATCATGGTAATTACCTTAAATTTTAATTATAAAGATTCCATTTTAACAATTATGGGAAACATAAGATATAATACTTTTAAAGTAAGACAACAATGCAATTAAAAAACACAATCCTGAAAGTATAAACTAGCTTCATTCAGAGGTTCTTAGATTTCTCATCATCTCCTTGGTGGGTATTAGTTGAGTGCCTCTGATGGGCTTTCTAATTCGAAAGTTACATGAGTCTGTATTTCTTGTCTGGCTCAAGGGCCGAAACAGTCTTATGTCTCACTGGCTCTCTGCTCTTATCCTATTTTCCTCCCCTTTCCTCATGGTGATCTGGCCATGCAGATCAAACACACCTCAAACACACCAGGCCTGCTTCTGTTCAGAGGCTCTGCATAACTGTTCCCTGTGCCTGGAACTCTGCCCTCTGATTGCTCTCTGGCTCACTCCTTTGAATGCCACCATCCACATTCACCTTGTTAAAACTCTCTCTCTCTCTCACACACACACACACATTCTAGGCTCTTGCCCTACTTTATTTCTAGAGCACATATCCTCATAAACATACTATACTAACTTAGATGGGCTTTTTATAATTTGTGTAATGACTTTCTTCTGGTTTCCAGAACTGAATCTCTGTGAGTTAGATGAGTATATGATGTATTATATAATCTGGGATACTTTGACAGTGCATTGCTTTTTATTTACAGTTATACTAAACAGCTGTCTTATGCAAACAGGGATGTGGTCATTATATTTGTGAAAGCTGAGGTTTTGACTCTATCAGTACCATTTTACAGTGTTTAGTTAGCTCATAGTGCCTAGTATAGGCTCAGTGTCTAGCTAGATCACGGTTCCTAGTAAAGGCTCACGGTGCCTAGTAAAGGCTCACGGTGCCTAGTATAGGCTCAACTAATGGGAATACCAGACCACCTGACCTGCCTCTTGAGAAATCTGTATGCAGGTCAGGAAGCAGCAGTTAGTACTGGACATGGGACAACAGACTGGTTCCAAATAGGAAAAGGAGTAGGTCAAGGCTGTATATTGTCACCCTGCTTATTTAACTTCTATGCAGACTCCATCATGAGAAACGCTGGGCTGGAAGAAGCACAAGCTGGAATCAAGATTGCCGGGAGAAATATCATTAACCTCAGATATGCAGATGACACCACCCTTATGGCAGAAAGTGAAGAGGAACTAAAAAGCCTCTTGATGAAAGTGAAAGTGGAGAGTGAAAAAGTTGGCCTAAAGCTCAACATTCAGAAAAAGAAGATCATGGCATCTGGTCCCATCACTTCATGGGAAATAGATGGGGAAATAGTGGAAACAGTGTCAGACTTTATCTTTGGGGGCTCAAAAATCACTGCAGATGGTGATTGCAGCCATGAAATTAAAAGACGCCTACTCCTTGGAAGAAAAGTTATGACCAACCTAGATAGCATATTCAAAAGCAGAGACATTACTTTGCTGACTAAGGTCCATCTAGTCAAGGCTATGGTTTTTCCTGTGGTCATGTATGGATGTGAGAGTTGCACTGTGAAGAAAGCTGAACGCTGAAGAATTGATGCTTTTGAACTGTGGTGTTGGAGAAGACTCTTGAGGGTCCCTTGGACTGCAAGGAGATCCAACCAGTCCATTCTGAAGGAGATCAGCTCTGGGATTTCTTTGGAGGGAATGATGCTGAAGCTGAAACTCCAGTACTTTGGACACCTCATGAGAAGAGTTGATTCATTGGAAAAGACTCTGATGCTGGGAGGGATTGGGGGCAGGAGGAGAAGGGGACAACAGAGGATGAGATGGCTGGATGGTATCACTGACTCAATGGACGTGAGTCTGAGTGAACTCTGGGAGTTGGTGATGGACAGGGAGGCCTGGTGTGCTGCGATTCAAGGGGTTGCAAAGAGTCAGACATGACTGAGCGACTGAACTGAACTGAATACTGTGTTGGGTGTTGAATTTACCACTTCATGGCAAATAGATGGGGAAACAATGGAAACAGTGAGAGACTTTAATTTTTTGGTCTCCAAAATTACTGCAGATGGTAATTGCAGCCATGAAATTAAAAGATGGTTGCTCCTTGGAAGAAAAGCTATGAACAACCTAGACAGCATATTAAAAAGCAGACACATTACTCTGCCAACAAAGGTCCATCTAGTCAAAGCTATGGTTTTTCCAGTAGTCATGTATTCATGTGAGAGTTGAACTATAAAGAAAGTGAAGCACCAACGAATTGATGCTTTGAACTGTGGTGTTGGAGAAGATTCTTGAGAGTCTCTTGGACTGCAAAGACATCCAACCAGTCGGTTCTAAAGGAAATCAGTCCTGAATATTCATTGGAAGGACTGATGCTGAAGCTGAAACTCCAATTCTTTGGCCTCCTGATGTGAAGAACTGGCTCATTTGAAAAGGCCCTGATGCTGGGAAAGATTGAAGGCAGGAGGAGAAGGGGATGACAGAGGATGAGATGGTTGGATGGCATCACTGACTCAACAGACATGAGTCTGAGTAAGATCCGGGAGTTGGTGATGGACTGGGAAGCCTGGTGTGTTGCAGTCAATGGGGTTGCAAAAAGTCGGACATGACTAAGAGATTGAACTGAACTGAACTGGGTGTTAAATAGATGAATAAATTTTAAGAGAGATCTAAGTTTGAATCTACATCATTCCTGCTTTTTTTGGTTTTCCCGACCCTCTTCCCTCTTCTATCCATTCTTCTTATTGCTAATTAAGCAACAAGTCACTCTACTATCTAAAAAACTCCTTTATCATCCCAGAAGGTAGAGTGGATGGTCCAAAATGCTCAGTGTGACCTGCAAATCCTGCCACCATCTTGGTTACTTCAATCTTCTTTTCAGTACATTTCTGAATGAGAATATACCACTCTTGAGATTCTTAACTTGTTGAAAACATCCTTGTTTCCCACGGTATCAAGCTCATTCACATAGACACTTTTGCACAGTGCTATCTCTTCTCCCTAAAATCACTTTTCCTCCCTTAACTTGGCAAACTCATTGTTCATCTTTTTTTTTTTTAATTTTTATTTTTATTTTATTTTACTTTATAATACTGTATTGGTTTTGCCATACATTGACATGAATCCACCACGGGTGTACATGAGTTCCCAAACATGAACCCCCCCTCCCACTTCCCACTCCATATCATCTCTTTGGATCATCCCCGTGCACCAGCCCCAAGCATCCTGTATCCTGCATCGAACATAGACTGGCGATTCATCTTTTAAAACCTCACTCACATGTTACCTTGTCAAGTCCTCGAGACACCCAAGTATTTTGTTTGGTAATACATATATTACCTCTATATTTTAAAAGAATAACCTCTAGGTAGCTTTCGTATTTGTTACAAGATAATATATTTCAAAATATCATAGGATTTTACATCTCTCCCTCTTGTTTGTGTCTACATTAAATTCATTTCATATTCTAGTATATTTGTATTTGAAAGACTTTAGTATTTAGTTTGTATTTGATAAAGACAAACTAAAGACTTTAGTTTGTATTTGAAAGACTTTAGTAAGAATTTCACACTTTAGTGGTATCTCGGCAAGTATCAAGTATCACTGTAATGCCACAGCAGAGGTTTTGTTCATTAGCATAGCGAATACTCAAAATAGTTTTTTTTCCCCTTTGTTTAAATGTACAGTTCCCAAGATAAATAGCTTGCTAGAAAAAGATTTATGGACTTTGCTATCCCTTTGTGAATGACATACTGGAACCTGGCAAACTCAACAGGGTCATGCCTTTAGTGTTGAGTCAAAGTTTTCAATGCCTGTTTCGTCTCTTTAGCCCACTCCTGTCAGGACTGTTCTGCCTAATCTAACTTAAAGATTAGCCAATCTTGTCATTAGAATATAAGCGATTCTTTTAGAGTAAACCTTCCATTTCAAGCGCTTCTCAGAGTGGCTAGGGCAGATAGCAGGACCTCACTGAATCTTTTCTTTATTTTAAGTGCATGGCTATTTTGAAGCCCCTTTGCTTTTAAATGTTTGAATTTGCAGCAGGATTGGTTTGCAGTTTGTCTTTAATTTTTGACCTGGTTTAAAAAAAAAAAAGTTCCTACCTGCCTCCTACTGCTAGAGAAAACATATATATAAACACTTAGATGTTAGTAAACACGTTTGCTAGGGTCAGCCTGAAGTGGTATTACAGTGATTCAATTAGAGTTGAGGTCAACTCTCACCACCAGGGTTGTGAACTCTTTGGATGTGAGCTCCATGCATCCTGCCATATTGGTGAGCTGCCTCACAGGTGCTTGTTGAGTGAATGAATGGAGACATACCACAGAGATTGTTAGGGTTCAGTTTCAGACACCACACTAATGCAAGTATCTTTCAATAATGTGAGTGTCCCAGCACATTTAAAAGTTATATTTACACTACATTATATTCTATTAAGTATACAATAGTATTATGTCTTAAAAACCAATGTACCTACCTTAATTACAAATAGTTTTATTGCTAAAAAATGTATTACCTGAGGGAGTTGTACCTTCTGTGAGTTGTAACCTTTTTGATAGTGGAGGATTTGAAATATTCCAAGAATTACTAAAATGTGAACAGAGAGACAAAATGAGCAAATGCTGTTGGAAAAATGGCACCAACAGACTTCCTCAATGCAGAGTTGCCATGGACCTTCAATTTGTTAAAAATGAAATGCTTGCGAAGAGTAATAAAATGAAAAGCAATAAAGGCAGATATGCCTGTAAATGAAATTATTAGACCTTTAACATTAGAAACAGTGAAATTCAACATAACTGAAAAGACTGAAAGATAACAAAATTAGTAGGTTCATAGTGGGGGCAACCAACAGGGAATCAAAGATTTCTAGGATATGAGACTTTCGGTGCTAACACTGGTACAGTCCTGGGAAATATAGGGCTGATCACCCTGCTGTGCCTTTTTCTTGTTTTTATTTAAATATTTATTCACACTAAAGCATTTTAAAATATGTGAGGTAAAACTGAAGAGACTAATGATTTCCTGGTGCATATAAATTCTATCTAAAATCCTTGGAATTAAATCGCAACAAGAAATTTCTGGATGTTATCAAACATTGTTTAATTTAGGTAGCCACAAATGATTTTTTATATTCTCTAACTGCAAGGAGATCCAACCAGTCCATTCTGAAGGAGATCAGCCCTAGGATTTCTTTGGAAGGAATGATGCTAAGGCTGAAACTCCAGGACTTTGGCCACCTCATGCGAAGAGTTGACTCCTTGGAAAAGACTCTGATGCTGGGAGGGATTGGGGGCAGGAGGAGAAGGAGATGACAGAGGATGAGATGGCTGGATGGCATCACTGACTTGATGGATGTGAGTCTGAGTGAACTCCAGGAGAAGGTGATGGACAGGGAGGCCTGGCGGGCTGCGATTCATGGGGTCGCAAAGAGTCGGACACGACTGAGCAACTGAACTGAGTATCCTCTTAAATTGAAAGATGTTACAGATGGTTCTGCAGAACCATCTTATGTAATAAGACCCTTTTCTTTTGTAAAGATCTCTATGGTTTTTAAGACATTCTAAAAAAATGCAATTTCATCTTCACAATAAGCATTTAAGGCAGGTAATACAGTTATTCCATGGGAGTTACTGTGAGAATTCATCCAAGAACTTGGAACTCTGAAAGAATTTAAGTCTCTAACATATATAAAGACACAATTTCTCTGAGATTCTAGGTATCAGTTTCCTAATTATAGATCAGCTATCAGTATTAATATATATCGGGAATGCTTTTACTAAAAACAAACAAAAACCAGAATTTCTCCTAGAAGTGGCCTAAAATGCCAATAAAGTCATTTAACAATCTATCACAAGAAGTTTAGACTGGCAATTCAGGGTTAGGAGTGCCTTGATGATGCTACTAAAACCCAGCTTTCTTCTAGATTTATATTCTGTTTCAAGTGTGTTGGCTTGACTCCTTTCTTCATAACTGAGTTTGTGATGCTGCACCTCCAGGTCTCATGTCTTCAGTAAAGATAGGAGGAAGGGGACAGGATGTCTCCTATTTTGCCTGCCCCTGGTATCAAGAATACAAACGTTTCCCAGGAAGAGTCTGGCAATCTTCAGCTCATCTGTATTGACCAGAAGTGCGAGGAGCTATGCCTAGTTCCAAGAGAGGACAGAGAAGCAGGTATTTAACTTCTTTACTATCAGTAGGCTAGTGAATGAGTTTGGAATTAGGCATTGTCTTAGCCAGTCAAAAACCTAGGTTTTCTGTGTAATATTGATCAAACCCCTTAACCTCTTGTGTGAAAAAGATCGTTATAATTTTATAGTGGACATCTGTTCTACTGCCTGCCCAGCATCCCTTCTTTGCTTTTCAGGGGTCAAGTATTTATCATTTTCTGTCCCAGTTGGTTGGATGGAGCTGACCTCCACTCCTGACCAACAGGAAATTCATGTAGCCCTGGCCAGAGAGCTGGCTTGGGGATGGATTCACAACCCTGGCCTGACCACACTTTGGACTCTTACTGTAGCTCTCAGGAAAAAGGTGTTTTCTTACACTTCTGAGGTAGGTTTATTTAGTAGGAAGGCTGGTAGCCCACACTATTGGTGACCCTGCTTGCTATCACACAGGGGGAAGGTACCTGAGAGTAAACACAGTGGAGAGACAAGAGACAGAGACAGGGAGATACAGGGACTACATCCTGGTGCCATTATTTAGCATTGGAAGCCACCTCCACCTGAAATCAGAAACTCCCTGTTTCTATTTACTTGAGCTGGATTTTCTTCCATTTGCAATCCAATCATCTTAGGGCTATTGTTAAGACTGCTGTCTACCACAACATATAATCATGAATGTAAACGATCTTTATAAACTCTAAAGTGCTATATAAAAGTGAGGGATCATTTCTCGAAAATAGAACATTCCTCCTGCATAAACCTCTAAATCCGATGCCAGATGCATGTGATGCAGTGAATCACAGAGGGGCAAATCCTAGCCCTGCATACAAACGAGTAATTTCTACTCCCAGTGTTCTTGAAATTCCACATAAGAAAACTCCTATTACAACCGACAGGTTTCCATGACTGTGAAGTAACAATGACTATTTTCTCCTTCTCCTGCCCTCTCACCCTGAGAACTGGCTTCACTTTATTGAGCAGCATAGTTTTCCCATGTGGCTCAGTGGTAAAGAATCCACCTGCCAATGCAGGAGAATCAGGTTCAATCCCTGGGTCAGGAAGATCCCCTGGAAGAGGAAATGGCAACCCACTTCAGTATTCTTGCCTGGGAAATCCATGAACAGAGGAGCCTGGTGGGCTATATAGCCCATGGAGTCAAAAAAGAGATGGACATGACTGAGCACATAGTTTTTCTTGGCCTTACAGGGCCCCTAGGCAAATATATTGTATTTTGAGATTTGAGAAAATGCCCAGATATGATACTTTCAGGCTCCCCATATGCAGAATTTTCTTCCTTGCCTGATTTCTTACGGCCAGCTTCTCTACTCAGATCACTGTTCGGCCTGTGCTCTTCTGCTTCAGTACCTGGATTCAGACTCCAAATCTTACCAGTGTTTTTCCAATTTAATGGTAACTGGATGCTCAATACAAGCTAGTTCTTCAGCTTCATTCAAATAATTTCGATGGGAAAACTAGGTTTTAAAAAGGGACTACTCTGTCTCTTATCACTTACTATTTCCTGTATAGAAATGTGAACTAACATGAATTGGAAAACCCAGAGCCAATTTGTATCATCTCAATATTTGTAACCCTCCTAGAAACCCAGGGATCTTATGAGGAAGCCTTCTCTGTGACCATTTTTGCACATATAAGGGTGACCTGGAAAGCTCCAATAGGTTGAAGGTCTGGCCTGAAAACAGTTCGTGAGAGTTTGTTCTGTGGTGCAACTTCTTGTCAGTAAATCTAGTTAACCATCACTTTATCTATCTATCTATCCTCTATCTATTTCTTTCATCTGCCTCTCACCTGTCTGAACTACCACTATTATCATATCTGAATTTGGGACATTTATGCTTTTAAGATCTTATAACTCAGAATTCTTGATGATGCTTTTGGACTTGATGATATCTGATTGTATTTTAGGGAAACATAAGAAAAATCATTTTGGTTTCTTAGTATCTTAGGCTGAGATGTTTTTATTTTGTATCTTCCATCATTATTCAGCATTTTAAAAATTCCTAGAAAACTGTACTTCAAAATAGAAGCTTTCAAGCACATACTTCATTTAGTATGCTTGAAGAGAACTTTTTAGATCAAAATTGAATCAGTAAATTTATCAAGCGGTTAAAAATAAGGTAACTGAATTAGTTTTGAAAGAAATACATTGAGATATTTAGTAGTTGCAATACATTCTTCTTGATGATTACTTATTAGGCTTAAGAAATTTATGTTATTATAATAATTAATATTATAGAGTAAAACATAAAAGCCTTAGATCTGAGCAGCAAGTATTATGCATTTAGCAATTACTAAAGAAAAGCAATTACATGATAGACTCCGGCTCACATGTAAAAGGAAGAACACATATTTAAAAGTGCCCACAAGTATAATCTATACTCCAGATAGTAACAATGCTCCAGAAATTCAGAGTAGGTCTATTTTAGGTTCTTGTTACCAGAAATAACTGTTTCTGAAACAGCTTAGATTTCCTCCAGGTGAAAAGTTAAAAAGCCAAAGAAAGAAAGATTAAACATTTTACTCACAGAAAGCAATGGAAGAAACTTACCCATTTCCGGGTTTGAGTGCGTGGAATTCTCAGACTGAATTCAGCAGGGGAGTCCAAGCATGGTGGTTGGCTTCCAGCATTCCATCCCACTGGAATGAACATTTTGATTTGACTTCCAGGGTTAAGGTTGTTACCTACTTATTATTTACTTTCTGGTTCAGAGTTGTGTCGTAAAGACTGGCACCATGGTTTTCACTGATGTGAAGAAAGGCCTTCCTGAATCTCACAGGGTTAATAAAATCTGATGGGATATTTCTTATGCTAATGGATATTTAGGCATATGGTATTTCTCACAACGAGGAGACAAATTTTCCCTGAGGACAGGGGTTTGTGGTTAGCACAGACAATCAGTTAATCTGGCTTTCTAATCCTAAAGTTCACACTGGATTTCCATACAACCTGCAGAGGGGGATTAAATTGTCAGCACTCTAATCAACCAGAATTTAAATATGGGCTAAGTCTAGAGAATTCATTTTTGTTCTGTGCTCTTAATTAATACCTGTCAAGAGTCTGGGGAAAGATTTGCTACTGAACATAAGGAATTATTTGGATGTAAATCCGTATTTTAATTTCTAATGCATTTACCTGTGGATAAAAATATGGAAGCTAAGGTCCTGCTTCAGGGAATGACAAGGCAAATTATCTACTTTATTGCTATAATTATCATTAATTAATTAATTTTTTAAGTTTGTGGTAGGGGTTTGATATATAATTATGGTTTTAATAATATTTTTACTGATAAATGTATGTCTTTGTTTTCAGAATATTAGCTAACATTTATGTAATACCTCTTATTGCCAGGAGCTGTCCAAGATATATAGGTATATGACATATAGAAATATACATACATATTTCAATATATATGTATATATGTGTATACCTTTAGGTATGCATATATATGTATTTTGTTGTTCAGTTGCTCTGTTTTGTTCAACTCTTTGTGACCCCATGGACTGCAACATGCCAGGCTTCCCTGTCCTTCACCATCTCATGAAACTTGCCCAAACTCATCCTCTATTGTCCCCTTCTCCTCCTGCCTTCAATCTTTCCCAGCATAAGGGTCTTTTCTAGTGAGTCTGCTCTTTGCATCAGGTGGCCAAAGTATTGGAGTTTCAGCTTCAGCATCAGTCCTTCCAATGAATATTCAGGATTGATTTCCTTTAGGATCAATATGTTAATTAAAATACCCTTAGTTAATAATATTAAAAAACACTTATTAAGGATTAATATGTAATAAACATTTCCTTGGGCTCCAAAATCACTGCTGATGGTGACTGCAGCCATGAAATTAAAAAACACTTACTCCTTAGAAGGATAGCTATGACAAACCTAGACAACATATTAAAAAGCAGAGACATCACTTTGCTGACAAAGGTCTGTATAGTCAAAGCTATGGTTTTTCCAGTAGTCATATACAGATGTGGGAGCTGGACCATAAAGAAGGCTGAGCCAAAATATTGTTTTCTTCAGCTTTTCAATTATGGTACTAGAGAAGACTCTTGAGAGTCCTTTGGATTACAAGGAGATTGAACCAGTCAACCCTAAAGGAAATCAACCCTTAATATTTGTTGGAAAGTCTGATGCGGAAGCTGAAGCTCCAATAGTTTGGCCACCTGATGGGAAGAGCCAGCTCATTGGAAAAGACCCTGATGCTAGAAAGATTGAAGGGAAAAGGAGAAGGAGAAGGCAAAAGGAGAAGGGGGTGGCAGAAGATGAGATGGTTGGATAACATCACCAACTCAATGGACATGAATTTGAGCAAATTCCAAGAGATAGTGGAGGACAGAGGAATGGAATAAGTTTGGCCTGCTGCAGTCTATGGGCTCACAAAGAGTTGGACATGACTTAGAGACTGAATAGCAATAACATGTAATCATTCTCATAATTTTGTTTTGTTAATTCATTTAGTCCTCAAATAAAATCTATGAAATAGGTTTTATCATTGTTGTTCTCATTTTATAAATAAAAAAAGTAACTTTCCCAAGGTTGCACAGTTATTAAGTAGATGATCTAGGATTTGAACAGAGGCAGTCTGGCTTCAGAATCTATATTCTTAATTGACATGATACTGCCTATTGTTAATAATAGTACTGCTGCTGCTGCCGCTAAGTTGCTTCAGTCATTTCCGACTCTGTGCGACCCCATAGACGGCAGCCCACCAGGCTCCACCGTCCCTGGGATTCTCCAGGTAAGAACACTGGAGTGGGTTGCCATTTCCTTCTCCAATGCATGAAAGTGAAAAGTAAAAGTGAAGTCACTGAGTCGTGTCCAACTCTCAGCGACCCCATGGACTGCAGCCTACCAGGCTCCTCTATCCATGGGATTTTCCAGGCAAGAGTACTGGAGTGGGGTGCCATTGCCTTGAATAGTATTAATACTGTATTTATCAAAACGGTAGCCATTAAGTGTATTCATCAAGTATTATGTGCTGGGCTCCAAGTTCATATTTAAGCAAACTTATTCCATTTAATTATTTTTAGAACTTCCAAAGTAGGTATTTGAGGCTCATTTTAGAGATGAAGAAGAAGAGATTAGAGATTAAATATTCTCAAGATCTCACAGCTAATAGAGGGAAAACTAGAATTCAATTCTGTTCTTTCTGATTCCAAGGCCTGTTATTTTACCCACATTTCACATTGTCTGTAAAGTTTCTGCTGATAACATGCTCTATTACAGTAATAGTTGCTGTGGGCTTTGTACAAAGAATAATGTATTGGGAATATGAAATGCTCAGAAACTGCAGGTCTACAAAGGAATGAAACTGAGCTAGCATTGTTTTTAAGAAGGGAAATTATAGAGCAGTAAAATTTGACTCTAGTGAATGATATCAAGGAAAATAAAAATCAACTAGATAACCAAGTTATGAAAAAACAAACAAGAAACTAAACAATTAACAATTATAAGTGGCACCACTGATTTTATTTTCATTAAAACTATTTTTGAAGTAAGCATGTGTATATGTTTTTGTATCTGATACATATTATGTATTTACATACATTTTTGATACACAATCAAAATCTGTCTTTGATAAATGACTTCTTCAATTAATTTTCAGTATAAATAATATTCATTTCAATCGCTCAGTCATTTCTGACTCTTTGTGACCCTGTGAATCACAGCACGCCAGGCCTCCCTGTCCATCACCAACTCCTTGAGTTTACTCAAACTCATGTCCATCGAATCAGTGATGCCATCCAACCATCTCATTCTCTGTCTTCCCCTTCTCCTCCTGCCCTCAATCTTTCCCAGCATCAAGGTCTTTTCAAATGAGTCAGCTCTTAGCATCAGGTGGCCAAAGTATTGGGGTTTCAGCTTTAGAATCAGTCTTCCAATGAACACCCAGGGCTGATCTCCTTTAGGATGGACTGGTTGGATCTCCTTGCAGTCCAAGGGACCCTCAAGAGTCTTCTCCAATACTACAGTTCAAAAGCATCAATTCTTTGGCGCTCAGCTTTCTTCACAGTCCAACTCTCACATCCATACATGACCACTGGAAAAACCATAGCCTTGACTAGATGGACCTTTGTTGGCAAAATAATATCTCTGCTTTTTAATATGCTTTCTAGGTTGGTCATAACTTTCCTTCCAAGGAGTAAGCATCTTTTAATTTCATGGCTGCAGTCACCATCTGCAGTGATTTTGGAGCCCCCCAAAATAAAGTCTGACACTGTTTCCACTGTTTCCTAGAGTTGTATCTTACAGGTTTGAAAATGATAGATTTAATTATTTTATGCTTTATGATTTAATGGACTTTCTTTCCTTAATAACACCCAAAGGACATTCATTCATTTGTTTTTTACATATGTTGTTAGTTGTTAACATGTGTACTTGTGACTCTGCATACATATGAGAAAGGTGGTAATGCCACTTATCCCAAGAGGTAACAAATTTACCCATGACTTAAATGGACTTCAACACTTCATCAATCATCTTTTATTTTTCCAGCTGCCCCATCATGAAAGGTACTGAATCATGTATTCTCAAATATTATTGTTTTGAACATGGAGATCTTTAAAAAATAGCTAAAGCAATTTGTAATATAAAATGAATTAAAGATGCATATTTCATGAAAACTTGAGGAAAATGAGATATAAGTTGGGCATCATTTTTAAAAATATGCATAGTCCCTAGATAAGGATTCAAAAAGTAATGTAGATGGGACCACAGTAAGTTTCAGTATTTTCTTAATTCCCAGAGATTTTGTGTATTAAGTCATGTTTTTTTATTAGTACTTGCTGGTCTTTAGACTAGGAGGGTCAGAAGTGGTTAAACCCTCAGACTTTGAGGGTTTTGTGTATATTCTTAGGAATAAAGTGTAATTGGCTTATGTGTGTGCTCATTCAGTCGTGTCCAACTCTTTGTGACCCCATGAACTGTAGCCCACTGTCCATAGAATTTTCCAGGCAAAAATAATGGAGTGGGTTGCCATTTTTCTACTCCAGGGCATCTTCCAGACTCAGGGATTGAACCCTTGTCTCTTGTGTCTTCTGCACTGGCAGCTGAATTCTTTACCACTGAACCTGCTGGGAAGCCCAATTGGCTTATGGGAATTCTAAATATAATCACTTTCAATGTGGCCTTTTGTATATTAATTATTGCCTTTGTTTTAAAATACTCAATGAGCTTGTATGTGAGTTATTTTAAAGTTAATATATATCTACCTTTAAAATATTTACTTGTTATATCTGTGAATATATCATTAACTTTTTTATTATTACTACTACTTACTTTTATTGCTATCACTACTAACCCTTCCCTACCTAGTATCTTTTCTTTAAATGCCCTTTTCCCCTACCTTTTTCTTTTTTTAAATTGAAATATAGATGATTTAAATATTGTGTTAGGTTTAGGTGTTCAACAAAGTGATTCAGTTATACGTACATATATAGCTATTTTTTTCAGATCTTCTCCTCTTATAGGTTATTACAACATTAAGTATAGTGCCCTGTGCTATATAGTAGATCCTTGTTGGTTATCTATTTTATATATAGTAGTACATGATTGTTAATCTCACACTCCTAATTAATCCTTTCCCCTTGCTTCCCCTTTGGTAACTGTAAGTTTGTTTTCACCACCTAGTGTCTTGAAGGAAATAATAGACCATCCTGAGTACTTTATTTTGAAATTTGAGTGTTTCTTAGGATGACATTTTTTAAAAAAGAATTTCTGTTTTGAAGTCATTTAGTCATTTGTGATCATTGCTATTTGAAAAATAATGAGCAAATGTTCCTGGATGACAGAATGGTTGTCAGAGTGAGGTTTCTGTCAAAACAAATCTTTATTTCAAAATTGAAAAATAGAATAATCTTGGTTTGGAAAATATATATGCTGTACCTATATTTCAGGTTTATGCAAGAAAAATGTCAAGGCAAAAAGGAGAACATTTCTCCCTGCAAGCAAAGATTTTGTGAGCTGATAGAACCCTCTAAGAAAACTACATACCAAAGATAAGTGGGGAAGCACGCAGCTTGATGTCTGGCATGCACCATGGTTTAGTATATTTTACATGAATCAAAGCTTTAGCTCTGTGATCTGGTAATAGTTACGACTTAGCTTGTTGATAGCTTGAATGTCAATGACTGGCATCTACGTACTGATTCTAGGAGGTAGTTTGGCAACTTGAAGAATACAACTTTGATTCTAAGCCTTCCCAGAAAATACATGCTCTCTGAAGCATGTGAGGTACTGTAATGTTTGCTGTTAATTCTTCACACACCAGCTTTCAGGATAATTATCCCTTATATCTCCGTGACACAATATTGATTATCCAGTTTGTGGATTATCGAGGCCTTGTATCAGACTTGGTGCCCTCATTTTGGCTCTTTCACTGTATAGATCCTACTTTGGAAAGCACTGAGGTAGAGAGGCACAGCAAAAGTTGAAAATGTCACTTTTGCAATAATTTGCAGTATTTTAAGCTTGCATATCAAAAGCTTAATTAGGTAGGAGTAAAACAATGGTTGCAATCCACTCCAAACTATAGCAATCGTTTATACTATTCATAAATTTATAATATGGACAGAGCTGGTAAGGCCAGCTTGTCTTTGTTCTAAGTATCATCTGTTGGAACATATTGACTGGGCACTGGAGGATTCATTTCCAATATGGCGCCCACATAACTGGCCAGTTTGGAATGGCTGGTTGCTGGAAGCTCAGTTTGGGCTATGGGATAGGGTCTCTGTTTCTCTTCACATGTTTTCCCACAGACCACTTGGGCTTTCTCTCACTGCATGGTGGCTTGGTTCTGAGAGTAAGTCATTTGTAGAGCTGTGGATGGAACTAGAGTTTGTCATACAGAGTGAAGTAAGTCAGAAGGAGACAAACAAGTATCATGTATTAACACATATATGTAGAGTCTAGAAAAATGGTACAGATGAAACTATTTTCAAGGCAGGAATAGAGATGCAGATGAAGAGAACAGATATGTGCACAGAATCGGGGAAGGTGAGGATGGCACAAACTGGGAGATTAGGATTGACGTAGATACACTGCTGTGTGTAAAACAGCTAATGGAAAGCCACTATATAGTGCAGGAAGCTCGACTTCATGCTCTGTGATGACGTAGATGGATGGAATGGAGGAGGGTGGGAGGAAGGTCCGAGAGGCAGATGATATAGGTATACATATAGCTGATTCACGTTATTGTACAGCAAAAGCCAACACAACATTATAGCGTAACTACACGCCAATTTTAAAAAAATGGAAGTGAAGATGTCTGAGTCATCACTGATTGTACACTATTCTATTAACCAAGCAGTGAGATACCTCAGATTCAGGGAAGAGGACATAGACCCACTTCTTGACAGGAGGTGTGTCTGGAAATTTAGGTCCATGTTTCAATACTGCCACATAAACTAAACTAAAAACAAAACAAAACAAAACTAGCTTTCAGATATCCAGTTTATTCATATATTTGAAGTCCCTGATGGAGCTAACTTCTCATAGCAGCACCAAACCCAGATGAGAGATTTCAGTACAGATGCTAGAATTCTTGCTATGATTTTTCCTGTTCTGGTTTCCTCACTACTCCCTGAAGGCCACCAAATATTCAAACAATAATGAAACTGCAGAGTAAATGTAAACTTCCCCTTCTTCTGGAAGCTGCACCTGAATGAAATAAACAGGGGTCCGTACTGATCTCTAATGAACCCTCGATTTCCTCTGAAATAAGCCAAGACCAGGCGAGCAGAGAGCTCCTGCCTACACGTACATTACTCCTTTCTCCTCCCTAAAATAGCTTGAGTTTTTGTTAAGTTATTCTACTTTCCCACGACATAACTCATGTCTTTTCTCTGGAAAGTCACCTCACCCTCAATTCCAAACATGTATCTCAAAAATCTATTTACAAAAGATCATAAATGATGTTGGATCCCATTGTTTCTTCTACATAGGTAAATGACATATATTCATGTATTGTTCCTTAAAAGGAATCACAGGGCCAGTGATGAGAGAATTCAAAGAATCCATGCCCAGTGATGCCTCTGGACAAATGGCCTGTGATGAGCAGTGAAACTGCGTAAATCTAAATAAGGATAGCAAATACAACCAGTGTGATTTCCTCCATATTTTCTACATTTGGCCTTCAGAGGCAGGGTAGTGAACTTTGGAATCAGACTATTTTAATTCAGATCCTAGCTCTGTAGTGCTGTACTATTAGGAGATCTAAAGACAATGATAATTTCTCTGAGAATTGATTTCCTAATTTGTAAAAGAAAGCTAATATTACCTAACTCATAGGCTTGTAATGACAATTATATAAAATAATACATAAAAACATTTAGCATAGTGATAGTATATAACAGTATATAAACAGTGCTCAATACATACCATTTCTAATAACAGTTATGCTTCAGTTAATAGACATTAAATGAAAATATTTAAGTTTAATTCATATCAGAGACAAGAATATGTATGTTGTTCAAATTACTACTGAAAAAGAGTAGACATATACTCTACTTGTGTCTAATTTTATGAAAGAGAAAGTACATCCTTGTTATATATTCTTTCATTTAATAACTAAGTATTGAGCATCACATTTGGGCCTCGTACAGATCTAGCACTGAAGATATAGAAATGAATGAAAGAGTAAAAAATAAAAAGAAAGTTTTGCTCTTTGTAATACATCATAAAGTAATAAATGCTATGGTGGAAAATACTAGAAGGAAGGCCAGTAAGGAATGGTGCGGGGAAGGATGTTGGCTTGACTTGAGAAAGTGATATTTGGTGAGAGGTCTGAAGGATGTGAGAGACTGATGCATGTGTAGTACCTGAAAGAAAAGCGTTCCAAGCTGGGGGAACAGTAAATGCTAAGTACCTGAGATGGGAAGGCCCGGAGGCCAAGAGGGCTGAAACAGAGAGGGGGGAAAATTAATTTAAGGGAGATTGCGGTTGTAAGGAGATCTATAATTATAGGCCCTTTCTAGTTATTGCAGTGACTTGGATTTTATCTAGTATGAAACAGAACCCATTGAAAGGCTTTAGGTCGGGTAGAAGTGACGTATTAGTCACTCAGTCATGTTTGACTCTTTGCGACCCCCTGGACTGTAGCCCGTCAAGCTCCTCTGTCTATGGAATTCTCCAGGCAAGAATACTGGAGTGGGTTGCCATTCTCTTCTCCTGGGGATCTTCCCGACCCAGGGATAGAACTCAGGTCTCCTGCATTGCAGGCAAATTCTTCACCATCTGAGCCACCAGGGAAGCCCCAGGCAAGGTAGAAGCATGCTTTAATGTAAATTTGAACCAAGAAAAAAATGATGCAGTTTATGTTCTACCTTAGAACCACCAATTAAAATATGACCTGCCATTGATTTTAAGTCATATGCCAATCTCAGAGAATCTTAAAGTGTGAAAAGTAGTATATCTTAGAGATGGAACTCAGTATTTAGGAAGTAGATTTGTTGATGAGTGGGATGAGCATGAAAACGAAGTCAAGGGCAGTGCTACAAGATGACTTTAACTTTGTTTGGGCAACAGAAAGGATGGAATCACTTTTTATTTAGACAGAACCATTTAAGAAGGATCTTTGGAAGGCCATTATGATTAGACCTGGATCTGAAGACTAAGACCTGAGGACCTCCAGTGTTTGGAGATCACGAATGGTGCAGATCAGCAAAGGAGGATGAGAAGTGGCCATTGAACTAGAGGGAAAACCAGGATCGTGTGGTGAACTGGAGATCAAGAGAGCAGTCAGCTGTTTTCAGAATGGGGCAGTGACTCAAGTGTTAGAGGGAGACTGGCTTGTTCAGTCCAATCACATGAGATTCAAATCCTGGTGTTTATAGGGAGAAGGGGAGGAGAAATATTCAGAAGCAACAATGAGGCTGAGGAAGATGCCTATTTCATTTCCAAAGAAAGATGCATAAGAAACAGTGTCTTTAGAGAAAAAAAGTAAAGGAAGTTACTTTTCAAACAGATTGAGGATATAAGGGATTAAATGAGATTTAGATTGAATGAGCTTCTGGAGTTAGAAATTAGAGATGGAAAAGTATAAATTAAGAAAAAGTTAAGGGGAGAGAGGCTTCCCTGGTAGCTCAGTCAGTAAAGAATCCACCTGCGACTGTCTGTGTTGCAGGAGACCCAGGTTCAGTCCTTGGGTTGGGGAGATTCTCTTCCCAAGGAGAGGAGGAAATGGCAACCCACTCCAGTATTCTTGCCTGGGAAATCCCATGGACATTGGAGCCTGGTGGGCTACAGTCCACGGGGTCACAAGAGTTGGACACGACTTAGCAACTAAACCACCACCACCAAGGGGAGAGAGGATATTCAGAAGATTAGCAGCTGGGGTACTAGGAAAAATAGGAAAGACTGGGCTTCCTGTGTGTCTGAAATAAATAGGGATAAAGGACACAAGGAGAATTAGTCATGATGGAGCAAGGCACACAGTGGGACTGAGATCTTGCCAGGAGTATGCACAGCTCTGAGCGTCCCATTTCACTTGTACTAGTAAAGACTTGGAGCTCAGTGGAGAGAGGGTCGGCTTACTTTTGACTTTGTTCCTCCTTAGCCCCTCTCCATGGAAGCTAGCAAAAGAAAAGTCTTATTCTCAGCATGTTCATGTCTTTTCCACTCTGTGCCTAGATAAACATATAAACATCATGGTAATGCTGGGGAGTGAGTATTGGACAGAATACACAAAACATTCATAGAGATTCTCTGAGTAGTAAAATCATAGACCGTGTTTTCTTCTTGGGCTTCCCTGGTGGGTCAGATGGTAAACAATCTACCAGCAATGTAGGAGACTGGGTTCAACCCCTAGGTTGGGAAGATCCCCTGGAGGAGGGCATGGCAACCCACTCCAGTATTCTGGCCTGGAGAATCCTCATGGACAGAGGAGCCTGGCAGTTTTCTTCTTAGACATGTCTCTGTAAAAAGGAATTATGTATATAAATCAGCATGAAATGATTATGGTTGACATAAATAAAATAAACATTATGGAAGGCATGGAAGAGGGTTGCATATAATCCCCTTCCCTTTTTAAACCTAATTCTGGATTTCTTGGTTATTAGCTTCTGAAGGGCAAAGTGATTTTCTTTTCAATTCTGTGTCTCAACCCCTAGTGTGAAATAACCACCCAATAAACACTTGTTGAATGAACGAGGTGGGATGCATGCCTTGAAGTGTGAGAAACCATCAAACAGAAAGGCAGTGTAGGGCTACATAAAAAGATGTGCTACTTTTGCATAGACTAGTTCAATTATGGAGCTTATTACTCAGAATAAAATGTAAATTTATGTAGGAAGGGTATGATGACAGATATCATATCCAGACAGAGGCTGGGTGTGATTGAGGGTGTAGCTCCAAGTTTTTAAGAAAGATATAAAGTATGAGACAGTTCTACTTATTACATCACAAGCCTTAATGATGTTTCTCAGACAGGATAAAGAATTTGAGTGACCACGTCCCTGAAGGCATTTTTATTCACTGACACTAATCACATTCTTAACTTTGGGGGACATTTTATTGTTCATAGAATATTATATGTTATTTATTGTCATCATGGTTTTGACTCATGCACCTTTATTCTAGGCACTCAGGCTTTAAAATTCATAATCAGGTACTCAATTGTCAAATGTGTTTAATATAATGAATTGCTTATACTACCCATTTGCATGCTGGATATACCATTTATTTTCTAAACTAGAACATTCTGGGACATCTCAAGAAAAAGGCACTAAATTTTAAAGTTTCCTGGCCTTCTGAAATCTTTTATGTCCTTTATTTCAGTGAAAAGGACCATTTAAGCCTTGGACCCAGCACATTTGTATTCCTTGAAAATGTTTCCAAAATCTATATCAATGTATTATGTATTCATTTGAAATGAGGTTCCACACTTCATAAACCTATGTTCTGTATTAAACTTCATCTGGGGAAGTCTGTATCAGTTTTCTAGGGTGTAAAGTGATGGAAAAAATGAATCTTGTTTGAATTGATGTTAGCTTGCTTATGAAATAGCCTCTTGGGGCATGAAGGAGAGTGGCTGGAAATTTGTGTCTGCAAAGTAGACTGGAATCTGTTAAAAATTACCTCCAGATAAGAGGAATGAGCTGGGTAATGAAATGATTTCAATAGTATGAAACATTTGTTTTTAATGTAGAAGGCACTGGACATGAGAATTGTCTGCCTATAGTTTTTTTCCTCCCTGACAAGGGATTTCCTGCTCTTAAAAATATCCTTTCTAAATTTCTGTTGAATTGTTTGCCAATGCAATCCAGAAATCTTGTTAGTCTAAGGTGAGAAAATCGGTATTAACTTTCCTTGTGCTAACATTTCCACTATTGACCTAGGATTAAGAAGCCAAAAGTGTTCATCCCAGAAACACACTTGAAAATGAGTGACACCTGCATCCAGATGAAGAGGTATTTTAGTAAATGCCCAAAACAGAAATCCAGCTAAATTTTGAACAGTGATTTGATTTTCATTGTGAATATCATAGCTTTGCCTTATATTCTGAATTTAAAATATATAATATTGTTCTATACAAAATACCGGTAACTGTGTTAACTCACTCTAAATGAGTCAAACATTTCTTTTCAACTGGCGCATTAAAGAAGTCACTAATCCCTGAAAGAAATAGATTGATTTTAAGACGCTTAACTTTACCTTCTGTTTCTTTCCTATGTACTATTTCCTAGTGCTTCTCTATAAGGTGGCCTCTATTGTGTTTAGAATCTGGGTAAACAGAAAAAAAAAAATGCCTGGTCACCAAAACATATTTTCGCAGTTTAATTGGCAGATTCATTTGCAATCAATTTGCATTTTCTTTCCTCTGAATAATGAATTCAGAAGTTAGGTAATAAAAACAATGTCTCATCTTGAAAGCTATTTGCATAAAATATGTCCTAATGTTCACGGTGATTTTACATTGAAAATAGCATCATTAGCAAAGAAAAAAGTAGGCAAACTTCCAATAGAGTGTGTGTAAATCCTCCTGTTCATCACCCCTGCTCTTTTTCAGAAGAATCTGAATGGCACGATCTGGTATTGCTGATGTACCGTTCTCACCAATAGTCTTGCCCAGAAAGAAAACCTTTTATTTCTCCTTTCTTATATTGGAGCACTATAATTCCCAACCCAATTTCAAGCCCACCCTAAAGGATTCAGCCAATATCTTCCTTTAACATAACCTTTCCATACCAATATAGACACTTCTGGTACAATTTTGTTTTTCAGGGAAAGAGAGATAGAGAGGAAGAGAAGGCAGAGGAAGTAGAGAAGGAGGAGAAAGAGAAATGAGGAGAGGAAGAGGAAGAGGAAGACCATAGGAGAGAAGAGAAAAAGTGAGAAGAGAAATGGGAAGAAGGAAGAAGGAAAATCATACGTCTTATTTGCAAAAGATAAGGTAAGGTGAGGTGAAGTCGCTCAGTTGTGTCCGACTCTTTGCGACCCCGTGGACTGTAACCTACTAGGCTTCTCCGTCCATGGGATTTTCCAGGCAAGAATACTGGAGTGGATTGCCATTTCCTTCTCCAGGGGATCTTCCCGACCCAGGGATTGAACCTGGGTCTCCTGCATTGGAGGCAGACGCTTTAACCTCTGAGCCAAAAGAACAACCAACAATTTGATATAAAATGTCCCAGGAGTAAAAGAAATCATAGAACACCCCCCACCCCCCGCAAATGGATACATGTTATAATAGTTCTTTAAATATCAAATTCTTCAAAGGCTGAAGAATTGATACTTTTGAACTGTGGTCTTGGAGAAGACTCTTGAGAGTCCCTTGGACTACAAAGAGATCTAACCAGTCCATCCTAAAGGAAATCAGTCCTGAATATTCATTGGAAGGACTGATGCTGAAGCTGAAGCTACAATACTTTGGCCAACTGATACAAAGAGCTGATTCATTGGAAAAGACCCTGATGCTGGGAAAGATTGAAGGCGGGAGGAGAAAGGGATGACAGAGATAACATGGTTGGATGGCATCACCAACTCAATGGACTTGAGTTTAAGTAAGCTCTGGGAGTTGGTGATGGACAGGGAAGCCTGGCCTGCTGCAGTACATAGGGTTGCAGAATCAGACACAACTGAGTGACTGAACTGAACTGAAATATCCATTTCTCCAAACAGCCTTGCAAACCTTTCCTTTGCAAGTGTGGGTCTTCTTGGCACTCTGAGCACTCAAAGCAAAATATGAAATAGGGTGTCACGTTGGTTGTTCAGTTTGTATAGTTCCTTAGTGTTCATTTAGGTATTGGGCCTCTAGTTTTTATTCTTGCTTTTACTTTAATGTCTATTTATTTGGCTGTGGCAGGTCTTAGTTGTGGCACACGGGGTCTTTAGTTGTGGCATATGGGATATAGGTTTCTGACCAGGGATTGAACCCAGGCTCCCTCCCTTGGGAATCAGCCACTGAACCACTAGGGAAGGCCCTCTAATTTTTAAATGATAGTTTCTTTTTAAAGGATCTGTGTTTTTAAAATTTGCAAATGAGATGGAATATCTGAGTGACTTTGAAGGTCTCATGAACTGTATTTTTTCTTTGAATGTCCAGTGTTCATCAAATGACATTGATACATCAATATTTAATTAGTTGTGCCTCTTATTTTGTATCCCGTTCAAACTCTTTTTCTCAATTCCATCTTCTAATAATTCTAGTCTCTTTTCTCTGTGTCTCAGATATGTACCAGGGTCAAAAATGGAAACTTGAAAGATGTTTTAACCATTAGGACCTAAAATGAACGGTAATTTCTGGCTAATCCTTTAATAAAACTACTATTCATTATATTTGAAAATTTTTTTGGTAGCTCAGTACTGTTATATGTCAAGTATGTGTATATGTATATGTGTGTGTGTGTATATATATATATATTCAAATGGTCTCACTGATTTGGGTCCTATTGATTCCTTGTCCCATGATAAAAACGAAATCCTCCTGATTATCTTAACCTGATTTTTTTTCTTCTTAAGAAAGAGACTAATTTAGCTTAAGACATGCAAGGCTGGTGAAATTATTTGCATTTATCTCCTCTTTTTGCTTTATATTTCAAAATCATAGGATGTTTTTGATGATTATAAATGATTTTTTTGAGTTGCTTTTACCACCTATCATCTCAATATGTGTTTATTGTGTTTAGCTGACTCACTTGAAAATGTATAAAAGGAAACAGCAGCATCCAAAGAGAAACAATAAGAGGCGTTACCGATGAAATGAAAATGACATACTTGAATTGGAAAAACTTGTCTGATTATATCTGAGCTTAAAAATATATAAGTACCTTTTCATCAAACTCACAACCAATGAGTTGTGAGAAAATAACAAACATTTTCCACCTTTAAGTTTTCTTGGAAGAGAGTTTTTTTCAAAAATATTTTCATAGATTAGGTAGTTCAGTTGCTAATTTCTAGGTGAGGAAATAACAGAATAAATTAATGTAAACAAAGCTGGGAACAAAGTAAAGGTCCAACAAAAGGAAAATGGTGCAAGAAATGGTAGTATAACCAAAAAGTAGAAGGCAGTGATAAGAAATCCTATTATTACAAAATGTAACAGCAAAGGAAAATTCAAGTAAAAAGGTCACAACATCTTAAGGATATAGAGAGATATACATATATATGTATAAAAACACATTAACTGGTACATACATACATATTCCTAAAAGAGGAGAACAGATGCTGAAATGTACACTTTGCTTATACCTGCATAGTGGCATTTCCATTTTTCTTTCCCTTGCACAATTTTGCTTATTTTTTTCTAGTATAGGTGTTTAATAATCAGAAAAATATTATTGGAAATGCCCAAAAGAGCAAAAGAGGCCTGGTGTATTCTATTAATCCCCAAACTAAAACATGTATGTATGCATGCTCAGTCATTCAGTCGTGCCTGACTCTTTGCGATCCCATGGACTGTAGCCCACAAGATTCCTCTGTCCATGGGACTTTTCAGGCGAGAGTACTGGAGTGGGTTGCCACTTCCTTCTCCAGGGGATCTTCCCAAACCAGGGGTTGAACTTGTGTCTCCTGCATTGCAGGGACTCTTTACCTGCTGAGTCATCAGGGAAGCCCTCCAAACTAAGATAATACAATTCAAAACAAAGCCAAATCCCTCAGTGCTCATTCAAGGATGAGAGAAAGAGGATGGTTTCACTGAATCACACTGGGCTTTGTCATTACAAAAACCTGGTTCTGATCTTTTGTTGAATGGCCTTGTAGAAGAGTCATAGCTTATGGTGAACGATGTTGGATTCGTGATCTATAAAGAAGATTTGGCTTCGGGACCAAGGACTGGGTTTGATCACTCAGAGCTTTTGTATGGCAGAAGTTTTATTACAGTATAGGACAGAGAAAGCTTCTGACAAAAACATCAGAAGGGAGATGGAGAGTGCCCCACTTGCTAGTCTTCTCAAGGTCTTATATACTTGATCCCTTGGAAGGCAAGGAGATCCAACCAGTCGATCCTAAAGGAAATCAGTCCTGAATATTCATTGGAAGGACTGATGTTGAAGCTGAAACTTCAATACTTTGGCCATCTGATATGAAGAGCTGACTCACTGGAAAAGACCCTGATGCTGGGAAAGATATGAACTAACCTGTTGCATAATAAAAAACACTAATGGGGTGCCATTCTTAATTACTCCTGAAATGTTTTGACCAGACATTATTTTCTTATTGATAAATACACTGATTGATTTGGCAAATATTTATCCAATATCTATTCAGTTGTAGACACTATTCTTTATATCTTAGTTAAACCAAAGTAGATTTAAAAAAACTGATCATTTCATTAGTATTTTAATAGCTGGTACGCTTTCCCCATCCATACTCTTAATACTTACTACTTTTATTTGGTAACAATTGACAGTTAAGAATATATACCAACATATATGTTTGACTCTAATGAAACCTAAATAGATAGAGGGATACCAGATAAGATAAGGCATATGGAGTGTTATACACATGGAACAGATTTCAGAAACTTTTACTGAGAGGGCGACCAAGGCTCAGAGATACTAAGCAGCTTCTCTTATGTAACATGTTGCTCACCTATGATTAACAATCTATGATCTGATGTTGATGACATCACAGCCCTGGGCAAGGTCAAGCAGACCAGGCTTTGATACAATTTCTTTCTCTTTCTTTTTGGCAATTCTAACTTGTAGCAATACTTTCATTATTCTTAGACACACTTCTACTTTCACATTTTCTCACACACTGGAGGGGTTTGAAGTGTGGTGTGAATGAACCTACATCTCCACACATGTTTTAACCAACAGTGGGAGGTATCCTGGAATTTGTTGACTGTCATTGACACAGAAGGAATCCCTTGTGCAAACTCAGACTCCTGTTAGGGACAGCACTTGGCCTTCTGGGAGTTGAGTCAGATAATGAATGGTTGCTTAAATGGGTTTAAGAAATAGAAGTGTTGAAGAAAGAAAAAGAGAGGAAGGAAGAAAGAAAAGAAAGAAAGCATCATTTTTTGCTTTGAGAGAAGAAAGCATTCAGTCTTCAGCTGCTAGCCTATAAAAATGCAGGTGGTTTAATATTAGTTTTTAATCTCAGAGTTTATTTTGTGAATACGACGTACCTTAATCACTTTTAGAGGCATGATTTGGGTCATAGAACCTAGTTTATTCAATTCTCACTTTCTAACACGTTTTCACTATGTTGACTTCCTTGGAACACAGCTTTAAAGACAGATAAGAAATCAGTGTCAGAGTAATGGTGAGATTAATGCAGCTTTATTTCCCTAATGAACACCTACCTCTTTTCAGAGTGGCTATTTCCTGGGATACAGTTAAGTACAATTAAATGCAGCAGGATTTAAATTAGGCTTATAAACAGAAATTTACCTTCACTAAAGCTGGTAGCAATTGAATTATTTTATTGCAGTGAACTAGTCCACATAGCGTATTTCTTGAAAGAAATGGGTAACTGGCTGTAGCATAGACATAGTTCTACTACATAATTCTTTGAGATAACTAGCTGTACTTTTATATTAAGCCTGCAGACATAATAATTATAATTATAATAATATAATAAATACCATTCTTCACCTTTTACACTGTTGTTGTTTTAGTCACTAAGTCCTCTCTGACTCTTTGCAACTCCCATGGACTGTAGCCCACCAGCTCCTCCGTCCTTGGGATTTTATGGGCAAGAATACTGGAGTGGGTTGTCATTTCCTTCTCCAGGGGATCTTCCCGACTCGGGGATCAAAGCTGAGGCTCCTACACTGGTAGGCGTTGGCAGGCAGATAGTTTACCAGTGAGCCATCAGGGAAGTCCATCTTTTACTTAGAGCTTATAAGTAGACCCACATAGATTTTTTAAAGGATTCATGACAATGTATGGCAAAACCAATACAGTATTGTAAAGTAAAATAAGGTAAAAATAAAAATTAAAATAAATAAATAAATAAATAAATACTGCCTGGAAAAAAATAAAATAAAAAACTATAATTTTTTATATAGATAAAAACATAGATTCTCAAAAACTATAAAACATGTGTGAGTCCGTATTTTGGTAGTAAGGAAACTGAGGTCAGGTGATTAAGAAGCATCCCATGACCTCACAGTTTATAACGACAGAGCCAAGACTTAGATCTGGCCTGTCAGGCTTTCTGTCCTGCACTGGTCCCATTATTATACTATGCACTCTTGAATTAACTGACCAAGTTAGGTGGGTTGTCTAGAGAAACCCAGCCCAGTGGGATAATTTGTGTACAGTGTTAAAGTCTAGCATTTTGCTTACTGAAGCATGGGGGAAATCCTGATGCTCTTAAATTTGATACTCTGTGCACTGCCTGGAATGATGGCAGACTGGTTACTAGGAATACAGAGAAGTCAAGTCATTTTGGAAGTTTCAGTGATAACTTATCTGCTAGGATCTTGTGGCAAGGTGTAATTTAGTGAGAAAGACTTGCAAAAAAAAGTTCCCATGGAGAGTTATCAGTCAGCCTTGGATCAATGTATTAACAAGGAATTAATACTTTCAAACCCTTGGATTAAATCCTAATAGATAGGGAAAGGAAGAGTCAAGGAAAGCCCAGAACTTACTAATAAGACTAATATCTGATATGTAATTGGCCATCTGTATGTCTGAAAAGTAATTTGAAATCTTCTTTCAATTAGAAATAATTGATTCAATTAATTTCCATGAGATTGCTTAAAACCACTAATTCTCTATTTCTCAGCTTCCCTCATGGATCAGCTGGTAAAGAATGTGTCTGCAATACAGGAGACCTGGGTTCAATACCTGGGTTAGGAAGATACCCTGACGAAGGGTTCATTTAAATAGAATTCTCATTTGGATAACTGGAAATGTGTTTTGATTTTCATGAAACTATTCAGTAACAGAGCTGTTGGGGAAAAACAATATATGTATGTAAATATAGGCAAGAATAGACTGGTTGCCCAGAAACAATAATCTACCTTTCTCATGAGAACATAGTATAAATACAGATGTGTTCTTTTTATTTCTGTGTTTAAGGTTAGAAATTCTTGTGCCTAAGCCTTCTTTCACTCTAGTTCTGGAAGAAATTTATTTGTACTTCAAGCCCTCTGTTTGGTCTGAGAATGAACTAGGCAGATTGCCCACTTCTAAATGAAACATGGATGAATCCTGAAAATTTTTATTGGTAGGAGGACCATTAACTAGCAAATATACTTAGTTTTGCTGGAAGCAAGAATGCGGTGGTGGTGGTGGTTTAGTCGCTAAGTCATGTCTGACTCTTTTGTAACCCCAAGGACTGCAGCCCTCCTCTGTCCATGGGATTTCCCAAGTAAGAATACTGGAGTGGTTGCCATTTCCTACTCCAGGGGCTCTTCCCGACCCAGGGATCGATCCTGGGTCTCCTGCATTGCAGGCAGATTCTTTGCTGACCGAGGTGCCAGGGAAGCCCAAGGAATAGGTAAAGTCACTCTGATAACAAAATGTATTATCCTGGATAGCAATATTTAATTCTAATCAGAAAAGCTCTTATAATCACAGAATAATGACAAGGTAAATTGAAATTTGCTTTAGTGAAATTTAGTGGATACATATCACGGGGGATGGGGGTCCATGTGTGACGCTTTTCCAGGAGGGAGACAGAGGAAGGAGGTTTGCTTTTGTCTCTGATTCCACTGAGATCCATGTTTCAAAAGAACAAAATTATATATAAGTTTTCTCAAATAAGGTAGCGTGTAAGAATTTTTTTTTTACTTGTATAGTTAGTGATAATATTGTGTTTCTACTGTCTCTTTTAAAAGAGGATGGTGGGAAGAAGAACAAACTTGTTCATTTGTTGTTGGTACTGCTACCCACTCAAGGAAAGTCTGTTTTCACAAATAAAGCAAAATTTGACTATGATAGAGGCCTTCATTTTTAGCTATGATAGAGTAGCACAGAGCATATCAAAGGCCCTTCTGAGAACAACTGGAAAATCTGGATAAATTTTGAAAATCCATCTCTTTGAAAGGCACCAGAGTGCCTCTGAGACAGCCAGGCTTTGAGGAGTAGGATCCAGACAAACTAGAGCTCTTTGAGTGTGAATTTAACATTCTGTGTGCTTCATTTACCCTTTACGTCATTTGCTGATAGGAATAGAGAGGGGATCTGAGAGGGGGTGAAAGGAGGAGGCGAGGAGAAGTGGAAGGGCTGAGAGTCCTGAAGAAGGTGGCCGCTGAGAAGTAGTGAGAAAGTCGCTCAGTCGTGTCCGACTCATTGTGACCCCATGGACTAGACAGTCCATGGAATTCTCCAGGCCAGAATAGGGAGTGGGGAGCCTTTGCCTTTGCCAGGGTATCTTCCTAACCCAGGAATTGAACCCAGGTCTCCTGTATTGCAGACACATTCTTTACCAGCTGATCCACGAGGGAAGCTGAGAAATAGAGAATTAAGTGGTTTAAAGCAATCTTATGGAAATTAATTGAAAGGAAGATATAAAAGCTGAAGTTTGAGGCTGTCAAAGTAGCCAGAAATAGAGAGGCCAAGAACTCTGAGAGAAAGGAGCACAGAGAAGTAAGTTTGATACTTACTGAGCGACTAACACACACACACGCACACATTTAAGACTGAAACCGTACCTTGAGACAGCATGCTCTATTTGTGATGAAGTTGATGTGATTGTTGTACGTGTTTTACATCAGCTGTTGACTAGATGACAGGGCAAATCCTCTGGGGTGGAAAATATTCAAAGCCTCTATAATTTTCTCATGTAAATGTCCACATTCAATAAAAATTAGCACACCTCCATGAACAGGGCAAGATAAAAAAACAGACAGTAATATATCCAAAGGTGATTAAGATACTGACATTATCAGACATGAATTTTAAAGTAGCTGTGATCAACATGTTTAACAAAATAGGAAATAAGATGGAGAATTTCACGTGAGAACACAAATCAATAAAATGGATCAAATAGAAATTCTGTGATTGGGACTTCCCTCATGAGTCCAGAGGTTAAGACTTTACCTTCCAATGTAGCAGCTGCGGGCTTGATCCCTGGTTGGGGAACTAAGATTCCACACGCCTTGGGGCCAAACAAAACAAAACAAAAAAATAAAACAGAAGTGATTTTGTAACAAATTCAATAAAGACTAAATTTTTTTTAAAAAAAGAAATTCTATAACTGAAAAACACAATAATTGAAATTAAGAACACCAGAGATGTATTTAACAGCCTATTGACACAGATAAAGAGAGAAATAGTCAACTGGAAGACAGGTTTGAAAAACAAAAAAATCCAGATTGAAGCATGGAGAGAAGAAAGGATGGGAAGTAGAGATGCTTGTAAGGAGATATATGAAATGGTAAGAGAATATGAAATATATATATATATATATATAGTTGGAATTACAGAAAGTGGAGGGAGAGAATGTAACTGGAACAGTGTTTAAAGAGAGAATGCCTGGGAATTTTCAGAATTGATGAAAGGAAAACTTAGCTACAGATTCCAGAAATTCTATAAACCTCAAACAAAAGAAATACTAATAAAATTACTCCTTAGCACTACTGAAAAGCAAAGGCAAGAAAAATTTAATAAGCCATCAGAGAATAAAAGTAGTATCATCAAAAGAACAATAAGACTGACTGATTTTTCAAAAGAAATGAAAATGGATATCATTTTAAAGAGATAAAAGAGAACATCTGTCAACCTAGAATTCTATTCCTGGCGAAATAGTCCCCCCAGATGTGAGCAAAATGAAAACAGTTCCAGAGAAGCAAAAACAAAGGGATTTTGTTACTAGTTGTTTAGTTGTTAAGTTGTGTCTGATTCTATGACCCCATGGATTGTAGCCCACCAGGATCGTTTGTCCATGGGATTTCCCAGGCAAGAATACTGGAGTGAGTTGCCATATCCATCTCCAGGGGATCGTTTAGTAGACTGGCATTGAAAGGATGTTCTTTAAACAAAGAGGAAATTTCCCCAACAGAGAGAAAAAAAAAAAAAGGAATGAGGGAAGGGAGCAAGAAAAATTGTAAAAATGTGTATAAGTATAAATGAAAGCATATTGACTGTATCAAACAATGCTAATTAAGCATTGTGGGACTATTTAATATATTCTAATATTGTAAGGTACTTGTAGCATCAATTTGAATGACAAAATCACACAAAGCGGGAGAATGTAGTGGACTGCAATAAAGAACTTTAAGAACCTAAACTTGTCTAAAAAGTGGTTGAAGCACTAATTAATAATTGATTGTAACAAGCCAAGGATGTCTGTTTTAACCTCTACAGTAACCACTAAAAGAATAAGGATTTATAATTCACAGCCTAATATATTTGGAAATGCAATAGTAAAAGAATAAAACTGATTACTCAGAATGCTTTCTTTGAAATGAATTTCTGTGTTTCCCCCTCAGGATCATCTTTCTCTAGCCTTAATAAACTGACTCACTTTATTATTATTTCAGTGCAGGTTAAAGACAGATTAATTACTTCTAGGTGTATACATACAACTTGTGTGTGTGTGTGTGTGTGCCTGAAACCACCTCCATTTCACTTTTAAACTTGAGAAATATATATATACATATGTTTTTGCTGGACACTCAATACTAACTAGGCAGTTATTTGGTACAAAGCATTTCAAAGAAAGCTTTCTGTTCTCTTCTGCCTTCTATTAACATCTACGGAGAAGGCAGCTCCAGTCTTGTTTTTCTACACTGAGAGTTAAGTATTTTCCCTTTTGTTGTTTACAATTCACTACCCTTCCCCTCATTTTAGCCACTTTAGTGTGATCTGTCTAGGTGTATTTCCCTTTGAAATTATCCTGCATGTACTTCTTGTGTCGGTGAGCTGAGGTTTTTTTTCAGGTTTAGAAAATTCTTGGCCAATGTGTCTTTAAATATTGCCATTTTCCTGATTCTTTTCCTCCTGCTCTGGAATTTTGTTCATAGTTTCTTCTCTGTCTCTTACACTTGGTTCTATATTTTTTATTCCTTTTTTTCTCTGTTTAGTTTATAATGGCCAGTGTTTTAGTTTGCTAGTTCTGTTTTCTTCTGTATCAAATGTATGAACTGATTTATTAAGGATTTCATATTAGTTATGGTATTAATATTTTTCAATTCTAGAATTTATATTGTGTTCTTTATTAGTGACTCCTATAATCTCAAGAAATTAATCTTTTATTTCCATCATCTTGTCCTCTATTTTCTACACATAATAATTACAGTTATTTTAGATTTTTCATAGTTTAAGCCCAACATCTCATTTAAATGTAGGTCTATTTCTTTTTTTTGTTTGTTTGTTTTATTGGATTTTAGCTGTAAAATCCTGTTTCTTGTCTTTCCTAGTATTTTTTAAATTGAATGCCATTTATTGTGCATAAAATAATTGTAGCATCTCCATACGATGATATCTCCATCAAAAAATGATTACTCTTTCTTCTGCTGGTGAAACAAGCTATGGTAGGGACAAGAAAAACATAGATTCAGAATGTTTTCTCATCATAGAACCGGTAGGATTTGATACTGGGTGAGTGATGGGTTAGGTGTCCAGGTGCAGGAGAATGTGAGGAACTGAAGGTGCCTGACAGAATGGGGGTTCAGGAGGCTTGGTAACTTACGGTGCTATTGCCTGAGCTGGGCAACACTGAGGATGGACTTGTGTGAAAGGTGGTGTGAACAATAGTTCACTTCTGTATGTGTGAATATAAGGTGTCACTGCCATCTGAGTAGAGGCAACGTCGTATGCAGTTTCTTGTCTGAGTCTGTGTCAGCTTTGCCTTGGGCTTGGCTTTCCAAAGTCACTCAGCTCTTTCAATCTTGCATCAGAGAAAGGGTAAATAGTGCAACAATTAAAAGTTACTGTGTTTTGGCAAGTATGTTTTTCTTCAATTAGTGCAATCTGGCTCCTTGCCTTCATTTTAATGATTATGGAGAAATCTGTTAACTACTACCATCTGTGCCCTCACAAAACGGCATAATAGCTGTTGTTTGATTTAAAAAGGAGGACTTATTGTCCACATCTATTTTCTCAGTTTGCAGTTCTTAAATTTACTTTAGCTGACGTTGAAAGCGGTGCCTGTGAGCTGCAAGCTTGGCATAGCTATCCATGAGGGCAGCATACTCACTCTGGGCATGGGGTGAATTTGATGGACAAGCTTGTTGTGTTCTAATCATGTATTACAATCCCCACAAACTCTGAGTAACCTGAAGATTTTCTCTTTGACATTTTTCTCTGCAGGAATGGCAATTAAAACACTCCCTGGATTTCAGCTAACTTAACATTTTAATGTATAAATAACAATTCACCTCCTGGCTGTTGATAGACTATTGCTTATTGTTCTAGAAACTTTGATTGAAGAAAATAGTTCTCAACTCATTAAAACCAGTATTCTTAATCCTGAATATGTTTCAAATACTAAATTTCTCAGTGTTCAGCCTGATCCTGAACTATTCTCTACATGGGTAGTGTTTTGATTGAGACTATTGATTTTGTATAAAATGTATCTACAGAATAGCCTTTTTTTTTTCCTGAAAAGGCTGCTATTTCTCTCCCCCCTCAAATTTCTCTTTTCTTAGTTTTGTTTTTTTTTCTTAAAGAAAGCATGAGAGAAGAAATCTTGCCTGCTTCTCATTTTCAAGCTATTTTTTCTCTTCTTTATATTCTGTATGCCCTAATTCTGTCAGAATTTTTCAGAACCTTAACTATCAGGTTCTTGAAATCCAAATTGAGATCTTGAAGCCAAAAATGCATCAGAAAACCAAGCTTCCTTTTTATTTAGTACTGTATCCTTGGCCCCAGTAGCAGTGCATAGCACATAGTAGGCATTCAATTTTTGAATAAATAAGTAAAGGATAAATGGATACAGTGGCCTCTGATTGCTCATTAATGAGGGAAAACTGTACTCTGGTACTTACACCTCTAAGACGTGGGCCAACCAGCGCCACAGCTCAAGCTCAGTCTATTTTTTGAATCATTTGCAAAAGACAAATGAGTCTTTCTTCAAGTTTAGAGTAAAGAGGTCATGTAACATAAAGATAGTGACACAAACTACAGGCTAATTCAGGATAGCATTACTCTATTTTTTATTGCACACATAATCTACTCAAGGAAAAGAAACAAGCTTGACTCATCGTCTGTAGAGAAAACATTTTTGAGTTCTATTCTAGGCAGGTTATAGGTTTTCCTGGGATTGACCATAATCTATTTATTATGGGGTCATTAACTAACAATTTTATATTTCATTCTGTTTGTTCCTGAAGCTAATTATAATCATTAGATATCTTAAATCCTTTTCTGAGGGATACAAATTTACATTTTAAATAAATAGGTTCTTTCACAATATGTTTGGAGAAGGAAATGGCAATCCACTCCAGTACTATTGCCTGGAAAATCCCATGGACAGAGGAGCCTGGTAGGCTACGGTCCATGGCGTTGCAAAGAGTCGGACATGACTGAGAGACTTCATGTTCACGTTCACAGTGTGTGTCTTTATATAACACTAGAGGCTCCTAGACTGTTACAACTCTTCTTGCAAGATAAATTTGTAAGCTTAACTCCTGGACAGCCTTTTATTCCCATCTAGCAATCAGTACTCTTGCTTGGACAATCCCATGGATGGAGGAGCCTGGTGGGCTGCAGTCCATGGGGCTGCTAAGAGTTGGACACGACTGAGCGACTTCACTTTCACTTTTCACTCTCATGCATTGGAGAAGGAAATGGCAACCCACTCCAGTGTTCTTGCCTGGAGAATCCCAGGGGTGGGGGAGCCTGGTGGGCTGCCATCTATGGGGTCACCCAGAGTTAGACACGACTGAAGCGACTTAGTAGCAGCAGCAGCAGCAATCGCATTAATACAAAGGCTTTGCACTCACTCTTAGTATGTGGCTGAAAATTGAAAAATTCTTGACTGTGAAGGATTGAGGCTTTTTTCCCCACAGTGGTCACATCTCCTAGTCTTTTACAATTTCAGCGTTTGGTCCTGACCCAGTATTACCTTTTCTCGATAATCCAAGGACAGCTTGTGCTTCATCGCTTGCTTTTTACTGGTGAACTTCTCTGCCATAAAATACTTTGTTTCCAGTAGGCTGGGATGACAGTGAAGACTATGACAGACAGAAAGCCTTTATCCAAGCTTGGTGGGCCCAGTTGTGTCAGCAAAGAAGGAAGGGTGCGACGGTGGTCAAAGTTTTAGTCATGCTTGATGGTGCTAGGAGAAAGATAATCCTGGAAACCATGTGACTTCAGTAGTAGAAGGTTCTGTTATTACAGTAAGATATTGCGCTGTGCTTCAGTTCAGTCACTCAGTCGTGTCTGACTCTTTGTGACTCCATGGACTGCAGCACACCAGGCCACCCTGTCCATCACCACCTCCTGGAGCCTACCCAGACTCATGTCCATCAAGTCGGTGATGCCACCCAACCATCTCATCCTCTGTCATCCCCTTTTCCTCTTGTCTTCAATCTTTTCCAGCATCAGGATCTTTTCCAATGAGTCAGTTATCATCAGTTTCAGCTTTAGCATCAGTCCTTCCAATAAATATTCAGGACTGATTTCCTTTAGGATTGACTGGTTTGATCTTCTTGCAATCCAAGGGACTCTCAAGAGTCTTCTTTAAGACCACAGTTCAAAAGCATCAATTCTTCGTCACTCAGCTTTTTTAATGGTCCATTTCTTTACATTTTTATGGTGCTGTGCTTAGTCAATGGCACCCCATTCCAGTACTCTTGCCTGGAAAATCCCATGGACAGAGGAGCCTGGTAGCCTGCAGTCCATGCGGCTGCAGAGTCAGACACGACTGAGTGAATTCACTTTCACCCACTGGAGAAGGAAATGACAACCCACTCCAGTGTTCTTGCCCAGAGAATCCCAGGGATGGGGGAGCCTGGTGGGCTGCCGTCTATGGGGTTGCGCAGAGTTGGACACGACTGAAGCGACATAGCAGCAGCAGCAGCTTAGTCATTAGTTGTGTCTGACTCTGTGACCCCATGTCTGTAGCCAACAAAACTCCTCTATCTATGGAATTTTCCAGGCAAGAATACTAGAGAGTATTTCTTATTTCTTCCTCTAGGGGATATTCCCGATCCAAGGATTGAACCCGTATCTCCTGCGGCTCCTGCACTGACAGGCAGACTCTTTACCACTGAGCCACCCAGGAAGCCAGTATATTGTAGCAAAATTCAAATACAACCTTTCCTAAGACAATGAACATTTGTTACTAATTACATATTTCTTTCACTCATAGAAAAGGAAACATATAACTGGTAGATAGTTTCCATCTATTGCATTTTCCAGGCTCCTTTTGCCCTTACATTTGAACATTTTTAGATGGAAATGTCTTACAATTAAAGCAGATCTTTAATTTGGTACCTTATTTTTCCTTGTAAAGTTGTTATTTAATTCACTGTATTATAATTCTTCTACTTCTAAATTCTATTTCTAAATAGAAAGGAAAATAATAAGGAAGGAGAAATTATATAGATGGAGATCAAAATATCTCTATATGCTGACTGATCTGGACTGGCGGCTACATTTAAGATGTACGTGGTCTGGAGTCAACGCCTACTTTCCGTACATGGCAGCAGCGGCAGAGAAGTCTACCATTGCTTGGTAGTTTGAGGTGGTATTTCCTGAGCTGGGGAACACGAAGGAAGGGACTTCTCTGAAAGAGGGTGTGACCACGCGTTCACTTTTGTACCTATGAATTTGCACTGTCTTTCTGTCTGAGCAGAGGCAACGTCGTGTACAGGTTTCTGTATGAGCCTGTGTCAGCCTTGTGTTGAGTTGTGTTTGGCTTTCCACAGCCACTCAGCTCTTTCAATGCTGCTTCTGAGAAAGGGCAGATAGTGTAACAATGAAAAGTTACTATGTTTTAGCAAGCATGTTTTTCTTCCATTAGTGAGAGTTCCTCCTTTGAGCAAGGTAATTTGAGAAAAAAAGAAAACCCAGAGTTTCTTTTTCTAGGGCCCTAGTAATTAGTCATTCCTGTTTCCTTGGGGAAGGTAGTTTGAGAAAGAGGAGCAATGTTCCTCCTCCATTTTTTCTCAGCTGGGAGTTGGGTAGAAGTTTTTACCACTTTTGTAAGACCTCTAGAAATGAGGAATTATCGTCTCTATCGTTAGAATTGAGGAAAAGTTATGGAATATACAAAGTATTGCCTCTGAATAGTTAAATCAGGATAAAAGCATGCGAGCTCAGTCATGTCTGACTCTTTGCAACCCCATGGACTGTAGCCCGCCAGGCTCCTCTATCCATGGGATTTTCCCTGCGAGAATACTGGAGTGGGTTGCCATTTCCTTCTCTAGGGTATCTTCCCCAACCCAGTGGTCAAACCTGCGTCTCTTGAACCTCTTGCGTTGACAGGTGGATTCTTCACCACTGCACCTCCTGGGAAGCCCAAATCAGGATAAACAGAAAAAAATAATGATATTGTTATTCTAAGATATCTTCAAACCAAAATGTAGAATTTATAAACATTGAAGGAGCAAGAGAGGTTTTCTTCTATAGGTTAGGGAAAAGCATCTAAATATTTTGTCTCTGTCTGCCAACCCATGCTGACAGCCAGTTAAATGCATTCAGGCATCAAACAATTAACATTTTAGAGGCATTTACTAAGGCTTGATCAGAGGTCACTTTGGAAGTAGAATAAAACCAAGACACATATTTAAAATACACTGTGTACTCAATTAATGAAACTATCTATTTAAGCTTTATCTAAAAGTCACCATCTAAGGTGACTGTTATCGCTTACAGTGATTGTTCTTGAAGAGGTGTGGTTATTCAGCAGAAGGTATAATCTGGCAATTAGAAGAAGCTGCAATATTGGTTATTTGTAGGTATGCAAATCTCCCAGAAGCTCTGCAAAATTGGCTCAAGGTTTCATTGCTATATTTTTATTCTAGGAACTGACCTCTTGAAGTTAAGTACTAGTAATACAAAGTTCCCAAAAAAGAAAGAAGGGCTGAAATCTTACACCCAGGGTAGAAATGGTAGTTCATCACTAATACAAGTATTGCAAATAAAACCAAATATCTTAGATTTAATATCCTAGCTCCATGGTTGCTGTTCACAGATTTATTTTTTCTATTCAATATTTTCTATATTTGTGGGAAATATTCTCTTGATGTCCCAAATTCTTGTGATTGGAAAAAGTCAGATTGACATTTTTTGTTATGTAACTATAAAAATCTAGTTAGCCTTTTTAGGAAATGTCTATAAACATTTTCACAGAATTTAGAATTTTCTGTAGGGATTGGTTTTGAGAATGGAGTCCTGTTTTGCAAAACTAGATGCTGTTCACCAACATTCAGTATGGGCAACACATATTCCCATGAAGATCAATCACTTTCCAAGTACAGGATTAAGTGGTATTTAAAAAGATTGAATGACCACATATTAGAACCCCGAGGCATAGATGTAACTTCAAGGAATTTAACTAATTTAGAGAAGTAATTACATATGAAGTTATTAGCTGTTTGTATGACCTTGTTAAAAATGCCTTCAACTTTCTCTTCAAATCCCTCCAATGAGAAATGAGAGGGTTGGCCCAAATAGCTGCCAAGGTTTGATTCAGCTCTATGATTCAGGTTGAGAGTAATTTCAGAGTAATATTGTCACAGTAACCATAAGGCAGGTTATGTACTTATATGCTAAAGACTGTGAAGAATTGTATTGCTCTGAGTCTTGCAGAATGCAGGAGACATGGATTGGCAGACAAGGAAGAAGGGCTGTGATACCTTCTGCTGAGACAGCTAGGGTAACCTTCCAAGCTGTGCTGTTACCTGTTGAAACCATTTTATCTGTTGTCTCTCTGAGCATGTACTTTCTCCAAGCCAACGAGATCCGTGGCTCTCCATTCCCTACAGCCTGGGTTTCAACTGCACAGAATCGTTAACCCCACTCCCCACCCACCATGGATTCTGACCCAGGAACCCTGTGCTTCTCCAGCTCTGGCACCTACTTACACATTATTCCTCATCTATCCTTTCTAAACTGTTTTCTGTTTCTATTCCTCTTCCATGCTATATCCTCTGTCTCTTCCAGATCAACATTTATAAAAACAACTGGTGCTTCTAGACTGCTGACATTTCCCTTGGGAGAGTTCTGTGATGCCAGCTGCAAGCCACTTTTGGTGTGTGCACGCGTGTTAGAGATGGCATGGAGGATGTTTCTCTTCCTCTCCCTACCTTCCACCTGAGGTCACAGAGAAAGGACTTGCTGCCATTGCCTTCAGTCCATAGTGGAAGTGTTGAGAAGTTGTTCCTGTCGCCTTTCTCCTGTTTGCTATTGGAGGCCCCTTGAGCTTGACGGTTCTTCACTGTTTAAGACTGTGACTCTCAGAACAGTGTGGCTTCCCTATGATTGTATGAACCCAAAGCACTCCCTTTATTTAAACCCTTTCTTTCCCCCAGTGGTCCTGTCTGACCCCCTTGAGAACCAGAGTCTCCTTACTTGCTCCCCTTCTTGGGAGATGGACTGATCAGCCTAGGGAGATTGATGACGGCTCAACATTCATTAACCATGGTTCTCTAGTGGGCAGGGCTGAGATGGTAAAATTCCCTTTTCTCCCCAAGCCATCTTAATGATGTACAACTGACAAATAAAAACTAAATATATTTAGAGTGTACAATGTGATAATTTAATATGCATATACAGTATGAAATAATTACCAGTTATGTTAATAAACATATCCATCATTTCACATACTTACATTTCTATGTGTGGTAAGAGCATTTCAGATTTACTCTTAGCAGACTTAAAGTATACTTCAAGTATACTTGAATTAACTTTACCATTAACATATATTGAATTAACAATATCATTAACTACAGTTACTGCGTGGTATATTAGATCCCCAGAATCTATTAATCTTATAACTGATAAATTATAGTTTTTAACCAACTTCTCTCTACTACCACCCTTCCCCTATGCCCATCCCTGGCAACCACTGTTATACTTACTCTCTGGTTCTGTGAGCTTGACTTTTTTGGATTAGACATATAAGTGAGATCGTACAGTGTTTATCTTTCTCTGTCTGATTTATTTTACTATTTCCCTTAGCATAATGTTTTCCAGGTTCATTCATGTTGCTGTAAGTGGCAGGATTTCCTTTTTTTAAAAGACTGAATAAAATTCCATTGTGTGTGTGTGCGTATATATATATATATATATAAACACTTGTTATTTAATCATTCGTTTTTTTCATTTTTAAAAAATTATGACTTTATTGCTGAGTATGATTGATGAAATGTATGGAAATAGTATACTCAGCTTTTTTTTTTTTTTTAAGAAAGCACCAAACTCTTCCAAAATGACTGCACTACTTTGCATTCTTACCAGCTAAGCCACACTTTGCAGGCAGGACCTATTTGTTTGTTTTTCTTTTCCTTGCTCTATGCTTTGGTGCAGCAGGCTGACAGCATCTCTGTGGGCTCATACAGGTCCTGTTGACAGGCTTGTGGAGAGGATGCAGAAGGCTCCCATTCTATCTTCTATTGTATCAGAGCCCAGAGCCCAGGAGCAGTTAAGCTCTTGCCTGTCATTATTAATGAAATGGACCCTGGAATTACATTTAGCATCTTGTATCTGTCTTCTTCTCTTTCAGTTTGATCAAAATAAATTAATGGATATTTTGACTATCTTGAGCCTCCTAAGACTTAGAAACTCTTCTTCAGCTCTGTAAGTGCTTATAAGTTAAGCCCTTCCTTACATGGGTTGAAAATTTTGTCTGGGTTAGGATTTTGTATTATTGATTCTCTATCTATGGGGTCGTACAGAGTCGGACACGACTGAAGCGACTTAGCAGCAGCAGCAGCGTACTGCCTAAAACTCTTAGTGCCTTGTTCATTTTAGGTACTTAGTTGATTGAACTGAATAATACTAGCTACACTGAGTGTTTACTATATGTTTATTGTTTTAAAGTTTCTATATGTATTTACATATTTGAAACAAAAACTTTAAGAAGGTATTACATTTATTAAACCACTTTATCCATGAGGACAAACAGGCTCTGACATGTTAAATAATTTCTTCAAGGGCATCCAGTTAGTAAACACCCAGTTAAGTTTTGGAATCAGGCAGTCTGACTCCAGAGTGTGGACCATTGCATTGTGCCTTCAGAGAGGAAACTAACATTGACAGTGACAAAAGAAAATGACACTTGAAAAGCTTTTGTTGTTCAGTTGCTAAGTTGTGTCCAACTTTTTGTGACCTCTTGGATTGCTTGTCAGGCTTCCCTGTCCTTCACTACTTCCTGGAGTTTGCTCAAACTCATGTCCCTTGAGTTGGTGATACCATCCAACTATCTCATCCTCTGTTGCCCCCTTCTCCTCCTACCCTCAATCTTTCCCAGCATCAGAGTCTCTTCTAATAAATCAGCTCTTCGCATCAGGTGGCCAAAGTATTGGAGCTTTAGCATCATTCCTTCCAAAGAAATCCCAGGGCTGATCTCCTTCAGAACGGACTGGTTGGATCTCCTTGCTGTCCAAGGGACTCTCAAGAGTCTTCTCCAGCACCAAGTACTGTCCTTTAATCTTAAAAATGGACAGTATTATTTTTTTTAGCCTTAGTAGCACCTTAGGAAAAAGTATTAGTGGCTGGAAGACATCTTGAAAGATCATTTAGTAGGGTTATTTTCAAATTAGGCTGTGTGTGTGTGTGTGTGTGTGTGTGTGTGTGTGTAATGACCTTAACTTCTATACACTAGAGTCGCATGCGTGATTTCAGTTGAAAAAAAGGCTCCAAGCTGCTAAAATAACTTGTTTGGAAACTACACAGAGGGCTTCCCAGGTGGCTCAGTGGTAAAGAATCCACCTGCCAATGCAGGAGACACGGGTTGAATCCCTGGGTCAGGAAGATCCCCTGGAGAAAGAAATGGCAAGGCCCTCCAGTATTCTTGCCTGGAAAATCCCATGGACAGATAAACCTGGTGGATTACAGACCATGGGGTCGCAAAGAGTTGGACACACACATGCACTAAAACCACAGAGAACACCACGCAAATTTCCTAGGGTGACTGGAATTTTATTGGTTTCCATACTTTATAAGGTGATTTTTTAAAATTTATTTTTAATTGGAGGATAATTGTTTTACAATGTTGTGTTGGTTTCTGCCCTACAACAACATGAATCAACCATAAGCATATCTATGTTCCCTTCCTCTTGAACCTCCCTCAAACCATCCCACCCTTCTAGGTTGTCACAGAACTCCCTGTATTATACAGCAACTTCTGGCATGAATGTTTTAATCGTTTACTCTGTTAAATAAACCAGAGAACCAAAAACACTTTGTTACTTCTTCAATAGCTCACTTAAAAATATTAGAGCATTTTCTTACTAGGTTAATAGACAATCTACTCAATTGTCAATAACATGGAAATACAACAAACAAATCTGAAGTACAGAAAATGTTTTCCAAGTAAGGCAGTTAAGATGTCAGATATTAGCAGCAAAGATATGCTTTGTGGTAGCTACAAATCACAGTTCTGTGCCGGGGACCAGCCCCGGTGGATCCAGGGAATTCGAAGGGTGGACGGCGTTGGCGTGGAAAAACTTGTTTATTTATTAATATAAGATTAGATTAGGAAACTATAGTGTAATAAGAAGATTAAGTGGAGGAAGAGGGCTGAATAGCTTGGTTTACGCGGAAGGCCAATAAAATTCCAGACAAGGAATTTGCACCATCTACGTTGGGCCACCGGCGCCCGCTTGAATATCTAAGGGTGCCTCGCCTTAAGCTCCCTTTCATGCGGGTCTTAACAGCCAGGGCAAGTAAGTAGACCTGGCGAGCCTCCACGCCCCAGGTGGAGATTCAGCCTGAAGTTAAAGTAAAGAGCAGAGAGAGGGAAAGGGAGAGAAGAAGAAAGAGAGAAAAAGACACGGGGGGAGCCAGAGTCCCAAGAAACCAGGCCGAGAGACTAGTTCGAGAAGCTGGCCCGAGAAACTGGCCCCCGGCCCCTGGCCCCCTCCTTTATTGTTCAGAAGGCCTTTTATACTTTTGATAAAACATGGAGATCAATGGATAACACAAAATTATGTAGCGTTCACAACCCAGATTCTTTCCGTATATCATTTTGTATACAAAAGGTCTCAGGTGATTTACATTATCTTCTGGCCAAGAGGCTTGTTAACACTTTTAGGCTCTCTTCCTTAAAGAATGTTAATTTTGTTTCCCCTGAAGTGTTTTTCTTTAATCTGCATCTCCTTAAAGCATTAAAGTTACATCTCTATAGAACAAAGGTGCAGTGGGTTATAACAAAGAAGGTACTTAACTCAAAGATCTAATGTTGCTAATACCAGGTCTACTACTTGTTTTTCTATATACCAACTATATCTAAAAATAAAGGATATGAAAATTTGGCAGCAAGCATTGACCCAAAAAATGAAACTTTTAATCAGTCCTATTCTAAAGATTTTGACTCCTCGGAAGCCCCTACATTCCTAGGATGTTTTAAGCTTCCTGTGCCTCCTGCGGTCAGGAGGCCTCAAACAATCACACGCGCAGCTGTACGAGTCCTGCAGGCAGGCTAGAAAGCCATCAGAGGGTTTTTGGATTGAAACACTCTTTCAAATGCAGAAGACTAAAGCCCTGAATTGACTTTTTCCAGAAAATGTCAGAAGAGTGGAAAAGCAGAGCACAAAAGCCGGCAGATTTTTGTTGGGGTACATGCTTAGGAATTTCCAGAGGGGTCCCTGAAGTCTGAGCATGCCTTGCGTATGTCAGCTTCCTTCCTCATGACCTTGTCACGGGCGGGATTCCTCACACTGGCTCCCGGCAGTTCTGCTTTGTCTTCCATACCTTAAATGCTCAGGCTATAAAATCAGGTTATGTCCTTGCTAGTTCCTTTCCCTTCCATAGATCAGAACTTACATTCACACATTTTCTTTGCATCTATGCCCACTTCAAGGTTCTTTTCCTTTCCTGTGCTTCACCTGATGCCATCTGGGCCCCTTCAGTAGAAGGCCCATAACTTTTGGTGTATTATATTTACCACTTCTGTTTCTATAATGTGTTTGAATGTAATGTAAGGGTAATGACCATTTTTCTGAATCTTGAATTCATGGGCTCATAACAAATAAAAGTTGTCAAAACTTCAAGGTCAAATGAATAATTACCTAGATGCCTTGAGAGCATTAAAAGGAAAAGTGTAGAGAAAAGAGACACTGTTTAATAGCTGGGTAGCTTTAAATTCACAGCAAGTAAGTTTTCAAAACAGATATTTAGTTTTATTTCAACAGGCTGAAAAAAAACCCAAAAAGGATACAGAGTAAGTTACTTAAAGATTAGAAACAAAAGGAAAATCAGCAAATATATAAGTAATACAATTCTCAGTAATAGCTGAACCTCAAAGTTCTGTAGTACTCATTTAATTTATGTTAATGGAAAATTATCATAAAATAGGTTTGACAGCTTTATTTCACCTTTAAATTTTCAGTTCAAATCAACTTGCATTTGGGAAAACAGATAAAACATAGATGGTTGCTTCTGCCCTGAGATTTAAGGAAATGACTTAAATACCTAACCAATTAATTAAAGGGAATTATTCTTGGAAGAATGAACTCTGAGAGATACTTGAAGTATGTTTTTTATTTCCTGTTCCAACCCTACAGTAATTTCATCGCTGCTTAATTTGACAGGCATATACTTGTGTTCATACTAAATTCTAGCAAATTATAGTACATTCATAGTTTCAGACTGTACAGGCCAATATTTTTCCACACTAGCAGTTGATTACTTAGTAAATAACCAAGCCTCATTGAAACTAGGGGTTAGGATTTGTGTATAAAAAAGAGGAAGAATAAAACGAATTATGAACACAATTTTTCAATGATCTGGAAGATTGAATCAAAATTAACCTTTTGGTCTGAAGCAAAAGGTAAACACAGGTAGAAATAGTTAAAATGATACTTAAAAAACTGGTTATTTCTTTTCTTTCTAGAAAACCTTGTCTCATATACAGGAGTATCAATGTAGGTTTTACTTCTCAGGCAATATATTATTTGTCTGGAAACTGAGTTATGACCCAAGGTAGATGCAACCATTTTGCTACTTTCAAATCAGCAAGAAAGGTCATTTCTATTTTATCTTACTTTGTGATACAGTAATTTCCAAGCCATCTGCTCTTTGGAATATCTATGCAGAGGAAATGAAGAATTCCGAGATTTATGCAGAAACCTTAGAATCCGTCCAGAGCTCACCCATAAGCCTTCAGAGGACGTCAGACAGACATTAGATACCCCAAAACAAAGGCAAACCAGAAACACCTAAGAAGGAAGTAGTCCAGACGGTACAGCTCCCCTGAATACCTGGCTCTGTTCTTATGTATCTGATCTGTATTTTCTTCAGTAGGGAATTCTTAACCGTCATAAATTAACTTGCAGAATCACACTATTAATGATAATACTATAATTCTAATTCTACCTGAAAACCAAACCAGTTTAGAAACTATAGACCCTCTCCCCTACGAAAATACTAAAACATGATGAAAGATGAAGTAAAGAATTCCTATTTTTCCCAAGGGACAGGAAAAAAAAAAAAAAAAAAAAACAGGAAAAGACAAAATCAGACAACTGGAACTTCTCTTCTGGAGCTAATTGTGGTTCATTATCTCATGTTTTATGATCAGCAATTCAGACTGGGGGTTGACAAACACCACTTACCCAAAAGCAGTCGGCTGTGTCGGCTGAAGCAGAGGTTGCCTGCGAGATTTCTGAGTCAGTTACGCTTCGAATCAACATTTGGCCAACGTTGAAATGCCAGGAGGGAGTGCAGCTGTGAATGAGACCGGTTTTGCTGGTGCATCCAGCAGACCCATAAGCTGTGTTTTCATGACAGGGCCTGGCTTTAATTTTCTTGGTTTGACAAAGTCTGACTGTCTCTGGCAGAGCCATCTGTCCATTTGACACATTTTGGCCTCAGCTTTATAGGAAGAGCAGGTCACGCAGCGAGGGACTCAACAGTTTGAGCATGCTTCAGTCAAGGAGAGACCTTCCACCAACATGTGCAGTGTTCTGGGGAAAAGGATATCAAGGGCCTTTTTTTATGCTGGATCAGTGAACACACTTGGTATTTAAGGTGAGGTCTCACCTCCCATTGCTTCACATGTTGGTGGGAAAGAGGCCCTTTTGGCCCATGGAAATATGAATTGGGATTCCTCACAAACGCACAGCCTTAAGCCTAGAAATTCTGTTATTAAATAATATCCATGATTTCTTCCCTTTGAGAATCTGAGAAACCAAGTGGCCTTAAGAGAGAGTTTTGTCAGTCTTTGCACAGGGATCTTTACTTGTTTTCCAGCAGCACCCCTTCATCCACACTTTCAGTTACCCACAGTCAACACTGGTCTATTCCATCAGAAAAGAACAATTCACATGCGTGCACCTTCTGAGTAGGATGATGAAATATCGCGTTAAGACATCTCGCGTGGTCTGGCTCAGCCGTGACTCCTCCCTTTCTTCAGCAAACCCCAACCATCTAGTAACTTACCCGTTAACTTGGTAGTCAGGCCGGCAGTCTTAATATCGGCAGGGTTTATGTTCAAATGACCCTTACTCACTTAATAACGGTGCCAAAACTCTAGAGTAATGAATTGGCAATTTGGGTATGCCGAAGAGAAGTCGTAAAGTGCTTCCTCCAAGTGAAAAGGTGACTTAAGAAGGAAAGAAGTCCTACGAGGAGGTTGCTAAGACCTATGGTAAGAACAAATCTTTTATTCTTGAAATTGCAAACAAAGAACAAGCAATTTGTGCTAGTTTCGCTGTCGCACCTCAGACTGCAAGTTATATAACTGCTTAACTGCTTAATTAAGATGAAAAAAGCATTACACTTGTAAAATAAAATATTTCGAGAGAGACCGTGAATTGCTGAAACTCAGCCTCTGTTCACTGGTGCTGAACAGAAACACAGAGACAAAGGGTTTTGGGTGAAGTAGAAAGAAATAGCTTGACTGCGTTGCCAGGCAAAGGGGGCCACAGCGGGCTACTGCGGTCAAGACTGTGTGTCCTGTCCTGGAGTGGGTAATGCCCTGTCTTAAAGTGTTTAACAAGCAATGCGACATCAGCTGGTGCACATTCTCCTGATTGGTTGGTGGTCAGGTAATCAGGAGTCAACACTATCAACCTGGTTTCAACCAACATGGTTCTACCTGCTTGTGGGCAGATACAGTTAACTTTTCCCGCCTGGTGTGGGTTTCAGTATCTGCAAAACAGTTCAAAGGATATGGCTGAGAGTATTCTCTAGTCCTTGAGGAAGAGCTAAAGGCCCTGGATTTTGATGGCTAAAGCAGTAGCCATTACAGACTTGCTTGACTGTTTTCCTTTCTTTTCGCATTTTGTTATTCCTCTGCTTAATCTTATTCTTTGAGTAAAGTTTTTCTGTAGCAAAAGGCAGGCGGAGGACATGGGTGGGGTCTCTTCTGGGAAGACCTTGCAGGGTCCTGCTCAGATACACACATTCAAATAACTTTTATTACAGGATATTATAATCTATATTATTATTGGTTATTATTGTTAATTTCTTATAGTTTCTGATTTATAAATTAAGCTCTATCATAGGTATATATGCATAACAAGAAACATAGAACATATATGGTTTGATACGGTCCATAGTTTTAAGCATCTGCTGGAGTCTTGAAATGTGTCCTCCAAGGCTAGGAAGGGGTACTACTGTATAAAGTATTTTGCCACAAAGTGTACAGATATACAGAATATAAACTGTGAGTAAGTGGTTTTAATTTTGGAATTGAAATCGAGAATTCAGCATTTCTACTTGTTCTGATTAATTTCCTCTTAGTATCTAGACTCTGTTGGGCTATGAATATGAAGTTTATCAACATCTCACAATGAGTCTGAGAGTGAAATACATCATTTAAACAAAGTAGACGATAGGTGTTTGTTAGCTTCGAAACTAGCATGACAGTGCTCATGCAGAGATGATTAAAGGGGATTGTGTTTACTAGACCCTTACCGTTTGGAATCTGTGAAACAGAACTGAAACTAAAAACAGCTCTGTTCTCACTTTATCACCCCTAATAAAATTTTCTAATTATTATTGTTTACCTGATATCAAGATGTAAATTACTCATGGTTAATGCCACTTCCCATATGATCTACCGTTTTACTGGTTTCAAAACTCCACCTGTCATAGGTGAGTTGGTTTTTTGGAAAGCTGTAAAATGCAGTAATACAAATAGCCAGTGGATCTAATTGCAAAGAGCTCAGTATGTCAGTGGAGTATGCACTTTTGTTAAATATCAAGACAGCATTTATTGTGATGAGGATTGTAGTGAGAAAGAAGGGAAAATTGCATGGTGACACTTTCTCATGCCAGCCATGGAAACAGTCTGAGACATTAACAGAATTTCTTCCATTCTCATTAGATTCATTTCAGTTTAAGCCTTCTCTGGTGTTTCAATCACAGGGATGTGAACATACAGCAAAATTTAAAGGTGATTCTTATTGTTAAAATGTTCCAGGTGTAGGCTATTTGCTAGAAGAATTCAAACACAATTTTTAATCTCCCTCATTCTTTGTCCTTTCTCCAGGTTTTTTGTTTTATTTTTGTTTTTAAATCATTCCCTGGGTATACTAAGAGGCACAGTGCTGTGAGTTGGGGTCTTGAGCAAAGATATTTCAGTCAAGATACTTTATTAATTGTCCTTAGTAATCAACAATTTCCAAATGCTTGGGAACGTATCAGTAGGATGGCCTCATAAAACTCATAGGTAAGCAGAGATTAAAACTGTTTTCTCAGGAGAAACAAAAATGTTGCCAAACCCGAGAGATTTCATAAGAATCATGGGGACTGAGAGCTGAAATGTCCTTGGAAATGATCCTTGTGTTCAGATGATAAGCCAGAGGTCCACAGAGGTGAAATGAATTGGCTAAGATCAAACAGATACATTGTGGAAGTGATCTTTTTCTCCCAGCACTCCTAACATGTTTCAAGGTGAGGGGTGTGGGGGTAGTGGAGCGAAAGTCTACCAGTTAAAGTAGCAGGAAAAAGATTTAATGTCAGAAGTGATCTCTAACCTATGCCTCTGTACTCTGTCATTTGCAAACTCGACAAGCTGATGTGTATATGTGTGTGTGTTCATATTAAAAAAATATTTCTCCCGGCAGGTATCTAGAAGTTTCCTTTGAGGATGTTATAAATCAATGAAAAACTTTCCTTTTTGGACTTGTCTCAAGTCCTAATTCTATGCAATTTATAATATGGGAGAATCTTCAATGTCATTCTGAGATCAGTCAGTCATACCATTTTCAGAAATCTAGTTGGTAATAAAACTGTCTTCAGTGAGTATTATACTTTTGCATTAAAGGCTCAAAAATAATTTTTTTAACAGGCTTCTTTGAAATTTGGCAAAAGAACATCCAGCTCACTGGTCTGGTCTGTGATTCTTTGCTCCCCTTTTCAGCTGTAGAATATTTTCAGTTTTTCTTTAGTTTTTCCTTGAAGAGCTGCTTGAAGTGCTCTGAAAGCAGCTCAGAAGTCTTACCAACAGGGCTCTGGGCACATTGGTGGGGTGGATTCTGTCGGCTGGCCCACCTGGGCTCTGCCAGGAAGATCCCACCATGGGAGACTTGGAAGAATTAAAGGATGTCACTGAGGCAGTGGCCACACAGGGGCAGCTTGCTGGAGAGATTTTCTTTCTCTGGGGTGCTCTGGTAGAGGTTTAAGTGATAGAATCATGTGTGTTAAGTCACATCAGTCCAACTCTTTGCCATCTGATGGATGGTTGCCCCCCCAGGCTCCTCTGTCCGTGGGATTCTCCAGGCAAGAACACTGGAGTGGGTTTCCATGCCCTCCTCCAGTGGGTCTTCTTGACCCGGGGATCGGACTCACGTCTCTTGGGTCTCCTGCTTGGTCAGGCAGGTTCTTTACCACAAGCGCCACCTGAGAAGCCCATGAGGGGCAACCAAAATTGGTTTCCTTGCCCTGCCAGAGATTCTGTTAGCCATTTAGTACCCTATAATTAAGCAGTTTCAGTTCGTATTACTCTGCTCAGACTTCCTTAACGAAATGTTATAAACTAGGTGGCTTAAACAGCAGAAATCTATTTTCTCATAGTTTTGGAGCCTGGGAGGTTCCAGCTGAAGGTCCAGCAGGGTTTCTATCTGGGAAGAGGTCTCGTACTGGCCTGTAGATGGCCACCTTGCTGCATCCTCATGTGGCATTGTGTTGGATCAGGGCCATCTCTTATGACCTTCAGTTCAGTTGTGTCCAACTCTTTGTGACCCCATGAATTGCAGCACGCCAGGCCTCCCTGTCTATCACCAAGTCCCGGAGTTTACTCAAATTCATGTCCATCGAGTTGGTGATGCCATCCAGCTTATGACCTTAATTACTTCTAAATATAAAGGCTTCATGTTGAAATAGTCACATCAGAGGTTAGGGCTTCAGCATAGGAATTTGGGGGGGGGGCACAGCATTCAGTCCATAGAATGGCTTAAATTATTTGAATGGATTCTGCTTTGGGAAAATTTTTGACCCCAAAATACATGGGGTATAATTTCTGTGTTTTAAAACTTGAATTCATTGAGAAGAACTAGACACTTTTGTGCAATCCTCTTGTAAAACTTTTATTCTTTTCCATTGATGTTAAATATGTTAAATGTCCTTTATTACTAAGAGTAGAAACAAAATAGAGTATGAGCTTTTCTCTTTTCTCTCCATTTTCAGTTAATATGTGATTTAAAATACACGCACCCAAGGCCATTCTTTACAATTGCCTAATGTGGAAGCAACCTAAGTGTCCATCAGCAGATGAATGGGTAAGGAAGGTGTGGTGTGTGTATGTAGACACACACACACACACACACACACACACACACACACACACACACACGGAATGGAATACTACTCAGTCATAAAAAATGAAGTCTTGCCATTTGCAGCACTATAGGAGGATTTGGAGGGCATTGTATAAATCAGACAGAGAAAGACAAATACTGTATAATATCGCTAACACAGAGAATTTAAACACAGCAAAATAATGAATATAACAAAACAGAGGTAGATTCACAGTGAGAACAGGAAAGAGTAATGTAGGTGTGGGAGAGTGAGAAGTACAAACCCTTGGGTGTAAGATAGGCTCAAGGATGTATTGCATAACATGGGGAAATACAGCCAATATTTTGTAATAACTGTAAAAGCAAAGTAACCTTTAAAATTACATAAAATTAAAAAAAATTAAAACACTAAAATTAAAAATAGAAAAACTATTATATGAAAATCCTATAAACAGTGATAGGTAAATATATTTTTAAAATTGAATACATTTTTAAACTATATTAAATGATAAATTAAAAAAATAAAAAATTCCTTGGTATATAGTTTTCATATGGTAAAGTTAATGCACCCTTTGTTTTTTTAGCTATCTTTTCCAGAATCCTGGGCTGTTTTATCACTTACTTAGTTGCTAAATTACTTTTTAATACTATTTTAGAAATTGAAGTATAGATGATTTACAAAATTGTCTTAGTTTCAAGTGTGAAGTGTGATTTCATTTTTTAATGCACTCTTTTAAAATGTACAGTGAAATAAATTTAATGTATATTCCCTGTAGCCACCATCACATATTAGCTATAGAACATATATCACTTGAAAACATTTTTTTTTTGCCCTTGCTTTATGATAAGTTTATAAACTTGTATATATAGCTTTGACCATAAAATCACCCCAGGCAATCCCTGATCTAATTTCTATTACAATAATTTAGTTTTACCTGTTGTAGAACTTCATATAAATGGAACCATCAGCCTTTTATTCTAGCTTCTTTCACTTAAATATTTTTGAGGCATATCCATCCTGTGGAATGTGTATACAATTCATCTCTGTTTTATTTTTTGAGGCTCATTTCATTGCATGCCATAATTTGTTTATCTGCTGACCTATTGATGGTTGTTTGAGCTGTTTTCAGTTTGAGGCCACTATAAATAAAGGTGTGTGAACTTTCAAGTAAAAATCATTTTGTAGATAAAATTTGGATTTCTCTTATATGAATGCTCAGCTGTGAGGTGGGCCATAATGTAAGTTAATATTTAATTTTTTAAGAAACTGACAAATGGTTTCTAAAGTGGTTGTACTGTCTTACATTTCCACCATATATAGGAGTTTCAGTTGCCCCACAGTTTAACAGTTGCTGACATCAGTCTTACTCTTTCAGCCATTGTAGTGGGCATGTAGTAATATCTTATTGTGCTTTTAATTTGCATTTACTTAGTGGCTACTGGTGTTGATGATCTTAAGCTCTGTATGCTAATGCATGACTTTAAACTATTTTATGTTTCTTACAGCTCCATATATGTACAATCTAAAATCCTTTACTCTTTTCTACATTTTGTTCTTTATATTTTTCTTTTTCTCTGGCTTTAACATATCTTTAATGATAGTCATACTTTTTTCCATATGTGTTCTTAATAATATACAACTCTTGTATCTATTGTTCATAACTGTTTGAATTCGAACTTACTAGAAAGTTTTTTTTTTCTTGACCAATTACCCAACCATGGACTGAACCCAGGCCCTCAGCAGTGAAAGTGCAGTGTTCTAACCACAGCACTGCCAGGAAATTCCTCCCACTCAAATATCTGTAAGAACCTAGTCATTTTCTTCCTCATTCTATAGGTTACAATAAGAGTCAGAATTTCCTTGGAATGATCTTGCCTTTTAGAATCATCATAGAAGCTGCTGGTTTTTGTAATTTTTTGAAATTTGCCTTGTTTGTAAACTTAAGTTATAGATTGGATCATGATTCATTGTACCTTTTCATTCATTCAGTCATTTGTTTATTAATTCAACAACAAAAAAATATTGTGCTAGGCCTCATTCCAGGCAGTGGGGATATAGTGATGAGCAAAACAGACATGCAGTATTTTGGAAGATTCTAGATGCCATGTGACTTTCTAAGTATATTCTATTGTTCTTTTCATTTCAGTTTAAATATTGTTTGATTGCTTGAACATATTTAATGAGCACTTGTATGTGCAAGGCTTGGCAGAGAAACAAAATGAATACATTCAACGAATTTTTAGTCTTAAATGGGATATGTCAATAGTTATTAGTTGAGTAAAAATCACATACTAGGAATGTCATTAGGTGCTGGGGATTCCCTTGTCAGGAAAGCAAGGCATGGTTCCAATCTTTATCTAGTGGTGGGAAGTGGAGGCAGGCATTATTCAAATAATCATGCAGACATGGACTGAGAATCAGTGGTGTAATGAGAATGTGTGCAGGAAGATCCAATATGGCGCATGGCTTGTCATGTTCAGGGAAGGCATTGCAGAGGAAGTAACATCTGAGACGGTTAAATCTAAGTAAAGGCAGAGAACATTAAGACCTTTATCCAGAGGCAGCCTGACACGTCTGAAAGCTGAAAATGGCCAGTGTAACTGGAGTTAGAGAACAAATCACACAAACAATGCCAATTTGGCTCTTCAGTGCATTGCAATCTGGCTTGTACCTCCAGTTCTCTCCTGGAATTGGTCCTGCAAAGGTCAACAGTGACCTTCTAGCTGTGAAATCCAGTGGATGCTTTCTATTCTTCGTACTTCCTGGACTCTTTCAAATACTGACCACTCCCTTCATTGCGAAGCTTCAACCTCAATTTTAGGATGCCCCAGCTGATTATCCTCCTGTTCTCTCACCACTCCCCCTCAGTCTGCTTTCTCTTTGCGTGACAGACGAGGCTTCTTGGATTTTGGCTGCTGTCAGCCTTGTTGGAGCTCCGCTGGTCCGCATTTAGCCATGCATGATGACATCGTGTGTGCTGTCTGTGCCATAGGAAAGTGCTATGCTCTGATTACAGCGACTGAAACGGGGTTCTGACATTTTAGGAGCAGTTGTATATCTAAAGCTAAGAAAATATTTTTTTTCTCTTATGTTTCTGAATAACCTAAGTGGGACTTGATAATCAAAGATTTATCCTGATTGTTTACTTACAACAGATGTACCCAGGCACCGTACTAGATGATATAGAACATGACGGTGAAGATTTCTGTTGTAACTGTCCTTCTGAATGCAGCTCGTGGGCTACTTTTTCCAGGAATCTTTCCTGAGCCTTGACGCTTCACCAGATCACTTTGGAAGCATCAGTTTACTTTTTATCTTTCTTTCCATATTGAGAGTCTTCTTCTTTATACACATATGTGCCTAACAGACACACGTCTACCCTCATTGTTTGCAGATTTCATATTTGCAAATTTGCCTGATCACTAAAATATATCTGTAGAACCAAAATCAGTAATTGTGGGGTTTTGTAGTCATTTGCAGATGTGTTCAGTGATGTTTGAGTAGCTTGATACGTACGTTCCCAGCTGAGGTTGAACACGGAGACACTCTGCCTTCTTGTGTCGGCTTTTACTCTGTAAACAAGTGTCCTTTTAACAATCCATTTAGTACTGTATTTTTTGCATTTTTGTGCTTTTTGATAGTGGCTTAATTGTTTAAAATGGTCCCCAAGTGTTGCGCTACAGGGTTGTCAAGTGTTTCTAAGTGCAAGGAGGCTGTGATATGCCTTATGGAGAAACTACTGTGTAACAGATGATCTTCATTCGGGTATGAAGCTGTAGTGCTGTTGAGTATAAGTTCAATGTTAATGAATCAAAATATATGTTAAATAAGGTGTTTAAACAGAAACAGGAAAGGTTATGTGTCAATCAAAATGATGACAAAGATGTTGTGACCTGTGACTTGCTGCCATTGTCATTAACCCTGTCATTTTCCCCAGAAAACTCAGTATTTGTTCATTTCAGTGTTTATAGCATCTTTATAGAACTTACATCACTGTAGCAAATAGTGAGAGTTGACTGTGCGTGTGTATGTGTGTACTATGGAAAGACAAGGAGAGAAATAAATAACATCTGATAACTGTTCAAAAAGGGAGAAAGATTGTCTTCTCAAAGGTAGAATATGATTCATATAGAAGTTGCTATTCATGAGAATCCTTGATTAAAGTATAGAATTTCAGTAGGTGGAGCTGAAGCATAGGGAATCCTGATGGAAGATAACGAAACATGGTCAGAGATTAGGGATGTTCATGGGTTCCTATGCAGTTTAGCTCAAAGTAGAGCGCAGACAAGTGGTTAGTGTCATTCTCTGTTGAGCCTCATGTGGGAGGGTAAGATGATTTTGGTTTATTTGGTAATAAATATTTAATAATAGTGTTTAATGTGTGAGCGTGTTTGTGTGCACACTCAGTCATGTCAGACTCTTTGCAACCACATGGATCATAGCCCTTCAGGCTCCTCTGTTCATGGACTTCTCCAGGCAAGAATACTGGGATGGGTTGCTATTTCCTCTTCCAGAGGATCTTCCTGACTCAGTAATCGAACCTGTGTCTCTTACATCTCCTGCATTGGCAGGCAGATTCTTTACCAACAGTGCCTCCTGGGAAGCCCGTACTAATTTAGCATTCATCTTTAAATGTTTTTTTGTTGTTGCCACTTAAATGGTTTTTTAAATATGGTTTTTAAAAATCTGCCGAACATCCTCTCCTAACTTTCCAGTACAATATCTATTAATATAAAAATAAATGCCAAATTCACAGTAACATCTAAATTAGGTCTGATTACACTGCTAAAATTTGGAAGGAATTTTCAGCAAATAAAAGACTGATAGCATTGATTGCCTCCTGGAAACAAGAGCAGTGTTGCTAGTTCTGGCTTGGAAATGTGAGGTGTTTAGGCAATTATCTTTTCTATGTAAATGTTACTTTTGGAGCTGCCAAGATGCAAAGCCTTCTTTCTTTAGACAAACTAATATGCTACTGAAAACAAGTGGGGAGAAATGAAAGGAACTGTGTGGATGGTGTTACTGCACAAATATATCCTGGGTTGTATATTTTTCTGCCTCAAATACTGAAAATTTACCTGGAAGTCAGACAAGAAGTAGTTGGGTTTTGTAACCCCAGACATGAAGGGGCAGCAAGGGGAAATAGTTGAAAATGCTGAAAGGGAGAGTCATATGGAAAGGTCAAAGATGGAGGAACTGTGAACTCTGAGAGCTGTGTTCAACTGGAAGTGACACTTAGGAGATGAATTGGGAGACCTCATGTCTTAATGCCATTCCTTTCCCTCCATCTGAGTTTTTAGCCTCTGATGAATACAGCCAGAAGCCAGAAAACAAGGCAACATTTTGATTTTGTCTACATGGATCAGGTTCCCAGGGCATACAGGAGAGTAGAGAAGCCTAGAAAATGGATCTGAAATTACTAAAGGGGAGAACACGCACACAAACACACACATATTGTATACAAATATAGCATAGGTGACATCTAGGCCTTCCAGTTTCCTAAAATCCATTCTATAGTGTACTGTGAAGAATAGTTCAGTTGATACTTGATTTGCCAGTAGTCCAGATTTCTATTAATGGCAATTAGTAATTTCTGAAATAAGTTGTTCAGATGAATTCATTAGTTGAAATAATTCCCCTTGATATAAGAGAATGGCTAAATATCTGTCTTCAAGAATTTAAAGCTAGGGCTGCCTAAATGTAGAAGACTTGGCTCTCTCACTATATTAGTCCTGTATCCCTTTGGTCTTCAATAAAAGAATGATACATTTCAGGGACTGTCCTGAGTGAGGAAATTACTGAGTAGAGATGTTCTAGTGCTAAGTCTAGAGACTTTCTGTTACATAAAGAGTTTGGTAGTTATCACTCTGTCCATAAAGCAGGAAGCCTACTAAACTGAACATTAGCAGCTTTTCTTGGATCTAGCAGAGACCTGAGGTCACATGGCAAACCACCATCCTGAAATCTGGAGAGACAGTGAATACGTAGAATCACAACCAAGACCAGCTTTCTTGGAGCAGAAGCAGTAGGAGGCAAAAACTTGCAGGAACACTTAATTGGTAATGTTTCTAAGGTGCTAGGCTCAGATGGTAAAGAATCCATATAGAATTCAGGTATTGCAATGCGGGAGACCTGCATTTGATCCCTGGGTTAGGAAGATCCCCTGGAATGGGCAACCCACTCCAGTATTCTAGCCTGGAGAATCCCATGGACAGGAGGGCCTGGCGGGCTACAGTCCATGGGGTTGCAAAGAGTCAGACATGACTGAGAGACTAAGCGCAGCACTGAGGAGGAGTGTGGAATGATGTGCAAGTGAGACACTCCTGGGGACCCTAATCTTTGGGAGCCCCGACACTCCAGGTGCAGCATAGAACCCCGCTAGGATCTCATGATGCAAGGCTGAGAGAGAGCCTCTTATGGCTCTGGGGAGAGGGAAAGAGTAATCCTTTCAAAAGATGTGCGGAGCCTTCTCTGTAGCAAAGGTCCAGAATCCACGGGAAGAAAAGATACCTCTGCTCCAGCCCCCTCTAGACTTCACGCACTGCCATTGAGAAAGGGAGGGAAAGCCAAGAAATATCTGTGATGCCCAGGAATAGACGCCAGCTAAATCACTGAGATTTAACTGTGAGATTCTAGAATGCTTCACACCCTCCACACCTGCACAAAGGACTCCAGTAAAGTAACAGTGGATTACAGATTAAAGGGCTGAAGTTCAGTTCAGTCACTCAGTTGTGTCCGACTCTTTGCGACCCCATGAATCGCAGCATGCCAGGCCTCCCTGTCCATCACCAACTCCTGGAGTTCACTCAGACTCATGCCCATAGAGTCAGTGATGCCATCCAGCCATCTCATCCTTGGTCGTCCCCTTCTCCTCCTGCCCCCAATCCCTCCCAGCATCAGAGTCTTTTCCAATGAGTCAACTCTTCACATGAGGTGGCGAAAGTACTGGAGTTTCAGCTTTAGCATCAGTCTTTCCAAAGAACACCCAGGACTGATCTCCTTTAGAATGGACTGGTTGGATCTCCTTGCAGTCCAAGGGACTCTCAAGAGACTTCTCCAACACCCCAGTTCAAAAGCATCAGTTCTTCAGTGCTCAGCCTTCTTCAAAGTCCAACTCTCACATCCATACATGACTACTGAAAAAACCATAGCCTTGACTAGATGGACCTTTGTTGGCAAAGTAATGTCTCTGCTTTTGTATATGCTATCTAGGTTGGTCATAACTTTCCTTCCAAGGAGTATGCATTTTTAATTTCATGGCTGCAGTCACCATCTACAGTGATTTTGGAGCCCAAAAAAATAAAGTCTGACACTGTTTCCACTGTTTCCCCATCTATTTGTCATGAAGTGATGGGACCAGATGCCATGATCTTCATTTTCTGAATGTTGAGCTTTAAGCCAACTTTTTCACTCTCCTCTTTCACTTTCATCAAGAGGCGTTTTAATTCCTCTTCCCTTTCTACTGTAAGAGCGGTGTCATCTGCATATCTGAGGTTATTGATATTTCTCCTGGCAATCTTGATTCCAGCTTGTGCTTCTTCCAGCCCAGCGTTTCTCATGATGTACTCTGCATATAAGGTACATGAGGAGTGTGACAGTATACAGCCTTGATGTACTCCTTTTCCTATTTGGAACCAGTCTGTTGTTCCATGTCCAGTTCTAACTGCTGCTTCCTGACCTGCATACAGATTTCTCAAGAGGCAGGTCAGGTGGTCTGGTAAAGGGCTGAAAGACAGATTCTATCTGAGGAGTCCTTAAGGAACCACAAAGGCAGCTGTAGCATACGCAAAAGCATTAGAGCAATTTGAAGTCTCTGGCATCCATGGCTATCGTAAACACTGAACATAGCTCAACTGCTAGCCATACTGCCATAAATCCTCACACTACAGGCCAGTCCCTGTTAATTAAAAATTCATCTGTTCTAATTAAAAAAATTACAAGGCATGCCAAATAAAAACAATCTGAAGAGACAAAGTAAACATAAGGATCAGATTTAGAATGACACATTTTGGGATTAGTAGGCAGGGAATGTAAAATAATTATGATTAGCATGTTAAGGGCTCTAGTTAAAAAAATAGACAACATGTAAAAACGGGTGGATAATATCACCAGAGAAGTGCAAACTAAGAAATAATCAAAAAGAAATTCTAGAAATCAAAAATATGGCAACAGAAATAAAGAATGTGTTTCATGGACTGATGAGCAGTTAAGGTGCAGGTGAGGAAAGAATTAGTGACCCGGAATGTATGTCAGTAGAAATGTTCTAAAAACAGAGAGAAAAACAATTTAAAAAAGAATATCCAAAGACTGTGGGACAATTATAGAAGGTATAATACACATCTAATAGGATTACCAGAAGGGAAAAAAAGAGCGGAAGAAATACTGGAGTCCTAATGGCTGAGAACTTTTCAAAATTAATGACAGACAACAAATCACAAATCTGGTTACCTCAGCGACACCCAGAAGGATAAATAGTTAAAAAGTATACACGGAGGGATATCACATTCAAACTTCAGAAAACAAAAAGAAAATCTTGCAAGCAGCCAGAGATGGAAAAATATTTTACTTAGGAAGGAGCAAGGATAAAATTTGGCAACAGAAATCATACAAGCAAGAAGAGAGTGGGGTGAAGAGAGCAATGAAAAAAAGAAAAATATACCAATCAAAAATTCCCCATCAGGAGAAATTATCCTTCAAAAATGGAGGAAAAATAAAGACTTTCTCAAACAAAAACTGGGCATATTTGTCACCAGATGATATTTTTTTGTTTGCTTTTGTTTGGTTGGTTGCTTTTGTCACCTCTCAAGCCCTCATTTATTTCAACTTTCCAATTGCAGGAACCCCATCGGAGAATTCAAGTCCAGATGAAAGAGATGTATAGTTTCCAGGGGAATTGTTGAGGGAAAATTTAGTGAAATGACCACTGTTACTTTTAGTTGAACAGTCTGTGGGACCCTCAGAAATACTGTCCAATCAGATGTTTAATAGAAAAGACTGCAGAATACTCTGAAACCAAAACCAGGGAACATTCTCTTGCCAAAGATGATATGCTTTGAAAGAAGGGTTCCAAGTAGTTTACAGGAAGAAGAAAAATGGTATAGGTCAGAAACTTGAATCTCCATAAGCAAAGGAAGACCATTGGAGAAGTAAAGAAAGGCAAAAGTCTTACTTTTCTTAATCCATCTAAAAGATAATATTTTTACAGTAATAATAATAGCGACCCTGTGATTATATAGTTAAGTGAAATAAGTGATAGTGTATTAGTCTGCTTAGACCGGGTGCCTTAAACAATGCATGTTTATTTCTCACCTTCTAAGGCTGGTAAGTTTAAGACAGTGGTGCAGTGCAGTTTCTGGTGGAGGACCCTCATCCTGGCTTGCAGACAGCTCCCTTCTTGCAGTGTCCTCACATGGTTGAGAGAAAAAGGGCACTCCGGTCTTTTCTCCCCTTCCTTTTCTCCCCATCTTGAGATCCAGAAAATGCCGTGACTTCTAAATCTATCTATCACCCAATGGCACTGTCTCCAAGTACTATCGCATTGGAGGTTGGGCTTCAACATATGAATTTCAAGGAGATACAACTCAGTCCATTGCAATAGCAATGTCATAAGGGATAAAAGGGAATGATGGGGGAATATTCTAAGGTACCTAAGTGGCATTTAAAATTAATAGCTTAATTAAAAATGTATTACTCTAAGGAAACCACTGAAATCTTTAAAAAGTGTAATTGATATGCCAGGAGAGGAGGTAAAGATGAAATCATGTACAATGCCCACTTAGTGAGAAGAGCCAGAAAAGGGGGCTTCCCAGTCCTTATCTCAGTGTTAAAGAATTCACCTGCTGGTGTAGGAGATGTGGGTTCAATCCCTGGGTCAGGAAGATCCTCTGCAGAAGGAAAGGGCAACCCACTCGGGTATCTTGCCTAGGAAATCCTGCGGACAGAGGAGCCTGGGGGGCTACATACAGCCTGGCGGGTCGCAAAGAGTTGGACATGACTGAGCAACAAAGAAAAGAGAGACAAAAAGAAATAAAAGCAGTAGAACAGTTTCAAACATAGTAGATATTTACCCAATTATATCAATACTAACTTTAAATTTGACTGGTCTAAATATACCGATAAAAGTACAGAATACCAGAATAGATTAAAAAAATAAGACCCAGCTGTTGTCTACTTGAATCCTATTTTAAATATAAAGACTTAGATAGATGAGAAGTAAAAGAAATCAGGACGATGCATCATGGCAACACATATACTTTGTCTAGGGCAGTAGTGAAGGAAGTGAAGTTACAGATTTATGTGCTGTTGCTTTTATCATCTGAAAATCCAGAGAGAATAAAGCAGTCATCCACACTTTGATAAGGAAAGGAAATGGAATAATTGTCAGTTTTAGCATTAATTAACAGTTTTGGTGATAGTGATTTCCTAACTGCCCTTAAAAACCAAGCATCAGAATAGATTGATTCTTCAGATTTACCTGCGATTCATTTTCAGGGATGTTTTAGACCATGGTTGTCCTGAAGAGAAGATAAAACAAGACTAATGTGACAAGCAGAGGGAAAAAATCCTAAATAAGTTGACTGCTTAATTTCCTCCTTACTTTACTCTTTTAAAAGTGACTCCATTAGTGATGAGGACTTACCCTTTAGAATTAATGACTTCATTTGGATATCAAAAGTAAAATCCCTCCATATCATAAATAATCATGAAGGCGTTTCTTCTGATTCTCAGAGAGAAAGTTGGCGAACATTCTAACAGCTGACATGATGTTCTTTTTTATGACAATCCTCTGATTATTATTTCAGAGTGCCACCCACATATTACAATTCTCTTTGTCTTGTCAAGAAATGATGTCGAAAATGTGAAAGGTTGCTAAGTGCTTTTGTGGAGATAACAAGGCGAAACACATTATTTAAAAAAAAAACGTTCCATGCCAAAAAACAAAAGAGCACATGTCATATCTCGCCATTGAAAAATCTTACAATTCATAGCTTCTAAAATGTATACTGGTAAAATAATGTCTTCTTTTAAAGGAAGAAACACCATATTTTCCCACTGTAACATTAATAACATGTAACTTCCTTGAGATGATGTTTTAAGGATGTATGCCGGACTAAATTTTGGAAAACGATTGGGTTAATTAGGCTGTTAATACATTGGGTCATATAAGTGCAACTTGTGTTTAGAGAAAAGGCTGACTACTAGTAGCTGTTTTTATATTTCTCATTGGAATTAACCTCATATGTCCCGTAATAGCATTAAAGATACACAGCACATTTTGTGAATTTCTATTCACATGTCGTTCATGTAAAATGATTCAGATGGCATTCCTGAATCCTTGCGCTCTGTAAGTAAATAGCTATGACTGCCTTCCTGCAGGTTTCCTCTTCCCTGGGCTGGAGATAATATACTGGATAGTTTCCTTGCCCATCTGGCCAAGCTATTTGGTGATATATATATATATATACACACACACACACACACACACACGTGTGTGTGTGTATGCATGTGTGTATGTGTTTTGAAAATGGTCAAGTGTCATATGTTATTGGAGTTACCCTTATTGCTTTATGGCACCTTAATTGTGGCCTCTTTGATTGCGCTGTTAACCAAGCAGTATTTGGTAAGTATAGCCTGCCTCCAAGAAAGGCCAGCAATGATCAGGGAACTAATTCTTCACTTTCCTTTTCTAGGGAGAATAGAAACAAATACACAAGTTGGAATCCTGCATAGTGCTATTTATTCCAAGTGTGTTCTAAGAGACTTCCGCAGGCAGCTCTGTTTCACATTTCTGGGGTACATGACCTGTAGCTACTCTAAAATTTTCTAGAGTCTCCAGGGCCAAAACTCTTATATGAAAACAATGTATTATTCAGTTGGTGACTTTACGAGAGAATAGCATCTCTGCATTTACAAACACTGAGGAAAGTTAAAACCCAGTGAGGAGAGAGCACTAAGCCTCCAGCCAAGCGAGGTTTGCACCGTGAGGGAACTGACGCTCTCAGCTGAGGTGCTGGAGTCAAAGATTCCTCACTCTGCTGTTAGAATTCAGTGTTACATCCCTGTCTTCTGCTTGAGGCACGAGCATTTTAATTGTAAGAAAAGCAGTTACTTATCTCACATAACTCCTTAACTTGGCTGTTTGTCTAATCATCACTTTATGAAACTGTGCTGCTGTTTTTACTTAGTAGAGTCCGAGGGGAATTAAAAGGCAAGTGCCTTTCCTCATTCCAGATAGACAACTAAACTCTTGAATATTCAATATTTTATTTGGCTTTAAAATACAGTATTAAGCCTGGGATAGCTTGTAATATCAGAGAGTAAAGTCGTGTTCAGAAAAACCCCGATGATTTGGGAGAATGGCATTGAAACATGTATAATATCATATATGAAACGAATCGCCAGTCCAGGTTCGATGCATGATACAGGATGCTTGGGGCTGGTGCACTGGGATGATCCAGAGGGATGGGATGGGGAGGGAGGTGGGAAGGGGGTTCAGGTTGGCGAACATGTGTACACTTGTGGCGGATTCATGCTGATGTATGGCAAAACCAATACAATACTGTAAAGTAATTAACCTCCAATTAAATTTAATAAGTTTATATAAAAAAAAACCTGAAAGAATGGGAGCCTGTCTAAAGAACACAGGAGCCAATCTGAGAGAATTCCCAATGGCCACAGATGGACAAATTAAGGTGACGGTCCCCAGCCTTTTTGGCAGCAGGGACTGGTTTCGTATAAGATATTTTTTCCACTGACTGGGAGCAGGGGATGGTTTGGGGATGATTCAAGTACATTACGTTTATTGTAGATTTGTTTCTATTATTACTACGTCAGCTCTACCTCAGATCATCAGGCGTTCGATCCCAGAGGTTGGGGACCCCTGATTTAAGGGACAAAATAGATAACATTAGTATTGGATTATAACCCAAGGAATGAAGTTAATACATATGCACCTATACTGATATGAATAAATGATTAAAAATAAATAGAGGAGCCAGCTAATGTGGAGTGATCTTAAGATCCTTAATTACATTTACAGAGATACTTTTTCCAAAGAAGGTAACATTCACAGGCTCTGGGGATTAGGCTGGGGACATCGCTTTAGAAGGAGCCACCATTCATCCCACGACATTGTATATTATTAGAGTTTTTCCAATGAGGTCCTCCACATTATCTGGTAAGTTCTAATTCCAATGACAAATGAAACACAGAGAGACACAGAAGGGGAGAAGGCAATGTGATCACGGAGGCAGGGATTGGAGATTGGAGCCAGAAATCCAAGGTATCCCAACAACTACTAGAAACTAGGAGAAGCCAAGAGCAAAATTCCCTGTAAAGTTTTCAGGGGAAGTATGGCCCTGGGGACCGCTTGATTTTGGATTTCTGGCCTCCAGAACTGAGAGAATAAATGTCTGTTATTTTAAGCTACCATGATTGTAGCAATTTGTTACAACAACCTTAGGACACTAATGAATGTACCAACCTCAGTTTGTTGTTTTGAATGATGAACCACAGCAACATAATATGTTAATTTTAGGGGCACTAAGTACAGAGTGTACAAGAACTCTCTGTACCGTCTTTGCAAACTTTCTGTAAATCTAAAACTATTCCCAAAGAAGTTTAAAATAACACAATTCAACTCAAAAAAAGATATAGATTTTACTTCTACTTTGTTAAGAGTCTGACTTTGAATAATACAACTACTATACCATTAGATTTCTTACAGATAGGGAGCTTCCCCAGTGGCTCAGTGGTAAAGAACCTGCCTGCCATGCAGGAGATGTGGGTTCGATTCCTGGGTTGGGAAGATCCCCGGGATAAGGAAATGGCAACCCACTCTAGCATTCTTTCCTGGAGAATTCCATGGACAGAGGAACCTGGTGTGGCTACAGTCTATGGGGTCACACAAGAGTTGGACATGACTTAGCAACTAAACAGCAACAATCTTACAAATAAAAGCAAGCATTTCTAGAAGAGAAACTTTTTAGGTGGACAATGTTGATACGACAGAATGCCAGCTCTGAAATAACAAATTCACATACTTGGATTTTGTGGTTTTTCAGAGCTCCAGAAATTTCCTTCTGGTCCGTAGTTGATTGAGGTGACTGGTCGTAACCAGTGCTGTCAGTGACACTGACACAAAGTACCCTTTGACCTTCAGTCAAGTATAAATCTACGCTATTTTGCTTCCCTGCTTCTTAAGTGTACATCAGTGGTAGCCAGTCAAGGTTGTTTTACAAAAAACTCACTGATCCAAATAAAGTAGCTTTTTTAAATGTCATTTTTATTTTAACTAAAAGTACCTGACTCAAAATTTATAAGCAAAGCAATGCACTTTTTGTAATTTTTAAGTTTTAATTAGAAAATATGGAAATGCTAACCATGGTCATCTCACTCTGCTCAGTCCAAAGAAGAACCCCTTAGGCATGACTAATAAAGGTCTGTCCAGTCAAGGCTATGGTTTTTCCTGTGGTCATGTATGGATGTGAGAGTTGGACTGTGAAGAAAGCTGAGCACCAAAGAATTGATGCTTTTGAACTGTGGTGTTGGAGAAGACTCTTGAGAGTCCCTTGGACTGCAAGGAGATCCAACCAGTCCATTCTGAAGGAGACCAGCCCTGGGATTTCTTTGGAGGGAATGATGCTGAAGCTGAAACTCCAGTCCTTTGGCCACCTCATGCAAGGAGTTGAGTCATTGGAAAAGACTCTGATGCTGGGAGGGATTGGGGGCAGGAGGAGAAGGGGACGACAGAGGATGAGATGGCTGGATGGCATCACTGACTCGATGGATGTGAGTCTGAGTGAACTCTGGGAGTTGGTGATGGACAGGGAGGCCTGGCATGCTGTGATTCATGAGGTGGCAAAGACTCAGACACGACTGAGTGACTGAAGTGAACTGAACCAGTCTGAGGAATGTTACCTAAAATTAGGACTTGCCTTTAAGTGTATGAGTGACTCAGGGCAGAATGTGAGGGTTATTGTGTTGAACTGTATGTATTTAGTAGGAAATAACAGCTGAAGATATGGGCAGGAAGTCCTTAAAGTGAACATTCTGTTTCTCTGTGACTGAAAGTTACACAACTGCAGAACTCAGGGGTCAGTTAAATACCTAGAAACAAATGCTTAATACTCAGGAAAAAAAAGGAAAGTCTCTATTTTTGATAGCATGAAGTAAAGTGAAGTGATTGTGACTATAAATCACCACAGATAGCCTTGCAACTGTTTTTGATGTATCATTGGTACTTCATTGACTACTTTGTGAAGCCCTTGTGGCTTCGTCACTGGCCTCATCCCAGCTCTCCTTACTCCTTTCATCAGGATGAATTATGAAAGACTATATGGAGAAGGCAGCACAGCATATATTTTTTTCCTAGTGGAAGGAAATAATAAAAATAAAATAATCAATTTTTGGTTACATCAAATCAAATCAAATAATAATAATCAATTTTTATCTACTGAAAATAGCTAGAAAGGGCCATAAAATAATCAATTTGGTTACATAAAATAATCAATTTTGGTTACATAAAATAATCAATTTTTATCTACTGAAAATGGCTAGAAAGGGCTATTGAATTTTTGTATAGAAGAAATGAAGATATTCAAGACTATAAATTTTTAGAATAAAAGATACACTCCTTTTAAAGTCATTATAAAGCAATGCTATCATGGGAGAAAAATAAATAGCACCAACTCATACTTGCACTAATTTTTTTTTTTTTTTAAGTTCCAGAAGCTAAAACCAAGTCCTTTTAAAGATGGATCTTTCTCATTTGTAGGAATACAAATTCTTAAGTTTATAAAATGTCTGGTTTTCACAAAGATACAGGGTTTCCCAGGTGGCACTAGTGGAAAAGAATCTGCCTGCCAGTGGAGGAGACACAGGAGTTGCGGGTTGATCCCTGAGCCTGGAAGATCCCCTGGAGGAGGAAATGGCAATCTACTCCAGTATTCTACTTTGAAAATTCCGCAGACAGAGAAGCCTGGTGGGCTGAGTCCAGACATGGGATTGCAAAAAAGTCAGATATGACTGAGCGACTGAACACACATATTTGGCCAAAATATTCTTTTTCCAAATATAAAGCCCCTAATTTAAGGCAATAGTAGATTCTCAAACTGATAAACAATGACTGAAAAAATCACATTATAAAGTGGCATAGGCTGAAAGGGTGAAAATAAACTAAGTCTGTTATTTCAATAGTCATGAGTATGTTAAACTCAAGGCCAAGAAAAAATTTCTCCCATGGAATATTATAAAACCAAATAAACTTATATTAGCATTATTTCATCTTTCCTTTTCCCGGTCATGGAGTCCATTTGTTGTCAATCAATGACACTTCTTGATTACTCCCTATTCTCTGAGCACTTCTATTGAGACCCTTGTGGGAGTGACTTGAAGAGAGAGTGTACAACAGTTTTCCTTCAAGGTGTCTAACTTCTGTTTTTTTTCTGTTATGGACTTTGTTGTTTATGTAATGCTCATTCTAATATTCACTTTTCCATCTCAGGCTTTCTTAAGGTCTCTACTATTGACATTTTGGGCCAGTTAAGTCTTGCAGGGAACTCTTTTGTGCATTATAGAATAAGTCCGTATGATAACTAATTTTACATGTCAACTTGGCTAGACCATGGAGCCCACATATTTGGTTAAGTGTTATTTTGGCTGTTTCTGTGAATGTGTTTTTTTGGATGGGATTAGCATTTATTATTATTTTTTAAAATTTTTTATTTTTACTTTATTTTACTTTACAATACTATATTGGTTTTGCCATACATTGACATGAATCCACCACAGGTGTACATGCGTTCTGGGATTAGCATTTAAATCAGTGAATTTAGCATAAAGCAGATTGCCCTTCATCATGTGGGTAGACCTTATTCAGCCAGATAAAAGTATTCATGGGCTTCCCTTGTGGCTCAGCTAGTAAAGAATCTGCCTGGAATGTGAGAGACCTGAGTTTGATCCCTGGGTTGGGAAGATCCCCTGGAGAAGGGGAAGGCTCCCCATTCCAGTATTCTGGCCTGGAGAACTCTATGGACTGTATAGTCCATGGGATCGCAAAGAGTCGACTAAGTAACTTTCACAAAAGTTCTAACAGGACAAAGGCTGACCTCAGAAATACAGGAAGGAATTTTGCCAAAAGATAGCCGTAGGCCTTGAACTGCAACTGAGTGTCCAGTCTGATAAGAATTACCAATCTGCAATGTTTTGTACTTTCCAAGCTTCCACAGTTCTTATAGTTCCTGATAGTTCTAGCCTCCTCTAGGTAATGGCCTTCAAGTCACTTAAGGGTTGGAAAGTAAGATTTTGAAAAATCCTTCATTATTTTGTGCAGGTGAGCTCTTACTTGGAAGAATATTATGCTTTTGTCAGTTAACTTCTCTGCATGAGGCAATTAAAAAAAATAAGATCTCTGTGGCTTTTCCTAGGCTTTGTTTTGTTGTACCTCATGTTCATGCCAACGGAAAAAAAAGAAATTTGTTCAATTATTTAATAATTGAAGACAGATGCTAGGAACTAGAATGTCTTCTTCAGAAAAAACCCAGAACTCCCATACCAGAAAAAGTAACCTGATAAATTAGAAAGAGAAGACAGAGACCACAGCTAAAGCAGCGAATCTCAATGTAGTTTTCCTTGTTCCCCGAAGCCTGCGACAGGAGCACACAGCCAGGTCACTATTTGCGCATGCAAGGGGCTTGCCCAACCCAAAAAGACTGGTTCACGCTTGGCTCTGCCTTTATATTCCCAGACCTTATATCTTTAAGTTTGCAACAATACTCACTGATAATATTTGAACATAAGGAAATTTTATAAGCACCAAAATTTACTTGCACCTGAGTGAGTTTATTTTAATCAAACTCAGGTTCAGGAAGACTCAATCTTCATGTTAGGGTAGAAAGCAGTGTCCCTCCACGTTTGCTGGCATTTTAGAAGTCTCATTTTCCTGTAAATATTTTGGGGGCATTAAGGTTTTATTTTTTTAATTTATTAAATTAGACTTCATCTTAGAAACCGGGTGGCAAAGTTCCCATTTCTTCTGTAGGAAAAAAGAGCTGAAGATTAAGTTTGCTGCTGGACTGTATATGTGATAAGATAGGACTAGAGTTGAACACTGGATGAATTTGTTTCACTACATAGTTAAACACTGGTGTTAATTTGATATTTCTTCATAGGTGTGTGAAGTACAGGACTTTATGTTAGTAAAGAATAATCCAAAGCAAGTATTTTCATAAATGCTATCTTCAGAAATTTTTATTAATGGGCATTTCAGTTGTTTAAAGGAGGAGTTTGGCCCATAAAGGAAAGTACAAAGAGAAGAGAGGGTCAATTCTGAAGTCATGAATAGTGACAAGTGGGATTATATGGAGAAAGGAAATCAATCCTCCCAAATGAGAAAGGGCAAAGGAGGAGGTGAAGTAAATGAATCATTACTCACAAGAATCCAGTGTCTCCACATTTGTGAGCTAGAATTTGCAAAAAGCCTTGATGCACTAGGTAATAAAACATTATGAATAAATTCCAACCACCTTCAGCGACAAAGACGTGAGAGAGGATTTGAAAAGTCCCGAGGGAGAATTTCTCTTCAAATTTTATTTTTCTCCTTCCATTTATGGCCATGGAACTCTGAAATGGTGTAGAGTTCAGATGGGTCTGTAAACGTTATTTGACTATATCAAACATCAACCTGTGCAAAGTGGTAGCACAATCCTGATTTGAATTAAAATATTGCATTTGAGTCTGAGCATCACCTCTGATGAGCTGTTCTGCCTGGAAAACATATTCACCTTTTTTGTGCCCCTTTTCCTTTTTTCTTCTAAAGGCTAAAGCTGTGGATCAGCTTCTCTTTCAAGTTCACTCTGACTAAAATTCTATGAGTGAGAAAATGACATTGTTGATGTTCTATTGACTGGGAGAGTATTCAGTTTTCCTTTAAAAACTGTAATATCTGAATATTAAACTATTGCCTGTATAAAAGTTGAAGGGGATATTATAAAAAGAGGAGGATCCTGAAACTTTACCAAAACTGACTAACAAGGTAAAATTGACCCCATCTTTTGAAAATCTTAAAAGAATTTAAAGATTGTGTTTTGTAATATAGCTTACTCTGTCTTTCTGTGTTGATTAGGGTTCACCAGAGAAACAGAGCCAATTTATATATGCATGTACATATATATGTATTTTTGTGTATATATATATATATATATATATATATATATATACACACACATATACACAAAGTATTCCTGTACCTCAGTATTCTTGTCTGGAGAATCCCATGGACAGAAGAGCCTAGCAGGCTACAATCCAGGGGTTTGCACAAAGTCAGACATGGCTGAAGTGGCTGAAACATACATGCGTGTGTGTATACATATATATGTATATAATATTACACACACATCAATAATGATAAAAAATCAAGAGACTTATTATAAGACACTGCCTCGCATGATAATGAAGTATGACAAGTCCCACAGTCTGCAGGGTGAGTCAGTGATCTGGTGACTGAGGAAGACCTGATATCTTCGAGCTAGGAATCAGGAAAAAGTGGTGTCCTAGTTTGAAGGCCAGCAAGCAGGAGAATTCTTACTCAGGTGAGAGTCAATGTTTTTATCTATTCAGGCCTTCAACTGATTGGATGAGGCTCACCCCCATTATGTAGAGCAATCTGCTTTACTCAGTCTGCCTCTTACAGTATTAATCTCGTCTAAAAAATCCTCACAGAAACACCAAAGATAACGTTCGACCAAATATCTGGGCACTCCATGGCCTGGTTAAGTTGATAGAAAATTAACCATCATACTAGCTAAAACGTCATAGCTATTGCATTCTGTGTTCTTACTTTATTTTATAGTGTATGTGGTTTAAATTTGGCGGAGACGCTGATGTGCTATTTCTTAGATTCTTTTGGAATCCAGAATTGGCACCTTGCCATTTGAAATGCCTAGTGCCATTAAGCATATGTGTTCTCAGTTAAGTTAGTTAATGAGATCCCATTTGCTTGGAAGAGTTTATGCTCCTTGGGGGAATAAAGTATGCTCTCTGACAAATTATTTGCTTATCCTAGGATGGAACCCATTATTATAATCTTGATAAAAAAAAAAAGGATCTGTAAAAATTGAATAGTGGGGTCATGTCTAAACAACAGCATCTATTTCAGCTAGGAATGAAATGACACATGGTTCCAGGGTTGGGGGACCCTTCATTACAGATGTTTAAGTGACTATTTAAATTCAGAATGAAAGTAAAGGAGGATAAGTCTAGTACAAAAATTAAGATGGTAAGAGAGAAAAGAGGTAGGAAAGAAAGAAAGAAACAAAAAAAATAGGGCCTACTTGTCTGTGTAAAATGTTTGTGACACTTCTCTTTACTGTTGTTCAGTTGCAAAGTCGTTCCAACTCTGTGATCCCATGAACTGCTGAATCCAGGGTCCTCTGTCCTCAACTGTCTCTCAGTTTACTCAGATTCATGCCCATTGAGTTGGTGATGCTATCTATGCACTTCATCTGCTGCTGCCCCCTTCAACTTTTGCCTTTGATCTTTCCCAGCATCAGGGTCTTTTCCAGTTAGTTGGCTCTTTACATCAGGTGGCCACAGTATTAGAGCTTCAGCATCAGTCCTTCAAGTGAATATTCAGGGTTGATTTCCTTTGGGATTGACTGGTTTGATATCCTTGCAGTCCACAGGACTCTCAAGAGTCTTCTTCAGCACCACAGTTTGAAAGCATCAGTTCTTCAGTGCTCAGCTGTCTTTATGGTCCAACTCTCACATCCGTACATGACTACTGGGAAAACCATAGCTTTGATTTTGTCAGCCAAAGTGATCTCTCTACTTTTTAATATGCTGTCTAGGTTTGTCATAGCTTTCCTTCCAAGGAGCAAAATGAAAGTGAAAGTCGCTCAGTTGTGTCGGACTCTTTGTGACCCCCTGTGAAATTGTCAAGGCCAGAATACTGGAGTGGGTAGCCTATCCCTTCTCCAGGGTATCTTCCTGACCCAGGGATCGAACTGGGGTCTCCTGCATGCAGGAGGATTCTTTTAACAACTGAGCTATCAGGAAGCCCTTCCAAGGAGGAAGCATCTTTTAATTTTGTGGCCGCAGTAACCATCCACAGTGATTTTGGAGCCAAAGAAAAGAAAACCTGCCACTGCTTCTCCCCCCACTTCTATTTTCCATGAAGTGATGGGACCAGATGCTGTGATCTTAGTTTTTTGAATGTTGAGTTTCAAGCCAGCTTTTTCACTCTCCTCTTTCACCCTTATCAAGAGGCTCTTCAGTTCCTCTTCACTTTCTGACATTAAAGTGGTATGTCATCTGCATATCTGAGGTTGTTGATATTTCGTGGCAGTCTTGATTCCAGTTAGAACTGGGCATGGAACAACTGATGGGTTCAACTTTGGGAAAGGCATATGATAATGCTGTATATTGTCACCCTGCTTATTTAACTTATATGCAGAGTACATCATGTGAAATGCTGGGGTGGATGATTCATAAGATAGAGTCAAGACACTTCTCTTTAGAGCAGGATTTTATGGCTCTGCCCTGAGGAGCAGAAGCTGTTTCACAGGTGTCACTCTGATCACCCAAAGCCTGACTCCTAAGGCTTAAAGGGTCACTTTTCTGAATGACCTTTTGTCCTCTTATTCTGCCCCCTATAAGACTCTCACCTTCCCATGCACTCTACCTTGGCATATTCCATTCAAGGGTTAGGCCATCTTTTAAAACTGGATTATCATAGTAAGAGGGGAGCGAACGACTTTCTCTAAATGAAGAAAGTGAATGTTCCCTTAACCCAGATATCCTTCCCAAGAGGAAAGGATTAAATTCTGGCTCACCATTTTCTTAAAAAATTATAAAAGAGTCCTTTTTAAAAACCTGAAGTTGTTTTTGCTGGGAAATGTGAAGAAGCATCATTTCTGAATCTGAATAAATTCTACAAGCTGCATTGGGATTCTTCAACTGCTTGATTAATAGACATTCCTTGTAAATATAAGAAAACATGCTTAAGGGATTTATGAACAGATCAAGCAATATTTGTTGATATACAACTTTATACTTCTTCATGTAATACAAAGAGTTATATTTTCATGAGAGCTTTTTGTTAAAATCCCCTTTCTGTGTTCCCTCTTCTAGTTCTGACACACAACAGATTCACTGTCAATACAACTGAGAGAATACTGGGGAAGAAGGAGAGGGAAAGTCAGAAATTTAGTTCTTGTTACTGAGTTGATGCTCTGTTGGTAATTGTGATTTTGCCTGACTGTTCTGGCTACAGGACCTTTCAGAGGTAACCTCCTCCTAAAATTCTAATACACATAAGAGCAGACACCTTTAAATAAATAATATTGATTATTTAAATAATATTGATGATCTCTTACTGGGGATTAGGATGACTCAGAACAAGGACTCAAGGATCTGAAGAAAGATTGGGTGGGCACTGAAGTCAATTTCACTGACTCCTTGTGTGTGCTCAGTTACTAAGTCATATCTGACTCTTGACTGTCTGCTTCTCTGTGGACCAGAGCCCGCCAGGCTCCTCTGTCCGTGGAATGCTCCAGGCAAGAATACTGGAGCAGGTTGCCATTTCCTACTCCAGGGATCCTCCCAACTTCGGGACTGAAACCACATCTCCTGCATTGACAGGCTGTATGTATTCAACACATATTTATGGATAATTTATTATGTTTCAGGCACAGTTCTACCTGGTGAGCAAGAAATTAGGTTCTGCTTTCAAAGAAAGACCCAACATTTGTTACCAGTGATAATGTGCAAACAGTTAAAATTTTTGTTAAAAAGAGAAATGGTCAAGCAGTGACATAAACAGTGGTAAGAATGGGTGTAGGCTGGGCAGTCAGGGAACTCACTAAGTGAACCTGAGACTGATTCTCGGATGATCAAAAACGGCAAGCTGAGCTCAGAGGCCAGAACCTTGCCTCACTTCATCCAGTCTGCACTTATCTGTTTTGTGCAGTGGAGTTTAAGTCTTAGAAACTATGAGATTAGATAAAATTGAAAGAGCCTTAAGGCTTGTAAAATTCTAAGATGCAGGCAGCCCTTGCTCTTTTATGGATGATGAGGGCAAAGATGCTAAAAATGCTTATGTTTTTACTGACAAGATTAATCGTGAGCTTATTGAACACTCACTACTTCACAGTTACTATCCATTATTTCATTTAATGTTTGAAAGACTACAGTGGATTAATGCCTGTTGCTGGTACATGATCACCTTTTACTGTTCTATCACCTAATTTTTGACAGTGTTTCTAAAGTAGAAGATGCCTTTACATGACCTCCAGTCTGCGGTGTGAATCCATCTATTAACTACCTATCTACCTGCTTACCTGCATGTGTGTGCTCAGCTGCTCAGTCATGTCAGACTCTCTGCGGCCATCTTGGAAGGCCACCTACCTACCTACCTACTTCTTATCTCTATCTATCTATCTACCTACCTACCTACCAACCTACCTCTTATCTCTATCAAATGTTATCAACTATCTTCTGAAATAAGTTTTTCAAAACTATTTATCTTCTGCAATGCATTCTGATAGTTTTCTCTTTGATTCTACTCTATTTCATGTTTTTAAATAAATATTGGTCATTAGTAACTAAGTTGATTTACAGCTCATTCCACACCCCCCCCCCAGCCCTATCAAGGTATAATTGACCAAATTATAAGATAAAGTGTACAAAAAATATGATGTTTTGATATACATATATACTATGAGAGGAGTCCCCTCAAAGAGTTAATTAATGAACCCATCACCTCTCATATTTATTTCCTTTTTGGTGGGATTCTTTAAGATTTATTCTCATAGCAAATTTCAATTATACAACAAAGTGTTATCAACTATAGTCATTGTGTTATTCGCTAGAACTTAGAGCTGGTTCATCATCTTAAAACTGAAAGTTTGTACCTTTTAATGAACCTCTATTTCCCCTGCCCTATAGCACCTATCAATGACTTTTCTCCATTCTATGTGTTTGATGTTCTGTTTTAAAATTCCACATATAAGCAGTACCATGTAGTATTTTTGTCTGTAAAGTGAAAGTGGAGAGTGAAAAAGTTGACTTAAAGCTCAACATTCAGAAAACAAAGATCATGGCATCTGGTCCCATCACTTCATGGGAAATAGATGGGGAAACAGTGTCAGACTTTATTTTGGGGGGGCTCCAAAATCACTGCAGATGGCGACTGCAGCCATGAAATTAAAAGACACTTACTCCTTGGAAGAAAAGTTATGACCAACCTAGATAGCGTATTCAAAAGCAGAGACATTACTTTGCCGACTAAGGTCTGTGTAGTCAAGGCTATGGTTTTTCCTGTGGTCATGTATGGATGTGAGAGTTGGACTGTGAAGAAGGCTGAGCACCAAAGAATTGATGCTTTTGAACTGTGGTGTTGGAGAAGACTCTTGAGAGTCCCTTGGACTGCAAGGAGATCCACCCAGTCCACTGTAAAGGAGATCAGCCCTGGGTGTTCTTTGGAAAGACTGATGCTAAAACTGAAACTCCAGTACTTTGGCCACTTCATGCAAACAGTTGATTCATTGGAAAAGACTCTGATTCTGGGAGGGATTGGGGGCAGGAGGAGAAGGGGACGACAGAGGATGAGATGGCTGGATGGCATCGCTGACTCAATGGACGTGAGTCTGAGTGAACTCTGAGAGTTGGTGATAGACAGGGAGGCCTGGCGTGCTGCGATTCATGGGGTCGCAAAGAGTCGGACATGACTGAGCGACTGAACTGAACTATTTCACTTAGTTTAATGCCTTCCAGGTTCATCTGTGTTGTCAGAAATAACAGGTTTTTCTTCTTATTCAAAGGTAAATAATATTCCATTATATATAATTTTTCTTTAATCATTCATTTATTGATGGAGGTTAACTTGTTTCCTCCATTATTGTTGATAATGTTCCTTTAAACTTGGAAGAACAGAAATCTCTTCAGGACAGTGATTTCATTACCTTGGATAGATATCCAAATGTGGAATCGTTGGATAATTTGGTAGTTCTGTGATTCATATCTTGAGGGATCTCCATAATTTTTCTATAGTGTAGACGCCAGTTTACGTTTTTACCAACAGTGTGAAGGGCTCCATTTTCTCTACATCAGCACCAGTGTTTACTGTCTCTCTTATTCCGATCCTACACAGGTACGAGGTGGTATTGCTGTGTTGTTTCCTGATGGTTAGTGATGCTGAGCAATTTTTCATGTACCTGTTGGCCATCTGTACATCTTTTTTGGAAAAATGTCAGCTTGAGTCCTGTATCAGTTTAATTTTGTGGGGTTTTGATACTGGGTTGTATGAGTTCCCTGTGTATTTTGGATATTAACCCCTTATCAGATGGGAGATTTGCAGTCTTTTCACTTGTTCCATACACGACCTTTCCAGTCCATTGATGGTTTTCATTTCTGTGCAGTTTTTGGGTTTTTGTAGTTCCGTTTGTTAATTTTTGCTTTTGCTGCCTTTGCTTTTGGAGTTACAACTCGCTTTTGAAAATCACTCTTATGCATCTTAACAGTTGAGGATCTGCATTTTGCTTCAGGATAGGTCTGAATTTGAATCCTAACTCAGCAATTCACCACTATTTGAATTTGAAAAAAAATCACTTTACTTTTTCAGTATCCTTTTCTGTCATCTGTAACAAGGAGTCAATAAAAATAACTCTTTTAGATAGTTTTGGGGGGGGGATATTAAATGAGCTAAATCAGTTGAGTTCAGTCACTCAGTCATCTCCAACTCTTTGCAACCCCATAGACTATAGCACGCTAGGGCTTCCTGTCCATCACCAACTCCCAGGGCTTGCTCAAACTCATGTCCATTGAATCAGTATAATATGTAACACAGTAAGTGCTCAATAAATGGTATCTAATTTGTATTATTAAAATTTTCTCTTAAAGTGTGCATGGTTTCAAGTATCTATAGTGAATAAGAACATAAACTTCTGATACTTTCAAGTGTCATTTTCCAGTTATTTTCTTTCTGCCTGCCTAAAAGAAACAACAATTATACATAATAATAAACATAGCTCATAAATTAGGCATATAACACATCTTTAATTTAGGATGAAGTTCTAATTTACTATATATGGCTTACTTTATTCTGATATACTATAGCAAAAGTCTTCCAAAGTAAAATATCTCATATAATGAAGCCATCTCCAGGTTGCCTATTCCGTAGGCCCATTGTCTTTAATCACTTACTCTATAAGTGAAACTTGCTCAGTCACATCTGACTCTTTGTGACTCCATGGACTGTGGCCCACCAGGCTTCTCTGTCCATAGGATTTCCCATGCAAGCATACTGGAGTGGGTTGCCATTTCCTCCTCCAGGGGATCTTCCCAACCCAGGGATTGAACCTGGGTCTCATGCATTGCAGGCGGACTCTTTACCATCTGAGCCACCAGGAAAGTCCACTAGACAACTCAATTTTAAAAAAGATATTGTAAAAATATGACTAACATAAACAATGATATCTAAATTATGATTTTGTTTTCTAATATTCTCCCAATTGTTCTGAAGTTTGTATGCTATTAGGCTTCCCAAGTGACGCAGTGGTAAAGAATCTGCCTGCCAACGCAGGAGATGCAAGAGATGAGGGTTCCATCCTTAGGTCAGGAAGATCATCTGGAGTGGGAAATGGCAACCCACTCCAGTATCTTGCCCGGAAAATTCTGTGGGCAGAGGAGCGTGGCGGGCTACACTCCATGGGGTTGCAGAGTCAGACATGACTGAGCACGCATGCAGAGATTTTCTGAACTTTCGAAAAATGACTATTGATTGCCAGTGACCCAAACATTGGCCTATGTCAGTACACATCCAAACATTGGCCTATATCAATACATTGTCTATATCAATACATATTAAGTGATACCAGTTGATATTAAGTCACTCAACAGTTCTCGTATCATTTCATTAGTCAGAAGCTTTTGTAGTATAAACTCCATAAGAAGAGAGTTGATTGTATGTGTTTATGTTTGATAGTTTTCCTTTTTAGTATTCTTTATTGCAGATTTGGAAACAAATATTTAAGCCTCAAAAAGTGAATACTCTCACAGAGTATTAATAAATTCTTAAATGTAAAACTACAAAAATATAATTCTTATCTAAGACTGGTTTACATTTTTATGATTAGAAAGTACAAGAGATTTCATTTTGTATGTAGATTTATTCCATAAGGCCCTGTATTTCCCTTTCATTTATTCGTTTCTTTCCTTCTTCTTAATAAGCACTTGTAGTTCCTGTGAATTTCCCAGGTGATTCATGGAATCCTATATTTCTTTTAGCACATTAGTTCTTTAATACTAATTTTAAAAAAACTGAACTATGTTTTGATAAAATGTGTTGTGAATTTCTGCTTGCCTGGTCTTTTTTAAGTTGACTCTAGTTATGGTGCAAGTTGCATAATGATGCAATTTACTGGCCTCTGGATTATTCCAGTGTCGATGGACTGTGGCTAGTCTATTCAGCTTCAGGACAAGACACAAAATGGCAAGCTTGATGCTGAAAATCGTAAAGTTCATGAGTCGACATTCAAAATAATAACATTCATTCCTCAAAATAATGGCATTCTTTTTTGTTCTACAGTTGTGTTATTGAATAGTCAAGAATTGTTTGTTCCTTCATGAAAAATTTATCTTGAATGTTCAATTCTGTGTGGTTCAGCTTCATCACAGTTTATATATAGAATTAATAGATGTTAAAGATAAAATGTTTTTCAAAGTTTCTTTTAGAACTGATGCCTGGTTACAAGTCACTAAAACACATCTTTAAAAAGCAGCATATCTGGTAGCTTGTTATGCTTATTTCAAGAGTGAAATAAAGTTAATATTATCTTACATTGACCATTATAACTGAAGGACCAAATGTTGTTAGAAATAGCAACTACTATTGTATAATGCTTTAGAATTGGCAAAATGTTTTTCTGTGGGTTGTATCAGTTGATCCTCATTCCACCCTGTGAAATATTAATCTTACAAAAATAATAAAAGACTCAAATCAGTTATTTATCAGTGCCTTATATGTGCATTATCTTACAACTAACTTACAGGCCATTTACTTCTATTATTTGTATACATTATGTGCTTAAGAGGGTTAAACACTTGCCCCTAACCTCATCTTATACTTAGTAGTTGGTAGATATATTAATAGAACTTGAACTCTAGTCCATCTGATTTCAAAATTATGTCCTGAACCAAAAGTATAAAATTGGCTTTTTAACTACGTTGAACAGAGCCTTCAATATGGTGTGGCTAAATTTGAATGTTTGAACTGTGATGTGCAAGAAAAAATAGTCTGTGTTTCTTTAAAGTTCAGATCTCATCACCACTAATGAGGTAAAAGTGGAGAAAGTTTTCAACTCAGTGTAAGATAGAATGTCTTAATAGCTAGTGCTTGTCAAGAATAAATCAGGCTGGTTTTATAATTTTATTGTGATAAAATACAGCATAAAATTTACCATTTCAACCATTTTTAGATTCACAGTTCAGTGGTATTAAATACATTCATAATATGTAGCCATCACCATCATCTGTGAAAGAGCTGTGAAGACTTCGCTCTTTTCATCTTGTGAAACTGAAACTATACCCATTAAATCCATTAAATATCTCCCCATTCATTCCTTCCTCCCTCAGCCTCTGGCAACCAACATTCTTACTGCCTCTGTAGTTTTGACTCCCATACATTTCTTATATGAATATAATCACACACTATTTGTCTTTTGGGGATTGGTTTATTTCATTTAACATAATGTCCTCAAGATTTGTCCATGTTGTAGCATAGGTCAGAGTTTCCTTCTTTTTAAAGGCTGAGTAATATTCCAGTTTATGTATATACCACATTTTGCTTATTCATTCATCTGTCAAGGTACTTTTGGATTGTTTTCACATTTTAGTGATTGTGAATAATGTTGCTGTGAAGGTGATTGTACAAATGTCTCTTTAAGACTTTTCTTTCAATTCTTTTGGGGTATATACCCAGGTAATATGTTAATTCTATTTTTAATTTTCAGAGGAACTATCACAGGGGCTATATTGTTTTACATTTCCATGAAGAGTTCACAAGTGTTTCAGTCTGTCCACATCCTCACTGATACTTGTTACTTTCTGCCTTTTTTGATAGTAGCATATCTGCTTGTGTTTTGAAGTGATTTCCCAATCATTGGAACTGTGCATGCAGTCTGTCAGGGATAAGAGAGAAGCAATTTGTGTGCCTGGTGTGATTTAGACTGTTCCTTGGGTGGCCTTTTGAATATTGGATTCTGTGGTTGTGTTTATATGAAAATGGATTCGTCACTACTGGGCATATTGAAATAAGCTAACTGTAAAAAGAAAATGATGATGGAGGGTATGTTCAGTTTTGCATTAAATATCCCTCAAATTCCATAATAGACACTTGGGATTTTAAAAAGCTATTCTAATAATTAAATGCAATTATTGTGCATTTAGGTCTTCTCAGCTGTAAAAGGTAGAAGATAATCATGAGAACATAAGGTTGAAAAAAATGGTGATTTAACACTTGTGGGAAGAATGATTCTTTCTGCTGGAATCAGCGGAATGCCTTGCTGATGCTAAATATTACAGATACACATTGCACATTGTGCTGCTAGGCAGTATTTTACCGACAGAGGGAGCACTTTCACATTGAACTCTAATACATGGAGATGACATAAGTAAAGAATATATATCCTTAAGTTTTCTCACCTCATACTATTACAGTTAGAAGTCTGCTGCAGACAATTTGACTATTCTATTGTTCTTGTCATTGCTTGATATGAAACAGCAGATACCTTTGTAATTCTGTATGTTTCCAACTCCAGTATATGTGTGATATTTTGAGTTTAATAGGTTTCTCTTGTTATTTATTTCATGAGAGATACAGTAATGTTCATGTTTGTTTGGCAGTAAGGTCAAGGTGTTTTATATCTAAGAATATAAATTTCTCTCTAAATTGTTTATAGTTGCTCTATTTTTGTGAGGGTTCTGTTGGTATTTCTCAGTCCTTTTAGTTTTGCCCTTCTCAATTTTAATATTTGAGTGGTTTCAAACTTCAGTTTACTTTTCAAAATTATCTTCCTTTTATTACACAAGTAATATATTCACTTAGTAAATAATTTAAGGAGTTCAGAATACAAAAGGCAGAGTTCTTCCACCTAGCTCCTCTTCCACTCCACAGAGCTCATCTATGTTATTTTCTCCTGGTGGTCACATTTATGTTTCAGATAATTTTCTACCTTAATTTGTTGTTACGTCAACTAAAAGCTATCTGTTATAGGAGATCTCTATTACAACAGATGACAAGCTTAGCTCACTCACTCGAACCCCCACTCACTTCCTCATCTCTTCCTTCTGCTGTTATTTGATAGAAGATTAGTCAATTCTCTCCGTTTGATATCTTTATAATATTAATATATTTAAAATTAAACTAAATATAGTTAAGTTTCTGTTTATCCAGCAGCTTTAAGCAGTATACCCACTTTGTAAATTTAGAATTTAGCATCCCTCAATGTCTTTCCACGATCCACTATCTCTTAAAATTTGCCGATTTTTACACTTAGCCAATTTCTAAAGATCTTATGACATTTTATTTTCTTTCTTGAGGACCATCTCTTTTTAGTAGTGTTTTACTGTGACTTTTCCTGGCATTTTCCCATCACATTTTTTCCTTCTTGTTTTGCAAAATAATAATGTACCTTTACACTGTCACTAACTTCATCCTGTTTCTTGAGCACAGAACTGATTTTTATAAAACCCCACTGTCTTTTTGAAGGTCCCTTAACAGGCATCCTGAGTTTGTTCATGTGTGGACATCCTGGATGGTGCTTTGTGCATCTAAGTCAGTTCTGTTGTTTGGGGTGTCTGTGTATCCTTCTCTCTTGGATTTTTTTTTTCTATATTCTTAGAATAAACCATTTAGTAAATTTTTTTTCTATCAAAATGTTTGGAAGACTAAAATATACAAGTTTAGAATATCTAAAATGTCTTCTCTTTCCTTCTCATCAAACAATAGTAATATTTTGGTTACTTATGGTTTGCTAGATTGAAAATTTATTTTCCTCATAGTTCATTGCAGAGGCCAACTTTTTAGCTTGTCAATATCCCATCTTTTTCTTTCCCTCCTGGAAACTTTTGTCCTGGTGCCAAATCAAAGGTCACTTTGGCTGCAATGTAGACAGTAGGCTGAAGGTGCCTGAGTGGGGCCTGAGAGCAGTGGGGGTGCCCTGCAGCAGGTTAGGTGACAGGTTCTGCTGGTTTGTATTTAGGGACTAGTGAGAAATGGGGAGAAGTAGATGGATTCCAGAAGGGTTTAGGATTGGACAGACTGGATATGAGAAGTCAGGGAGAGGTGGTGTCAAGTATTGATACTAAGGTTTCTAGGGCTAAGGAGCTGTGTGAGCGACAGTGCCAAGGTCTGAAATTAAGGGCGGCTCAAATGGGAAAGAATCTGCCTGCAAAGCAGGAGACCCGGCTTTGGTCCTGGCGTCATGAAGATCCGCTGGAGAAGGAAATGGCAACCCACTCCAGTATTCTTGCCTGGGAAATCCCATGGACAGAGAAGCCCGGTGGGCTACAGTCCATGGGATTGCAAAGAGTCAGACACAACTTAAGCAACTGATACAACATGAAAGAGGAATGGGTGCATGCAGGATTATGATTTGATTGTGAATATGTCAAGGCTCATTTCAGACACCTAAGAGGTAGGATTTATGAGTCTGGGACAAAAAAATTATGTTTGAACTGAAGATATAAAGTTGTGAGTTATTTGCTTATAGGTGGGAATTGAAAGTGTTGAGTGCATAAGAATCATGTAGGGAGTGTAGAGATGGGGAAAAAAAGAAGACTCAAGATCCTGAGTAATTACACTGTTATTGGATAAATTCTGGTCAGAGGAGAATGGGTTCAAACAACAGACAGATAAAGAGGATCTAGATAATTTTGAGGAAAAGCAGACATTTTTGCACAAAGAAGCAATGAAAGAAACTTCCTTCCGAATGGAAGAATGGTCGGTAGTACAGAATCTTTCCAAAAAGACAAGTCGGATGAGAACTGCTATACTTGTAATCCGTGATGACGTTACTGAAAGTGTGTTTGTTAAAGTGATAGTCCCTAGAAACAGTTTGGTGTGAGTTGATACATGAGTGAGAGCCTAATATTGAAAACCCTCCAGACAAATTTGGCCATGAAGAGAGAGTAAGGCTGTTGGTTGGAACAATGGTAGAGTAGGTCTCATTTTATTTGCTTTTTTTAAAACATGGAAATAACCTGAATATGTTCAATAACAGTAGGTAAATAGCTTGTTAGAAGGCTAAGTTGAATATAAAAGAAAGAAAAGGCATAATCTATGCTAGGAGATGGCAAACTTTTTCTGTTAAGCGCCAGATGGTAAATGTTTGAGGGTTATAGGTTATATGGTCTCTGCCCCAACTATTAACTGTGACATTATAGACCTAAAGCAACACAGACAATACAAAAATGAATGAGTATGGATATTTTCCAGTCAAACTTTATTTATGGATGCTGACATTTGAATTTTATATAATTTTCACACATCATGAATATTAAAGTTTTTCTAATCTTTTGAAAATGTAAAGCCAATTTCTTAGCGCTGGGCCATATAGAAACAGGTGAGAATAAGAGATAGTTTATCTCCTGGTTCATAAAATTTAAGACTCCTGAGGAAGTTGGCGGGGATTTTCAAAGAAGAGGTAGAGAAGATTTGTCTTAAATTTAGGAGAAAGGGACAAATTCTGGTTTAACTGCATAGCAGCGCTCTGACCTTGGGAAAGTCCCTTAGCAGTTCTGGCCTAGTTTTCTCATGTAGATTACCATACTTGCAATCCCATTATCTTTTTCTTTTCTTGAAAGATATAGGCTAGGCCCTCCAACATAACTTCTGACACATTTAAAAGATCACAGCAACATTGCCAGAGTTATAATAATTGTTTGGGTAATTTCTCTCTCAGCAACAGTGACTTAAGGCCTAAGGCTGACACTGAAACACAATTGAATCCTGAAGGCAAACATTGCTTCTTTATTATACACCTGTATTACATCTTATTCTAACTTTCCAAACCACCTATACAAAATGAACAAGTGTCTGTTACTCTGAATGTCAAGAAAGTCCTGAATTGAGAGGTGAATGATAGGATATTTAGGTTTTAGTGAATTTTGCTAGTGATTGCTATTGTTTCATATCACTCTGTATGAGCTTCCCTACTTAGTAAATAGAGTTATCTCAAATATTAATGCTAATAATCAAAATTAGTATGGTCTAATATGTTTCCTCAGTCTTACTACTTTCTCCCTGACATCCTTCAGAGTATAGATATCAGAGCAAATCGTAAAACATGCAAATAAATAAAAAATAGATCATACCTTGTATTTTAAAGATATTTGGAAGCCATTTATCATCAGTACCTTTCTTAATACTTAATTACAGTATTTAAACATAAATAAAACCCATCTGGTATATATCCCCTTCAGCACCCTTGGCATAAAACAATAATCAGTCTTGACACTTTTCCCTGTTGAACTTGGAAATAGTTTCAGAAGTCCTCTCCTCACAGGTTCCTGGAAATCCCTACCTCTGTTGCAGGAGAGGAGACCAACATATTCTCACTTGGTTAAATATTTAGTATTCTCTTTTCATTTTGGAGCACTGTAAACTTTGCTAATAAATTACACAATTTTGTGATTCTTTGTCACATTGTTGGAGTTGAAGAGAGATCTCATCAATTCCAGATTAACAGGCGCTCGGTTTCAGGCTATCAGTTTTTTAAGAGCAGAGACATTATCTGTATGAATTATGTCAAATTGCTTTATCTCAGTGGCTGGCACAGTGCATAGTACAGAGTTGGTGCTCTTTCATTCATTCATTTCACAAAATACTGAATGCCTCCATCTGTGTCAGGAATTATTTCGGGAAACAGGAAGAGGATAGTGAGCAAACAACGCACACACATCTGTCTAGGCATAGGGAGAGAGAAGACAAGCAAATCAACATATAGGACATACAGTGGGCAATTTAGATAAAATTAAAATGATGTTAAGAAAATAGAAAGTGTTTTGAGTGTAGGGCCAGAACTGGCCTCTCTGAAGAGGTGACATTTGGATAAAGACCTGAAAAAAAGTACAAGCAAAGGAGAACATTGTTAATAGAATGAGGATGGCTGATAATCCTGTGGTACTGCACCAACTGAAAGAGGAAGTTGTTTTTTTCCCTCCTGAGTTTGGACTTGTCCTATGACCTCCTTTGACCACTGAGCTATAAAAAAATAAAAAGTAAGGTCCATAGATGGAATTTAGGAGATCTGGAGCTTCCACTTTCACATTCCTAGAACATTCCCCTTTTGTAACCAAGCCACCACATTGTAAGAAACTCTGGTCCCACGAAGAGACTTTGTGGAGGAGAACTAGCTCGAGTGGAATGCCCACATATCAGCCAGTATCAGCTGCTTGCAGGAGAATAAACCTTAGATGTTGCCACTCAGTTCTATGTGATGACACCTCTAGCAGATGTCATGTATAGAAGAAATGCCCAGCTTGAGCACAGCCTACACACAGAATCATGAAAGATAATAAATGTCTCTGTTGTTTTAAGCTACTAAGTCTTAGTATCATTATTATGCAGCAATATGTATCCAAGTTACATCCTAAGAAAATATAGCAAGTGCAAAGGACCTGAGATGGAGTTGTATTTGGCACATTCTGAAACAGGAGAACACTGTGAACAAAGTGGAGTTATTAAGAAGATTATTAGCACAGAGATCCTGAAGCCAGATCATCTATGGTCTTTTATACCAGGGATCAATAACCAAGGCCAAAGTTTTATTATAACACAGCCACACCCATTCATTTATGCATTATCTCCGGCTGCTTTCATGCTATATTAGCAAATGGAGTAGTCAAGAGATCAATGACTTAGATTTTTTTGGCCCTCAAAAAAATCTAACTTATTTCTTACCTAGCGCTTTTCAGGGAAAAAAAAAAAAAAAAAAAAGCCGATCTCTGGAATAAACAGGATAATGCTTTGTAGTGCGTGAGCAGACATTTTCCACGATATGGCTGTGTTTTACCAACCTCTCTACTTTGTGGAGAACGAACTAAAGAAGGGAAGACAGAAGCAGGAAGACTACTAAAATGCTATAGTCAAAAGATGGCCGAGTAGAACTTGTACAATTGTGAAAACTGGTCAAATGCAAGATAGATTCTGTATGTGGAGTTGGCTGAGGTTTAGACTGATTAAAGAAAGTTCAAGTATGACTCCAGATAATTTTTGGCTTCAGCAACTGGCAAAATCAACTTAGAAATATTTGTTGATTATTTTGATGTAGTGATGGGGAAAATTGGTTTTGGTACAACATATACATCTATTTTACAGATTTCCTTTTCTTAAGTTTTTTTTTTTTTTTGATAGAGTCCATTTAAAAAGCCTTGATTGAATTTGTGACAATACTGCTTCTGTTTGATGTTTTGACTTTTTGGCCATGAGGCATGTGGGATCTTTGCTCCCCAACCAGGGATTGAACCTGCACCTGCTGCCTTGAAAGGCAAAGTCTTAACTACTGGACCCTCAGTTCAGTTCAGTCACTCAATCATGTCCGACTCTTTGTGATCCCATGAATCACAGCACGCCAGGCCTCCCTGTCCATCACTGTCTCCCGGAGTTCACTCAGACTCATGTCCATTGAATCGGTGATGCCATCTAGCCATCTCATCCTCTGTCATCCCCTTTTCCTCCTGCCCCCATTCCCTCCCAGCATCAGTCTTTTCCAATGAGTCAACTCTTCCCATGAAGTAGCCAAAGTACTGGAGTTTCAGCTTTAGCATCATTCCTTCCAAAGAACACCCAGAGCTGATCTCCTTCAGAATGGACTGGTTGAATCTCCTTGCAGTCCAAGGGACTCTCAAGAGTCTTCTCTAACACCACAGTTCAAAAGCAGCAATTCTTTGGGGCTCAGCTTTCTTCACAGTCCGAGTCTCACATCCATTCATGACCACAGGAAAAACCATAGCCTTGACTAGATGGACCTTTGTTGGCAAAATAGTGTCTCTGCTTTTCAATATGCTATCTAGTTTGGTCATAACTTTCCTTCCAAGGAGTAAGCATCTTTTAATTTCATGGCTGCAGTCACCATCTGCCATGATTTTGGAGCCCCCCACAAAAAAGTCTGACACTGTTTCCACTGTTTCCCCATCTATTTCCCACAAAGTGATGGGACCAGGTGCCACGATCTTCATTTTCTGAATGTTGAGCTTTAAGCCAACTTTTTCACTCTCGTTTTTCGCTTTCATGAAGAGGCTTTTTAGTTCCTCTTTACTTTCTGCCATAAGGGTGGTGTCACTGGACCCTCTGGGAAGTCCTTATTTTACATATTGTCTAATGAGATGAATATTCTAGTACTAGAGTGTATAAGCCAGTGTTTCCATGGAAAGCCTAGGCAAAGCAGCATCATTTTTTCTCTCAGCGAAACGTTTTGCTGGTGGTGGTGGTGAGTAGTCCTTTGTTGACTGATTCACTGAAAATGGTCAAATGGTAAAAGGAGGACAAGCAACCATTAGGGTACCCTGCTATGTCAGCAATTAGTCTCTGTGGGGAGTCACTCTGGGTTTGGGGGGATCTTGTTTTTATGTTACCAGATGGGAAGCCATGGACTGTTAATTCCTTGTCTTTCTTGGTAAGATTTATCTATTCTTAACCATGAAAGCCATTTTGGACATGGCTGCTTGACTGCACTAACCAGTCTCCACTCCACTTTTTCACATAAATTGTCTGCTCTGTTAAGAGGGAGGCAGGAGAGGCGGGCCTTCTAAAAAATAACCACAAACAAAGGCTCAATAAGGGAGATGGATGCTCCCCAGGAAAACGGGAGATGATCTGCATTAGCATCCCAGGAAAGAGAAACCAGCAAGCGGCTGTGCGTATCTCTGCAGCATTATACGGCCCAGCAACGGGAAGTTTTACACAGAAGAAGAAAGCTCATTTAACAAACTGCCTCTCCTATGCCTTCCTGAGGGAGCTTGCAGCTGTCACTTCCAAATCTGGTAACTTATTAGTTTCAACATCAAAAGATGTGTGACCTGCCTTTTCTCAAGAAATGGGAGCCTTCCCAACACCTAGAAACTCTCCGTTGATTAGAGACGGTGCTTTGCTCAGTGGAAGCAACTTGTTCCTGTTCACAGTGAACCCTTGGGGCACTTGGCAGGCAGCTTCCGGTCCCCCTTTGAAGAATCTGGCCACAGAGTTTGTCTCTCGGCCAAATTCCTCTACAGCGACAAGGTATTGTTGAAAATGTCCGCTTAGCACTCTGCTCTCTAATAGAGACTTCCTTTCTCTCAAGTCAGGGTTTGTATGAGAATTTTCTTTTCGGGGTCAAGTTCTGGTTTGATCCCTTTAAAGAGGAGCAGAGAACAGGACAGCCAGGGACAAAGTGTTCAGGAACAGGAGCTCCTTTTGGAGAAGAGATGAGAAAGTACAGGTCGGCCACCCGGAGGCCCACAGGACTCTGGAGCACTGAGCAGAGAGCCCAGGGGGGCTGTGATGTTCATTAAACAGATTTCTATTACCTTTGAGACTTTGTCACCAAAAATGCATGATAGGCACACTTAGGTATAGTCTTCTGAATTCAATGAAAAGATGAACCTATTGGTGAATGACTGTAGCACAGCTGGGAAAATAAACAGAGCTCAGAGAACTGAGGGGCCTGTGACCATGGCCTGGCGTCCACTCTGAACTCCTAACCGGAGAGGACCGCAAGCTCCCGCCTCGAGAGCATGGAAGCTCTCGCCCCAGGCTCAGCCCTAAACGAGAATGATATCAGATGCAATTATTAAGCACTGACAACTTTTTAAGCTTGGGAATGGCTCCCCTTTACAGCTGCTCGGCAGAGACTTTCGTATTTACGAGCACTTGGTGATTGCCATGACAGGTTTATTATTTGTTGGCTTTCTCCGGTATTGCACAGTAAAAATTGTTTTCAAAGCGTATTCAAAAGTGGAGCTGGCTGTCATTGTAGCAAACCGAATCCACCCTCTGATAGATTTCACTCCCTTGATTGATAACTGGCTCCACGGTTTGGCATTTCAGGAAAAGAGTGGAAAAAGAACAAGTCTCAGAGGTCATTAATCCTTTTTCTCACTCAGACTCTCCTGGGTAGCTGCTTGTGCCATTATCCACATTTCCGCCTGCTGATCTCAACAACTCCGTGCTGGCCCCAGACTCCAGGTGCCCCTTCTCATGGCCATGCTCCTGTCTGGGTAAGTCGCCTCCACTGAAGCAGTGAAGAGGCCGCTTCCTGGGCAAGTACTCCAAGCCTGGGGTGGGGGAGGGTCCCTTAGATCACAGCTTTTCAAAAGGACCCTTCCTGGCAGCTTTCCACACTCAAACAAGGAGCTGAGGGAAGTTTCGAGAAGCCCTTTTTGCCGCTGGAAGCAACACAAGACACAAGAGTGTGTCAGGTTTGAAGCGGGCGTTCACCTGCACATCCTGTGAATCCGTTTCCATGGCCATTTGATATAATTATTCTTGATGTTCCACCTATTGTGCTGTGAGTGAGTACGGAGGAGAGCTATAACTGTTCATCTATTTGACAGGAGCGAATAAACCTTCTTTGCTGTCAGGGAGAGAGGCTGTTATTTTTTATAGCTGGAAAAAAGCTCAGAGTGTACTGGATGAAATGTCAGGCATTGTTAAAGCAAACCAGCCTCCCAAAAGAAAGAGCAGTCAGTGATTATGAAAACCTGGTATCTCTAATTAATCAGAACATGAAACTTTGGGGGATTAGGGTTACACGAATGTTTGGGGTGGAGGCGTGGAACTCTCCTCAGGGTCCTTTCCTGGCTTGCCTTATTTCAAAGAGAGAACTCTAGCTCCAGATGGGTTCAAAACCCCTAGCTTTGAGATCCTGCTGAGGATTCAGGATAAAGTGTTCCTGTCATTTGCCAGGAACCTGGGGGTGTTTCTCTGCCGCTGTAAGTGTTAACTTTTGCAGAACATTTAAATTAAACACAAATATCCTCTCCATCTGTCCTGTATGGAATAAATTCTTCTAGACAATACTTCCCCTCCCACCCTGAACTCTTCCTTTATTATTATTATTTTTTTAACAACTGGAGCTTAAGTATTCTAAACCCTTCAAATTGCTTTAATTTCCATTGAATGCCACTTTATCTACTGCATCAGTATTTTTTATTGTTTGGAGGAAGCAGTGAACCGAACTTCAATGGGAAAGTTTTAAATAATATGGGAGAGATAAGTATATAAAAATCTGTAAGTCTGTTCCCAGTCAGTAAAAATGAGTAATAATGGCTTGGAGGGGCCCTTCCAATTGGTTCATTTACTGCTCAGGGAAGGTTTTGGGATTTGGGGATTAAAACAAGAGGAAATGGATGGGGCATTATCCCATAGGCTGTTAGGCAAAATGCCAGGCTCACCCTCACTGACAGTGCTCTCTGCCCCTCTTGCTCTCTCTAGGGCTTTAAAAATGAAATCTATATTCCTGTTTGCCCAGTTACTGTAAACACGTATGTGTGTGCATGTTTGTTTTCTTCCCAAAATATACGTGAAAAAGATATTTGCAAAAATCCTATAGTGATCTTTCTGATGGAAACATGGATTTCCAAGTACTCTTGGTATGCTGCAGTTTTTGAGAAATCAGTTGCATTGAGATATGGTTTACATAAAACAAAATTTACTCATTTTAAGAATTATAGTTGATGGGCTGTGACAAATATATATAGTCATACAACCACAAGCACAGTCAAGATTTAGAACTTTCTCATCACTCTATAAAGTTCACTCGAATTCTTTTGAAGTTAATTTTCTTCCCTCCCCCAAGTCCCTGGCAACCTACTCATCTGCTTTATGTCGCTTAAGTTTCACTTTTTCGAGAACGTTGTATGTGTGTTTCTGTTTAGTATATGGTCTGTCTGGCTTCTGTCATGAAACATCTTGCTTTCTAGTTTCATCCATGTTGTTTTGTATATCAGCCATTCCTTTTTATTGCTGAATATCATTCCGTTATGTATAGATACAGCACAGTTTGTTAATCCATTCGCTGGTAGGTGGACATTTCAGTTGTGTCCTGCTTCTAGCTATTATGAATAATGCTGGTATTAACATATTTACAGGACTTTGTTGTTGTTGAGTCACTGAGTCGTGTTTGACTCTTTGTGTCCCCATGGACTGTGTAGCCTGGCGGGCTTCTCTGTCCACAGGATTCCCCAGGCAAGAACACTGGAGTGGGTTACCATTTTCTTCTCCAGGGGATCTTCCTGATCCAGGGATTGAACCCAGGTCTCCTACTTGGCAGTCAGATCCTTTACCACTGAGCCACCAGGAAAGTCTTACAGGACTTTTTGTAGACATAATATACTCTGTGTTTAGCCTGTACTTTGGAGGCTGTACTTTGCCTAATAGGTTTTTTCTAGACATCATCAAATTATTATTACTTAGTAAAGATTCTTGAAATTAGTCATTAGGATTAATGGTCTGGCTGCTTTAGGTTAGAATCTGAAACTCAGAGTAGTCACTCACCATTATAGGCTGAATGGTACCCTCCCAAATCCGTATGTGGAAGTTCAGTATCTCTGAATATGACACTGTTTGGAGAGAGGATCTTTAAAGAGATAACTGAGGTAAAGGAGGTCAGATTAGTGGGCCCTTTTCCAATATGACTTGTGTGTATATGAGAAGAGAAGATTAGGACGGAGCAACACAGACCACAGGACAACCACATCAGGACACAGAGAGAAGGTGACGTCTTCGGTGCCAGGAGAGCGGCTTCAGAAGTAACCAAACCTGCCAACACATTGACCTTGAACTTCTAGTCTCCAAAGCAGTGAGAAAATAGATTTCTGCTCTCTAAGCTGCTTGGTCTGTGCTACTTTGTTATGAGCACCAAAGAATTGATGACTTCGAACTGTGGTGCTGGAGGAGACTCTTAAAAGTCTCTTGGCCAGCAAGGAGATCAAGCCAGAAAATCCTAAAGGAAATCAACCCTTGAATATTCATTGGGAGGACTGATGCTGAAGTTCCAATACTTTGACCACCTGATTCAAAGTGCTGATTCATTGGGAAAGACCCTGATTCGGGGACAGACTGAAGGTAAGAGAAGGGGATGACAGGTGGAGATGGTTGAATAGTATCACTGAGTCGATGGACATGAGTTTGAGCAGACTGCGGGAGATGGTGAAGGACAGGGAAGCCTGGCATCCTGCAGTCCATGAGGTCACAGAGTTGGACACGACTGAGCAACTGAACAACAACTTTGTTATAGCAGTCCTAGCAAACTAATAGATCAACTCATTTATTTAGTAAACAATCATTTATAGCAAAGTTTGTGCCAGACACTGTGTAAGGGACAGTATCTAGAGATACAGTTACTTCCTGTTCTCACAGAGCTTAAGCTCCAGTCGGTGAAAACAAACAATAAAAGTAAACAAACAAACAAGACAAACAACCCAAGAAAATATCAGGTAACAATAAAAGCTATGATAGAAAAAAAATAGAAATATGATAGCAAGGGGTTAGAGGGTTACTTTTGACTGGATTTTCAGGAAAGTCAGAGGAAGATGTTTAAGCTTTTAACAGAGTGATAATAGGGAGTCAAGCCTGAGATGATTTTCAAGGGAAAAGGACTCCAGATAGTGAGAGCCATGGCACAAAATGCTGTAGGAAAATGGATAACATTAGTGTTCAGTGAATGTCTGGTTTTTATCAAGCAGGGTGCCAGGCTCTTGGCACACATTATATCTAATTCTCATCAGAACTCAGAAAAGCTATTTCCATTTTTACAGAAGATGAAACTGAGGCTGGTTGGTGAAATAACTCACCCCACACACTCCAAAATCCACAGTCATAACATACTCATAAATGTACACATTAATGTATTTCTATCTAAACATTCCTTTGCGTATTAAACCAGTGGGCTCTCTACTGGACCATGTGTATCCTGAGGGTAAACAATGACTTCCCAAGAGGTACTAGACTTGGGTGGTATGAAGGGAAACAATTTCCAGATTCTAACTTTATTTTTTAGTCTCTCCTAAAATTGATCTTCCTTGAGAATATCCCTGAGATGAAAGAGCTAGTCTTGCCTCCCCCCACCCCCATTTTCTCTTTCACAATAGGAGAGCATCTCTCCTCACAAGGAATCTTTCCATACATGTGACCCAAGGATATTAATGGATATAAAGGGAGGATTTGAAATCTTGTTGTTAGTGGTGAGAGAGTGCATGGCTCTGATGGCTTGGTAAAAATACTTTTTACAAGTGGTAGTTTTCCTCTTCTTTGTTCTGCAGGAGAACCTGCTGGTTATTAGCAATGACTTTTTCTTAAAAAAGTCAGAAGGATTTTAAAAAATTGAGTGGAGTTGCTATAACCAAACTCTGAGTTCCTGTCTGCTTATTTATGTGAACAAGGTTTTCAGAGATTACACTTATAACAATGAAAAGAAATAAAATTGCTGCTGAATTCTCATTCTAGCAGTAATAGCCACAGATAATATGACCCAACTGAAAAACTAACCAAACCAGCTCTACTCATCTCATTAAGAGATACATTTGCAATGAAAACTGATTTTACTATTAATTACTTAAAAATATATATTTTTTCAACTGGGTTCTAATAATTATTGTGATAAAAATTCAGTCTTGAAGAAATTTAAACACTTGGAAACTTATGGTCATATAAGGATAGCAAGTTTCAATGTATATTTAGAACATTGAAAAATGTAATTGTGTGATCAATAAAAGGCTCTTTAAGCATAAGAACATTATATAAAAATACTATTCTGTGAGAATGAAAATTAATTTAAAGAGAAAAGAGCAAGACAAAATTTCTGGCTCTTAAAACTTATTTCTAAGTATCAATTTTATATAGTGCCTTAATTTCTTTTGTATTTAAATGCATTAAAGTTAACCATTGATTTAAAATTTTCAGTATTAAAATATGCTGAAAATGTAATCTTTTACAGTGAATTTCAGATAATTTTTTAAAAATGTCAACCCAAGTCCCTGTTGAGCATGTCAGTGCTTGGGTCCTAATCTCAGCCTCATCCTGTTGCACCCACAGTGGTCTCACTAATAGCCTTATTTATATCTCCTATACTTGGTCTACTTAGTTCAGAGAGAGTCACTGTTGGATCATCTGTTCTTCTTAGAGTCTTAACACTTCCTGCTGCAGTAAACATTCTCCTTGGTGACTTACAGTGTGAATGTGACTGGGGATACAGGTTTATATAATGCATGAGGCAAAATATGATGCAGAAGTTAATATCTCAGTTTATAGTTAGAATTCAGACTTTACTTCTTTTACAGCTGCTTTTTGGATTCTTTTAGTGTGAAATTTCTATGTGCTTTTTTTTTTTCATTTTTGAAATGAAGATAGCAATTATTTCCTAGGATTTTTGTGAAGATAAATAAATATATGTAAAGTGCTTAGTGGAGTGTTTAGTCCTTGGAATAATATTGCGTGCCTTTTTACACATTGCTGGCAGAGATATTCATTACCTTATTACTCACCTCTGTAAGTCAGCGTCTGTCTATACTGTAAAACTTACCAAAATTCAGTGAATATATGTTACCACCTTCCTTAGAATTGCTAACTAGAACTTCACCATACTTTCATACAAAGGAAGTTTCATTCTATACAAAACAAGCCTTTTATGTGCTCTTGTAATTCCACTTGAGTACAAAGTTCATTTACCTTATTTTTCGAATTTGATTATTTTATAACCAAAGGTATATTTTCTATGAGAAATGCGAAGACTTATGTATGTGATAGAATAGTTTGTATGCTTACATTGGGATTAAAGAAATTAACTAGTGATCTAACTACATTCTTTTTCTTTTCAGTAGATGTGGTTTTCTAATCTTTTGCTAAAATAAGTGATTAATTTCCTTCCTTAGCGTTTAGAGAGTAAATGAAGGGTTAATAGTCAGAAATCTAGCTTTGAACCACTTGTTGGATTCCATTGGTAGTCTTGCTCTTCCCTGAGCCTCCCTCAGCTTCTCTGTGGCCCAGGCACACTGAATCCATTGCTCTTGGGTGAATTCCCCTCTCCCTCTTCATTCATTCATTCTTTTTAATCCTGTAGGTTAACCTGAATGATTTGAAATTGATCCACACTGATTGCGCATGCATGCTGGGTGTGCAGGTGCACCAGGGCAGCTCACTCAAATGTTTAGGTTAGGAGGGAAGAAGATCTCATAATGCATGTTTCTTTACATGGCACCAGTGTAATATTTGGAGGGTCAGGACTTGTTAACTTGATTACTCACCACTGGTGGAGGAAACTCAACTTCTGTCTTGTGTTGAACTATTTAAAAGGAAAGAATTGCATGACAATTATGTTATTGCTTTAGAAAGATTCATATTATTGGGAAGTATCCGCTTTGCTTAAATTGCTAACACATAGTTCTTCTGAATATCTAATTTGAACTGGGAAAGGGAAGCAAGACAATTATCAGTGCAAGAAAGTAAGGGAATTAATTGTGTACTCAGGATCTCAATGCTGGTCTGTGGTGCAGATGATCTTGAAAGCAAAATGCTGTATACTTTAATTAAACATTTTTCCTTATGTCCTATGAATTAACATATAACAACCCTGTCTTAGTATATTAGACGTTTATTAGAACTAGTGCATCCATTCATTCCAAAAAATATTACTGAGTACCTACATCTAGGTACTATATAACTAACAGAGGCTAACAGGTTTTTCCTTTCTACTTTTAATTTCTGAATTTTATTAGGGGAAATATGTTCCTGTCTCTTACTGAAAGTTGATCTAGTGCTAGCTGGTGAATATTTCACTTCAAATAATATGCAAAGAGTTGGATGGTCCTTCATGTCTTTTATCCCTAAAATAATATACAAACCTTTCGTTACTTCCTCCTGAGTAAACCAGGTCTACCTGTTATTAAGCTATTTTTGTTGGAGAAATTGATATAAGTTACTTATTCACTTTTATCTTGTAGGGTCCTTTCTTTTCAGTTAAATCATCCCTTTTACCATGAGCAGGTGCCATCTCTAACATCTCCAAAAGAATATGGTTGTTGCATTTCTTATTCCTAAACTGTAATGTGAATTTTAGAAAACCCAATTTTTTGTATGGTATTATAAGCATGTGTTATGTAGCAAGACCAAGTGTTTCTGACCTCCTCTAATTTTAAAGTCCGTTTAGTTATGGGACTTTAAGTATTTGAAATTAAATATTTAATTGACTATATCATGTTGTTTTGTTATGCTTCTTAAATTACTGCTGTGGCTGCTGCTAAGTTGCTTCAGTTGTGTCTGACTCTGACCCCATAGACGGCAGCCCACCAGGCTCTGCATTCCCTAAGATTCTCCAGGCAGGAACACTGGAGTGGGTTGCCATTTCTTTCTCCAATGCATGAAAGTGAAAAGTGAAAGTCAAGTTGCTCAGTTGTATCTGACTCTTAGCGACCCCATGGGCTGCAGCCTACCAGGCTCCTCCATCCATGGGATTTTCCAGGCAAGAGTACTGGAGTGGGGTGCCATTGCCTTCTCCATCTTAAATTACTGAATTATATCATTTTAGTATAAAGTAAAATAATACTAACTGTTCAGTTCAGTCACTCAGTCGTGTCCAACTCTGTGCAACCTCATGAATCGCAGCACGCCAGGCCTCCCTGTCCATCACCAACTCCCGGAGTTCACTCAGACACACATGCATCGAGTCAGTGATGCCATCCAGCCATCTCATCCTCTGTTGTCCCCTTCTCCTCCTGCCCCCAATCCCTCCCAGCATCAGAGTCTTTTCCAATAAGTCAACTCTTTGCATGAGGTGGCCAAAGTACTGGAGCTTCAGCTTTAGCATCAATCCTTCCAAAGAACATCCAGGGCTGATCTCCTTCAGAATGGACTGGTTGGATCTCCTTGCAGTCCAAGGGACTCTCAAGAGAGTCTTCTCCAACACCACAGTTCAAAAGGATCAATTCTTCGGCGCTCAGCTTTCTTCACAGTCCAACTCTCACATCCATACATGACCACAGGAAAAACCATAGCCTTGACTAGACGGACCTTTGTTGGCAAAGTAATGTCTCTGCTTTTCCACATGCTGTCTAGGTTGGTCATAACTTTTCTTCCAAGGAGTAAGTGTCTTTTAATTTCATGGCTGCAGTCACCATCTGCAGTGATTTTGGAGCCCAGAAAAATAAAGTCTGACACTGTTTCCACTGTTTCCCCATCTATTTCCCATGAAGTGATGGGACCAGATGCCATGATCTTAGTTTTCTGAATGTTGAGCTTGAAGCCAACTTTTTCACCCTCCACTTTCACTTTCATCAAGAGGCTTTTTAGTTCCTCTTCACTTTCTGTCATAAGGGTGGTGTCATCTGCATATTTGAGGTTCTTGATATTTCTCCTGGCAATCTTGATTCCAGCTTGTGTTTCTTCCAGCCCAGCGTTTCTTATGATGTACTCTGCATATAAGATAAATAAGCAGGGTGACAATATACACCCTTGACGTACTCCTTTTCCTATTTGGAACCAGTCTGTTGTTCCATGTCCAGTTCTAACTGTTGCTTCCTGACCTGCATACAGGTTTCTCAAGAGGCAGGTCAGGTGGTCTGCTATTTCCATCTCTTTTAGAATTTTCCACAGTTTATTGTGATCCACGCAGTCAAAGGCTTTGGCATAGTAAGTATTATTAATTTAATCTTTCTATCATGTTGACATTTAAAATATTATTACTCAATTAAAAGTAGTATTAATTCATCTTCTTAAATTGTGTATCTAGTTAAGCCAAGTAATATGTGTAGACATTTTAACTATAAAAGATTCAAGCAATACATGTAAAGTAATTTGGAAACCCTCTTCATTCTATTCTTTTCAATTCTACTTATTTTACTGGAGGTATCATCAATAGATGCTTTTTGATCTTTTCAAATAGTCTCCTGATATACATTGTATGTATGTATATGTATGGATCTTTACTATACATCTATCATGCATATGCACATATGAATACATGTATTTTTAAGTTTTTTGTCCTTCTCCACTTCTATCTTTGGTGTAAAATATGGTTGAATAACAGTCTTATCCTAAATTCATCATTCTGGGTTGTCTTCTGTTCTTAGAAATTGCTTTATATCATCCTTCTAATTACTTACACTTCCTAAATATACTCCTCCAGCCATTTCTATTTTTTAAATTTTCTTCATGTTTCTGATGCTCTAATAAATTCCATACTCAGTCTTTTTGGATAGTTTACTAGAAAAGTCTTTCTTAATATATCAACTAACTAATGAGTTTTTTAATTGAGTAATTTTATTCTTTTTGCTCATCTATTCATTATATTGACAGATTTTTAAAATTTCTGAGATCTACTGGTGGTTTTTTTCATGTATATACAATATTCTCTAAGACCCTTTCATTGTTATCTTTTTAATTAGATTGTCATGTCATGGGTGTTAGTTCCTTGGGTTTGGTGTGTTTTGAGTTGGGTTTACTTTGGGTTTGACACACTGCTCACTAAAGTGCTGTTTCAGTTTTGATGCTCAGTTCATCTCTTGCTTTGAAAAAGCCTTGTCCATCAGGCCACTCAGTTTACACGAATAGGAGTTGAATGACTGCCAGTGAGGCATCACAGTGTCTGAGGGCTGATGGGGGTGAAGGAGTTCCCTAATGTAGCTAACTGGTACATTTTGTTGTCTTGCTCAGGGAACCTCTCATCTGCTTTCTCAGGGGCATTTGTTCTTCTTTACTTCTGCTCAGTAAAAGGGGAGGACAGTGGAGGGACTGGTGGGGTGCAGGAGCTTCTGTTGGTTATGAAAAAAATCAGTCCTGATAACTATCCCAGAGCAGTTTCTAATCTGTGCAGGCTTAGTGCTGAACTCCTTGCAAATCTCTCTTACATCAATAACATTTTTTCCAGATTGTTGTTATTTATGATTTCTTTCTGGCTATTATTTTTCCTCATAGTTGGCTCAGTACATTTCCATTATTTAGGAATTCTTCAGACCTTTTTTATATTTTTTCTTATTTCTTGAATTTTTCTTTTTGAAATATTTATTTTTCCATCGTTACGTGGGAAGTAAGATAGAAATGATTTGCTCAATCAGGGTGATACATCACATTAATAGAATGAAAGAAAAGAATATTAGGTCTATATTTTTAGACCTAGATATTCCTTATCTTGTACTTACACATTTGACTTTTGTGATCCCAACTGTAGGACATCATTTTAATTCATGTGACATTCTGTCAGAGTATTTATAGTTCAGTTTTCTGACATAATTGATATGATTATTTTGAATCTTGAGGTTATCATGCAACATATTCCTTTCTTTCTGTGCTTGGTGATGTGTAGATTTCAAAAGTATGACTTGGGCTTTGTTGGAGTCAAAATTGCTAATGGGAGACATCTAGGAAAAAGCACTGTGGTACTTCACCAAAGACCCCGTGCTAGCTGATACGAGACACTGAACCCTCTCTAGAGAAAGTTGTTCAGGATGGCCATGAAAACAGGACTTACTTTGCTTTCAAGACTACACCCTATAGCAAACAAATAATAATAGATGTTTATTGAATTAAGTGCCCAACACTTTTCTAAATGCTGTCATATGTGCTAACTCAGTCCTCATAGTATACCTTTGTGTAGGTGCTATGATTAATGATTATACCCATTTTACAGATAAAGAACCTGAAGCATAGATCTGTTAAGTAATTGTTAGAATTGGGATTTGACCCCAAGAAGTCTGATTTTAGACTTTGTGTTCTTTTTTGTTTGTTTGTTTGAGGGTGTTTTAAAATTTCTTATTTTATTTTTAATTAAAGTATAGTTGACATACAATAATATATTAGCTTTAATGTACAAATAGTGATTTGACAGTTTTATAGGTTACACACATACAAGTTTTTATAAAACATTCTTAACTAATATGTTCCATTATATACTTGCAATAGAATATTTGGAAGGTGTTTTTTTGCCTTTTGAGAAATATAGTCAATATATTATTCTTTGGGAATGAAACCCATTTTGTATTCAACTGGGGTGATTTCATTAAATCTCCAGATAATTTAAACGAAAAACTATTGTGAAAAAAATGACCATTTGGAAGAAGACATGCCTCCAAAGCTCACAAAACTTATCAATGTACCTATATACATTTTGAAAGTGAAACTTTTTTGAATGAATAATTTGATGCCCTTTTTGAAGTTTCATTTAAACTTGATTTTTGTTTATTTTTCCTGGCACGTTATTTACTTTGGATCTCAATTGACATGTCTTAAATTTTGCTTGATACCTAGCTAGTCAGGTGTTCTGAGAGAGGTGGTGTCTTGGGACAGAGGTCTCATCAGCCATAAAGCGTCTGCAGCAGTTTTTTAAGGGTAATATATCATTTGAACCAGGCTGTTCCCAGTGCAGTTGTTCAGGGATTATGTTTTATAATCCAGCCGTTTTCTGTTGACACCATTTAATGTGCTGACCTGTTCTGGAAACCACATTAACTCTTTCAGGAGACTAGATTCTGTGTAATGTTCTGAAACAGCAGATTCCTAAGTAAGTCCTCTTGAACCCTGAAGAAGTGACTTTTATTTCCAGATGTGCCCTGTTTCTGAGAAATAGCTTTAGATCCATAGAGAATTCATTCAATGAATGTTAATTGATGATGATAATAATGAGATGATGATGATAATGGTACCAGAGCTATAAATCTATCTTCTCTGCAACCAGTATAAATGTTATTTTCATTCCTGACCCTACAAAAATGTCTTAAATATTTGACTGAATCTGATCAAATATAAATTGTGTATTTTAATTAATTTTAACATATTTCCTTTTTCTTTTCTTCTATTACTTTTGAATACTTATTAGTATGCAATGACATTAGTAAACTGTTTTAATGTTGGAACTATGTTGTTATATTCTAGCTGGAATAAAGAATCTGCTATTTTCTAAGGAAAACAAGGCATACATTTATAAAGAATTAGAAAATGCACATAGAGTAAAAGGAAAAAGAAGTACCTCTAACACTACCAGACATAAGTACTATTAGAATTTTATATGTCACTGCAGTATTTCTCTGTCAGTGGCTGTCTCATTTTTATATTTTACAAAACATGGGATCACATTAGTTTTTAATAATAGCATTTAAAGTTTTTAACAGGTTAAGAATCTCTTTCCTGCATCATAGTCTTATGCCACATTGTTTTAAACTAATGTATATATGTTATTGCCATAAGTTAACTATTGCTTTATCAATGGGTATTGCAGTTCTTGTATTATTTTTGCTTTGTCACAATAAATAACATGTATGTTTCCAAGAAGGAAAATTATTAGTTCAAACAGTTTGCAAAAGTTTAAAGTTTTGCAAAATTCCCTGATAGAAGAATTTTTCAGTTTACACTTTTTTTTTTAAATTTTTTTTATTTTTTAAATTTTAAAATCTTTAATTCTTACATGCGTTCCCAAACATGAACCCCCCTCCCACCTCCCTCCCCACAACATCTCTCTGGGTCATCCCCATGCACCAGCCCCAAGCATGCTGCACCCTACGTCAGACATGGACTGGCGATTCAATTCTTACATGACAGTATACATGTTATAATTCCCATTCTACCAAATCATCCCACCCTCTCCCTCTCCCTCTGAGTCCAAAAGTCCGTTATACACATCTGTGTCTTTTTTCCTGTCTTGCATACAGGGTCGTCATTGCCATCTTCCTAAATTCCATATATATGTGTTAGCATACTGTATTGGTGTTTTTCTTTCTGGCTTACTTCACTCTGTATAATCGGCTCCAGTTTCATCCATCTCATCAGAACTGATTCAAATGAATTCTTTTTAACGGCTGAGTAATACTCCATTGTGTATATGTACCACAGCTTTCTTATCCATTCATCTGCTGATGGACATCTAGGTTGTTTCCATGTCCTGGCTATTATAAACAGTGCTGCAATGAACATTGGGGTACACGTGTCTCTTTCAATTCTGGTTTCCTCAGTGTGTATGCCCAGCAGCGGGATTGCTGGGTCATAAGGTAAAAGAATGAAACTAGATCACTTTCTAACACCGTACACAAAAATAAACTCAAAATGGATTAAAGATCTAAATGTAAGATCAGAAACTATAAAACTCCTAGAGGAGAACATAGGCAAAACACTCTCCGACATAAATCACAGCAGGATCCTCTATGATCCACCTCCCAGAATTCTGGAAATAAAAGCAAAAATAAACAAATGGGATCTAATTAAAATCAGTTTACACTTTTGACCACTGTATATGAGTAATGTTTTAACTGAATTCTAAAATTTCTAGTACTCATCTAAAAAAATAACTATATCTAAGACATCACAAAAAGAACAGAATATGAGGTGAACTGAATTTCCTGACATCTGTTATACTTACGATGACCAGGCTTGTCATCATGGGTTTGCAGTAATTCTCTAATCACAGATTCCAGAAGCCAACAGGAAACAAACCCAAGAAAGGAATGATTATTGCTTTCTCTTCAGTGCAACAACAAAAATACTTTCATGGTGAGGAAAAGACTTCACATAGCATTATTTTCCATTTTCTTTCATTTGACAAGCATTGTTGACAATAGAATAATAATACTATGTATTAGTCTTTTACTATATGCCAGATACTATTCAAAGTGCATTACATATTTGATCTCACATCCAAATGATGATTTGATATGAGTTAATGGAAACATCCGGCTCATGTTTTTAATTAAGTAGACCAAAAGAATAAAACATAGGTAGTCTGCTTTGCAAGGATTTGCCCAACTATTGGCTCTTACTTGCCAGAGAAGTTGGCTCTGGCTTTTGGATAGCATGATCACCCCTTGACCATGAACCAGTACTTTTACTCGTGTCCAGTTTTCCAATTCCTGGACTTTTATTATCACATAGATATGACCTTGTGCCTCTTATTAGTAATACAGAATCTAAGCTCACATTTTATATTTTAGGTACAGCACATCTTCTTTATCCATTCATCCACCAGTGAATACTCAGGTTGTTTTCATGTTTTGGCTATTATAAATAAAACTACAATGAACGTGGAGGTGTGGATATCTTTTAGAGTTCGTGTTTTCACTTTTTTTATAGTGTCTGTACCATGTTGCATTCCCACTGACAATGCCCAAGGTTTCTTTTCTTTCCACATCCTCACCAGCATTTGTTATTTCTTATCTTTTTGACTATGGTCATTTTATCAGATGTAAGGTGATACCATGGTTTTGATTTTCATTTCCCTAATGTTTTGTGATGTTGAATATCTTTTTATGTGTCTGTTGGTGATCTGCATATCTTCTTTGGAAGATATTTACATCATCTGCTTATTTTTTAATCAGACTTTTTGCTTTTGAGTTCTATGAGTCTTTATGTATTTTGGATATTAAACCCTTATCAGATACATCATTTGAAAATATTTTCTTCCATTTAGTGGATTGCTTTTTCCATTTTGTTGATAGTCTCCTTTGCTGTGCCGAAGCTTTTTAGTTTGGTGTAGTCCCATTTCTGTTAAAAGTCTTCTTTCTTTTGTTGCTTTTGCTTTGATGTCAAAACCAAAAAATCATTCCAAGATTCAGGGAGTCTAGTGCCTATATTTCCTTCTAGTAGTTTTATGGCTTCACGTCTTACATTCAAGTCTTTAATCCTTTTTAAGTTTATTTTTGTGGATGGTGGAAGATGGTGGTCTGGTTTCATTCTTTTGCCCATGGCTGTCCAGTTGACCCAATACCATTTATCGAAGAGACTGTTCTTTCCCCATTGTATATTCTTGGCTTCTTTGATACATTAATTGATAATGTATGCCTGGGTTTATTTCTGGATTCTCTATTCTCTTCCATTGATCTATATGTCTGTTTATATGCGGATACTATAATGTTTTAATTACCATAACTTTTTAATGTAGTTCAGAATAAAAAAGTGTGATGCCTCTACCTTTTTTCTCCTTTTTAAAGATGGTTTTAGCTATTTGGACTCTTTTGTAGTTCTTGCATTCAATTCTTTAAACCAGTTTCTCAATTTTTAAAATAAATGAAGAAAATTATAATGCTATATAACTTTAAAGGTTAAACCAAAGAAGAAAAACAATATGACCAAATAAAAGCCATGTAGGCTACCAGCATGGCATCCTAAGTATACTCCTATTCTATATTCTTATTCAACCAAATTCATTTTTGCTTAGATTATCTTTATAAAAAATAAAATAATTCATACTATCTACTTTTTAAAACCTTTCATCAGCTTTTCCTAGCTCTTGGGGTAAGTGTGAACTGTCTGAGAAAGCAGTCACAGGAGACCTGCATCCTGTTTGCACTCTGATGTCACCTGGCAGTATTCTTCCATTCTCTCTATCTGCTATGTTTATCTGCTCTCTCTCTTTTCCATTCCTATCTGCTCTAGGGTTAATAAACCTTTCTGTTTCTTACAATGGCAGACTTGTTTCTCTCTTGAAATTTTTTCACTAGACATTGGCCTTATAAATAGCTGTGAAAAGAAGAGAAGTGAAAAGCAAAGGAGAAAAGGAAAGATATAAGCATCTGAATGCAGAGTTCCAAAGAATAGCCAGGAGAGATAAGAAAGACTTCCTCAGCGATCAATGCAAAGAAATAGAGGAAAAGAACAGAATGGGAAAGACGAGAGATCTCTTCAAGAAAATTAGAGATACCAAGGGAACATTTCATGCAAAGATGGGCTCGATAAAGGACAGAAATGGTATGGACCTAACAGAAGCAGAAGATATTAAGAAGTGGCAAGAATACACAGAAGAACTGTACAAAAAAGACCCAGATAGTCATGATGGTGTGATCACTCACCTAGAGCCAGACATCCTGAAATGTGAAGTCAAGTGGGCCTTAGAAAGCATCACTACGAACAAAGCTAGTGGAGGTGATGGAATTCCAGTGGAGCTCTTTCAAATCCTGAAAGATGGTGCTGTGAAAGTGCTGCACTCAATATGCCAGCAAATTTGGACTGGCACACAGTGGCCACAGGACTGGAAGAGGTCAGTTTTCATTCCAATCCCAAAGAAAGGCAATGCCAAAGAATGCTCAATTGCACTCATCTCACATGCTAGTAAAGTAATGCTCAAAATTCTCCAAGCCAGGCTTCAGCAATACATGAACTGTGAACTTCCTGATGTTCAAGCTGGATTTAGAAAAGGCAGAGGAACCAGAGATCAAATCGCCAACATTCACTGGATCATGGAAAAAGCAAGAGAGTTCCAGAAAAACATCTATTTCTGCTTTATTGACTATGCCAAAGCCTTTGACTGTGTGGATCACAATAAACTGTGGAAAATTCTGAAAGAGAAGGGAATACCACACCACCTGACCTGCCTTTTGAGAAATCTGTATGCAGGTGAGGAAGCAACAGTTAGAACTGGACATGGAACAACAGACTGGTGCCAAATAGGAAAAGGAGTACGTCAAGGCTGTATATTGTTACCATGCTTATTTATCTTATATGCAGAGTACATCATGAGAAACGCTGGACTGGAAGAAGCACAGCTGGAATCAAGATTGCCGGGAGAAATATCAATAACCTCAGATATGCAGGTGACACCACCCTTATGGCAGAAAGTTGAAGAGGAACTCAAAAGCCTCTTGATGAAAGTGAAAGTGGAGAGTGAAAAAGTTGGCTTAAAGCTCAGCATTCAGAATATTCTGAACTGAGACATTGTGATTGCCTGGAGTATTCATGTCTCTGGTCACTTCTGAATCTACTTAAATCTCACCTAAACAAAAAAGACTTTCTGACTACCAGTCTATGAAAACTATGCAACAGACATAAATCACCGTTCTATTTTAATTATCTAAATAATTCTTTCTACTAGATAATGTTTTCATGTTTGTTATCTGTTTGTTCTATTTCATTAATTATTTTTACTGATTCTAAACCAAAAGTCTTAAAATATTTTTATATTTTTGAAATCAGAATCTGTCTTACAGTAACATATATATATAAATAAAATGGTGTTACTTTTTAGGCATACTATAATAAATATATTTATATAAATGATTACATAAATAATATAAATATAAATTATATTTTTATATTTATAATATAAATACAAATATATTTATATAAGTTATTTCCATTATTTTCCGTGAAATCCCATAATTTCAAATTAATGGAAATTCCATAGACAGAGGAGCCTAGTGGGCTATAGTACATGGGATCACAAAAGTCAGACACAACTTAGCAGCTAAAACAAAACATAATATATGATGGTAAATCTGAAACTAGTTATTTCTTTGATTCAAGGGTTATAATACTTATATAATTGTTTATTTATTTTATGACTACAATTAAGTAGCTCATTACATGAGACTGCAAATTCTACTAAATCAAGTATCTTGTCTGATTGGTTGTATCAGCAGAGCCTAAAGTAATGCCTATACTGAAAATTTTTTGGTTAACAACAGCAAGCCAATATTTAACAGGAAACCATTGAAACAGTCTGTTTAACTTTAGTTATTAGATAAGAAGACCTAAAAGCTACCTTATGTATAACAAATTTTGGGAAATATGACTTTTTGAAAGTAAATTTAAATATTATAAAGCCAAATTGATTTTATTTGTGGAACATGACTAGCTTTCTAGAAAAGAGGAAAAATATTATTAGTATTGTCTCTAATTAGAAGATTAAATATAATTGTTTAGTACGTAAAACACATGCTCAAATAAAAAACTTAGGAAACATTGACATGAATTGCTTGAAAACATAATGTTAATGTAATTAGTTAAAAAACATAAAGGTTAACTAAAACTATTGTACAACAGCAATAAAATCAGAAATCCTAAGAAAGTAACTGAGTAAAAAATGAAGTGAAATATGACTTTACTAAATGAGGCAAAAGAAAATTCAGCCTGGCCAAAATATCATTTTTCTCTGAATTATTCAATAAGATGAATGTAAGTATAATACAAATCAGTAATCTTTTAGTGTAGCAAATTCATATACAAACAGAAAACAGAATGGAAAGTTCAGAGACAAGTCCAAGTATATAGAAAACATTTTAAAATGTAAATTTTCCCTTTTTCTGCTTTTTGTGGTTTTAATTGACCACTTAATTTGATTATACTTTAGCTTCTTTCTTAACTTTTCAGTTATACTTCTTTGAAAATATTTTAGTTGTTTCCTTAGAGTTTGCAACATTTATTTTTATCTAATCCCACTTTGCTTTAAAGAAACACCACTACTTCACATGGAGCGCCTTATTAGAGTAGCCTGATTTCTCATCCACCCCCATCTCTTGTGACGTTGCTGTCATTTATTTCACTTCTATGTTTGTTATAATCACCCAGTAAACTACTCTCATTACTGTTTTAAACAAATCGTTATCTTTTAAATTAATTAAGATAAAAACTAAAAACTTGCGTTTAACCTTCATCTAGTCCTTACTTCGTGCTTTTCTTTCTTTATGTAGATCCAAAACTATGAACTATTCTATTTTCCTTCTGACTGGAAACATTTTTTACTGGATAGGATTGCTGGCAATGGGTTTCCTCCGTTTTTGCTCGTCCGAGAAAGCCTTTGCTTTTCCTTCACTTTTGAAGAATAATTACACTAGACGTAGACTTCTTATGTTGCGGCATTTTTATTTCAACATTTTAAATATTTATTACATTCTCTTCTTGTTTGCTTGTTTTCTGGTGGGAAGTCTGTTGTAATTCTTTTTCCTTTTTCCTCCAGAGATAAGTTTTTTGTTTTACTTTGTTTTGCTTTGTTTTACCCCATCTATCTATTTTTTTTCAATATTTTCTCTGTTCTGGTTTTCTGAAGTTTGAAAGTGATCTGCCTTGGTATGGCTATTTTGTAATTTAACCTGCTTGGTATTCTCTATGCTACTTGACTGTATTTGTGGTTCTATATCTATTATAAATTTTGGAATATTTCTGGCTAGTATTTCTTTTGTTCCATTGTCTGTTTATGTTCCTTCTAACATTCCAACTACATACATGTTGCATTTTGTGATATTGTCCCGCATTTGTTGGATATTCTGTTTTGGCTTTGTTGTTCAGATGCTAAGTCATATCTGACTCTTTGTGACCCCATGGACTGCGGGCTTTATCATCCTTTATATTCTTTGAGTTTCAGTGTGAGTAACTTCTGTTTAGGAGAAGGCAGTGGCAACCCACTCCAGCATTCTTGCCTGGAGAATCCCAGGGACAGGGGAGCCTGGTGGGCTGCCGTCTATGGGATCGCACGGAGTCAGACACGACTGAAGTGACTTAGCAGCAGCAGCAGCTTCTATTTAAATATCTTGAAGTTCACAGACTCTTTTTGTGGCCATGCTGAATTTAAGGCATTCTTCATTTCTAATATTTTGTTTGTGATTGCTAGACTTTCATTTCATTCTTAGAGTTTTCATTTCTCTCCTAATGTTACCCTGTATTTTTGAATACAGTCTATTTTTTACTTTAGAACCCTTACCATGTTAATCTCAGTTACAATAAACCCAAGTATGTATCATATCCAAGTCTGATTTTTATATTGCTTAGTCTCTTCAGATTGTGTATTTTCCTGGCACGCTTTGTAATTTTTGTTACCGTTGTTGCTGAAAGCCAGACATGTTGTGTCTGGAACTAAGATAAATGGGCTTTTAGTGTAAGGGTTTACATTAATCAGGCTAGGAGTTTGGCTGTGTTTCTAATTATTGTAGCTATAGGTATAAAGGCATCACATTCTTCCTGCATTCTCGGTTTTCTCTCCCTTCTTGCTTTTGGGTTTTGGTACATAACTCCTCCTCAAAGAAATTTTGGGTCGTGGACCTTCCAGCTGTAATCTACCTTTCTTGTACCAGAGGCCTCTTAAAGGCATACAAGAAGAGGAGAGTTCTATAATTTTCCAGATAAAGTCTAGTCTTTTAGTTGGCCAAGTCCCTGGATTGTGACCTTCATAAATGGTTTGCCTTTCTTCCCTTTTTCCCTCCTCCCTTCCCTGACTGCAGGTTTCCCCAGTCTATGCTTTGAAGCTTTGAGCCTTGTTAACCATAGTTATAACCTTGTTTTTGTTTGTTTGTCTCCACATAGATGAGAGAAAGACTAGAGATGGCTGGAGAGAGTAGTAGTTTTCTTCTCCCAATTGGGATAAGATTTCAGAATTGAGGCTGGGCACAAAGTTCTTTCACCTGGAAAATAGGCCTTTTCATAGATCAGGCTGTGGCAGGTTTCACAGTTGTTGCTGTTCCTTCTTCCCTGCCAAGCTCTGAGATCTTTTGCACATCCACACAGTGAGAATCTGATCAGGAATCTCGAAAGACAATCTATGAACGTGGGGATAGAGGAGCTAAGACTATGGTCCGACGAGTTTCTTCCTTCAAGCTATTCCACGCTCAGCCTCCAACCATTTTTCAAAATTAAATTCAAGTGTTCCTACCAGTTTATGGCTCAAGCAGTTTCTGCTTTAGGCTAGTAGATCTTGGTTGCTGTAAACTCTGAAATGTGACTCTCCAGGTTTTGGGCGATGGTTTGTCCTACAAATTCAGCGCCTTCGGTTGGTCCAAGGAAGTCATTGACTTGCAGTTTAATCAGCTTTTTCTAGTTACAAAGATGGACATGACAACATACTAGCTATATACACACTGGGGCTGAAACAGTATACATTAATTTTTGAATTTTAAATTAGAGAAGAGAGAGTTTATTAAATTCATTAAGATATTTATCTGAAATAAAAACTTTATAGCCCTTCCTCACATACAACACTCAAACAAATTAGAAAGATTTCAGTATACAAAATGTGGTCCCTAAGTACTACAAATCAATTTAACATGATAAAAGCATGTTAACACTTACAGTATAACTGGGGTAAGTTTTTCTAAATGCATCACCAAATCCTGACAAAGGCTGAAACCATACACGATTAGATTCACAGATTTGACTACATATATAAAGGACTTTCCCACTCTACATCAAACTGAAAACAAATAAGAAAATAATTCTGTGTTAAACAATTTTAAAGTGCAAATACTGAAGAAAAATATTTAAGCTAATAGATAGTGGAATTCTTACGATTGTCATCTGATAAAGGAAAACATTGTACAAATAAATTACAAAGTTATTTGTGTAACATTCTGGGTAAAAGGAAAGTTCAAATGACCCACAACCATTTGAATGATTGTTTAAAAGGAAATGAAAATTTTATCATTTTTCATCAATCAGGATGACACTGGTGACAATTTCTAAAAAATAAATTATTGTTTAGGGCTTTAATACTTGACCTGGAAAAATGCTCTTGATTCTTTTTTTTTAAGTGTAGAAAATATATCCAGGAGATAATGAAAATGGAAACTGCTTATCTCTAATTGATAAAATTACATGTCATTACATGACATTATTTCTACTTCTAATAATAAGTATTGAATGCTTTCTATGGTAGAGATGCCTATAATTATATCCCTCACACTGAGATCTGTCCAATTCAGAGGGCTTGAAGAAGGGATCTGAGGATCTTACAAGTGGTTATGGACCCACTCGCTGCCAGAAATGATTAGAAGAGGGCTGGTCAGATGATCTCAGTGGAGTCAAATAGATTTGTTTTGGTCTTTTGATAATTTCATTTTAGACTTTCTGAAATTGGAATCAAGTAGAGCTATAAGATGTTTCTCTGGAGGAGGGCATGGCAACCGACTTCAGTATTCAAGCCTGGAGAATTGCATGGACAAAGGAACCTGGTGGGCTACAGTCCATGGGGTCGCAGAGTCGGACACGACTGAGTTACTTAGCATGCACACACACATGAGATTATTTAAACACAGAAGCTATTATATCGGATAGCTATAATGAATTACATGTAATCAAGTGGGTGAGCCAAGGAAAAACTGGTTAGTGATTAAAATCAAGAGGTAGTAGCTTGGAAGGTATAAAAGAAAGAGCACCACCCCAGGAGGAGTAAAAGCAGGGACAAGAGAAGGAACAAGAGTTGTTTTATGCAACTTGCAATTTTCTAGTGCATTTCTCAAGTGGCACAGCTCTGTTTCTGTCATTAGAATCTAAGTTCTCTCATTAATATATTCTTTTTCTTCTGGCATGGTTTTATCCAGATTTCTGTAACCTGCAAATAAATGATTACAAGACACTTGTAAAATAAGAAAAGAAAACACTGAAAAAAACATGTGTTCTCTTTGACCCAGCGATTGTATATAAAGGAATTTATCCTAAGTGAAGAATTATCAATATATACACAATAGAACATTTATCCAGCAATGTAATCAGAATGCTGTTTGTAAAAATGAAATCTGAAAATATCCTGTCTATCCTTTGTGGGCTGTATGAAATAAAGAATATGGTTCTATTTTGGTAGAGCACCTATGATCATGGGAACAGAAGACACAAATATTAAGAGTGTTACAACTGTGTCAAGGCTACCTTTTATAGTTTTGTTTTCCCCCCCTCTCTTCTTTTTTTTACAATTTTATTAAACATGTTCTATGTTACTGTTTGTAACAAGAACACGAAAGTATGTTGTATGTTGTTTTTAAAAAAGATAAAAGTGGTTTTCTCTGACTCAAAGGAGCTGTCACACCTCATCCCTGATCTTTTCTTGTTATCTGAGCTTTGGCTTATCTGAATTTGCCCCTTTATTCTGTTCCCCTTCCTCTGTCTCAGGTAGTCAGAAAATCTTAGATTCTTAATTCTCCACGCCTAACACTTTGTAAGAGCCCTAACTAGTGTATTTTTCAAACATGAGTTTGTTTCATTTCCTACTCTCTGCATTCATTGTAGTCGCTGCCTGAGTTTAGATTCTCATGATTTCTCCTTTTCTTCGGTGATCTTCCTCCCTCTGTGTCCTCAACCATCTGCTGATTAAATGGCTAAAACACAAATCTGTTCTCATTACTACTGCTTAAAATATGTCACTGAATCCCCACTACCTAATCAGGTGTTGGCAAACCTTGTCCGTAAAGGGCCAGATAGTAATATTTTAGGCTTTTCAGGTTACTGTCAACTACTTGAAAGCAGCTAAAGACAATAGGTAAATGAACAAGTGTGTCTCTGTGCCAATAAAACTTTATTAGAAAAGTAAATAAGTGGTGGGCCAGATTAAGCCACCAACCACAGTTTACTGACCCCAGCTCAAAAGAATAAAGTCCAATCTTGATTGTATTTACTTTTTCTTATCACATTCTAGTGTCTAGTCCCCAGTGTCTCCACTTTAGACTCTTAGGTCCTCATTCATTTACAGTGATTTACACTTCTATGCAATGGAAAGTAAAAACAAACAAACAAACAAAAACCAGTATTATTTCCTCTTCTTGAAAGAACTCTTCTTTCCTGACCCCTTGACAGAGGCTTATTTTTCTTTCAATACTAAGATTTGACGGCAACTTTGCTGAGAAAACATTTCCCTGATCACTTACATTCTTGACCATTTTACCATATAAACTTTAGTTATTGTGCTTATCACACTGTGCAGCAATTACCTCCTTTTAGGCCATCTGTCTCTCTTTCCAGACTATAAGCTACTTAAACACAAGATCCTGATAGCAATCCCTTAACGAATGTTTGGAGAGTCCAGTAGAATTGCATGTGAGAGTGGGGCTTCGGAAAACATCCTTCGTGAGCATTGGTGGCTGAGTGGTGCAGACTGAATACTTGAGCAGAAACAGAAGGCTTGTTAAACAGCTTTCAGGAGAGCCTATGTGATTAGATCTACAGACAAAAGAGGGCTTTAAGCACAGAGTCACAGGAACCATACATTGATATTCAGGGAAGAGGGTCATAGAAGGAGGCCCTGCACTCTCCAGGCATTCCAAGAAAGCTTACATATTTTTATGTTAAAGTGCTCTTTGCTTTCTTTTCTGATTTACATGGGGGAAGGGGTTGTGAAGAAGTTAGAAATATGAAGAAAGAAAGGATCCGTTTTATTTTCGCTTTTGGTTTCTATCTTATGCTTTATGTTTTGTGACAGTGCATACGTGAGGTTATTTTTGTTGATAATATAGCAAAATAGACCCTGCTGAGTAGATGTTAGTGATCCTGAGTCATCAATAGAGTCCTGCCAGCTGTTAGGTTTAGCAGAGATGCCTCAAATTGCTAACACACCATTTTTAATGTCTTCAAAATTAAAGGAACTAAGAGAATTTTCACAAATATGTTAATATAAGGAATAAATTTATGAGATGAAAGATGAACATGCATTACCATGAAAATATCTGCCCTTTTACTACATCTTTACGTTTTTCACACGCTTCCTGGGTATAGGATTCTTTTGTTTCTTTTTCCAGGTTTTTGTGTTATTATCCACTTTTAGATAACCTCAGTTTTAAGAGACCCTGATGATATGGCGATAATCAAGGCAGAAACCCAAACTGAAAGCCCACTTTAACTACCCATGTAACCATTTTCAATCCCCACTATGTTTAACTCCATTTGGAGCATCTAAATTGAACAATGACAAGGTTAGTGAAATAGACATTTGAGCGGAAGACTGTTAAAGAATCAAAGATATGATAGAGCACATTATATGGAACGATCAATTTCTTTCGCACCAGGGGAAAGATTGACATATTCCATTTAATCAGGATCTATAGATAAAATACTAACCTGGATAGATCTCTCTCTTTTTCCCTTTCTTACACACAAACATACTCAACATTTCTGAACAACTCCTTGAAACTGTAGGGTGCAATGGGAAATTGGTGTGTGCCCAATTAAAAGATAAAGTATGAACCTGAGGTTTATTATTATTATTTGTAATTGGCAAGTCTAGCATAGCCCTGGGACGTGGTAACAGATAATGTATATTTTAGGTGAATGAATCTGTTTTACATTTCTATCGTTTTCGGCATCCGATCCTGCTTTTGATCTACATGAATGAACTCGACCTAGATTGCTGTCAGATTGCTGACTTCATGATGTTCAATTTGATCTAGCCATTAAGTGCTATTTAGACTTTTTTGAAAAATGATTCAGCCCTGATTCTGACTTTTATGCTGATAATGATGCAATTCCTTTCAATGACAGAGATTTTACAAAAGAGTTTCAATCAGGTGTTATGCTGATTTAAGTGGGCTGAATTAGGGAAAAAACTCACCTTTGGTGACTTAATCAGGACAAGAGGCACAAAGAAGTATGACTTGATACAGGAGGCAGATTAGGACCCAGCAGTCAGGTAAAGAGGAGGGGAAGAAGGGAATCTGGCAAGTAGGTGACGTACCTCTTAACATGATCTGAGACAAATTAAATATCTTATATCTGATTATGCAGTAAGAGATTTCGGATTAGAAGAAATAGAATTGTTTTTAATTGTACTGAGTACTGGGTGTTGGGCTTCCCTTGTGGCTCTACTGGTAAAGAATCTGCCTGCAATGCAGGAGACCTGTGTTCGATCCCTGGGTTGGCAAGATCCCCTGGAGAAAGGAAAGGCTACCCACTCCAGTATTCTGGACTGGAGAATTCCATGGACTGTATAGTCCATGGGGTTGCAGAGTTGGACACAACTGACTGACTTTCACTAATAACTGGGTTAGTTCATAATGGTTACCTTTTTTTTTTTTTTTTCAATTTCCCAACTGTTCATTTCCTAAGCTGACATATTATTCTTATGCTAATTTGCTTTCTTATTTTTTAATTTACGGATCTTGAATTTATTTTGCTTTACATTTTCTGTAAGTACTTTCATTAAAATATCACATATTTATTGTTTGAAAAGAAAAACAAGACTGTATATAATGAAGCATAGAATTTTCTGCCACTTTCACTGCATTTCTGAAAGTTTGATATATATCTCTCCTTTTTGGTCCTTGTTCACCCAAACTTATATCAGGTCTGTTTGCAGGGATATTTTTTAATATGCTGGTACCATAATTGTTCATGGATGTTGCCCCGTCTAAGGATATTCTTTTAAATTATTTATATGTTTAAGAGTTAAGCATTTAAAAATCCATAAAATTAAAAAGAAATAATGAGTACTCATCACACTGTATTAACACACTTCAATATTTTGCCTATTTTCTTTTGTGTTACAAAGATTGAGTTCCTTGTCCCTCAGCCATTCTTTTTCCTCCTCAGAGGCAACCATTTTCATGTACTTTGGGGTGTGATCTCCCATTATAATTCTTACATTTTTATGTTCAGAAATGAAATTTACATAAAGTGTAACATACTGTAGATATTCTTTGATTTGTTTTTCATTTTAAGTCTCTTGTTAGGAATAGTACTACTACATGATTGTCTCTTGAATATTCCATCATGTATTATCCATTCTTATTTTTATGGAGTGTAAGATTGCTGTCGTGTTGCTTCACTGCTTCTGTGAACATTACTGTATCTGTTGACTGATACATCTCCATGAGCTTCTAAGGAACCTTCTTACACAATGTATGTCCACTGTCAAACAGCATCAGCATCACTTGGAAGCTTGTAGGAAATTCAGACTCTCAAATTTCATCCAAGATTGACTGAATCAGAATCTGCATTTAACGAAGCTGTCAGTGACTTCTGTGTGTATTAAAATTTGAAAAGCATTGCCTTAGAAAGAAGTACTGGAAAGTGAAATCATGAAGTCTCTGAAACTAAATGATTTTCCTAAATGGTTACTACCGTATATAGTCCCTACCATCAGTGTATGAGAGTTGGTGATTCCTTGCACAGGAGTCAACTTTTGATGCAAGCAGAACCGTATATATTACCGTTTATAGTCCCTACCATCAGTGTATGAGAGTTGGTGATTCCTTGCACAGGAGTCAACATTTGATGCAAGCAGAATTTTTAAAATTTTGCCAAATTGGTTGATGTGAAATAGTATTTCATTGCAACTGTAATTTTCGCTTTCCTGATTACTAATAAGATCACTTAGCAATTACTCCTGCTTTCTCCTGTATCTTCAAATTTCCCTCTCTCTACATCAAATATAAATAAACTTTAATTTTTTCAACCTATGCAAAGAAAGAGAAAAACAGAACACCTCTTCAATTTATTCTCCCAGCTATGGATCTATTTCTCTCATTCTCTTTATAATAACAAACCTTTTTGGAAAAGAAGTCCATATCTACTGTTTCAGAAAGCCTTTGACTGTGTGGATCACAACAAACTGTGGAAAATTCTTCAAGGGATGGGAATACCAGACCACCTGACCTGCCTCCTGAGAAATGTGTATGCAGGTCAAGAAGCAACAGTTAGAACCGGACACAAAACAACAGACTGATTCCAAATTGGGAAAGGAGTATGTCAAGGCTGTGTATTGTCACCCAGCTTATTTAACTTACATGCAGAGTACATCAGGCAAAAGGCAATGCTGGATGAAACACAACCTGGAATCAAGATTGCCTGGAGACATATCAATAACCTCAGATATGCAGATGACACCACCCTTATAGCAGAAAGTGAAGAACAATTAAAGAGCCTCTTGATGAAAGTGAAAGAGGAGAGTGAAAAAGTTGGCTTAAAACCTAGCATTCCAAAAACTAAGATTATGGCATCTGGTCCCATCACTTCATGGCAAATAGACAGGGAAACAATGGAAATAGTAAAAGACTTTATTTTGGGGTGTTCAAAATCACTGCAGATGGTAACTGCAGCCATGAAATTAGAAGACAGTTGTTCCTTGGAAGACAAGCCATAACCAACCTAGACAGCATATTAAAAAGCAGAGACACTACCTTTCCAACAAAGGTCTGTCTAGTCAAAGCTATGTTTTTTCCAGTAGTCATGTATGGATGTGAGAGTTGGACGATAAAGAAAGCTGAGCGCTGAAGAATTGATGGTTTTGAACTGTGGTGTTGGAGAAGACTCTTGAGAGTCCCTTGGACTGCAAGGAGATCCAACCAGTCCATCCTAAAGGAGATCAGTCCTGAATATTCACTGGAAGGACTGATGCTGACGCTGAAACTCCAATACTTTGGCCACCTGATGTGAAGAACCGACTCATTGGGAAAGACCCTGATGCTGGAGGATTGAGGGCAGGAGGAGAAGGGGTCAACAGAGGATGAGATGGTTGGATGGCATTAACGACTTGATGGACGTGAGTTTGAGTAAGCTCCTGGAGTTGGTGATAGACAGGGAAGCCTGGCGTGCTACAGTCCATGGGGTCGCAAAGAGTTGGACGTGACTGACTGAACTAAACTGATGGTATTTGGTCTCATTTACTTCAAAAATGCTCCTCTTTCAAGAATATGCATTATTTAGATACTGTTAAATCCAATGATTAATTTTCAGTCCTTAATTTACTTGACATTTCAGCAGCATTTGCCACAGATGATCCCTTTCTCCTTTCTGAAATAATTCTTCTCTTAGCTTCCATGACACTAATCACTCTTGGTTCATCTGCCTCACTGGCTACTTTTCTTTGAGTTGTTTGTGAATTCATCCTGTTTTCTGTCATTTGGAATGTCATAGGTTTTACTGTTTAGTTATTTTCTCTATCCATATCGACTTCTTAAGTGACCAGATTAAATTTCATGATTTTAGAAAGTATCTCTCTGCTCATTGTTTCTTCAGTTGTACCTGCAGTATGGTTCTCTCTTTTGGATTGTAAATGTCAGTATCAATAGCCTATTACCTGTAAAGAAAGTGTGAGTTGCTCAGTTATGTCTGGCTCTTTGTGACCCCATGGACTGTAGCCCATCAGTGTCCTCTGTCCATGGGATTCTCCAGGCAAGAATACTGGAGTGGGTTGCCATTCTCTTCTCCAGGGGATCTTTCCAACTCAGGGATCAAACCCAGGTCTGCATTGCAGGCATATTCTTTACCATCTGAGCCACCAGGGAAGCAAGCTTCTTTAATGTATCTGAACATAATGTACTCTTTAACACGTCCTCCACCTCAACTTATAAATATTTTCTGTGGTCATTTCCATTTTAGCGAGTGACCAATCCCTACTTCCAGTAGCTTACATTCAAAATGTATTCACTGCCAATTTTTATCTGACACTCTACATCTAACCCATCAATAAACCCCTTCAGATGTAACTTCATCATATATTCAGATTCCAGTCACTTCTCACCACCTCCACCATGACCCAGCTGATTCATGTCTTCTTAGTCCTGAGCTATCATTATTATAGCTTCTAATTATCTCTCTGCTTCTGGACTTGCCTGCTATCCCAGTAAACTATACTGCCCACTTCAGAGTTCTCCTTTTAAACATAAGACACTGGCCTAAAACACTGCACAGGCTCCTGTCTCACAGCCCGTGACCAGTGATTGGCTGACATGGCCCAGTATCACTGCCACATTCGGGGGTGACTGCTAAGGGCCATTTCAGTCCGACAGTTCAAGGGAGGATCAGTCAAGATGGTGTAGTCACAGCACTGGATCGGTTTTTCCCTCTGCCTGATCCCACCTTTCTTGCTGCCTCATAGAAATATCGCCCAAGCACACATCTTAAGAAATCTTCTATATGCAATTTTGTGTGCCAGAATCTGTTTGTAAGAAACACAATCTAAGACAGCTACTTAAGTAATGTTTTAAAACTATCACATAAATGCCTTACCACATTTAGCTGAATACTATGCCTGCCAGTTAATTCTGACATGGTGACACCTGTCAGTCACCATTTATTTGGCACATGTGCTGTGAAGTGCATTTTAATATATGTTGTAGGTTACAGAATACGTAAGAACAAGATTCCTATCTTCATTAGCTCATACATTTGAGAGAAATGAGACAAACAGTAAAACATTGAAGAATAACCATTACAAGGAAACTGTCCAGCATGTGTTTTTCCAGGCAGCACTAGTGGTCCCCACAATGGTGTGTGTGTGTGCTAAGATACAGATGCTCAAGTGAAATACATGACTCATTAGTTCAGTCGCTCAGTCACGAACCAGAGCACTCCAGGCCTCCCTATCCATCACCAATGCCCACAGTCCACCCAAACCCATGTCCATTTAGTCGGTGATGCCATCCAACCATCTCCTCCTCCATCGTCCCCTTTTTCTCCTCTCTTCAATCTTTCCCAGCATCAGGGTCTTTTCCAATGAGTCAGTTCATCGCACCAGGTGGCTAAAGTACTGGAGTTTCAGCTTCAACATCAGTCCTTCCAATGAACATCCAGGACTTATCTCCTTTAGGATGGACTGGTTGGATCTCCTTGCAGTCCAAGGGACTCTCAAGAGTTTTCTCCAGCACCACAGTTCAAAAGCATCAGTTCTTCGGTGCTCAGCTTTCTTTATTTTCCAACTCTCACATCCATATATGACCATTGGAAAACCCATAGCCTTGACTAGATGGACCTTTGTTGGCAAAGTAATGTCTCTGCTTAATATGCTGTATAGGTTGGTCATAATTTTCCTTCCAAGGAGGAAGGAAATTTCATGGCTGCAGCCACCATTTGCAGTGATTTTGGGGCCAAAAAAATAAAATCAGTCACTGTCATCACTGTTTCCCCATCTATTTGCCATGAAGTGATGCCGTTTTCTGAATGTTGAGCTTTAAGCCAACTTTTTCACTCTCCTCTTTCACTTTCATCAAGAGGCTCTTTAGGTCTTTTTCACTTTCTGCCATAAGGGTGGTGTCATCTGCATATCTGAGGTTATTGATATTTCTCCCGGCAATCTTGATTCCAGCTTGTGCTTCTTCCAGCCTAGCGTTTCTCATGATATACTCTGCATATAAGTTAAATAAACAGGGTGACAATATACAGCTTCGACGTACTCCTTGTTCAATTTGGAACCAGTTTGTTGTTTCATGTCCAGTTCTAACTCTTGCTTCCTGACAGGTTTCTCAAGAGGTGGGTCAGGTGGTCTGGTATTCCCATTTCCTTCAGAATTTTCCACAGTTTATTGTGATCCACACAGTCAAAGGCTTTGCATAGTCAATAAAGCAGAAATAGATGTTTTCCTGGAATTCTCTTGCTTTTTCGATGATCCAGTGGTTGTTGGAAATTTGATCTCTGGTTCCTCTGCCTTTTCTAAAACCAGTTTGAACATGGCTCATGCTTGTCTATCAACTTATCTTTCTTTATGCAATAAGTATCAAAATTAACAATGAGCATTAAAAATTTTAAAGCAACTTTATAGGATACTTTTATATCTACTATGTTCAATATTTTTAAAATGGGGCTCTTATAATTTTTAAGATTACAGTTTCCTAATTATTTTTGTTATATTTTGGATAATTATTAGTCTGAAATAGGTTATAAAATAAAACTTTTCTCAGTTTGAAAAGTACTATAATGGGATGAAAAGTGAATAAATATTTAACTTTACTGGAAAGGAATACTTTAAGAAAAGTATTGAAAACTTTGGTATGGAAAATTTTGAATAAGGTTTTAAAATTGGTAAGGAAATTGACTAATGAAGAGAAATAGATAGGAATGTCTTGTGGCTATGCTTTATATGCCCCATATGTGGAAAGTTGTATCAATTGCATAAAATCAGAGAGCAGAGGGATGGAGGGAGGTGCCTATACCTTGATTTCTGCTCGTCACAAGTTTTCCAAGGAAATTATTCCCAGTGAAACTCCAGTGGTCAATAGGGCAGGTGGAGTGCACTCAGGATTAGGGTTAAGTTTGAGTCAAATGGACAATCTTGAGGAAGTCCTAGGATCGAGCAAGTATCTAGAGTCCTGTTTCTCTGGAAAGAGTGAGCCAAGGTCTGTGTTGACTCTCTGGGCTCCAATAGGAAGGGTCCTGGCTTTCAGAGAGATTTTGTGTGTGTGTGTTAAACCTAACAACTAAAGGCCTTTGGGCTTTAGAGGCTGCTGCAAATATTTAATCCAGTCAGGCTTACCATCCTTTCATTTTAAAAACACACATTCTGCAGATCCACATTAGCAACTAACCACAAATATCAGTTGACAGGAAAAGTGTTTATCACGTGATAAGATCTAAACTCTAGAACATGCACTATGACCACAGAACTATGGAAGGGCTCTGCATAACACTCGTACATCAGAAATACTGAAGGGATATACACTGAGATATTAGATGGGAATATTAATATTATGGCTTCAGAAATATGAGTGATGTTTTCTTCTTCCTACTTCTCTATTTTTCTAAAGTTTGAATAATAAGTATACATTTATTTAAGTATAAATAAATATGTATACATATATGTAATACTTTTAATAGTAAGCGTATTTCTTTAGACACATGTATTGTGAGTCTGAATAAGAGATAATAAAAATGGGCAATACTCTGTTGACATGACAAAGGTAAAGGAGAAAATTTGGGTGTTTTCTTAATTTGAACAGAACACATTAGAGAAAAAGATTTTAGGAGACAGATATAAAAAAAGAAAAAAAACATTTAGGAGCTATTAAGGAGTCAAGAATGATTTCATAATTTCAAATTGGTCATTTGAAAAGATAAAAAAATAACAGCTAACTTAAATTGAATAATTGCTAACATTAATTGAGACGTACCATATTATGAATAGTATTTCAAACATTTAGAGTGAATTCATTTCTTGATAAGTAATGATAATGAGATGCGAGAATTAAGATAATGAGGTCTCTGTTTTGGGAGACCACCTGGGAGAAATTTTTGACCTCTCTTGTTCCTCTTTTAGCATCTAATTCATTTAATCAGTCTATGTCACCTTTGCAAGAATCACCTTTGCAGATTACAACTGAAATTTCAAAAGCAATACAGGTACTGTTTCCAGAAAATGTTTTATATTTGACAATCTCAAATATAAAGGATAAAAAATTAACAGTGTTGAATTTCTGCTGTGGTGCAGCCATTACAGTGAGTGTTTTGTGTATTTTCTTACTCTTCTTAATCGTAGATAAGGGGTATTGTAGATTTGACTTTTTTGTTTCCCAAAAATGATTACATCTATGGTTATGTAGATTATTATTTAAATTGATCAGCATCACCTCAGAGAAGGCAATGGCACCCCACTGCAGTACTCTTGCCTGGAAAATCCCAAGGACGGAGGAGCCTGGTGGGCTGCAGTCCTTGGGTCGCTAAGAGTCGGACATAACTGAGCAACTTCACTTTCGCTTTTCAGTTTCCTGCATTGGAGAAGGAAATGGGAACCACTCCAGTGTTCTTGCCTGGAGACTCCCAGGGACGGGGGAGCCTGGTGGGCTGCCATCTCTGGGGTCGCACAGAGTCAGACACGACTGAAGCAACTTAGCAGCAGCAGTAGCAGCAGCATCACCTAGCTCTTAAGGGAAAGATCTAGCATCCACTCTAGGGTATATGTAGTTCCTACTGAATAACATAACCATGTTGATATTCTAAACTGTCAGATGATTGGTTATATAATGATACAATTAGATTCATTGATATGTCTTAAATTACTAATTCAGTAATGCCATAAATCCAAACAAAATTGTAAGCAGTTTTGAAATTTATTGACCTAGGTTGCCAGATAAAATACAGGACACCCAGTTTAATTTGGATTTCACTTAAGCAATGAATAATTTTTTAGTAATCATCATCTCATTATCATAATTATTGTATTTCATACCTATGGAGTGATATTCAGAACATTTTAATTAATTTTTATCATAGCCCTATTAGATAGTTACTGTTAGTATGTCTCATGCAATATTTGGGACATATTCATACTAATAAAACTAACTGTTTTTCTGAAATTCAGTTAAAGTATGTCCTACGCATTGCATACTTTTACTGAAAATTTATCTGAAATACAAATTTGTGTATCTTATATTTTTATTTGCTAAATTTAGTAGCCTTGTTCTAGATGCTCGTTTCTAAACTTGTAGATACAGCTTCAAGCAGGAGAAAGAATTTAGGAATTATCCTTGTCTCTTTGTCGTCACCATCATTATAGAATAGCACCCTGGATTGCTATTCTAAGCATTTTATTTAATCTTTACCATATGAAGTAGTTACCATTAATAACTCTATTTGATGAGTAAAGTGAGGCAAATATATAATCATTTTAAGATAAAAAATTAAAACCAATGATTTAAAAATTTCATGGATCTTAAAGTATATTTGGATGTTTAGGAGCCAGAAATATGATTCCCACACCTGGATTAGCTCTATTAAAATTACACATTTGAGATATCATTTATATATTTCTAAATGTGCTCATAGTAAGACAGTATACACTGTGCTATGAATTTAGCATGCATGAAACTGAGACATTTTTGATAGCTGAAAATTTAGGAGAGGCCTTTAGGTAGAAACTGTAGTATATATTTATATCCAGCAGCATTTTGTTGGTTTTTAAGTTAGTACTTCTCAGTATAAATAAGCTACCTCTGAAGGCTATTTTTAGCATGCTTAACACATTTAAATTTAGGGGTTATAATTTACAATTTTGGATAAAGTCACTTCTTGCAATCTTAAAGTATCCCCCTCTCCTTTGATTTTATAAACCCAAAAATATCAATCTTGAAAGTTCTGATGATGTTGATAGGATTCAGAAATATTCTGCTGTTTTAGTATTGCTCCTCCTGCTGCTGCTAAGTCACTTTAGTCGTGTCCGACTCTGTGCGACCCCAGAGACGGCAGCCCACCAGGCTCCCCCGTCCCTGGGATTCTCCAGGCAAGAACACTGGAGTGGGTTGCCATTTCCTTCTCCAGTGCATGAAACTGAAAAGTGAAAGTGAAGTCGCTCAGTTGTGTCCGACTCCTAGCGACCCCATGTTAGTGTATATTAATCTGTGGCTCTAAGAATTGATGCTTTTGAACTGTGTTGTTGGAGAAGACTCCTGAGAGTCCCTTGGACTGCAAGGAGATCCATCCAGTCCATTCTGAAGGAGATCAGCCCTGGATGTTCTTTGGAAGGAATGATGCTGAAGCTGAAACTCCAACACTTTGGCCACCTGATGCAAAGAGTTGACTCATTGGAAAAGACCCTGATGCTGGGAGGGATTGGGGGCAGGAGGAGAAGGGGACAACAGAGGATGAGATGGCTGGATGGCATCACCAACTCGATGGACGTGAGTCTGAGTGAACTCCGGGAGTTGGTGATGGACAGGGAGGCCTGGCATGCTGCGATTCATGGGGTTGCAAAGAGTCGGACACCACTGAGCGACTGAACTGAACTGAAACTGTCAAAAATTTTCCTGTGAACTGTATATTACAGCATTAATTATTTGACTTTCCATTCTATTTTTCAAGTTTTGGTTTCTACTATAATACATTAGTTTATTAATTTTAGTGTTTTCATCTTAAGTTGCTTCCATTTCTCTAGCAATAGAGTTGTTTATTAGACATTTTAAAGATTAAAATTCTGTTATGCTATTGTATTTTATTTACATAGCAAAGAATTTCTTGCAAAAATTGTTGCTTCTTTTTACTGAAAGTTATTTTATCACATTCCCTTAATTTTGTCCAATGGACATTTTTGTTGTTGTTGTTGCAGGCATGCAATTATTTATTTGATTATGCAAATAAATGGGGTAATATGCTTAATAGAAATTTGCAAGCAACTTTTCTAGGAGATGTATTTGTTTGCATAATAAATATGGCTGAATAGTTTGCTTTTTTCAGGACAGTTGACTTTCAAGGCTTCTTTAAGAAGGGCACTCTTCAAGTCCCTTCTTATCTCCATGACTCTGTGATATGTTATAGTGCAAGGTGTTAAGTGGTTTAGTCTATCTAGTAATACAAACATTGACTAAAGAGCTTTATAGTCTAACACCCACTTGACAAGATGTTCTGCTTTAAGTTGTATGCATAAGGTCCCAAGACAAATTTCATTCCAAACCAACTCATTCTTATATATGATCTAGGTGTAGGAAACCAAGAGTGTCATTTTCCTTTCTGCTTTATTATATCAGTATTCAGTAAGTGTTTAATGGTGTAATTAGAGTTCTTGTTAGTGGAAATTGGAGGGTGCCTTCTCGTTCTAGTGATCACATCTGTTAAATCTGAACTCAAACAGAATATTTTCCTTCTGTAAGACAGGAAGGTGTTTTCTTCTAATAATTTGGGATGGGAGGAACTGTTACTTCATGACTATTACATTCAAAAGTCTAACACAAAAATGATAGAGGAGAATAACTTTTCAAATGGAAAATTGCCCTGATTATTTTAGAAGGGTGAAACTGACATTTGGGAAGTATCATTTTATGAGAAACAGATGAATCTGAAGTTAGAAATGAATTTAGTGCCTACTACAATTAAATTGGTAGAATACCAGTTTTGGTGATCTCAAATCATAACAGTGCTCACAATTTCGAATAAATAGATATCTTTAGAATGGAATAGAGATGGTAAGGAAAATAATGATTTGTTAAGAGCAACATGGTATTATAAAGTGAAATATATCATACCATGGTAGTTAAAATCTTGGGATCTGGGGTTAAACAGAATTGAGAAAAAACTTGACATTCATTTCTCATCAGCAAACTGCCTCAATTTTCTAAACCTCAGTTTTCCTTTATTTAAAATGTGGGTAATAACATGTAACTTGTAGAGCTAATGCAAGAAAGGGTGCCTTCAGTGGATATGTTGTACGATATTTCTGGAAGATGGAAAGCACTGGGAATAAGATTGGCAAGAGAAAATGGAAAAGCTCTGTAAAAAAAAAAAAGAAATTCACAAGAACACTATGTTTTATATGAGTAAAAGTACATATTCATGTTAAATCTAGATGAAACTGTAAAGACCTGGAGGGGAAAACGGGCAGTCAGGTCACTGGGTTAAAGAAGGGCATTCAGATCACCTGATTGGTGAGACCATCCCTTTCCTCCATTCCAGCCCTTCACACTGGACCTGCAGGAAGCAGGGCTGGACCATGGACTGAAAACCAGAGCTACTCTGGGACACAGGAGAAATGCTTGTCTAGGGAGAGTTCCTATAGCAAGTTTGGGGAATAGTGAGAGAAGCTGAGCACAGTGAGTGAAGACAACAGGGCTGAGGAATTTAACAAGAGTTAGACAGAACAAAGCCCGTGTTCTGGAGAAGAGCATACTCCCTGAATAATGGCAACTAGTCAGAAGCCTGCCTACCCCTGCAGACTCGCCTTTTCTAAAGACATTATAAACACGATAAATCAAGAAGTAGAAGCAGGTTAGTTAGTTAGATAGATTAGAGCAAGAGGTCATATTTGTGGCTTTCCACCTTTGAATTGCTTTTTTATATTTGCAGCATTCTCATTTTTTAATACCCCATGGTCACCCTCTGAAGAACCAAAGAACCAAATTCCCCAACCTTCCTCACATTCAGGATGCTAAAATAAGGCTTAATCCAACTGCTTTTACACTAACGTGAGACATGAATTCAGAAGAGGGGAAAGACCAGGAGACACTCTGCTTGCCAGAGGACAAGGGAGAGAGAAGTTTTCAGAGACAGTGGAGGCAGATGTCCCAGAAGCAGCCATGCCAGTGACCCAAGGACTGGGGGTCCATCTGTAGCTAGGCCAGCAAGACAGTTCTGGAATTGTCCCTCCCTGGATAGCTTTCAACTGGTTCTTGTATCCTCCTGGGGATCAGTTCAGTTCAGTCGCTCAGTCATGTCCAACTCTTTGTGACCCCATGGACTGCAGCACGCTAGGCTTGCCTCCTGTCCATCACCAACTCCTGGAGCTTGCTCAAACTCATGTCCATTGCATTGGTGATGCCGTCCAACCATCTTATCCTCTGTCATCCCATTCTCCTGCCTTCAACCTTTCCCAGCATGGGGGTCTTTTCCAGTGAGTCAGTTCTTCACATCAGGTGGCCAAAGTATTGGGGATCATGTGTACTAATGTGAATTCTTAAATTTACTTTCTAAATAAAACCAAGAATCTGTTCTCTTGTTTTGATCAATGAACCCCAGTATAGTACTAGAATAGTACTATAGTACTAATGAACTATTAGTATAGTAATAGACGTCAAAGACACTGGGAAGTGGAACTTGGTTATCAGACCATAGGATGGGACTCTTGTAGGCTGAAACATGCAGTGCCAAATTGGAATCCCAATGTGTGTACAGGGAATAAAAATGAGCAGGTTCACAGCATTCAACATTATCACCCTCTAAATCAATAATTTAAAATATTTATTCATATTTTTGGTTACGTTTGTAATTTGTTTTTCATTGCTGAGTGGTATTTCATTGTATGTTCATACCACAATTACATTATCTTTTCTCTCATGGATGTATATTTTGACTGTTCTAGTTATCGATTATCATGGATAAAATGGCAATAAATATACAAGTCACTTTAAAAAATGTATTATTAGTAAAGAATGCCAGGAATACAGAGAGTGTTGGCAATGTCTCAGTTCAGTCGCTCAGTCGTGTCCGACTCTTTGCAACTCCATGAATCATAGCACGCCAAGCTGCTCTGTCCATCACCAACTCCCGGAGTTCACTCAGACTCACGTGCATCGAGTCAGTGATGCCATCCAGCCATCTCATCCTCTGTTGTCCCCTTCTCCTCCTGCCCCCAATCCCTCCCAGCATCAAAGTCTTTTCCAATGAGTCAACTCTTCGCATGAGGTGGCCAAAGTGTTGGAGTTTCAGCTTCAGCATCATTCCTTCCAAAGAAATTCCAGGGCTGATCTCCTTCAGAATAGACTGGTTGGATCTCCTTGCAGTCCAAGGGACTCTCAAGAGTCTTCTCCAACACCACAGTTCAAAAGCATCAATTCTTCAGCTCTCAGCCTTCTTCACAGTCCAACTCTCACATCCATACATGACCACTGGAAAAACCGTAGCCTTGACTAGATGGACCTTTGTTGGCAAAGTAATGTCTCTGCTTTTGAATATGCTATCTAGGTTGGTCATAACTTTTCTTCCAAGGAGTAAGCATCTTTTAATTTCCTGGCTGCAGTTACCATATGTAGTGATTTTGGAGCCCACAAAAATAAATAAATAAATAATAAATAATATTTCTCCCGGCAATCTTGATTCCTGCTTGTGCTTCTTCCAGCCTAGCGTTTCTCATGATGTACTCTGCATAGAAGTTAAATAAGCAGGGTGACAATATACAGCCTTGACGTACTCCTTTTCCTATTTGGAACCAGTCTATTGTTCCATGTCCATGAAGAGATACCCCACATCCAAGGTAAGAGAAACCCAAATAAGATGGTAGGTGTTGCAAGAGGGCAGACACACTAAAACCATAATCACAGAAAACTAGTCAATCTAATCACGCTAGGACCACAGCCTTGTCTAACTCAATGAAACTAAGCCATGCCCTGTGGGGCCACCCAAGACAGGCAGGCATGGTGGAGAGGTCTGACAGAATGTGGTCCACTGGAGAAGGGAATGGCAACCCACATCAGTATTCTTGTCTTGAGAACCCCATGTACAGTATGAAAAGGCAAAATGATAGGATACTGAAAGAGGAACTCCCCAGGTCAGTAGGTGCCCAATATGTTACTGGAGATCAGTGGAGAAATAACTCTAGAAAGAATGAAGGGATGGAGCCAAAGCTAAAACAAATACCCAGTTGTGGATGTGACTGGTGATAGAAGCAAGGTCCGATGCTGTAAAGAGCAATAGTGCATAGGACCCTGGAATGTCAGGTCCATGAATCAAGGCAAATTGGAAGTGGTCAAACAGGAGATGGCAAGAGTGAACGTCGACATTCTAGGAATCAGCAAACTCAAATGGACTGGAATGGGTGAACTTAACTCAGATGACCATTATATCTACTACTGCAGGCAGGAATCCCTTAGAAGAAATGGAATAGCCATCATGGTCAACAAAAGAGTCTGAAATGCAGTACTTGGATGCAATCTCAAAAACAACAGAATGATCTCTGTTCATTTCCAAGGCAAACCGTTCAGTATCACAGTAATCCAAGTCTATGCCCCAACCAGTAATGCTGAAGAAGCTGAAGTTGAATGGTTCTATGAAGACCTACAAGACTTTTTAGAACTAACACCCAAAAAAGATGTCCTTTTCACTGTAGGGGACTGGAATGTAAAAGTAGGAAGTCAAGAAACACCTGGAGTAACAGGCAAATTTGGCCTTGGAATGCAGAATGAAGCAGGGCAAAGACTAATAGAGTTTTGCCAAGGAAATACACTGGCAATGTCTAACTGGGAATAAATTAGCAATGTTAAAACTTTGAAATCTCAATGTAAGGTATAGTGACAAAATCAGTGTTTCAGTGACGCTTCCTTAATATTGTTTGCACAGAAGGAGGTGTGTAACAACAACAACAAAAAAGAATCAAAGCCAGTTTATGGTTGATAAAAATTGAGGAGCTGATGACTAGGATAGAAGCATCAGGGATGATGCAAATGAGTCAGAATAACTGCAGTTCCTAAGCCCAGCCTTGCCTCCCTTATCAGCAGAAACAGGTTCTCTTCTGTTTGATGAGACTGTTCTTGACTTGACTGCAAATGCTATGGCAGCCTGGCGGGAGGAAGCAGCTCTACCAGAAGAAGCAATTTCTCCTCAGGTGCCATCCAGCCACCCCTCATTGTCTTCAAAATCCAGCACGCCCCAAGGAGCAAATTATTGAGTCAAACCTGGGAAGTGGCTGGGACAACAGCAGAGAGGCAAATATTTGGCTTATCTTTACTGTCAGAAATCTGTCTAACGTTCATGGGGACGCTTCTCAGGCTGCTCATTGCCCCTAGGACAGTGGACGAGAAGCATAGCTTCTGGCTGGCAGGACTGCACAGCATCGCACCCTCAGCAGAGACGGTGTACCCCATTCAGCCACCCAGGCGGCTGGCAGTGCCTCCGCTTCTGCAGCCTGTGCCGCTTCCTAGACCCAGCAGAGGTGGTAGAAATGAGGCTGAGGTGCCATTGATGCCTTGGTATAATCTACAGGATGGATTTTGACAGTGAAGACATGTAGCATTACTGGCATGAACAAATCAGCTGTGACCCCCTCCTTGCTTCCTTCCCTATGATGGCAACCCCCTCCAGTATTCCTGCCTGGAGAATCCCATGGACAGAGAAGCCTGGCAGGCTACAGTTCATGGGGTTGCAAAGAGTCAGACATGACTGAGCAGCTACACACACACACACGAGCAGATACATTTTATTTTTTCCTCTCCAGTCTAGACACCTTTTCCTTCTTTTTCTTGCTTCATTATCGTGGCAGAAACGTCTGGGATTGTGTATAGACTAGAGTAGAAAAGGTCAGAGTGGACGCCTTTATTTTATTCCTGATTTTTGTGGAAAAGCTTTCATGTTTCACCATTAAATATGCTGCTGCTGCTGCTGCTGCTAAGTCACTTCAGTCGTGTCCGACTCTGCGCGACCCCGTAGACGCAGCCCACCCAGCTCACCCATCCCTGGGATTCTCCAGGCAAGAACACTGGAATTGGTTGCCATTGCCTTCTCCAATGAGTGAAAGTGAAAAGTGAAAGTGAAGTCTCTCAGGCATATCCGACCCTCAGCGACCCCAGGGACTGCAGCCTACCAGGCTCCTCCATCCATGGGATTTTCCAGGCAAGAGTACTGGAGTGGGATGCCATTGCCTTCTCCAAAATATGATGTTAACTGTGTGGATTAGCTTTCTATCTATTTCTACTAGTTTGTTTATTCCAGTTATGACTCAATTTAGAACAATTTATTTTGTCTTCACTATGTATATTTTTGTTTCTTTAATGCCTCATAATTTTGCTTGAATACCAGACATTGTGAATTTTACATTTATTGTGTGCTGGATAATTTTAGCTTTGTTCTGAGATAGTTCACTTATACAGAAAGAATAAGATCCTATTTTTTTTTTTTAGGGGGGAAATAGTTTCATCGTTTATTTTTAAGGAGAAGTCTGTATATTATAAATACAAATAGTTGTATCATTGAGTACAGAGTTCACGTTGCAAACATTCAAGCATGTTCATCACATATCTGATGATATAAAATCAAAATTGCTTTTAAAATCTTGTCTTTCACTGTTTCTATCATGAAAATCATGTCATTACATTTCAGTGACACACTATTGTTTAAAGGCTCCTTTTAGGTAAAAATAGAACCGAATAATTTTTTAACCAAAAGTGTATCCTATAATCCTGTTTGCTATAGGATCAATAAACACTATACTAAGACATTGCATTAGACATGAAATATGTCTAAAACCCTTGAAGAACACGATAGAAATAGGCAAGATATTTAGAATGCTTTAATCTTTCTGGTTAACACCATTTGTATTAGTAACTGCAACATTGTAAGTTTTATTGCTTTTCAGCTTTGTTAGCATCTAGTCTAGGGCTGTTTTTTCCCATTACCAAAACAAGACCCTTCTGAAGATCTTACTCAATGCCCGGTGAATTACAAAACTTTCCAGCCTTGCTGCTGTTCTTCAGTCGCTCAATCATGTTCCACTCGTTGCAACCACATGGACTGCAGCAGGCTAGGCTTCCCTGTCCTTCACTATCTCCCAGAGTTTGCTCAAACTCATGTCCATTGAGTCGGTGATACCATCCAACCATCTAATCCTCTGTTGCCCCGTTCTCCTCCTGCCCTCAATCTTTCCCAGCGTTGGGGTCTTTTACAATGAGTCAGTTCTTTGCATCAGGAGGCCAAAGTATTGGAGCTTCAGCATGTGTCTTTCTAATAAAAATTCAGGATTGATTTCCTTTAGAATTGACTGGTTTGACCTCCTTGATGTCCAAGGGACTCTCAAGAGTCTTATCCAGCACCATAATTTGAAAGTATCAATTCTTTGGCACTCAGCCTTCTTTATAATAGAACTCTTAAAACCATTAATGACTACTGGAAAAACCATAGCTTTGACTCTACAGACCTTTGTTGGCAAAGTGATGCCTCTGCTTTTTAAAATGCTGTCTGGGTTTGTCATAGCTTTTCTTCCCAGGAGCAAGCATCTTTTAACATCATGGCTGCAGTCACCATCTGCAGTGTTTTCACAGCCCAAGAAAATAAAGTCTGTCACTGTTTACATTGTTTCCTTTATGTATTTGCCATGAAGTGATGCCATGATCTTAGTCTTTTGAATGTTGAGTTGTATGCCAGCTCTTTCATTCTCCTCTTTAACCTTCATCAAGAGGCTCTTTCGTTCCTCTTCACTTTCTGCCATTAAGGTGGTCATCTGCATATCTGAGGTTGTTGATAAATTTCTCCTGACAATCTTGTATCCAGCTTGTAATTCATCCAGCCCAGCATTTCCTGCATCAGGATGTGGCTACATGTATAAGGCACACTTAACGAAGTTCTCTAGAGTTCTGTCTGCATTTCTCTCCTTTCCAATTATTTGTCCTGTAAAGTCTAGCAGTCTTTGCCTTTCCGGTCTTCTAGTTAGGTCTCCCCAACTGTGTGACATTGCTGATCTTCACTAACAACTCCCTTACCTACATTTCAGTCTAGAAACACCCTCCAAGCTAGGACGAGTGCAGGGCTCATCTTGTTTTTCATCTCTCAGGGATCACTGTCCTTCATTGCGTACTGTTCAGTGTTTTGAAAAATGTTGTTTTATATATTTTGTCCATCTTTCTAATTGATTCAGGAGGGAAGATAAATCTGGAATGTTTTACTTCATCTTGGTCAGACGCAGGTGTCTTTTATGTACATAAAAATTTGGCGATCATAATTGTGTGGATTTCAGGGCCTCAGAGCTCTGGTTTGAGTCTACCACTCAAGCAGTGATACTCCTAGGCAAGTTATGGAACTAATTTGCGTCTCAGTTTCCTCATCTGTAAAATGAGATGAGAATACCTACTTTATGAGTTTGTTGACCTTTAAATGAGAGGAAGTCAGGGAAAAGGGGCTTCTACTTTGCTCTATGCTATTTTCTGTTTGTTTTTTTTTAATTTTTAATGTCAAAAATTAATGAATATATTAATATGCAGTTTTAGAATAGAGTAAGAACCTTTATAATCTAGTTTTCTATTTAGTTGCTAGCAGTATAGAAGTCTGCCTGTTGAGGCAACATTCACCATCTTCTCTAATTCTACAAAGTATGCAATAAAACCACCTTTACCGAAGTATATAAAATTGAAGTTCTCAGATGAGCATTGCATGAATGTGGGCGCTAAAAGTACTTTAAACTTATTTAATTCCTTCAAAACAAAAAGTGCTTGAATAAATAAGTGAAAATATGTTTATTTTGAATTATACAAATGTGTAAAGTATATAATAAATCTTTTCTGTAAATTACCCAAATTTAAAGATATATTTCTTTGAAACTTTAAGGCAAATTTTACACTATCATAAACTTGTAACAACATTATATTGGGGACAAAAAACAGCAATCTGAAACATGTACTAATTTCTTATTCAAAACTTTTAAGAGAAGTGAATTTATTCAAGAGTAATCCTGTGTTACATTTTTATTTTTTGCTTTCTCAGCTGTTAAGATTGGAATGTTAATAGTGACAAATACAAGGAGGATGTGACTAACTTGTAAACCATCTTGGAAATATCTGACAATAAAATGTTGTAATAAGAAGAATGTCATTTTTATATTTGAAAAATACAAATTATCCCACTCCTGTTATCAGAAGTTATCCAGAGAGATGTTTTAGCAAACACGTGCTTGTTCAGTCATGAGAGCAAGTCTTCCTTTTAAAGAAAGCTCAGTTCAGTTCAGTTCAGTTCAATTCAGTCGCTCAGTCGTGTCCGATTCTTTGCGACCCCATGAATCGCAGCACTCCAGGCCTCCCTGTCCATTAGCTTATCCCTCCCTATTCAACGTTCTGCCATACCCTTGCAAGCTCTACTCTACTTCCTGTCTCTATGGATTTGCTTAATCTGGGTATATCATTTAAAAGAAACATACAGAATGTGATTTTGGTGGCTGGCATCTCTCATTTACATAATATTTTTGAGGTTCATGTCAGTGACTGAACTGAACTGAATATTTCATTGTATGTATATACCACAATCGACTTATCTGTTCATTCACTGGTTGAAATTTAGGTTGTTTCTACCTTTTTGTTGTTACAATTAATCCTGCTATAAACATTTGTATACAAAAAAAAAAAAATGTTATGACACATGGTGAGCTCTTGTTATATATACATTAGGAAGATCTTTCTGATTACCATACCTATGTTGTGGTATTAAATTTTTAAAAACAGAAATGTCATTTTTATGTTTTTCTCCAAGGGAGAGATTGCCTATTTCCTACAAGAGAAATAGGTTTATGCTTCTGTTCTTTGAATCTATGTGATATAATATTCAGAAATACTTTAGCATTATTTGGTCATGTGCAAAATGTCAGGAATGTTTTATTTTTCACCACATTTCCTGAATATATGTCTGATGAGATCCTTCTGTTTCTTGTAAACTGGAAAACACCACTACAGGGCTTGCTGTGAAAGGATGACAAGCGAGTTACTGCAAGCCCATTTGTGCAAAATGATGGCTGTGGTTCCCCGTTAGGAGTTGCTCAGCTGAGAAGATGAAAAGATGGTCAAACAGAAAGTTGCTGGGTCCTGGAGATCAAAATGCAGTCTTCTGTGTGTCTTGCATGCCTACATTAGCATACCTATTTGTAGTAGGAGTTTGGGAGGGCGCCTAAGCAAGAAAATGGTATTGGGCATCAAATGTGTGATCTTTGTGTTGTTATTGTTCAGTTGCTAAATTGTGTCCGACGCTTTGCAACCCCATGGACTGCAGCATGCCAGACTTCCCTGTCCTTCATTATCTTTGTAATAATTTACTATTAAACCTGATCCATTTTTGTCTTCTAAAATTCATCATTTGTAGTTTATTTGTAACAACAAGTGACATCAGTGTGAAAGGATGGAGTGGCATGTGTGACTTGGAACACTTGATAATGTATAAAAGAACAAAATAATAACCGTCTGAGCACCCAGAGCAGTACTGCCTTACACACCAAGCAATAAGTTGTCCTTTTAACAATCTCAGTGATTTCTCTGGCTCTTTTTTCCTCAGGTTAAATCAGGAAACTTGGTTCTATGAAAGAAAAATAAATATAACGTAGTTATACAATTTAATTTAAAACAAAACCAAAGAGCAGATCTAAGTATCTGTGACTAATGAAACTTCCCAACCATCTAGCATAGGCAGACAGAACAACATGGTCCAGGAACACAACATAAGTTGCCTTCTAAGTTTGTGTTTTTGTTTCCCTAAGAAAAATAGGCAGCTAGCCAAATGTCCAGCTGATCTGTGTTATGCTCCAATACTGCTGATGAAGCTTCCTGTCTTTTTTAAAAAATAAATATTGCTCTATAAAGAATCCTTTACATGCTCCAGATTTAATGTTATTAATTTGATGGGTAAGTTTGTAGCAAAATGAAAAAAGGGCAAGAAAAATCATTTGTACATTAGATCCTGAAGGGATCCAAGTTTAATCCCAGGTTCCTAACAAAATTGTAATAGAAAAACTGAGCCATATCATAAATTCCTTGTAGAATTCATCATCCAAAGATTTTTTTCTGCTCCATTCCTGTGCTAAATGTCTTAGTTCAGAGGGGGATTGTGCCTACTCTAATAGGTTTATAGCACTGTAATATGAACTGATGCTCTCATGATGTCTGCTACCTTTGATTTTAGATTTATGCACTAGCTCCAGTTTTTTAAGCAATTTTTTTTCTTTCCCTCCTATGAGACATATGATCAGTGCTAAACCATCATAGACAACTGGAGACACTGATGATTTTCTGTAATGAACAGGAAAGGGTCCCAGATCCCTGATGAAACACTCATTCTTTCTGAGACAAATAATAGTCACAGGCTAGAGACAAATCTTTTAGTTTTTCAGCCTCGATCTCTGAGATAAAGGAGAAGATATAATGGATCTGTTTCTAATAACCAAAGAGGTAATGAGTCTGTTTCTAATAAACTTAGTTCTAGAATAAAGCAAAAGCCAAATAAAATGCCAACTGAAATTGTAATTACAATGAAACCCCTTCCTAGGAGAAGACAGATTAGATCATTTAGAAGCAAGCTTTGAACACATTAAAATTTTAAACTGTTCAAATTCTACCAGAGATGTGGCCTCTTCAAACACTTGTGATTGACTTGCAACCTGGCGGCTTTGAATGGCAAGGTATGGTCCTTTCAGGGGCAGGTTGCAAATTAAAATTGTGGTTTGGGAAATAAGAGGTAGGTTTATGGTAAACAGGTGGCTTCTGTTCAAAAGAGAATTGCTAAGGACTCTTTTATGACCATGCTGATGCTGTGACATATTAAGTGGAGCTTGTCTCTTTTCCATCTGCTATAGACAACTGCTGGAGGCGGAACCCATTTAGGAGATGGTATACGCCACGCAGCTGCTCCGCCATATCTCATAAATAAAGAATCCAATCATGCCTTCATTCTGCTTTATTAGACCCAATTTGTCAAGACTGGGTCCTTGTTCTTTTAGGCAATTGTCCACAGAGTATGGCTTTTAAAGAATTTGTTTTGGAGATTTGATTTTTTAAAGATTAACTCGGTATTAACAGAAAAATTGTGAGTTGCCTTTTGGGTTTATATGTGCTTGATTATACTTGACCTAAATGACTGGGCTTGATAAAAAGCCCTTTCCTGGGAAGTGTAATGCTTATTTGTCTCACAAGAACTCTGCTAAAAAAAAAAATAAAGAAAGAAAGAACTCTACGGACTTGCTTTAATCTTCCCTTGGACACACTTATCTTAGAGTTTTTATCTCTAAAAGAAGCAATTTGGTAGAATGCTCTGTTCTCTGCATACATCATCCAACTCATTTACTTATTGCCATGTTACTTTTGTGATTCACAGATAAAAACGAACATTAAAAGAAAGGTACTGTTTTCTAGCTTTTGTCTGTTTTTCCCAGTAGGGAGTTTGATACTTCATCAAATGAGAGAGTACTGAAAAGACAAAAGGACATATCCCTTTTTGTAGATATCAAACTATTTTGTTTAACTTTTAATAGTTTGCAAATCCTGACTTAGTGTTTTGCTCAGAACCAGACCTCTTGCTGTAATAAGCGTGTTGGTGGAGGAATGTTTTTTCCCTGCCTTGGATCTGGATTGCATTCAAATCACTGTATAGATTAAATGACATTTAGTATATGTGATTTGTCTGAGAAAAACTTAATGTTAGGAAATTTTGACTTTTGTTGGCAGAACATTCTCATATGTCATGATGTCACTGGCTGATAAAACACACAAAACCACCAAGTCTAATCATGTCTGTAGGTTTCCAGTATGTTTGGTAGCAAAAGAATTTGAGTCCCTGTGTTCATTCAAAGTTCACAGAGTATAGCAGGCAAAGAAAGGTATATCCATCACCAGGAAAACATTGAGGGACTCATGAAGCATGAGATGCCTACCTTGCTCAGAAATTAAATAGTGTAAGTGATTTTGAGTAGCCTTTTAAGGTCACCTATGAGTCCTTTCTCCTCATTCCCCCCATACATAACTGTCAAGATGTGGTATGTGTTTAGGAAAGATACACATTTTTGTAGCATAGACAAATGTCTTTGATCCTATCCAGAAATTATGAGTCTGTAAAATGTATTATCAAGCTAATTAATCTGATATGTTCAATTTAATAAAGCAGAAGAAAATCTTTAAACATTGTAATAGCTTGCTGAATTCTGAATAAAGGAAAATAAGCCATGTGTTTGAAAGACCAAACTTGAAAATTGAAAGATCTTTGGGAGTTGAAGTGAACACAGGTAGGTAGGTTAAACCTCTGCCATTTCATCGTTTGCTCTTTAACAATTGAGTCTAAGCATGTATTTAACAGACTGCTTTTATAAATGATGATCTTTGCTTCCTTATTATTTGAAGCAAGTGGCTGAACTATTGGCATCACTTCCTGTGTACCAGAACTAGTTTATTCCTCTATTTGATAGTTTCACCATGATTTAGTTTAAGTAGCATGCCCATCTCTAAAAGGTTTTTAAGACTGTAGAATGTTACATCTGCACAACTGTATTACTATTTCATAATAGTGTTGTGGTTTTTGAGCAAATGCTAAAAATATTTTACTTTTTTCCATTTTAATGCATTTACATCATGTTGGCTTTCCTCCTTTGTTTTTCTCCATGACTTTGATGTTGTTAAATAAGAACTAAAGAATTTAGAAGAACAAGTGGTATTTTAGTCTCTTTTCAAGTTCAAGTCTTGGCAGTGAAATGATAAAGCATAGATTGGGGTTAAGCAACTATCTATCTAGAAGGTGTCAAATAGCAACCTTTAGCTATCTGACATGGATTTTTTTAATAAAATGATCAACTTATGGCCAGAGTTAGAGATACTTTCTGTTGTGAAGAATTCACTTTGTAAAATCTTACGCCTGCTTTACTAAGGGAGAAAATTGTTAGGGCAGTGCCTAGTAATTTTCTGGAGGATGATGTAAAGAATTTCATCTCAGAACATTGAGAAAGCATTAAATTTTAACAAAAGGAAAGGGACATGATATATTAGGTAACAGTAATATGTATTGAGATGAAAGTCATGCTTATGATACGTCAGCCGAAGGAGATAATTGTTTTTCAAAAGAATCTGATCTAAAAGAAGCAGGGGTGGCAGGTACCGGTACATGGAGAACTGTGATGGACAGGTTCTGATTGAGGGGCCATGGCGAATAAACTGGATGGCAGTGTTGTGAGATCACGCTGGAGATTGCCTGCTAGATGGGGGAGAAGCTTAATACTTTTCTAATAGAGTTCACAAAACAGAGAAATTATTGTGCTGATGACTGACCTCAGACATTCAGAAGACTCCCAGAAACCTCACTCCTCTAAAACTCAACTCATGAGTGGTATCTGCCCTGACTTTGTGCTGATTTCATTCCTTGCTTAGCGGAAACATGAAACTCTTCCACTTTTAATTTAATTTAAAGAACTCTTTGTTAAACTATAAATGACAGTTTATTTAATTCTTTGGCTTCAGGAAGCCAGATGAGAGTGGTAGTTGCTCAGACCAAGAGATGTGACAGTGGAGACGGTCACAGATGTTTGGATGGTAGTTTGTATTTTGAAGAGAGAATTTAACAGATTATATTCCCAGTAAGCAGAGTCTTGATTTTAGAGGCTTCTTAACTCCAGTGTCTCTTGAGAAGCTCATAACCTCAACAGATAAACTTCTTTTATGTTTTGCTTTTTAAAAAAATTTTATGTATTTTAATTGGAGGTTAGTTACTTTACAAAATTGTATTGGTTTTGCCATACATCAACATGAATCTGCCACAGGTATACACGTGTTCCCCATCCTGAACCCCCGTCCCTCCTCCCTCCCCCTACCATCCCTCTGGGTCATCTCGGTGAAACTGGAGCCTATTATACAGAGTGAAGTAAGCCAGAAAGAAAAACACCAATACAGTATACTAACGCATATATATGGAATTTAGAAAGATGGTAACGATAACCCTGTATGCGAGACAGCAAAAGAGACACAGATGTATAGAACAATCTTTTGGACTCTGTGGGAGAGGGAGCGGGTGGGATGATTTGGGAGAAAGGCATTGAAACATGTAATATCATATAAGAAACTAATCACCAGTCTAGGTTCAATGCAGGATACAGGATGCTTGGGGCTGTTTGTTTTTAAATCAAATTTGGTTTTAGTCTTCTGGCTGTGTGAAATTGCTACTGTAGAGGTTGTGCCTTTATGAAGTGCATTCTGTAATCTGTACCTCATGAGTTCTGTTTCAGATTTTGTCTCCTCAGAGTCCAGGTTTCACACTCAGCGGTTATATGTCACTTTCCTACAATGATTCTTTTTCTCTTGACTGGGACATTGAGAGAGGATAGACCCTGAGCTATCTAGGACAGGAAACACTGAGATTGCTAGAGAGGGATTTTAAGTGTCTGAAATTAAAGGAGAGAAACCATACCAGAAGGGGGTTAAAGGAGGACCACAAAAAAGAACTACCTAATGGCAGAAAGTGAAGAGGAACTAAAAAGCCTCTTGATGAAAGTGAAAGAGGAGAGTGAAAAAGTTGGCGTCAAGCTCAACATTTAGAAAACGAAGATCATGGCATCTGGTCCCATCACTTCATGGGAAATAGATGGGGAAACAGTAGAAATAGTGTCAGACTTTATTTTTTTGGGCTCCAAAATCACTGCAGATGGTGACTGCAGCCATGAAATTAAAAGACACTCCTTGGAAGAAAAGTTATGATCAACCTAGATAGTATATTCAAAAGCAGAGACATTACTTTGCCAACAAAGGTCCATCTAGTCAAAGCTATGGTTTTCCAGTCGTCATGTATGGATGTGAGAGTTGGACTGTGAAGAAGGCTGAGCGCCAAAGAATTGATGCTTTTGAACTGTGGTGTTGGAGAAGACTCTTGAGAGTCCCTTGGACTGCAAGGAGATCCAACCAGTCCATTCTGAAGGAGATCAGCCCTGGGATTTCTTTGGAAGGACTGATGCTGAAGCTGAAACTCCAGGACTTTGGCCACCTCATGTGAAGAGTTGACTCATTGGAAAAGACCCTGATGCTGGGAAGGATTGGGGGCAGTAGGAGAAAGGGACGACAGAGGATGAGATGGCTGGATGGCATCACTGACTCTATGGATGTGAGTCTGAGTGAACTCCAGGAGTTGGTGATGGACAGGGAGGCCTGACGTGCTGTGATTCATGGGGTTGCAAAGAGTCGGACACAAGTGAGTAACTGAACTGAACTGAATAAGTGTCCGTTAAGTTTAGAACATGGCTGACTGTGGCTGTAGAGATTCAAGCTATATGCATTTACCTTGTTCTATACTAAACATTTATGAATTACAGAGTCTACTTTTTGTACCCACAATGGAACAGGCCAATAATTTAATCTCCCTCCACTGTTTTTTAGTTTAAAAAAAAGCCCTAAGATCTATGGTTTTTAAAATTACACAACAGTTTTACTTTCTCAGCTGTTTACCTGGCTTCAAATACTATTTTCAGTGTGAGAGTACATAGTAAATTGAGCTGCCAGTGTTGTCAGCGATAATGAACTTACACTGTCAAACACTAATTTCTCCCAATCTTATCTCATTAGACTACCACAGTACTTCTGCAGTGAGTTCCTTCATACTAAATATCCATTATTTTATGTGACTGTCAAAATGAGCTTAAGAATTCAGCTATAAAAAAATGAAAATAGAGCCACTTTTGAGATTCTTTCTAGACAAACGGGTTCTAGCTTTAGTATGAACATATATAATCACAAAGTTAAAATCATATGTGTATGTATACATTAGTTCTTTAAGAAGTTAATAAGCTAGTTGATTTGTGTCTTCATAATGGATATTGGAGTAGGTGAAAAAAATCTCAAACTTACTGAATCTAATCCTTAACAGTTGACTTTTATCTTGGTATTCATATTATTGGATATTATGCTTATGGCTAGGATCAGAATTTGTATATCTTCTGCCAAGTCAATTTTTGTGGTCATGATCACTAGCTACTCTCATTCCTACCTCTCATTCCTAGTTAGGACTCTAGGAGATATTAACATAAATGAGATATGAAGGTAAATTTATTCTTCCCGTATATATTTATTAGATGCCTCTCATACTAGGGAAATAGTAGAAAAGAAACAAAACTGCAAGCTGAATATTGCTTCCAGTTGGGGAGGAGACAGATAGAGTTTATATCCTAGTTGGGGAGGAGACTTTAAAAATAAATAATTATCTACTTTGTAAAATGACTAAATGTTATGAAGAAAAATAAATCATGACAAGAGTTTAGGGATGGATGGGTGTGGACAGCACTATTTTACATAAAGGAGTAAATACCTGGTATTTATTAACACTTACTACTGTGATAACCAGCCTCTGTAGATCCATAGCCCTCATGGGTTCTAATGAGTGTTGTTGAGCTACAAGAGATCTTTGTGCCTAAACCAATAGCTAGCCTAAATTGTCTTCCTTTTCTGTTGACCTAACCTTGGAATTTGCTTAGCTTCTCAGTGTTGTATGAAACTAGTATTATCATATTAACAGATGAGAAGGGAGTTTCTAAATAGCATGGATTCAAAAGAATAATTAAAAGCCATTGTCTAAAAGGAGACATGCATGAAATTGTCCAGAGGACATGCTGGGTAAGCAAAAAATTTTCAGTGCCTTACCTATTTATTCACAGTGAAAGCATCCCTCCAGCAGGGTGGCCCAGCCCTGTATTCTTCAGGGCGAGATGCTATGATCTCAGGGTGGGGTTAAACCTTGAGTTATCAAATCTGGCTGATTTTAAGAATCCCTTGAAGATTATTTTAAAAATTAGACTTTGAGTTGAAGGCTTAAACCACATGAATGAATATGTAGAGGTGAGGTTCAGGACAACTACTTTAAATAAATAAAGCTCATCAGTTTTATTGCTTTCCAGGGTAACACTTGACCACTTTTTAGTGATGGGAGTAGGGGGAAGGAAGGCAATACAATACCATATCTCCCTAAAGTAGCACTTACTCATTGATGAGCCATATCCGCATAAACAGAAGTAATGTGCAGAACACAGCTTCAACAAAATAATCTCTCAGTGTAGTGTCCTCAGAAAAATTTAAAAAATATTTTATACTTATAAACTGTTATGTTTTGTGCAAACATGTAAACAACAGAAAGTTAAAGAAAGCCTCTTAGAGATTAAAAATATAATTTCCAAAAAATATAAAAAAAGAGTTGTGCATTTCAATCCAAGTATGTCTCCAGCTCATAGAGATAAAAGGCAGGGCGGAAAGGGAAGGAAAAGAATTAAGGTGACCATTCAGGAGATTCAGTATTTAATTCATAGAAATTTTAGCAAAAAAAAAAAAAATGACAGAGAGAATCAGGAGGAAGGAAATAATAAAAGATAAGAAGAGAAAGAAAAAGAAGAAAACAGAAATTCCCAGTGTTGAAAGGGACAACTGAGACTTCAGAATGAAAGGGACCAGAAGAAGTGAATAAGATTGAGCACATGCACCCGTCTTAAACAGATTCTAAATGTTTCCAGAGAGGAGAGGAAAAGCCAAACAAAAATGACAATCCATTTACAAATAAATGGCAATTCAGTTGGCATAAAGCAAAATACATGTTAGTTGACAACACAGCAAATCCAGCCCATTAGAGCCTAGAATTTTGAAGCTAGGAAACAATTAATTCTCTTTAACAGGATAAAAATATTTTCAGATCCTCAGGAGCAACTCATAAAGTATACTTGTTGTGAATACATTCTTAAGAAAGACTACCAGGCAATTGGCCACAAAAGCCAAGGAAGACAGTGGTGAGAAATAAAAGAAAGGGCCAACCAAAGTTTTTATACCATTGCGTGTACTGAAGCTCCTAGGACTTGATTTTTCAGATGCAAGATATAATATTGTCCTGCCAACCTAACATCCATAAGGTGATCATAAACTTATGCTAGTTCTTTTTCTCTCTGCATTCTGTATTTTGTTAATTTATTATTTTAATAATATATTTTATAATAATTATCTACTATTTTAAAAAAAATTGTGGTAAAATATACTTTTTAAACCATACAATTCAGTGACATTAGGTACATAGACATGTTGTGTAACTATCATGGCTATTTCCAAAGTTTTTTCCTCATCCCAAACAGAAACTCTGTAACCATTAAAAAATAATTCCTCATTTCTTTTACTCCCCAGCCCCCGATAAACTCTAATCTGCTTTCTGTTTTATGAATTTGCCTATTCTAGATATTTCATATTAAGTGAAATCATTTTCCTTTATTCCTTGTTTATTTCACTTAGCATAATGTTTTTAAGGTCCATCCCTTGAAGCATGCATCAGAATCTTGTTGATTTTTATGGTTCAGTAATATTCTACTATATGCTTATGCCATATCTTAAAAGACCCATTTATCCACTGATGGACTCTTCACTTTTTCCTCACTTTTTTGCCTTGTGAGTAATGCTTCAATGAACAGTGACAGACACACGTTGGAGTCTCTGTTTTTTATATTTTGGGTATATACCTAGGAGTAGAATTGCTTGGTCATATGGTAACTCTAAATTTAACTTTCTGAGCAATCATTGAACTGTTTTGCACAGGGGCTATACCATTTTACATTCCCACTAAAAATGTAGACGTTACCAGGGCTCCAGTGTTTCCACACCCTCACCAATGCTTGTCATTCTGTGTTTTTTTATCATTGTTGTTGCTGTTTGTTTGCTTTATTAGAGTCATCTTATCAGGTGTGAAGTTATGAAAGTGTATCTTATGTTTTGGATTCACATTTCCCTACTTATGAATACTACTGAGCATCTTTTACTGTTCTTATTGGCCCTAAGTGTGACTTCTTTAAGAGATATCTAAGTCCTTTGCCCATTTTTGAGTTTGGTTATTTTTTTTTAATTGTTTTATAGGAATCCACTATTTTTCACTTTTATGTACCTTTTTAAAGTGTGAGTTCTATAATTAAATATATTTGGTGCTCATCACAGATTTTTATATTTGAAACATCTCTAATCATTTAATGGTTTATGAGACACATTGATAAGTAGTTTCCTTAGAATAGGCTAAGGAATGCCATGTCCCTCAGTTCTTACATGTTCTTAGTGGCAAAACATCAATGATAATTTGGCTAGATTAAAAAAAAAATCCTGGGTTCATATTTTCCTTTCTTGAGAAATAAAAAAATGTTCATCCTTTCTTTTTGTAGCATATAATGTTATCAATAATCTGATGCCAATTGGATTTTTTCACTTTTATAAATCATGTGGATTTGTTTATTTTTGTAGGGCCTGGATGACAAAAACATTCTTAACTTTAAAATCCAATTGTTATATTAGTATTCGGGGTCAAACTTTCCAACTGCTTGGTATCTCGATATGTAGAGTCAAGCCTTCTGATTTCAGGGCAGTTTTTAATATATTTTTTGTGTTCCATTTACTACTCCAGATATACTTGTCTTTATTTTTTCCTTTTTATCCTTTCCTCCTATTTTTTCTTACTGAATTTTCTACAGTGTTATTCAGTCTTGAGCTTTTTCAGATTTAGTCTTTATAAAATTTGATTCTATCTTAATTATTTCCTACAATTTGTCAGTTCTCATTTTGTATCTTCCTTTGTCTATTCATTTTCTTCCTGAGCTTATTATTTCTGATTGTCTTATATCCAAGCTTGTATCATTTCTTAAGTTGATTTTAGCTCATTTTGCTAAATGTAACTTACAGTCCACCCCCTGTATTGGCTCATCGTTTGTATCCACTGTTCTAGATCCACAGATTCAACCAAGTGCAGACCTCATAGTACTGTATTATTTACTGAAAACAATCCTATACAAGCGAACCCATGCAGTTGGGTCAAACTCATGTTGTTCAAAGGTCACTATATCATTAAAATTAATTTATGCATTGCTTTTCATTTAATATAGCTGTTAGAATATTTAAATTTACGTGTGATCCACATTATATTTTTATTGCAAGTGCTGATTTAAAGAGGCAAGGAAAGGCTATGTAGACTTCCACCTAAACAACAGATTGCCTCACTGTTCCAGTTTCTTCAGCATGGTTCACTGTGATATCATAAAGGTTCCTATGCTACATAAATTACCCCAGGATGCCCCTATTCTCAATTTATATTGAAAATTGATGGTGCTTTTAGGAGTCAATAGAAGACTACAAGATGAGAATTCCAGCCAAATATATACATCGTTATCATAAACATATAAAAGGCTCGTGTCAATGTTATGAGTTTTCTACTTAATGGAAGAAGTTCAAACAAATGCTCAGGACATCATATGTACAGTTAAATATTTAAACATTTATTCAGTGTCAGTAGCTCTTTAACTTTATTAAAGACTCATTATTACGGACGGAGTCCCTTTTCATAATCATCCAAATCTCAATGTTGTCTCACAATCTAAATAATAGAGTTTTCCCAATCTAATAAATGGTGGTAGTATAGAAAATGGACATTCATAGCATTGTAAACTGATGTTTTAAATATAAAACTTTGTATTTAATTTGTAAAGTAACAATCTCAAGTGTGTGTGGAAATATAATAACAAAAAAACTAATTTTCTTTCTATTTAAGTCAGCAAAATGGAATGTCCAGAGGGAGTTTTTGTTGAATGAAAAGACAAGTGTAAGGTGATGATGAAATATACAGTTTAACTTATCATTTATTCAGAGCCTAAGTTCTCATGCCAAGCCTCAGGATCCAGGTTGTCCTAAGAACTTTTTAGCACTCACTTTAAATGAGGTCTGATGCTTCCATAGAAAATAAAGAATGATAGGGCCATTAAGAAGACATTTTTCAGTTCTGAAAAGGCAATGTAGAGGAGGTCAAACATTACTTACAAATGGTCTAAGGCATTTTCTACACTGAAAGTTAAGCACATCCCTTGAAGATGCTGTATTTTGTTACAGTAAACTAATAAATCTTGCCCCCAAGGTGAGAACTGTTGTTAGTTGACACGAGGTACTGTTGGTGTTGAGACCTCTGGGACTCCCACCACCAGGTCTGAGACAGGGGGCTGGACAAGCCCGTACAGGGTGAGATGTGAGGCTAATCTGTCAGGAGGGGCTGGGGCAGTGAAGACTAAGTGTCTGAACTGGTGGGCTTGAGTCCTGCTTGCATGTGGTTAGACTAGAGTTCTCAAGGATAAAGATTCCAGCATATTGTGTCTGGCTGGTGATTGGAAATGGATTGTGTGGGGTAGTCGTCTAGCCATCATTCAGGAAGGTGGCCCATTGATCTCCTAAAATCTCGTGGAAAACACAGTTGCAGGCCCCCAAGACGAGTTAAGAAAGGCTTCCCACTGCCTCGTAAACTAAAGGAAAGGATAGTGACCAAGCCCTTCTCCTGTGCCGCTGAATGCCTTGCTGCTTTTGTGTGCTCTCCCGACACCCAAGGGTATCTAGTGGCACACCCATGGTGGCCAGTGATCCCAGCACTGATAAGAAAGTAAGGGGGTGAGAAGGAGCATTTGAGACTCATCTGCTTTTCTCAGGCAAGATCCCTAGCCAGTGTGTCTGGGCTTTCCTTAGCACTGTGGCTTATCATCATGCCTGTGGACTGCTTAGCATCCAAGGGCTTGAATGCCCCACCTGGTCATAGACAAAATGCCCTAATCAGAGATGGTGCCCTGGTCCCAGGAAAACTGGTTGACATTCCCCAGTGGCAGTGGGAGGCTTTAGGATCTTTCCCTCTTTTCCTGGAACCACCCATAAAGTCTTCATTGTGGATGATAAGATAAAAACACAGAAAACCATGAATATGTGTGTAGAGGCCTAAAAGAGAAAAAGAAAAGAGAGGAGCCCCCCAGCATGAAAAATAGGGCTGGAAGAAAGAATACTTTTACTCCAAGACCTCTGGGTTGTGCACCCATCTGCTGTTCTGTTAACCTATTTACCATGCTTACAAAAGCCCTAATTCTGAGAGTTACAGGGAGAAATGCCGTTGATCCATTGTACGCTCCTGGCACAGTGAAGGGGTTAATTCAAGTTCAACTTAGGTCCAAGGTCCTTAAGCCACACAGTCATTGCCATGAGGGAGGCCCTTAACCCCAAGGATACTAACTTTGGGATATTTCAAGGAAGAAATGGAATAAGTATGAGCAAAGAGAACATTTCCCTTCTCCCTTTTCACAAGTTTATTAAGTGACCAAAAGGGCTGGGGTGGGGAATGAAAGAGAAGAACGAGATAGGAAGAAAGAGGAAAAAACAGCTATAGCTCCTATCTCCCCTAAATCAATCATATAATTACACTTATATAGTTCTTGTTTATCACCGTATTTGACAGCTTAGAGGTGAAAGAGTTTCTTGATTTTAAATTGAGATTGTGGAACATTATATAATCACAGAAAAATCATGGTGTATACATAATATCTTATTAGCATAAAGTTACAATAACTAATATTTATTGTGTAATAGTACGGTTATACCTGGGTATCTATCTATAGGGGATGGTTCCAGGATCCCCTGAAGATACCAAAATTCAAGGATGTTTAAGTTCTGTATATGAAATGGCATAGTACTTGTAGATAATCTATAAGCATCCTCCTATATGCTTTAAATCATCTCTAGATGACTTATAATACCTAATACAATGTAAATGCCATGTAAATAGTTATAATGTAAATGATGTGTGGACAGTTGCTGGCATGCAGAAAACCTAAATTTTGCTTAGGAATTTTCTGGATTTAAAAAAAATATATTTTCCATCCATGGTTGGTTGAATCCACAAATGAGGACCCCGCTGATTCAGAGGATCAACTGTGTATGGCACAAGTGTTACATGTATGTAGACAGTGCTATTATTACTCACACCTCGAGTTTAGATATGATAAACCCTAGCAAAGTAAGTTACCCCAAAGTTCTATACTTATTAAGAATGAAAGGTAAGTTCAAACCTGGGCCCACTGATTTCAGAGCCCACTTACTTACATGCTCAAAGTATGTAAGTACATACTGCCTTGGTGAGTGTGAGTAATAGAGAGCCTGCCACATGTGATGTAAGGCGGCGTGTGTCTAACTTGAGTGTGTCCGTGAACCTTCTGGAGATCTTCCTGTAGACCGTGCTTTGATCAGCAAGGATGGGGGTCAGAGTGTGGTGATGAGTATTTAGAAGATAGTGTTGAGATTCCAATGCTGATTTGGGCACTGGCTCACCCTCATAATAACCGCACTCTAGGACGTCTATTGCTTGCTGGAAAGAAACAAGCATTGTATGTGATATCTGTATTGAATATCTGCTGTGTTCTGGATATCATCCTAGACACTAGAGATAAAAAGCAAATAACCCATTGTCTCTGTCTTACAGGAGCTTCCTTCACAAAGGACTCTGAATGAAGTTGACAGTTTCTCTTCTTGTCAGAATGGGTGAGTACTATCTCAAAGATGGTGAACTGGATATTGCCCAGTGAATTTGAGGGGGAAGACCACATTTAACCATGCTCCCATATAACTATGACAGTAGAATGTTCCAGTGCTACCAATGCTGCCTCTATTCTTCAGGATTACATTCATCACTGTGATTATAAACATTTCCTTCTTCCACCCAGATGTCCTTAAGTTTTGCAAAGATACAACCACAAAGAGCATTTTTGACTATTAATTATATATTCTTGATGATGCATGACAGTGTTATTTTTAAGTGTTTCTCCCAATTTATAGAATTGATTAAAAGAAGAATGAGGTTTAACTGTGCATATCTGTTACAAACTTCAGATATACTCTGTGAGCAGTTTTAAAATTTATGCTGTTACCTACTTGTATTCTGGAATCATGTTGGCTACCACTTCTTCCCTCTAACTTACATTAATTAGGCTACAAACAGAGATGAATAAGGCAGCTAGTGAATCAAGATGACTAGCAACAGATGTAGTAGAATAGAAAATCAGTAACTGTCAGAGTAAATACAAATTTATAAATTTAAACTGGATCGAATCGCCAGTCTATGTCTGACGGAGGATACAGCATGCTTGGGGCTGGTGCACGGTGATGACCCAGAGAAATGTTATGGGGAGGGAGGTGGAAGGGGGGTTCATGTTTGGGAACGCATGTACACCCATGGTGGATTCATGTCAATGTATGGCAAAACCAATACAGTATTGTAAAGTAAAATAAAGTAAAAAAAAAAAAAACTGGATTATAAAATAGCTCAAAAAGACCAATGAGAAACAAAAATCTAACTTAAGGTTGTTAAAAAAGTAGTTCAAGTGGTTCCTATCTGGTTTATGTACAAATGAGAATGAAATATTTACATGTCACAGGTAGCTTCATAATGCTGACAGCAAAATCAATTGTTCTAGCAGATGCTGGAAAAATCTATGGCATCATAGAGTTCAAAGCTGATACCAAATCATAAATACAATATTCAAATCTAAAAGTGAGCACAGCTTAGAGAAATATGTAGCACATGTGAACTGAAGTTCATTATTAATCTTATAGAGGTATTTACTTATCGATTTATTCTCTTATTCAGTTTTATTCATTCATTTTTGTTCATGGGAAGATTCAAATCAACGTATACAATCACCTTGTAAGAGTTTCAAGTAGGGAAACAAGGGTATGGATATTTAAATATATTTAGGAAATGACCCGGAGAAGGCAATGACACTCCACGTCAGTACTCTTGCATGGAAAATCCCATGTGTCGAGGAACCTGGTGGGCTGCAGTCCATGGGGTTGCAAAGAGTCAGACACGACTTCACTCTCACTTTCACTTTTCACTTTCATGCATTGGAGAAGGAAATGGCAACCCACTCTAGTGTTCTTGCCTGGAGAATCCCAGGGACGGGGGAGCCTGGTGGGCTGCCGTCTCTGGGGTTGCACAGAGTTGGACATGACTGAAGTTACTTAGCAGTAGCAGCAGGAAATGACCACATAACTTTTTCTACTGTAATGTCTAGTGGTACAGTCTTCACAGACATAGACTGGACGTCCTATCTTATGGGCTCTTGTCAGTATTTTCAAAATCAGATAATAAGTAATGGCTAAATTAAATTAGAGTATCTCTTACTGGCATCTCACTAAACCACAGTCATGCTTTCCAACAGGCCTCATAAAAAGATCATTGTTCTTGAGAAGCCTAGCACATTTACCTACTTCTCCAGATTCTTATACAAATTTAGTGTCAGTATGTATTTTATAGCCTCTTGCCACAAAGGTCACAAAGTACACACATATACACAAAATGTTTGTGATGCCAGAAGGCATTACAAGTTCAAGATAAATAACACCTAACAATGTTAGAAAAGCTTGACTTGGATGTGCCCAACAGGTAACAGAGGATGGATGTCATTGTAGAGAGAATTTTCATTACAGGAAAAAAGAGTACTGTTTGACAGACAGTTCATTTTATGCTTTTCATGCCAAGATTATATCCCAAGAGTTATGTTTCAAAGTCATGAAAAATGGGGAATACGTTTAGAATTTCTGACTGAAAATAATAATAGTAATTAGCTCATCTTTGAGGAGATGTGATAAAAATATTAATGACTATCAAAACTTATTGAAAGCGCAGGATTTGCAATGATTTAAAATAAATAATCTTTATATACTGCTGCTGCTAAGTCACTTCAGTCGTGTCCGACTCTGTGCCACCCCATAGACAGCAGCCCACCAGGCTCCCCCATCCCTGGGATTCTCTAGGCAAGAACACTGGAGTGGGTTGCCATTTCCTTCTCCAATGCATGAAAGTGAAAAGGGAAAGTGAAGTTTCTCAGTCGTGTCCGACTCTTCATGACCCCATGGACTGCAGCCTACCAGGCTCCTCCATCCATGGGATTTTCCAGACAATAGTACTCGAGTGGGGTGCCATTGCCTTCTCCAATTCTTTATATAGAAGTAGATATTAATTTGTTGAGTGCAATTTAAAATTAGAGTGCTTTGGTAAATCATTCAGATGTCTGTATGTCAGAAGGATTACCCTTGTATTTCTTTATGATAAGAACTGAATTTCAGTTCTTTACAAAGCAAATAATGTAGATCTTATGAGATAAATATCTTCAGTCTTTATTAACAGTGATAGTATACATGCTTCAGAGGAGAAATCTCAATTCAAAGTGAAATATTTGATTTATACAGCCTAATCAGAAATTATGAAGATTAACCACCCATCCTCCTCCAAGATTTTAGAAATAATATATGGAAACTAACTCAGTTTCCTTTAAAGGTAACACTCACAGCTCCACATAACAAATTAGAGATCAAAAATCTTAAGACATATTTTGCAATGGGAATGAAGTTTCTTAAGTGCAGTTTCATGAAGGGGGCATATTCCTTAAAAGTGTTTTTGACCTAATTAAGAATCTCTTTGATTAACTGTGGTGAATGCTTTTCAGTAAAATGAGAAAGACTGGGTTTGATTAGCTGAGTTTTGACTTCACAGTGCTGCTTGTGGATCTGCGGTTATATACATATATTTATACATATTCTCTTTACTTATTCCAGTACCAATAGAGTATGTTACCATCCAGGGTCACTTAAAACTAGGTTAATTTCTAAAAATTAGGACTGCAGATGTGTCCAGTATTGTGTGTGTGTGCGCACCTGTAAGTGCTCCTCCTGGCCAATCAGCATCATTCTTCCAGATCAGCGTGCTCTGTGTTGGGAAACACAGTAAATTACAGTTCCTGTAACAGGTCTTTCATAATTCTTCCAGAGATGGACTGAATCTTTGTTGCAGTTGCTGTTTGAGATATCTTATGAGAGGATCTGATTGTCATGACTTAGTCAACAGCCTTTGTGACTGCTGGTCAGTGTTCCAGAGTAGGGGCCTCGTTTGGCTCAGATCCTACACCCCCTCCCAGGTCAATGTTGCTGGAGGGGCAGGACTATGTTTTAACAGAGTGCAGTTAATAATAAAAGCATAATTTATATAACTTAAACATATTATAAGAAATGAACCTTTAACATTTGATATAAATTTTTTGATAGTTGTTTGCCTTTGGCATTTTATATGGTAATATTCAGTTCAGTTCAGTTCATTCACTCAGTTGTGTCCAACTCTTTGCGACCCCATGAATCGCAGCACACCAGGCCTCCCTGTCCATCACCAACTCCCGGAGTTCACTCAGACTGACGTCCATCAAGTCCGTGATGCCATCCAGCCATCTCATCCTTGGTTGTCCCCTTCTTCTGCCCACAATCCCTCCCAGCATCAGAGTCTTTTCCAATGAGTCAACTTTTCGCATGAGGTATCCAAAGTACTGGAGCTTCAGCTTCAGCATCACTCCTTCCAAAGAAATCCCAGGGCTGATCTCCTTCAGAATGGACTGGTTGGATCTCCTTGCAGTCCAAGGGACTCTCAAGAGTCTTCTTCAACACCACAGTTCAAATGCATCAATTCTTCGGCACTCAGCCTTCTTCACAGTCCAACTCTCACATCCATACATGACCACAGGAAAAACCATAGCCTTGACTTAGACGGACCTTAGTCGGCAAAGTAATGTCTCTGCTTTTGAATATACTATCTAGGTTGGTCATAACTTTTCTTCCAAGGAGTAAGCGTCTTTTAATTTCCTGGCTGCAGTCACCATCTGCAGTGATTTTGGAGCCCCCCAAAATAAAGTCTGACACTGTTTCCCCATCTATTTGCCATGAAGTGATGGGACCAGATGCCATGATCTTCGTTTTCTGAATGTTGAGCTTGAAGCCAACTTTTTCACTTTCCTCTTTCACTTTCATCAAGAGGCTTTTTAGCTCCTCTTTACTTTCTGCAGTAAGGGTGGTGTCATCTGCATATCTGAGGTTATTGATATTTCTCCCGGCAATCTTGATTCCAGCTTGTGTTTCTTCCAGTCCAGCGTTTCTCATGATGTACTCTGCATATATAATGTGTAATTATTTCACATTTTATACAGTCTTTATGGTTTTTTCTTTGACACTATAATTTTTAAAGATATCTCTTCCAAGAAGAGAAAAAATACATCTGACTTTTTCTCTTCTTTAATTTTTTATATTTGACATTGGGGTTAATTTCAGATAAAGTATGAAATCATGATCTTACTTTAATTTTGTGTTCTTTAATAAGTATTCAGCACCATGAGTGAACAGTTATTCTCATTTTACTGATCTGAAATGTTACCTTGTTTTTCCAGTAAATTCTTATATGTAGGTCTATTTCTGTGTTTTCTAGTTTCTTCCATGTATATGTTTATTCTTCTATCATTTCAAATTTGTTCAATTTCTAAAAGTTTTAGTAATTTTAGATATCCTATGGTATTCTTTAATAATATTTATTCTTGTTATGTATTCATTTATTAGATGAATTTAGAATCATTTGTCATGTTACAAAATATTCTTGTGGAAAATTTATTTCAATTTAAATATAGATATTTGCGAGTTGACATACAACAGATTAAAGAGTTAATATAGTATAGTTTCCTATCTATAATGTGATAATGCTGCTGCTGCTAAGTCGCTTCAGTCATATCCGACTCTGTGTGACCCCAGAGACAGCAGCCCACCAGGCTCCCCCGTCCCTGGGATTCTCCAGGCAAGAACACTGGAGTGGGTTGCCATTTCCTTCTCCAATGCATGAAAGTGAAAAGGGAAAGTGAAGTTGCTCAGTCGTGTCTGACTCTTCACAACCCCATGGACTGCAGCCTACCAGGCTCCTCTGTCCATGGGATTTTCCAGGCAATAGTACTGGAGTGGGGTGCCATTGCCTTCTCCGAATGTGATAGTACTTTAGCTCAAATTCCATTTTGTGATGTTTAGTCGGAATTAATGTTTGACTCCCTTTTTATATTTCATGCCTTTCATTTTCTTGTCTCTTTTATTTCCTATATTTCATTTATATTTTCATTGTTTTCTACATTGTGTTGTCTCTTTTTATGTTGTCTCTTTTCTGTCTACTGATTTGAAAAATATATAGCCCATTGCAATTTAAAAATTTTTAAGAATACTAAATATAATGTATTTTTAAAGAGTGGTTTTAGGTTCACAGCTAAATTGAGTAGAAAATACAAAGAGTTCTCAGATTCCTGTCTCCACACATAGTAACCTCCTGCTTCACATGGTATTTTTGTTATAAAAGATGGACCTACATTAACACATTATTATCACCTGAAGTCATTAGTGTTCATTCTTGATGTGGTACATTCTGTTGGTTTTGACAAATGTTTAATGACAGCAGAATATTATTGAGATAGAAATCATCTATCAAGCCATGAAAAGATACAGAAGAAACTTAAATGGATATTACTTAGTGAAAGAAGACAATCATGAAAAGCTACATATTGTATGATTCTAACGACAATACATTTTGGAAGAGGCAAAACAATGGAGAGAGTACAAAATTCAGTGGTTGATAGAGGTTAGCATCATATGCAGACATGAATAGGCAGAGTATAGAGGATTTTTAGAGCATCGACACTGTATAATACAGTGTGGATACATAGTGTTACACACTGGTCAAGCCCTTTTGATTTTTAATTGTATTTTTGTTTTAAAAACCATTTGAAAATTTTCTGCAATTATTGCCATCATGAATGTAACTAGTTGGCTCCCAGCAGATTTAATTGGACTCAGCTATTGTGTAGCTCCAAGGTGGACTCAATAGCTATTTTCTCAATAGGAGACAAATCTAATCTCTAACAATAGAATCACTTCTCAACATTGAATCAGGGCACAGGAGCCTAATCAGCTCAAAGAGGTCTCTCTTCTTTCTCAACAAATGGCTCAGTTTTTAAAGACTGTGAGACAGTCAAGGCTGTATTAACACTAACACCCAAAATATTCTCTTGCTGCTTATTTCATGAAGAGTTTCCACAGACCTAATTGTTCTAAAAAATCATATAATAGTCTGTGTGACTGATTCATTATATAAAACATCAATTTTCAATGCAGTCCTTCCTCCCCTGCTCTATCAAATCTGTATTACTCATCGTATAATGTCTTAAAGACTATAATTTTTCATGCCCAGTTTATCACCACTCTGTATTATACATCAAATAATTAAGCAGGTACAGAGGAAATTCACTGTGCACCGAGTGTTAAGGTGAAAATTCATCCTAAGGTGTAACAGGGAATTATAGCTTGGCTCAAGGATCCCTTAAGATGATCCCAAAGTATAATCCAGATTTCACTTAAAAAGACTCTCTGCCCCTTAAATATTTCGATTTACACAATTCACAATCCAAACCTTGATTTCAGACCTTACCTTACCAGGTTTTCCCCTTCTGTTTGGTTCTGCAACTATATAGACCATCTGTTTCTACTTCAAGGCCAACATGGATGCAAAATTTTGCTCCATCAGTGGCTCTTTTTATCAGATATACCAATAATTTTTTTTTTTTCTTTTCTGAAGAATTAGAATTTTCTGGGAAGGAGTCAGAGCTACTATACATGGCCTTTGAGGCAACTTAAAAAATTTCTCCTGCTTCTGCCTTTGGTCTGGGAGTCTGTTTGCACTTCCCATCCTCCCCCCCAGCAACTCATGCCCCTTATATTGTGCCTGCCTCCCAATACACAGCCCAAGAGGAGGGTGTGTTCAGGCCTTCCTCCATCTGCTGCTCTTGTGGGGGAGTAACCGTTTCAACCTTGCCTATTTTTCAAAGTCCTTCAAAGCATTATAATGAGTTTTTGGGTAAACGTTTTCCATTTCACATAAGTACAATTAACAAGTAATTCTTCTCACTTGTGAACCCATATATTTCAGTATAGATCCATTGCATAGTCACAAAATCTCCCTCAGTGATATTTCTTATTTGGAAGTGCATGTACTAAAACTTTTGCTTCCAGCAACATGTGGTTTTGGTCCCTAAAATCAAGATTGAAGAGCTAATATTTTATTTCTTGGGTTGGAAAACTGTTTATATTAGCCTTTGAATTATATGTCAACCAAGACATACAAGCTTTCATTTGACACCATTTTAAAGCACACATGTCATGCATCATTTTTGTATTTTTAAAGCTTTTATTTAATTATATATTAAAATAATAGATGATTTAACAAGTAGTTTCCACCTATCTAAGACTTAAAAATATACTGTAAAAGTCAGAATAAAATATATTTCAGAGTACATTTTAATGAAACATTTTGAATCAAGTTTCATGTTGACTACAGTGTATCCTTTGGCCCGTTTCTGGAGCAGATTTATATATTGACGGCAGTTGTCAGGAGACAAGAATTATGATTGTACTCTAAAATTTATTTTACTACAGACATAAACCCTAGAAAATTTTTATAATATATTTTTCCCAATTGGTTTCCACTATAAACTGTGCATTTTGAAATACCATGAGTATTTTAAAGTCTATAAAGGAGTGAAAAGAAAGATTTACATCTCCCAAATGTAGCTTGTCATAGATCCTCCACATTTGTAAATGGACTCTGGTATTTAAGAAAATGAGTTTTATCTAAACTATATTTTTGTTATTATCAGTGTTTGCATTATATTTTATCTTTCTCTTAGACATTCTGCTGATTTGGCACCTATTGTGGGTCAGGTTATTCTAGGTGATGGGGCATACCAAGACCAAAACAAAGACCGTCCTCATGGAGTTCACTTTCTGGGAAAGGAAGATAACAAACATGAAACAAAGTAAAATAGGATATATTAGATTGTGTTAGGTATATGGAGAAAAATAAAGCAGGCAAAGAGATGTAGATTAGATGGTGGAGACTTAGGCTACCTTTTATTGAGTTGTCAAGGTTTTATAGACAGTGGTCACCCTGATAGGATGATATTGAGTATAAAGGAAACAATAAGCCAAGTAGATTATCTGGGAAAAGAATATCCCCTAATGGTTCTGGGGAAGGGCCCTGCTTGCTACTTTTAGGACTAGTAAGAGGCTAAGTGTGGCTTTTATAGGTGCTGCCCTGTGGAAGTGGTTTAACTTGTCCAGGACACAGTTTGCTTCCATTGTAAATAAGAACCATGTTAGCTGAGTCAACTCTATGTAAACTTCTTAAATGACCAACAGTACCGAAGAATAAAAGAGGCTAGATCAGGATTCAGATGTCTTCTGCTTTTACCAAGAAGCATAGAGAAATGAAGGCAAGGGAATCAGGTGGTGAAGATTCAAATGGATGCTCTGTGATAATCTATGTGTGCAAGGAGGGTAGGCACTAGCTTTTTTTCTTTTTGGTGGTTTAGATTTGAGTCATCAATGGCAAAGTCAAAGGGGGAAATGTCTCATGTGATTTTTCTCACCACAAACAGCACCAGCAGTAAAATCATTGGTGAATTTGACTGCTCTTCTGTCTCACTCTAGGCAATTGATCACAAATTGCTTACACCTTCAAAACATAACCAAAACGTGTTCCTTTTTCATGCATTCCACCCCTACAGAGATGATCTAACTCACCATTCTTTTTTATATGAATAATTGCAGTAGTTTCTTAATTTTTCCTGTTTCTGAAGGTTCATCAATATTACTATCTCAGAGTAAGTCCCAAATCTCCCAAGGTCCTACCTAGACCTTCATTTGCCACCACCTCCTATCAGATTTCATTCCCACCACTCACTCATTAGACTTCCCTGGTGGCTCAGAAGGTAAAGCATCTACTGACAGTGTGGGAGACCTGGGTTGGATCCCTGGGTCAGGCAGATCCTCTGGAGAAGGAAATGGCAACCCAGTCCAGTACTCTTGCATGGAAAATCCCATGGATGGAGGAGCCTGGGGGGGGGCGGCTACAGTTCATGGGGTCAAAAAGAGTTGGACACGACTGAGCGACTTCACTTGATTGTACTCACTCATTGACTCTGATCTCTTCCATTCTTAAATAACAAGCACTGTTGTGCTTAGGGCTTCTGTAGTTACTATTCTCTGCTGGAAATGCTCTTCCCATAGATGCCCGTTGACTTACTCCCTTCCTATGTGTCTCTCCAGTGCTACCTTATCTGAGGCTTTGCCTGAGTGCCCTGTTACATAGCACTGCTTATCTCCTATTTACCATGGTAATAATCACCACATTACCCTGTATTTGTTGACATTTTGTTTAGGTATTGTGTGCTATTTAGTACTTACCCAAAGGAGTTAACAACTTATGTTCACACGAAATCCTGCACATGAATATTTATAGCAGATTTATTTATAACTGGCAAAAATGGGAAGCAACTAAAATGTCTTTCAATAGGTGAATGGGTAAGCGAACTCTCGTATGGCCATATAATGGAATACTATTCAATGATAAGAGGAAATAAGCTATCAAGGCACAAACAGATATGGAAGAAACTTATTGCATTATGTTAAGTGAAAGAAGCCAGTGGTGTAAGGCTACACACTATATGAAATTCTGGAAAAGGAAAAACTAGAGACAGTAAATAGATCAGTTGATGCTATGAGTCAGAAAAAAGAAAACAAGGGATGAATAGGTAGAACACAGGATTTTTAGGAAAAACATCATACAGTGAAATTCTTCTGTATGATAATGTAATGGTGGATACGTAACAGTTTACATTGGTCAAAACCCATAAAACTGTACAATACAAAGAATGAATTGATGTAAATTATAGATCTTAGTTAATAATAATGTAGCACTATATATTTATCAATTCTAACAAATATACCACACTAATAAAAGATGTTAGTAATACAGGAAACTGGGATGGAGGAGTGGGAGAAATGAAGTATATTATAACTTTATAATTTTTGTGTAATTTTTTGCTAAACCTAAAGCTGTTTTAAACAAATTGCATTAATAAAAATACATTTATACTTTTACCAATATAAGCATGCTTATTATATAAAGTTATAATAGAATCTAGAAGGATAAAGAACAGTTCAGTTCAGTCGCTCAGTCGTGTCCAACTCTTTGTGACCCCATGAGCTGCAGCATGCCAGGTCTCCCTGTCTAACACCAACTCCCGGAGTTTACCCAAACTCATGTCCATTGAGTCGGTGATGCCATCCAACCATCTCATGCTCTGTCGTCCCCATCTCCTCCTGCCCTCAATCTTTCTTGGCATCAGGGTCTTTTCCAATGAGTCAGCTTTTTGCATCAGGTGGCCAAAGTATTGGAGTTTCAGCTTCAACATCAGTCCTTCCAAAGAACACCCAGGACTTATCTCCTTCAGAATGGACTGGTTGGATCTCCTTGCAGTCCAAAGGACTCTCAAGAGTCTTCTTCAACACCACAGTTCAAAAGCATCAGTTCTTCAGTGCTCAGCTTTCTTTGTAGTCCAACTCTCACATCTGTACATGACCACTGGAAAAACCATAGCCTTGACTAGATGGACCTTTGTTGACAAAGTAACGTCTTTAATATTCTGTCTAGGTTGGTCATAACTTTCCTTCCAAGGAGTAAGCATCTTTTAATTTCATGGCTAAAATCACCATCTGCAGTGATTTTGGAGGCAAAAAAATAAAGTCAGCCACTGTTTCCACTGTTTTCCCATCTGTTTGCCATTAAGTGATGGGACTGGATGTCATGATCTTCGTTTTCTGAATGTTGAGCTTTAAGCCAACTTTTCCACTCTCGTCTTTCACTTTCATCAAGAGGCTTTTTCCTCTTCACTTTCTGCCATAAGGGTGGTGTCATCTGCATATCTGAGGTTATTATTTCTCCCAGCAATCTTGATTCCAGCTTGTGCTTCCTCCAGCCCAGCGTTTCTCATGATATACTCTGCATATAAGTTAAATAAGCAGGGTGACTAGATACAGCCTTGACTCACTCCTTTTCCTGTTTGGAACCAGTCTGTTGTTCCATGTCCAGTTCTTTTGCTTCCTGACCTGCATACAGGTTTCTCAAGAGGCAGATCGGGTGGTCTGGTATTCCCATCTCTTTCAGGATTTTCCACAGTTTATTGTGATCCACACAGTCAAAGGCTTTGGCATAGTCAATAAAGCAGAAATAGATGTTTATCTGGAACTCTTTTGCTTTTTCGATGATCCAGCAGACGTTGGCAGTACTATAACAAAAAAAAAAAATTGAGAGGGCAGTAGAGGCTGTTGGAATGTGAGTGGATAACTGTGTATTCAAATTTTCTAATTTTTCATTGTGGGAACACAATAGATACAGTATCAACTCATTTTAATATCAGGATTAAACATTTGATTGCATATATGTTGTGTTTTTCCTTGACTACACTTTTTGGAGCAAAGAGTATTTCTTGGTCATCTCTGTATTCTTTTTGAGTGGCATCGTGATAAGGTCATAGTAACTGGATGAAAAAATATTTATAGAGCAAACAAATAAAAGTCCCCATAATAAAACATAGATCATGAAGGTCATTTGCCATTATACCATTATATCAGTATTATAAATGTTTATAATAAATCTTATTGTTATCACAGAATTGTATAATACTTATTCTAAAAAATTGTATTACATCAAAACTGTTTGAATATTATTTAGTGACTATTTAAAAGCCAGCCTCTCCCTTACTGTGATATCATTTGGCCTTATTGATAAGGAAAATCTCATATGAATCAAATGTATACTTATAGAAGTCTTTTAGCTATGTAATTTTATTTTTAAAATATCTGTGTGGATCACAATAAACTGTGGAAAATTCTGAAGGAGATGGAAATACCAGACCACCCGATCTGCCTCTTGAGAAACCTGTATGCAGGTCAGGAAGCAAAAGAACTGGACATGGAACAACAGACTGGTTCCAAATAGGAAAAGGAGTGCGTCAAGGCTGTATCTAGTTACACTGCTTATTTAACTTTTATGCAGAGTACATCATGAGAAACGCTGGACTGGAAGAAGCACAAGCTGGAATCAAGATTGCCGGGAGAAATATCAATGACCTCAGATATGCAGATGACACCACCCTTATGGCAGAAAGTGAAGAGGAACTAAAAAGCCTCTTGATAAAAGTGAAAGAGGAGAGTGAAAAAGTTGGCTTCAAGCTCAACATTCAGAAAACGAAGATCATGGCATCTGGTCCCATCACTTCATGGGAAATAGATGGGGAAACAGTGGAAACAGTGTCAGACTTTATTTTTCTGGGCCCCAAAATCACTGCAGATGGTGACTGCAGCCAGGAAATTAAAAGACGCTTACTCCTTGAAAGGAAAGTTATGACCAACCTAGATAGCATATTGAAAAGCAGAGACATTACTTTGCTGACTAAGGTCCGTCTAGTCAAGGCTATGGTTTTTCCTGTGGTCATGTATGGATGTGAGAGTTGGACTGTGAAGAAGGCTGAGTGCCGAAGAATTGATGCATTTGAACTGTGGTGTTGGAGACTTTTGAAGGTCCCTTGGACTGCAAGGAGATCCAACCAGTCCATTCTGAAGGAGATCAACCCTGGGATTTCTTTGGAAGGAGTGATGCTGGAGCTGAAGCTCCAGTACTTTGGATACCTCATGCGAAAAGTTGACTCATTGGAAAAGACTCTGATGCTGGGAGGGATCGGGGGCAGGAGGAGAAGGGGACTGCTGAGGATGAGATGGCTGGATGGCATCACGGACTCGATGGACGTGAGTCTGGGTGAACTCCGGGAGATGGTGTTGGACAGGGAGGCCTGGCGTGCTGCGATTCATGGGGTTGCAAATAGTCGGACACGACTGAGCAACTGAACTGAACTGAGATAGCATATTAAAAAACTGAGACATTACTTTGTCAACAAAGGTCCATCTAGTCAAGGCTATGGTTTTTCCAATGGTCATGTATGGATGTGAGAGTTGGACTGTGAAGGAAAGCTGAGTGCCAAAGAATCGACGCTTTTGAACTGTGGTGCTGGAGAAGGCTCTTGAGAGTCCCTTGGACTGCAAGGAGATCCAACCAGTCCATTCTGAAGGAGATCAACTCTGGGATTTCTTTGGAGGGAATGATGCTGAAGCTGATACTCCAATCCTTTGACCACCTCATGCGAAGAGTTGACTGATTGGAAAAGACCCTGATCCTGGGAGGGATTGGGTGCAGGAGGAGAAGGGGATGACAGAGGTGAGATGGCTGGATTGCATCACCAACTCAGTGGACATGAGTTTGGGTGAACTCCGGGAGTTGGTGATGGATAGGGAGGCCTGGTGTGCCACGATTCATGGGCCACAAAGAGTCAGACACAGCTGAGCAACTGAACTGAAGTATGTACAGTTTCTAGATTTGTTAAGTTTACTCAGTTTTTATAGGTTAAAATTAAGCATTGAGGACACCTTCATTTCAATTTTTTATTTTTAAAAAGTGGGCTACATTTTATTTTTAAATAGTTTATATATAGCTAGCAGCATTTGGGGAAGGGGGAGTTTTGGTGATATTTATCTGAATGCCTCTTAGAGAGCTAAGGGGTCATACAGAGCAGACCTGGGATAGAAAGAACATTCCAAGTAACTACTTTCCTCACTTTATACAGGAAAGTAGCAGTTGAAGAATCAAAGAGTGCTCTTTCTCCACGTGGGAAAGTACATGACTTTTCCCCCAGGCAAAAGCCTGTATAAGGTTCTTTTCAGCAAAGGGCAAGGATGACTTCAGTAGAGTCATTTTCTAAAAGGCCAGGAAATAGCTGCTCGTTTTCCCTCTACTACCTTGCTCTAGTTACTCTATATTTGAAAAGGTGAAATAAAAGCTGGCGTGTCTATGTGAGGGCCACGCCAGAGTGCTTCTGGCCTTATTGCTCTCCTGCTTCCCTGAGCCATTTTCTCTTGTGCTTGCTCAACACTTCTGCTGCTCTTTCTGTCTCAGAGACATCTGAACAAACTGGGACTCTCTTTAAAATTGCTTTTGTATTTTTTAATAGCTTTATTAGGTATACTTAAATAAAAATTGTGTATATCAAGATGGAGAATGTTCTGATATGCATATACATGGTGAAATAAGTGTCACTATCAAGCTATTTAACATGTTCATCCCCTCACAGGGTGATGACTGTATGTACGTGTGTACCTGTGGTTTGAGCACTGAAGATGAGAGCTGGGCCTCTTTTACCATTCTAACCCTTCCAGTGCTTTTCATTGTCCTTAGCCCCCTCTAGATAGGAAGGGTAAGAATTTTGTGCATTTGATCAGTGCTTCAAACTTGGGTTTATGAATGAGAATATTGGTTTATTGGTTCTCATCACCAGAGCATCCATTGTGCCTCTCACTAAGATGAGAAGAACCTGAGACTTCCCTTTTAAAAGCCCATCATACTTAATTTTCTATACTTCAAGAATTTATTCAATAAAGTGATTTTTTTCTGCTTTGGAGAGGTCTTGAAAATAAAAACTAGATGTTTGGGAAAGACATAGCCCGAAGAATGAGGTAGTGAGCATTTTGTTGTTGTTCAGTTATTAAGTCGTGAAATGACGGGACCAGATGCCATGATCTTGGTTTTTGGAATGATGAGTTAGTTTTGAGCCATCTTTTTCACTCTCCTCTTTCACCTTCATCAAGAGGCTCTTTAGTTCCTCTTCACTTTCTGCGACTATGGTGATATCCATTTGCCTGTCTCAGGTTGATGATATTTCTCCTGGCAGTCTTGATTCCAGCTGTGCTTCATCCAGCCCAGCATTTCACAGGATGTACTCTGCATAGATGTTAAATAAGCAGGATGAACATAGGTAAATACTTATAAATAAATTGATAATGTAATCCCAGGATGGGCAAGATTTTCTTTTCTTTTTTTTTGACTGATATAGCTGAACAACTTAGAATATCATCCAGTGTATAGTAACTACTTGAAAAATATTTTAGGAATGAATGAATAAAACCAAACCTAGATCCTGTTTGGCTAACTGACAATGGGGAAAACCTTTCTACTTAGAGATAATGAAGAAGGAGCGAAGGCAGCCCTGCTCCTCTGATGCTTCTTTCATTTGTTGAAACAAGTGTGTGAGCATCCTGACAGAGGGTGACAGGGCCCAGCTGTCTGCATAGTGGCTGCACCATCCAGACCTCAGCAGCCCAACTAATTTAGGGTCTTAACCTTGTTTCTGGCAGTAAGTACAAATTTGCATAGACAGTTGTGAGATATCTGTAATTATTTTAAAACCCATTATTTACTTTGTATTTTGTCTTTCTCTTTTCTCTCTAGACAAGAGAAATCAGAATCCTCCCCCCAGATTACATGCAAGTGTTACTATTGAGGATCTGGCCTTTCTTTATGAAATAGCATAGAGTATTTGACTGTTAGCTGTACCCCCAGCAGTTCTATTACTACTTCTTAAAAAAATTGTTGCTGGGTTTCAAACATGCATCATTCTGATCAAATGTAAAATCATTTGAGACACCATGACAGGTCTAGCACCAAATGATGGTAATATAGAAATAATTATTAAATTGTCACTTAGAATAGTAACAGATGCTGAACAAGGAATAAAGTCAAAGTCTTGCTTTTGAGACTGTATTCTAATTGCTATCTTATCTATGAATGTATAGGAGCATGTATCTTATGTCTAGGGGGTTATGAGTTTCAGAAATAAAAGTTATTAACTTGAACTGCACAAAGTATTACAAATGTGAAAGTGGATGTTTGCCTAATTCCATACATAATTTCTAATAAAATTCATGATGCTGATACTGAATTGAACACAACTTACTTCCAAAAGGTAATAAGCTTATGGTAGATATGCTGTAGATATGCCAAAGAAACACAGATTTCGTAATTGTAGATCAAAGACTGACCTTAATACTTTTATGTGTGTATGCACATATAGATTATGCAGATAAAGTATAAGTAATAAAAACCAGTGCTTTAGAATTGATTTAATTTCCATGTTTGCAAAATGTTTATTTCTATGACCTAAAGACTAAAAGTTTCCAACTTATCATGATCCCAAATATGAGAAACAAAGAAGATGCTTATAATTAATGCTGGAATGATGTAATTGGCTGCACTTTGAGGTACACCTGTTTAATTTACAATCTATTCAACCACCCTAGTGGTGCAAGTACATAGTGATCATTTTTTTTAACCTCTAAACTGAAACTTTAAATAGTGTAAATATTTATGGATCTCTTGCAGCCCCCAACCTGGCAAAGTTTGTGCAGACCTGATTGAGCATTGTTGAGGAAAAGGATGGGAATGGAGAAGGGGGTGGGGAGAGAGAGAGAGAAAGAATTTAAAATTGATAGTGTATTCAGAATGGAAAGTTGGACTCTCTGAAATTTTCAAAGAATGCCTAACTGTATGTTAAAAGTGATTTGTCTGCTTTATAATTTTAAAGTATTTATTTATATATACAGCGTGTATATATTTGGGCTTCCCTGGTAGCTCAGACAGTAAAGAGTCTGCCTGCAATGCAGGAGACCCAGGTTCAGTTCCTGGGTCACGAAGATCCCCTGGAGAGGGAAATGGCAACCCACTCCAATATTGCTGCCTGGAAAATCACATGGATGGAGAAGCCTGGTGGGCTACACCCCACGAGGTTGCAAAGAGGTGGACACGACTGAGCAACTAACATACATGTATTAATTCTGTTACAATTTTAGTATAAAAACTCATTATTTTTGAAATTGATTTTCCTTATTAATAATTTAGCATTTAGTGATAAATTTAGGTTTCTATTCAAACAAGAGTGTAAATACCATGATATACTAAGAAAGGTTGTATTTTATTTGTATGGTATAATTTTTAATATCTAAAAGGCTATCACATATAAACCTCATTTATTTGGCACTATAACGTTTTATCATAAGAAGAACAAGTATTGATGTTTTTAACAAAATAAAGTTTAAGGCATATATCCAATCTTATTAACAAAGAAGTGCTAGTTGATTGGATTACGAAAAAACTATAACAAAACTAGCATCTATGAAGCAGGTTCTATGTGCTCTGTTTCAAAATGGCACTCTAATGATGGAATTTTTCTCCCCATTTTACCTGTTTGAGAGACAGAACTGGAAGTAAAATAAAAATGTTTATGTCTGATTTTTTGTTGATTTTCATTCTACCAAACATTTTTGCTTATTCCTATTAGAGTTTTTACATATGAACTTGAGTTATAACTTAGATATACTTGCCATACACAGGAGTAGACTGTTGAGTTATTGATATTTTTAGAGTCCTGAGAACTGGGCTGGAGTATATGAACTTTTTGTCCTGAAAGCCCTGGAAAAAGCATATTTTAAGATAGGAGAAAGAATTTTAATTTTAACCCTTTTGGAAATTTTGATATATCTCAAACCATTAACATTTCAACATTTTAAATTTCCAAATAAGTTTTCTTTTCTTTTCTTTCCTTAAATTCCTCTGTCATCCTATTTCTAATTCTTACTCTTTTATGGATCTTAGAACTCTGAATCTTACCACATCCTTCAGTCATGGGAGGAGTACGTGGACTCTGGCATGATTCAGGATGCGTTTAGTCTGTGTTGGTGCCTATAGTTGCAGTGAGTTCACATTTCACAGCTTACACACTTTAGGTTAGGAGGAAAAGTGTAGATCTGTTTTTCTTTATCAATTTGATTTATAACATTAACTGCTATTCTATTTTGGTGGCTAAAAGTTTAATCTCATGTACTTCTGGGTAAACCCAGTCAATTCCAGTTTCTTCCTGGAATTCCATTTACATTTTGGAGAGATTTATTAGAAATGTCAGTGTTTGGAGAAGTGAAGGCTGCTTGATTCAGTTGTCATCTCTTCATACTGGCATAGAATAAGATATACATTTTTCTTATCCGATCTTTGGTTTCTTTCATTAGCCAGTCTGGCATATTTTGCCAGATCCTGAGTTCAATAATTCTTGCAATACAACCTATACCAGGAATGCAAAACTTGGTCTAAACCTGTGGATATATGACTTTTCCCTCTATTTTCGGTACAGAGGATCTTAATTTCCTTTGGGGTAGAAAAGTGACTTTCATTTTGCCATACATTCTTCTTCATCTGTTATTTATAAATTAACTTTTGTTTCTTGAGTCCTTCCTTGTTCTAGTATTCAGTTTTCAAAGAGATTTGAGAAACCTTGTCTCCCATATAAAATGTCTTTACAGTGAGTTTTGAAAGCTTTTTTGAAGAAAAAGCCAACAATAGTCTTGCTATACTCTTCCTCCTCTGAAGTAGAGTGTTACCTACAATTAATAGGTATAAGGATAAAAAATGAATTATTTAGAGGAAAGTAGATTGGTTTAAAAAAAAAAGAAAATTCTAAAAGAGTAATGGTTTAAGTTATAACATTCACCTTCATGAGATGAATCAAAGCGACCATTTTAGAGTATGTTTTCAAAAGCATTGTAATTGGAGAAACCAGCACTCCTCTCAGTTGATAGAATATCTAGGTAGAAAATCAGCAGGGATGTAGAAGAACTCATTCAGCAAACAGGACATAATCAACATTCAGAACACATTATTTCACAGTGACACAACTGACTTCCTTTCAAGTGCGCACAATGTGATAAGCCAAAATAGACCATGTCCTTGGTCATAAAAAAAAAAAAAACCTCCAACACATGTTTTTAAATTGAAATCATGCACAGTATATTCTCTGACTACAAGTGAATCAAACTATAAATTAAGATAACAGGAAGATTGTCAAACATTTGAAATCTAAACAACAAATTTATGAATAATTTATAAATTAAAAAGAAAGTCATAAGGGAAGAAAAAATATTGAACCAAATGAAAATAAAAATAAAACATACTAAAATTTTGGGGACACAGCCAAAGCAGTGCTGAGGGGAAAATTCATAGTATTAAGTGAACATATTAGAAAAGGGAAAAGTCTCAAATCAGTAATCTACAACTCCAATTCAACAAACTAAAAATATCAAAGGCAAAATACGCTCAAAATAAGCAGAAAGTGTAAGCAACAACATACTTATAGAAAATCAGTGAATCAAAAGATTATTTGAAGACAACAGTAAAATTGTCAAACTTCTAGCAGAACTTACAAAGTAAAACAGAAACTATTAATATGAAAATGAAAGAGGACATATCACTAGATCTCTTGCAGATTTTTAAAGGACAATAAGAGAATACTGAGATCAAATAGAATGATTTCTCAAAAAGTGCAAGTGCCTGCAATTCACTTAATATAAAATAATTTAAACAGATTTATATTTTTTAAGGAATTTAAATTATAAGTTGAAATCTCTCCCCCACCCCCTCAAAAAATCTCTTTGTCAAATGATTCACAGAGAAGTCTATAGACATTTAAAGCAGAATTAACACCAAGTTTACACAATCTGTACTAGAAAATAGAAAAATAAAGAGCTCTTCTAAACTCAATTCTGAGGAGAGTATTACTGTGATATCAACAATAGAAAAAAATTAATACACCAGAAACTGAGGGCCAGTATCCCTCATCAGTAGAGATACAGAAGTTATTCATAACATACTGACAAATACAATTTAGAAATATACAAAGAGAATTATTTACCAAATCCAAGAGAGAATTTTTTCAGAGATGCAAGTCTGCATCAGCATTAATAAATTAATTAGTGAAATCTACCTTATCAATAGGCTAAAAAAGTCACATGACCACATTCATTGATGCAAAATATGCACTTGACAAAATACAGCACTTTCTTGATTAAAAAAGAAAATAAACCTCTCAAAAAACTAGGAATAAAGAAAAATGTCTTTGACTTTATGAGGGACACATAAAAAACCCTACAACTATCATAATTCTTGATGATGAAAAATTGAATGAATTTCCCTTAGTATTGCTGCTGCTGCTGCTAAGTTGCTTCAGTCATGTCCGACTCTGTGCGACCCCATAGACGACAGCCCACAGGCTCCCCCGTCCCTGGGATTTTCCAGGCAAGAACACTGGAGTGGGTTACCATTTCCTTCTCCAATGCATGAAAGTGAAAAGAGAAAGTGAAGTCACTCAGTCGTGTCCGACTCTTAGCGACTGCATGGACTGCAGCCTACCAGGCTCCTCTGCCCATGGGATTTTCCAGGCAAGAGTAATGGAGTGGGGGTGCCATTGCCTTCTCTGTCCCTTAGTATTGGGGGCATATAAAACTAATAAAGGAGTTCAGCACATATGCCTGAAACTAGCACAACATTGTTAACCAACTATATTCCAATATGAAATAAAATTAGAAAAACAGAAACAAAAAGAGGGTTCAGCAGTGTTTCAGGTTAAAAGATTAACATAAACAAATCAGTTATATTTTTATATAGCACTCCCATTGAACCTCCATACTGTTTTTCCCAGTGGATACACCAATTTATATTCCCACCAACAGCAGGAAGTATAGGACTCCCTTTACTTCATGTCCTAGCTAACATTTGCTATTTTTGTTTTCTCTGATGATAGCCATTCTGACATGTATAAGGTGATACCTTATTGTCATGTTGATTTGCGTTACCTTGATGATCAGTTATGTTGACCATCTTGTCATATGCATGTCAGCCATCTGCATTTTGTCTTCGGAAGAAAGAAATATTCTTAGATTGGAAGAATTAATCTTGTTAAAGTGACTGTAATAACCAAGGCAACCTACATGTTCAATGCAATCCCTATCAAAATATCAAGGGCAGTTTTAGAAGAACTAGAACAAATAATTTAAAATTTTGTATGGAAATAGAAAAGTCCCCAAATATTCAAAAGAATCTTGAGAAAGAAGAAACAATCTTGAGAAAGAGAACAGAGATGGAGGAATCATGCTCCCTGACTTCAGACTATACTACAAAGATACAGCAATCTGCAGTAATCAACACAGTATAGTACTGGCATAAAAAAGACCCTTAGATCCGTGAAACAGGGATAGAGAGCCCAGAAATAAATTCATGTACTTCTTACTAGTTAACCCACAGTAAAGGAGGCAAAAATGTATGATAGGAAAAGCATACGATAATTGTGCCTAAAGAAAATCATGCGATATATTTTCTTTAGGCACCACTCAAATTAACTTTAGGCATCAGAGAAATCACACTGGAGAAAGGCCTTATGAGTGCAGTGTATGTGGTAGACTGTTCAGTCAAAACTCCTGCCTCATGCGGCACCAAAACATCCACACCAGAGAAAAAACTTATGAATGTAGCAAATATAGGAAATTCCTTATGGACAGCTCCACCCTCATTATTCATCAGAGGGTCCACACTGGAGAAAAACCTTACAAGTGCAGAGAATGTGGGAAAGTCTTTAGGTACAACTCCAGCCTCATTAAACATTGGAGAGTTCACACTGGGGAAAGGTCTTATGAATGTGTCAGCTGTGGGAGAGGCTTTAGCCAAAACTCCCACCTCCTTCAGCACCAAGAAGTTCACACTAGAGAGTACTGCAAACAGGGGAAGACTTCAAAGTCTGGTCTGATTTAGTACGGGGCTGGACTGCTATCTAGGTGTTTAAAAATTTTTTAATTGTTATAAATTATATGTAACATAGAATTTACAGTCAACCATATTTAAGTGTAAGTTCAATAGTAATAATACATTCACATCATATACAAATTTTTAAAAAAAGTTGTGCCTAAAGGAAAATATATGATAGAAAAATCACATCACTTTGATAAAGGATGCTGGAAAAACTGGACAGCTACATGTAAAAGAATGAAATTAGAAATTCTCTAACAGTATATACAAAAATAAACTCAATATGGATTCAAGACTAAATTTGAGTCCAGCTACTATAAATCTCCTAAAAGAAAGCATAGGCACAACACTCTTTAATATAAACAGCAGCAATGTATTTTTGAATCTGTCTCCTAAAGTAGATAGACGCAAAAATAAACTAATGGAACTTAATTAAACTCAGAAACTTTTGCACAGCAAGGAAGACCATGGACAAGATGAAAAGACAACCTACTGAATGGGTGAAAATATTTACAAATAATTGGTAAAGGATTAATGTCCAACATATACAAAACCAATATAACCAATATACAACCAAACTCTTACAACCAATATAGAAGAAAAATTAACCTGATTAAAGGATGGGCAGAAAAACTGAATAGACATTTATCCGAAGAGAAAATGCAGATGAGCTACATACATATATATGTTTTATATGTTTATATATATTTTTAAACTTTACCTGGGGTCAATAATAGCAACTTGAATATAAATACAAGAGAGAATTAAAGCCAATAGTTAAAAGTACTTTAAAAAACAAAACCAGAAAAAGAACATACATATATAATAATAGTAACCCATTAGCTGGTGGGCTGCCATCTATGGGGGCCACACAGAATCAGACATGACTGAAGCGACAGCAGCAGCAAAGACAAATTGGATATTTTTCACTGATAAACTTTATATGGATATAATATGGTGTGTCACTTAGTAATGTAAGCTTTTGTGTTGATGAGAGGGCATTATCTTTTTGCCTCTGACATTGAGAATACAGAGAAATTGAGCTGGGAATTACAAATGATAGATTTGAATATTACAAGGTTTATCTACAACCAAAACAAGAATACTTTCTCAGACTAAGAGACATCACTGTTCCAAACAATTTTAGATTTTCATTTAACAACTCAAATTTGAGTCAAGTTGGTCTTGAATATCATTTTGATAAAGAATAAATCTTACTTCAAGAACAAATGAAAGACTGAACTCCCTGAGAAGTACCACTGCAGATGAAATGTCTGTTCCACGTTAACGGATTATGAAAATGTTTTCCCTCAGTATATGTTTTCCTTAAGTGTTCAAGTTAAACAATGTGTGTTAAGTTTGTGACTTAAGGTGAAAAAATGTAGTGGAACAATTTTGAGTTGTAATTAAATTATTGTTGTTCTGCATTGCTGTATGTGATTCTTCCCTTGATTTGCAGATGTGCTATTCTTAGGCAGATTTGAGAGCTTTAATTAACTGGAGCTGGGTTTCTATGTAAAGGTACAGAGTTCCTAAGTGAGAACAAGAGGTTCTTGCCATTACATAAGTGATTTGTTTCATAGGATGAAAATCAGGAAGGATCCTGCTGTCTTATAACAGCAAGTGAAGACACACTCCTGGGCCAGTCTGGTGATTGTCTCTTTGGTATACTCAATTAAAGCAGTTTTATTCTGACTGTATTACATTTAGATACTAATATGGTATAGAGCCAGGACTGTGGAAAACTGTTGGCCCAAAATGGCATAAATAACTAAAATTTTAAGTAGTCTTGTGAATTTTATATTGATACCTTATTACTCCAGGGAACACTGGCTCTGAGAGTGTCTGTTAGTTGTAAATTTAAGTTTTTATTTTTAGATCCTATTTTTTCCTCTTAACAGAATTATTCCAGTTGCTAAGAAACTTTGTTTTCTTCACTAAAAAAATTAGTTAAGATCTTGTTATAGAGTTTCAATTATCTTTTTTCTTTTGTTATCTAATTGATTTCTCTGTTAGATTAAAAATATTTTATATTGAGGGAAAAGTTTCTCTTTTATATAACCAAGATTTTCCTTAAAAATGGAAGAAGAAAGTAATCTAACTTCTCAGTTTGTCATTAGCTTTTTAAACTTGTAGAATGCAAGGACTCTCATTTGGGAAGTTTCTATGGTGATTTGTGTAGTACATTACTCATAGTAGAGTCTATTTAATAACTTTGAATGTTCTTGAATTAATAGAAGTTGAATATTAGAGGTACATTGCCCAGTTTAAATTGTAAATGATCCTCTTTTCTTAGACTATATTGCATAATATTTGGGTTTTGAAAGGGTTATAATGAATCAACTACAAAATGTGACTGGTTTACTAATAGAAGCTTTTTTATTGCACATATAACAGACCAGTGAGGGTGTTCATACAATTGAGTAGTTATCCTACTTGCATTGATTTGGGAACCTGGGTTTTGCTCTTTTTGTAGTTTTGCTCTTTCCTAGGACCTCCAGTGGCACCCCACTCCAGTACTCTTGCCTGGCAAATCCCATGGATGGAGGAGCCTGGTAGGCTGCAGTCCATGGGGTCACTAAGAGTCGGACACGACTGAGCGACTTCACTTTCACTTTTCACTTTCATGCATTGGGGAAGGCAATGGCAACCCACTCCAGTGTTCTTGCCTGGAGAATCCCAGGGATGGGCGAGCCTAGTGAGCTGCCATCTATGGGGTCGCACAGAGTCGGACATGACTGGAGCAACTTAGCAGCAGCAGCAGCAGGACCTCCAAATCTCTGAATTTACTTAGTAGCAGATTAGAAAATACAGGGAAGGTACAACCGCTTCTTCAATGCCTAGTCATATTGAAGGGGCTCTCCTAATTACTAGGGACGCTCCTTATTCCTAGTTATATTGACTGGAACTAATCTCAGAGCTATGCCCAGATACAAGGGGAGAGACAGAGAAGTGGAAGGGGGAATTTTAAACAAGAAGGAATTAAAATCAAAACAAGAAAGCACAAGAATGCCTGGCATATACCAAGAAGGGAAAGTTGCCTGCTGTGTCTTCAGTATTATGCGATGGAAAATCTGTGAGAGGGGCTGAGCTGAAAGATAAGGTAAAAAAAAAACAAAAACAAAAACTGAAATGTGAGGATCTCGAAAAGGAGGTGAAGAGGTTTTTTTGGGGGGAGGAGGTTACCTGAATTTTAGAAGATGGTATATATTTGTAGCCCTGTGGAGGACTGGAATCATGAGTGTGGATTAATTTAGGGAACTAGATACTTCAGAAGAAAACCTCAGGCACAGGGGACACAACTTAGGCATTTAAGTGGTGGAAGGAGGAAGGCACTTCAGTTTCTCTTTGTGTCTGAGAGCTCAACTGAGTGCAGCATAGAAACACTCAGCTGGGAAAACAGAGATGTTTAAAGAGACAAGACTGTGCCAAGCTAAACCTGGATATTTTATTATCATCACCGCTCTCTCCAGATCTTTGGAAATTACACACATAACACATAATCTTTAGGAGTAATAATTTTGCCTCACCCACACAGGTTTTTTTCCCTCCACTTTTACCTATTACAAATAATTAACCTACACCTGCATACTTCAGGTAATGTGTGTAGGTAATGTTTACCTGTTACCTATAAGGCAATAACATGTCTATTTTAACACCCAGCCCTCTTCCCCTGTGCAGGATATCTTTTGCTTTTAGACTAAAACACACAAGTTTACATTATGATCTCTATAGATTGCGTTTATCTAGGATCTAAAATATCACTGGAATGTACCTTATTTATTAATAGAAGTTAGTGAGGATTTATGGTAAATAAATGCAGTTATTACTGTTAGTATAAAGCATATATTACTATTAGTTTGATTTCTCCAATATTGGATGTGAAGGTAACATTTTTGTTTAGTCCTGGCTCTCTTTAGCAAAAAAAGTATAGAAATGAGAATGAAGCTGCAGAACTAAGAAATAAAATAATTTGACACCAAAGTACCATGGCTTTAAAAATGATCTAGACTATAATAGTCCCTTATTCTCAAGAATATTATTAATGATAATTTATTTTCTAGCATAATGGAACAGAATTGCCTTTGTTTTGTTGTTTAGATAATTGGATAATCAATATTAGTGACAGTAATAAGTAATTTGAGTTTTCATTTATTTCCTGAGAAGTAAAAAATAGTGGTAAGAAAAAAATAGCGCATGCTTTCTGGCATTTCAATAGCATCGAAAGTGCCTGTTCTGAATAGTCACTTGCAGTGGAGCAGTACAAGTATCCCTGAGGGGGAAAATGAATATTGAAATATTTTTCTTTTGATTTTGGATTTTCATGGATGATAAAAGTACCTTCAAGGAATGGACAGAAAAGCTACATAAATTGAGCTATAATAACAAAGTAAAGCACCAAATTAATCAGAAAATCTAGATGAAATCCCATTGTTCCATGACAAGAAAAAGCTTTTTACTTCTTGGTTAATTGCAATGGATGGTATACTCAATGTTAAATCTTAAGAGATTGATAATTAATTTAGAAGAGAATCAGTCATCTTGTTTCTAAAAATGAAAGAAGCATTTATATGCTTAAGTTGGAATAGCATGACTATTTTGCATCATATGCAACCATATCATGTGCAGAGTTAGGGCAGAAACAGCTTATTAGTGTTATTCAATTCCCCATGACATACATGGTTTCCTTTATAAATTTTCTCTTTGGAGAGCACAGAGAACTTTCCACCTCTTTCCTAGCTGGCAAATGAAGCAACGCTGCAGTGCCTGTTATTGGTATTTTAAAAGTTGGTCTGCAAATTGAGGACACTAAAGAGCTATTTCTAAGTAATAGAGTATTTCCAAAACTATAAAATTCAGAGCAAGTTATTATTCCTTCTGTAATGCTTGTTAATTTTCTATAGTTAGAAGACTTTTAGAAATGAATATTATTTCTCACATATCAGATTGGCAAATATTATAAACTCTGAAAACTCGCTCTTAAGCAGGATGTGGAAAATCAGGCACTCTGATACATTGTAGGTGGGGAACAAATTGATAAAACCCTTGTGCAGGGGAATTAGCTAAGAAAATCATCCCTCTGCTTATTCCCTGCCTTAGCATTCTCATTTCTATAAATATAGTTGGAAGATTTACCTCCCCAAATAGGAAAGAAAAGCATGCACAACATTCTTTTGTGTGGCATCATTTGTAAAAGAGAAAAGATGAGGGAATAAAATTAATGTCCATCAATATAGGATACATAGCCAAATGGAATATTATCTAGTGTAGACATTCTCTCTCTCTCTCTCTCTCTCTCCCAGGGAATGAAAAAGGTTTCTGTAATAGCAGTTTGAATGCTGAAATATATTTGTAAGTGATCAAAGAAGAGAGTGCAGAATGCTATATATATTGTATAAAAAGAAATAATACATACAGCTTTTTAAAATGTGTTTAAGGGGAGTTATGTATAGTAGGAGAGTTGTCCTTATTTCTGCCAAGACATAGTGTTTTCAACTTATGCAGCCCTACACTATCTAAATATTCTTTCATTGCTGTAATTAATTCTCAAATTGGCTCTCTTATCACTCTATTAACTTGCCATTTTCCTTTGGAACTTTGTTTCATTAAAATAAATTCATATATATGGGGAAAAAAGAATACATACAGACACTAGACACATACCTAGTATGATAAACAAGGAACTGATGACAATGGTAGGTAGAAACAAAATAGCGAGCTTGGAATACAATTAAGGCTTTTCTGAATAAGTCTTTAAACAATGGTTTTTGACTTTGAATTGTGAATGATTTCACATATGCAAAAATTAAATTGGATTAAAGTGAAGAAAATGAAAATGACTAAAATTGAAATTTGTAACAAAAACAGCAGAAAATTTTTAGAGACTGAATTAGCATAATGATATTGAACATCAAAAGCAAGAAGCGAGCTAGAAAATTGATAGAGGGGCTTGTGGATTTAGTAATCATCATCCATAATTTGGAACTTACCTCTAGTTTCATGATATTGAAACTCTTAATAGACAGTCTGTCTTCACATAAAATGCCACTCAGTTCTTTCCCTTGCAACTGAGCCGGAAGGTTACAGCATAGTCTTTTCTAGTCAGCCCTTAAAAAAAATATTTGGTTAGTTTAGTTTTTCTTATGGGATGACTGTGAAAATAGTACACTGTGCCCATTGATGTGTTCATAAGCTGTGATGAGCCCAAGTGACTTAATTTATGTTCTGATTGCTTTATTCATAGTGCATAGAACTTGCCAAAGAGGTTGTTGAAGAGAAGATAAATAGAAACTGATTACAGCACAAACCAGGTGTGCAAATAAACATCATAATCTCATTTTAACTTCCCGGTGCTATGGGTGGGTGTCATTTTATCCACTGTTGTTGGCAGTTCAGCAGTCATCACTCATGCTCAAGCAGGGTCGGTACCCACTCTGAACTGATGGATCAAGCATTGCATCCCTGACCATGGATGCTTTCATCACACCTCTTCTAGACTTTGAGAACAAATTCAAAACTTTCTGGCCTGGCAGGCCGGGCTCCTGATGTGCTTGCTGCATGTACCTCTCCAGCTCACTGAAATGGTTCTATTTGAAGACCTATTATATTCTGCCTTCTACATGTCAAACTCAGGTTTTCTCCTACTCTAGATTTCTATACCTTGTTATATGCTTTACTCTGTTTTTATCTTCTTTTTCCCCATGATGATATGACTAAGGCACTTAACTTTTTTAACATCAGTTCTCTGTTTTTGCAAATTAAGGGGTTAGATTAGGTGGTCTTTAAAACCACTCTACATTCTAAAGCATAATTTATGATTTAAAAAATATCTGAAATTCTTCCATTGTGTTTTAATGAAATTAAAGGAAAATAGTAGAAAATACATATTTATTTCTTTTTACAAATCAATAATAACATCAATTATTGGGATTTCATATTTTTATATTTTAGGTACTTGTGATGTATTATCTAATAACATAAAGAATATAGTACTTAGTCTAGATATAAATACTTTATTATTTTCTTCTGTTAACCATACTTAAAGATATGGGTCTATAAAACAATATTTGCTGTGAAGCACCGATTGAAAAATTTTGGCAATTATGAATATCTTATGTAGGTTTTTGTGGGCATATATTTTTGCTTCTTTTAGTGAAATAACTAGAATTGGAATTATAGAATCTTGGGGTTTGTTAGTTTTGTAATAAGTCTTTTTTCAAAGTGATGCTGCCATTTTACATTGTCACTAACAATATATGAGAGTTCTTGTTGTTATAAGTCCTTGCACATGTTCAGTTCAGTTCAGTCGTTCAGTCATGTCCAACTCTTTATGACCCCATGGACTGCAGCATGCCAGGATTCCCTGTCCATCACCAATTCCTGGAGCTTACTCAAACTCATGTCCATTGAGTTGATGCCATCCAACCATCTCATCCTGTGTCATCCCCTTCTCCTCCTGCCTTTAATCTTTCCCAGCATCAGAGTCTTTTCCAATGAGTCAACTCTTTGCATGAGGTGGTCAAAGTACTGGAGTTTCAGCTTCCGCTTCAGTCCTTCCAATGAACACCCAGGACTGATCTCCTTTAGGATGGACTGGTTGGATCTCCTTGCAGTCCAAGGGACTCTCAAGAATCTTCTCCAACACCACAGTTCAAAAGCATCAATTCTTCTGTGCTCAGCTTTCTTTATGGTCCAATTCTCACATCCATACATGACTACTGGAAAAACCATAGCCTTGACTAGACAGACCTTTGTTGGCAAAGTAACATCTTTGCTTTTTAATCTGTTGTCTAGGTTGGTCATAACTTTCCTTCCAAGGAGCAAGCGTCTTTTAATTTCATGGCTGCAATCACCATCTGCAGTGATTTTGGAGCCCTAAAATATAAAGGCTGTCACTAATTTTTTTCTGTCTTACATATCTTATTGTATTTAATTTTGTCACCTTTTCCCTTATGGCTAACAGTATTGAACACTATTTCCTGTAAATATTGGCTATTTGTAATCCTTTTCTGAATAACTGCTGAGATATTTCATATAAGGTTGATTGTCCTTTTATAAAGGTAAAAAAACTTTATTTTGAGAGTAATTTTAGGTTTACAACAAAATTAAGAGGAAGGTACAGAGATTTTCCATATTCTCCTTGCCCCCAGAAGTATATAGCCTCCCCCAGTATCAACATCACCAGCCGGAGTGGCAATTTTTTTTTTTTTTAACTAAGGATGAATCTACATTGACACAACATATGGAATATTCAAAGTCCATAGTTTAGGGTTCACTCTAAACTATGTATTGTATATTCAGTGGCTTTAGATAATGTCCACCATTATAATATCACACTTATTATTTTTACTGTCCTGAAAATCCTCTGTGCTCTGCCTATTCAACTCTTTTCCCCTCCATCCCTGGCAATCACTGTTCCTTTTGTGTCTCCACATTTTTGCCTTTTTCAAAATGATGTGCAGTAAGAATCAAACAGTTGTTAGCCTTGTCAGATGGCTTATTTTACTTAGTAGTATAAATTTAAGTTCCCTCCGTGTCTTTTCATGGCTTGATAGCTCATTTCTTTTTAGTGTTGGATAATATACTTTTGTCTCAGTGTACCACAGTTTATTTATCCGTTCACCAATTGAAGGACATCTTGGTTGCTTCCTAGTTTTGATAATTACATGTAAAGCTGCTAGAAACATTCATGAGCACATTTTTTGTGTGGGCACAAATTTTAAACTTCTTTGGCTAGGTCCAAAGGAGAGAAATTCATGGATCACATGGTAATAGTATATTTAGTTTTGTAAGAAACCACCATGCTGTCTTCCAAAGTGGCTGTACCATTGTGCCTTTAATCAGCAATGAGCGAGTTCCTTATGCTCCACCCCCTTGTCAGTGTTCTGAATTTTGGTCGTTACAGTGGTTGTATAGTGGTATCTCATTGTTTTAATTTTCATTTCCCATGATGATATTTGTGGAACATCTTTTCATGTTCTTCTTTGCTATCTGTATACCTTCTTTGATGAGGTGTCTTTTAAAGGATTTGTTTCCCTTTTAATTCAAGTTGTTTATTTTCCTGTAGTTGAGGTTTTAAATTTCTTTGCATATTTTAAATAGCAGGCCTTTATCCGATGTGTCTTTTGCAGATATTTTCTCGCAGTCGATGGCATGTCTTTTCTTCTTCTTGACCTTATCTTTGGCAGAGCAGAAATGTTTTATTTTAATGCAATCTAGCTTATCAATGATTCCTTTTTCTAGGAGTCTGCTTTTGGTGTTGTAACTAAAAAGGCATTGCCATATCCAAGGTCACGTAGATTTTCACCTGTGTTATCTTCTAGGAACTTTATAGTTTTGTGTTTTACGTTTAGGTCTCTATCTGTATTAACTTAATTTTTGTGAAAGACATAAGGTCTGTGTCTATATCAGGTTTTTTTTTCCATGTAGCTGTTCATTTGTTCCACACCATTTGTTGATCTCTGAGAAATTTTTATTACTGTTTTAAAGATTTCTCCTGTGTCTTTCTCTCTCTCTTCTGCTTCTGGTAGTCTCATGACTTGAGGTTATATTTTTTGTAGTTGTGCCACAATCCTTGGATAACCTATTCTGTTTTTTTTTTTTCCCCAGTCTTTGTTCCCTCCATTTTTTGGTTTTCATGGATTCTATTTATATATCATCTAGTTCAGAGATTCTTTGCTCAGTCACAACCAGTCTGCTTATAAGCCTGTCAAAGGCATTCTTCATTTCTGCGGCAGTGTTTTTTATCTCTAGCATCTCTTTTTGAGTCTCTCTTGGATTTTCCTCCCTCTACTTACATTGCCTTCTGTTCTTGCATGCTGTCTACGTATCCATTAGATTTCTTAGCCTGTTGATCGTAGTTGTTTAACATTTCTGACCTTATCATTCCAACATTCCTGCCAAGTCTGATTATGGTCCTTGGTCTGTCTCTTCAAATTGTTTCTTTTTCCTTTTGATATGCATTGTAATTATTTGTTTGTAATAGCTGAATATGATGCTCCTGATCAAAGGAACTGCTTAAATAGATCTTTATGCTGTGGTTTAAATGGGTCTTTAGTGTTGTGAGGTGTTGGGTGAGGAACAGTGTTCTGTAGTCGCATGATTGCTGCTGCTGCTAAGTTACTTCAGTCGTGTCCGACTCTGTACGACCCCATAGATGGCAGCCCACTAGGCTCCCCCATCCCTGGGATTCTCTAGGCAAGAATACTGGAGTGGGTTGCCATTTCCTTCTCCAATGATTAGGTTTCAGTTTTAGTTTTCTTTCTGCCTCACGTGGGACAGGATGGCTAGACTGTGCTGGAGTTGGGCATTTCCCTTTTCTTGCTTAGTTAGGCTCCGATCACACCCCAGCAAGTTAAGGTTAGGTTAGCTAGTTTCCCCTAACAAGGGCAAGCCTTGTTAACCACAGGGAGGTCTTCCGTATTTCAAAATGATTCCTTCCCCCTGCCCCTTGCCAGAAATTTGTGGAGATTTTTCTGTGGGAATCTGATTGAGTTCCTTGTGGAAACTCTCTCAATATTGTAGACCTTCCCTATGACTGGGTTCCCCCTGGAGTTTTTAATGCTCGAACTTGGCCTTGTCTGAACTTAGCCTTGGGTAATTCACCTGCTACAGTTCAGGTTTTCCTACTCTGGCACTTTCCACTCCTGAGTCTCTGATCAGTGAAGCAGCAACTCTCTCTGCTTTTCTGTGTGATTCCTCAGTCTTAAGGGCAGTGATTTGCACTGAGTTCTTTCCATCCTATGGATTCAAAAAGAATAGTCAGTTTTCCAGTCTGTTCAGCATTTTGTTGTTGTTGTTGTTGCTAAGACGGAATGACAGCTTCAAAGTGTGGAACTGGAAACCAGTGTGGAACTGGAAACCTGATTGTTCTTTTATTATTTGATATAGGAATTCTTTATAAATTCTGGATGTAAGCCTTGTGTTAGAGATATGTTTGGCAAATATTTTCTTCTACTCTGTTGCTTGTCTAATAGTTTTCAATTTATTTCCTTTTCTTTTCGAAAAGCTTCATGGTTGTAGTTTTTGTGCTTATTTGTATACACAAACTACTGCAAACTAATTTTTGTGTGTGGTGTGAAACAAGAGTTAAAATTTAACTTTATCATTTGTTACTTTTTTTGCCATTTGTTGATAAAAATCCCATTTCCCATTTACCTTTGTGTAAAATCAGATTACTGGGATGTAGTTTTATTCTCACTATTCTGTTCTATTTGTTGATTGTAAGCTAATACACATAGTATTGTTAGTCTTAAAACTCAGATAATACGAGTTCTGTGACTTCATTGCTTTCTGTTTCATTGTTATTTTTGCTTATGTTCATTTAAATGTGAATTTTAGAGTTGGCTTGTGGATTTCTGCAAAAATATCTGCTAGAATTATATTTGGGACCTTACTGAACCTGTAAATAATTTGGGAAGAATTAACATCTCAATATTGACCTTATAATCTATGAACATGGGGTGTGTCTCAGATTGTTTACCCTTTAATTTTTTTCACTAATATTGTGTGGTTTTCTGTAGTGATGATACCCAGTTTTTTCAAAATTATTTTTAAATAGTTGATGGGTTTTGTTGCTATTGTGAAGGACATTAATTTTTTATTTTCCAATTTTTTGTTGCATTATAAAAAAATTCAACTGACTTTTAAATTTTAACATTGGGATATGTGTATCTTTTCAAAATTATATTTTTTTCTGAATAAATGCCCAGGAATGCGATTGTAGGATCATATGGTGGCTCAGAGGATAAAGCATCTGCCTGCAATGCAGGAGACCCAGGCTCAATCCCTGGGTTGGGAAGATCCCCTGGAGATGGAAATGGCAACCCACTCCAGTATTCTTGCCTGGAGAATCCCATGGACAGAGGAGCCTGGCAGGCTACAGTCCACAGGGTCACAAAGAGTCGGACACGACTGAGTGACTTCACTTCACTTCATGGTAACTCTATTTTTAGTTTTTTAAGGAACCTCCAGACTGTTCACCAGTGGTTGCATCAATTTACATTCCCACCAACAGTGTAGGAGGGCTTCTCTTTCTCTGCATTCTCTCCAGCATTTATTATTTGTAGTCTTTTTTTTTTAATTTTATTTTTACTTTATTTTACTTTACAATACTGTATTGGTTTTGCCATACATTGACATGAGTCCACCACAGGTGTACATGCGTTCCCCATCCTGAACCCCGGTCCCACCTCCCACTCCATATCATCTCTCTGGATCATCCCCATGCACCAGCCCCAAGCATCCTGTCTCTTGTATCGAACATAGACTGGCGCTTCATTTTTTATATGATAGTATACATGTTTCAATGACATTCTCCCAAATCATCCCACCCTCTCCCTCTCCCTCACAGTCCAAAAGTCCATTCTATACATCTGTGTCTCTTTTGCTGTCTCGCATACAGGGTCATCATTACCATCTTTCTAAATTCCATATATATGTGTCAGTATACTGTATTGGTGTTTTCCTTTCTGGCTTACTTCACTCTGTATAATTGGCTGCGGTTTCATCCATCTCATTAGAACTGATTCAAATTTATTCCATTTACCATTGCAACGAAAAAAATAAAATACTTAGGAATATATCTACCTAAAGAAACTAAAGACCTATATATTGAAAACTATAAAACACTGATGAAAGAAATCAAAGAGGACACTAATAGATGGAGAAATATACCATGTTCATGGATCAGAAGAATCAATATAGTGAAAATGAGTATACTACCCAAAGCAATCTACAGATTCAATGCAATCCCTATCAAACTACCAGCCACATTTTTCACAGAACTAGAACAAATAATTTCAAGATTTGTATGGAAATACAAAAAACCTCGAATAGCCAAAGCAATCTTGAGAAAGAAGAATGGAACTGGAGGAATCAACCTGCCTGACTTCAGGCTCTACTACAAAGCCACAGTCATCAAGATAGTATGGTACTGGCACAAAGACAGAAATATAGATCAATGGAACAAAATAGAAAGCCCAGAGATAAATCCACGCACCTATGGACACCTTATCTTCCACAAAGGAGGCAAGAATATATAATTCAGTAAAGACAATCTCTTTAACAAGTGGTGCTGGGAAAACTGGTCAACCACTTGTAAAAGAATGAAACTAGATCACTTTCTAACACCACACACAAAAATAAACTCAAAATGGATTAAAGATCTAAATGTAAGACCAGAAACTATAAAACTCCTAGAGGAGAACATAGGCAAAACACTCTCGACATAAATCACAGCAGGATCCTCTATTACCCACCTCTCAGAATACTGGAAATAAAAGCAAAAATAAACAAATGGGATCTAATTAAAATTAAAAGCTTCTACACAACAAAGGAAACTATAAGTAAGGTGAAAAGACAGCCTTCTGAATGGGAGAAAACAATAGCAAATGAAGCAACTGACAAACAACTAATCTCAAAAATATACAAGCAACTTATGCAGCTCAATTCCAGAAAAATAAACTACCCAATCAAAAAATGGGCCAAAGAACTACACAGACATTTCTCCAAAGAAGACATACAGATGGCTAACAAACACATGAAAAGATGCTCAACATCACTCATTATCAGAGAAATGCAAATCAAGACCACAATGAGGTACCATTTCACACCAGTCAGAATGGCTGTGATCCAAAAGTCTACAAGCAATAAATGCTGGAGAGGGTGTGGAGAAAAGGGAACCCTCTTACACTGTTGGTGGGAATGCAAACTAGTACAGCCACTATGGAAAACAGTGTGGAGATTCCTTAAAAAATTGCAAATAGAACTGCCATAATACCCAGCAATCCCACTTCTGGGCATACACACCAAGGAAACCAGAATTGAAAGAGACACATGTACCCCAATGTTCATCGCAGCACTGTTTATAATACCCAGGATATGGAAACAACCTAGATGTCCATCAGCAGATGAATGGATAAGAAAGCTGTGGTACATATACACAATGGAGTCTTTTTTATGATGGCCATTCTGACTGAAGTGTGGTGATATATCATTGCAGTGTTGAGTCACATTTTTCTAATAATTAGCTGCGTTGGACATCTTTTCATATGCCTTTTGGCTGTCTGAGTCTTCTTTGGAGAAATGTCTGTCTAGGTCTTCTGCCCATTTTGTTGATTGGGTTGTTTGGTTTTTTTTGACATTGAGCTGTATGTGCTGTTTGTATATTTTTGAAATTAATCTCTTGTTGGTTGCATCATTTGCAAATATCTTCTCTCATTGTGTAGGTTGTTTTTTTTTTTCTTTTAATGGTTTCCTTGAAGTCTTTTGCACTCTCATCTTCCCTCTTGTTGGAGTTCTTACTGAATTTATCCAGTCCATGATGGTACTACCTTTGGGTAAACTTTTTCCCAATGGTTGTTTGTGCTAAGAATCAGAAGTATACATATCACAAGAAAACTCCATGGATAACACTATCTAAGCCTTATCCGCCAATCTATCTCTGTGTATAACTTTATTCCTGACTTAGAATAGGTGCTCATTATATTTGGATAAATGAATGAAGGGAAGCAAGGGTGCTATTTTCTGGGGACAGGAGGTGTGAAAGGAACCATATGAAAATGGTAAGTCAGTAAGGACACTGGGCATAGGTGAAAAAAACCAGACTTGCTGTAGAGTATCTGCTGAAGAAGGAAGGAAAGGGGAGTTTAAAAGGGGATGCATTTTACTGTTGCTGAGAATAGGCCTGAAGGTTGGAGAAAGCAATAGGAAGGGAGCAGGAGGCATTATATTCCATTTTCAGAGGAACATTTAAAACCAAAAGTGTAGCATTCTGGAATCCTGTGTCAAAAGATGGATTCAACTATACCAATATGTTTATTTAGATTAATGATGGCAAGAGGCAACTCGTCTTTAAACCTTTATGTTTCTGCTCCATTTAGAATGTAGCCCAAAGGCCAACCACATTAACCAGGTAAACTTTGCTTAACAAATTTGGGTCATGTCTGAGTGAACAACTATGAGATACTACATTGTATTATATATTTTTAAGTGTTTGGCAGCGTATATCGTGGTTTGTGCTGAGTTATGTGTGGGGTGAATCTAAGACACATTATGTGGGATCCATGAAGTCTTGATAATTATTTTTGACAAAGACCTGCAGATGCCTCTCACCAAGAGCAGGAATTGAGTATCACATAACTTTCTCAAGTACAGCCCCATATATCAATTTCAGATATGGTCAAGTGTTTCTGTTGGTAAGAAAAGTACAAGAAAAATTGATGGAAATATAAGAACATGGAAACATTAGAAGAGATGAAATCACCAAATTATTTATGTTAAATAACCACAAAAGTACAGAAAAAGAAAATGTCTAGATATCTGCAGTACTAGATATGAATTATATGGGAGTAAGTAAAAGTGATAAATCACTCTTCAAATAGCAGTCTTCAGATGTCCTAATGTATTTTATATATATAAACTTGCTGCTGTTCCTGCTGCTACGTCGCTTCAGTCGTGTCCGACTCTGTGCGACCCCATAGACAGCAGCCCACCAGGCTCCACCATCCCTGGGATTTTTCAGGCAAGAACACTGGAGTGAGTTGCCATTTCCTTCTCCAATGCATGAAAGTGAAAAGTGAAAATGAAGTCACTCAGTCGTGTCCAACTCTCAGTGACCCCATGGACTGCAGCCTGCCAGGCTTCTCTGCCCATGGGATTTTCCAGGCAAGAGTACTGGACTGGGGTGTCATTGCCTTCTCTGATAAACTTGCTAGAGTTTATCAAATCTTCATGAAACTTTTTAGAGAAATAGAGGAAGGGAAGAGATATATAGCAGTGGAGAGATAGAGAAAATGCAGATACTAAATTTTTTCCAGGCAAAAATATAGACCAGCTTCTGTTCTTCAGCTCCAAGGGTCAAATGCCCTGGTGGGAATAATGGCTAACACATGAATGCAGTCATAATGTGGTGTGCACATCTATTATGCTATTTGCTTCTGCATATACTCACTGATATGTCCCTAGGGTCTACGTCAGCACCTGGTGCATATAATGGTTAAATACTCAATAAAATGTTTATTGATCTGAAGCTAACTTTTATATGAGAGACATGGACATTTGGAGTCTGGTTTTGTTTAGAGGATATTTTTTTTAAGTGTTTATTCTCTCCACATAAAAATAGAGATATTCTTCATTTCTGATGCTACACATAAAAACTTGGACTCAAGGCTGTGTTTTCTACCTCTTGAAATCCAGGAAACCTCCAACTTACAAATGAATTTTACTACAAAGTTTGACTACCATTTTCTTTTTTACCATTGCATTTTTCACTAGCACATTTTATCAGTTCACTTTGGTAAATATGTGTTACATGTACACACATAAATGTTTTGTAAATTCCAAAGATGAAACACATAGTTCTAGACACTGAGAGTTTAACGACTAGTGGAGATAACACAGGTATAGGGAAATAATGTCAATAAGAGGCTGATGGTCAAATATGCTAGGATGGAAAAGATAAACAGTTTGATATTTGAAGATAAGATATAAATTCTAAGTGGCTGAAAAATTTATTTTAGTAAAGTTGTAAGACATAGAAATAGCTGAGTATATTTTAAAATCGATAATTTCAAAACTAAGACTATATATAAATAAAGTTGATTTCTAAGACAATACACGTTATATTATTGTAGATGAACCTACAGTCAGAGAAACATTTATTAAAGTTCTACCCAATGACCACACAGTTTAATAAGTTGAGAGCATTTTGAAATGTGCTACTTACAAATTATTTTGAAAATCACCAAACAAAAAGTAATTGCTGCTTTTCAGGGATTTTATTTATTTTTTTAAATCTGTTTTATTTATTTATTTTTACTTTACAATATTATATTGGTTTTGCCATACATTGACATCAATCTGCCATGGGTGTACATGTGTTCCCCATCCTGAACCCCCCTCCCACCTCCCTCCCCATCCCATCCCTCTGGGTCATCCCAGTGCACCAGACCTGAGCACCCTGTATCATGCATTGAACCTGGACTGGTGATTCATTTCACATTTGATAATTTACATGTTTCAGTGCCATTCTCCCATATCATCCTGCCCTCATCCTCTCCCACAGAATCCAAAAGACTTCTATACATCTGTGTTTCTTTTGCTGTGTTGCATACAAGGTTATCGTTACCATCTTTCTAAATTCCATATATATGTATTAGTATACTGTATTGGTGTTTTTCTTTCTGGCTTATTTCACTCTGTATAATAGGCTCCAGTTTCATCCACCTCATTAGAACTGATTCAAATGGATTCTTTTTAATGGCTAATATTCCATTGTGTATATGTACCACAGCTTTCTTATCCATTCATCTGCTGATGGACATCTAGGTTGCTTCCATGTCCTGGCTGTTATAAACAGTGCTGCGATGAACATTGGGGTATCAATTCTGGTTTCCTCAGTGTGTATGCCCAGCAATGGGATTGCTGGGTATTATGGCAGTTCTATTTCCAGTTTTTTAAGGAATCTCCACACTGTTCTCTATAGAGGCTCTACTAGTTTGCATTCCCATCAACAGTGTAAGAGGGTTCCCTTTTCTCCACACCCTCTCCAGCATTTATTGCTTGTAGACTTTTGGATCACAGCCATTCTGACTGGTGTGAAATGGTACCTCATTGTGGTCTTGATTTGCATTTCTCTGATAATGAGTGATGTTGAGCATCTTTTCATGTGTTTGTTAGCCATCTGTATGTCTTCTTTGGAGAAATGTCTGTGTAGTTCTTTGGCCCATTTTTTGATTGGGTCATTTATTTTTCTGGAATTGAGCTGCAGGAGTTGCTTGTATATTGAGATTAGTTGTTTGTCAGTTGCTTCATTTGCTATTGTTTTCTCCCATTCAGAAGGCTGTCTTTTCACCTTACTTATAGTTTCCTTTGTTGTGTAGAAGCTTTTAATTTTAATTAGATCCCATTTGTTTATTTTTGCTTTTATTTCCAGTATTCTGAGAGGTGGGTAATAGAGGATCCTGCTGTGATTTATGTCGAGAGTGTTTTGCCTATGTTCTCCTCTAGGAGTTTTATAGTTTCTGGTCTTACATTTAGATCTTTAATCCATTTTGAGTTTATTTTTGTGTGTGGTGTTAGAAAGTGATCTAGTTTCATTCTTTTACAAGTGGTTGACCAGTTTTCCCAGCACCACTTGTTAAAGAGATTGTCTTTACTGAATTATATATTCTTGCCTCCTTTGTGGAAGATAAGGTGTCCATAGGTGCGTGGATTTATCTCTGGGCTTTCTATTTTGTTCCATTGATCTATATTTCTGTCTTTGTGCCAGTACCATACTGTCTTGATGACTGTGGCTTTGTAGTAGAGCCTGAAGTCAGGCAGGTTGATTCCTCCAGTTCCATTCTTCTTTCTCAAGATTGCTTTGGCTATTCAAGGTTTTTTTGTATTTCCATATAAATTGTGAAATTATTTGTTCTAGTTCTGTGAAAAATGTGGCTGGTAGCTTGATAGGGATTGCATTGAATCTATAGACTTCTTTGGGTAGTATACTCATTTTCACTATATTGATTCTTCTGATTCATGAACATGGTATATTTCTCCATCTATTTGTGTCTTCTTTGATTTCTTTCACCAATGTTTTATAGTTTTCTATATATAGGTCTTTAGTTTCTTTAGGTATATATATTCCTAAGTATTTTATTCTTTTCGTGGCAATGGTGAATGGAATTGTTTCCTTAATTTCTCTTTCTGTGTTCTCATTGTTAATGTATAGGAATGCAAGGGATTTCTGTGTGTTGATTTTATATCCTGCAAGTTTACTATATTCATTGATTAGCTCTAGTAATTTTCTGTTGGAGTCTTTAGGGTTTTCTATGTAGACGATCATGTCATCTGCAAACAGTGAGTTTTACTTCTTCTTTTCCAATCTGGATTCCTTTTATTTCTTTTTCTGCTCTGATTGCTGAGGCCCAAACTTCCAAAACTATGTTGAATAGTAGCGGTGAAAGTGGGCACCCTTGTCTTGTTCCTGACGTTAGGGGAAATGCTTTCAATTTTTCACCATTGAGGATAATATTTGCTGTGGGTTTGTCATATATAGCTTTTATTATATTGAAGTATGTTCCTTCTATTCCAGCTTTCTGGAGGGTTTTTATCATAAATGGATGTTGAATTTTGTCAAAGGCTTTCTCTGCATCTATTGAGATAATCATATGGTTTTTATTTTTCAATTTGTTAATGTGGTGTATTACATTGATTGATTTGTGAATACTGAAGAATCCTTGCATCTCTGGGATAAAGCCCACTTGGTCACGATGTATGATCTTTTTAATATGTTGTTGGACTCTGATTGCTAGAATTTTGTTAAGGATTTTTGCATCTATGTTTATCAGTGATATTGGCCTGTAGTTTCCTTTTTTTGTGGCATCTTTGTCAGGTTTTGGTATTAGGGTGATGGTGGCCTCATAGGATGAGTTTGGAAGTTTACCTTCCTCTGCAATTTTCTGGAAGAGTTTGAGTAGTATAGGTGTTAACTCTTCTCTAAATTTTTGATAGAATTCAGCTGTGAAGCCATCTGGTCCTGGGCTTTTGTTTGCTGGAATATTTCTGATTACAGTTTCAATTTCTGTGTTTGTAAGGGGTCTGCTAAGATTTTCTGTTTCTTCCTGGTTCAGTTTTAGAAAGTTGTACTTTTCTAAGAATTTGTCCATTTCTCCCAAGTTGTCCATTTTATTTGCGTATAGTTGCTGGTAATAGTCTCTTATGATCCTTTGTATTTCTGTGTTGTCTGTTGTGATCTCTCCATTTTCATTTTTAATTTTGTTGATTTGATTTTTTTCTCTTTGTTTCTGGGTGAGTCTGGCTAATGGTTTGTCAATTTTATTTATCTTCTCAAAGAACCAGTTTTTGGCTTTGTTGATTTTTCCTATGGTCTCTTTTGTTTCTTTTGCATTTATTTTTGCCCTAATTTTTAAGATTTCTTTCCTTCTACTAACCCTGGGGTTCTTCATTTCATCCTTTTCTAGTTGCTTTAGGTGTAGAGTTAGGTTATTTATTTGAATTTTTTCTTGTTTCTTGAGGTAAGCCTGTATTGCTATAACCTTCCCCTTAGCACTGCTTTTACAATGTCCCATAGGTTTTGGGTTGTTGTGTTTTCATTTTCATTCATTTCTATGCATATTTTAATTTCTTTTTTTATTTCTTCTGTTATTTGTTGGTTATTCAGCAGCATGTTGTTCAGCCTCCATATGTTGGAATTTTTAATAGTCTTTCGTCTGTAATTGAGATCTAATCTTACTGCATTATGGTCAGAAAAGATGCTTGGAATTATTTCAATTTTTTGAATTTACCAAGGCTAGATTTATGGCCCAGGATGTGATCTATCCTAGAGAAGGTTCTGTGTGCACTTGAGAAAAAGGTGAAATTCATTGTTTTGGGGTGAAATGTCCTGTAGATATAAATTAGGTGTAATTGGTCTATTATATCATTTATTTATTTATTTATTTTTATTTTTTAAATTTTAAAATCTTTAATTCTTACATGCGTTCCCAAACATGAACCCCCCTCCCACCTCCCTCCCCACAACATCTCTCTGGGTCATCCCCATGCACCAGCCCCAAGCAAGCTGCACCCTACGTCAGACATGGACTGGCGATTCAATTCTTACATGACAGTATACATGTTAGAATTCCCATTCTCCCAAATCATCCCACCCTCTCCCTCTTTCTCTGAGTCCAAAAGTCCATTATACACATCTGTGTCTTTTTTCCTGTCTTGCATACAGGGTCGTCATTGCCATCTTCCTAAATTCCATATATATGTGTTAGTATACTGTATTGGTGTTTTTCTTTCTATTATATCATTTAAAGTTTGTGTTTCCTTGCTAATTTTCTGTTTAGGTCATCTATCCATAGGTGTGAGTAGGCTATTAAAATCTCCCACTATTATTGTATTATTGTATTATTGTTAATTTCCCCTTTCATCAGTTCAATTCAGTCGCTCAGTCGTGTCCGACTCTTTGCGACCCCATGAATCGCAGCACGCCAGGCTTCCCTGTCCAGCACCAACTCCCAGAGTTCACTCAGACTCTCGTCCATAGAGTCACTGATGCCATCTAGCTATCTCATCCTCTGTTGTCCCCTTCTTCTCCTGCCCCCAATCCCTCCCAGCATCAGAGTCTTTTCCAATGAGTCAACTCTTTGCATGAGGTGGCCAAAGTACTGGAGTTTCAGCTTTAGCATCATTCCTTCCAAAGAAATCCCAGGGTTGATCTTCAGAATGGACTGGTTGGATCTCCTCACAGTCCAAGGGACCCTCAAGGGTCTTCTCCAACACCACAGTTCAAAAGCATCAATTTTTCAGCTCTCAGCCTTCTTCACAGTCCAACTCTCACATCCATACATGACCACAGGAAAAACCATAGCTTTGACTAGGCAGATCTTAGTCAGCAAAGTAATGTCTCTGCTTTTGAATATGCTATCTAGGTTGCTTTCATACTTGTTAACATTTGTCTTACATATTGCAGTGCTCCTATGTTGGGTGTATATATATTTATATTTGTTATATCTTCTTCCTGGATTGATCCTTTGACCATTATATAGTGTTCATTTTTGTCTCTTTTCACAGCCTTTGTTTTAAAGTCTATTTTATCTGATATGAGTATTGCTACTCCTGCTTTCTTTTGGTCTCTATTTGTATGGAATATCTTTTTCCAGCCCTTCACTTGCAGTCTATATGTGTCCCTTGTTTTGAGGTGGGTCTCTTGTAGACAACATATATAGGGGTCTTGTTTTTGTATCCATTAAGCCAGTCTTTGTCTTTTGGTTGGGGTATTCAACCCCTTTATATTTAACATAATTATTGATAAGTATGATCCCATTGCCATTTACTTTTTTGTTTTGGGTTTGAGTTTATACACTCTTTCTGTGTTTCCTGTCTAGAGAAGATCCTTTAGCATTTGTTGGAGAGCTGGTTTGGTGGTGCTGAATTCTCTCAGCTTTTGCTTGTCTGTAAAGCTTTTGATTTCTCCTTCATATTTGAATGAGATCCTTGCTGGGTACAGTAATCTGGACTGTAGGTTATTTTCTTTCATCACTCTAAGTATGTCCTGCCATTCCTTTCTGGCCTGAAGAGTTTCTACTGAAAGATCAACTGTTATCCTTGTGGGAATCCCCTTGTGTGTTATTTATTGTTTTTCCCTTGCTGCTTTTAATATTTGTTCTTTGTGTTTGATCTTTGTTAATTTGATTAATATGTGTCTTGGGGTGTTTCACCTTGGGTTTATCCTGTTTGGGACTCTCTGGGTTTCATGGACTTGGGTTTTACTTTTAGGGCATTTCTTAACATAGGAGTTCAGTTCAGTCACTCAGTCGTGTCTGACTCTTTGCAATCCCATGAACTGCAGCACACCAGACCTCCCAGTCCATCACCCCTCCCGGAGTCCACCCAAACCCATGTCCATTGTGTCAGTGATGCCATCCAACCATCTCATGCTCTGTCGTCACCTTCTCCTCCTGCCCTCAATCTTTCCCAGCATCAAGGTGTTTTCAAATGAGTCGGCTCTTCACATCAGGTGGACAAAGTATTGGAGTTGCAGCTTCAACATCAGTTCTTCCAATGAACACCCAGGACTGATTTCCTTTAAGGTGGACAGGTTGGATCTCCTTGCAGTCCAAGGGACTCTCAACAGTCTTCTCCAATACCACAGTTCAAAACCATCAATTCTTCAGCACTCAGCTTTCTTTATAGTCCAACTCTCACATCCATACATGACCACTGGAAAAACCATAACCTTGACTAGATGGACCTTTGTTGGCAAAGTAATATCTCTGCTTTTTAATTATGCTGTCTAGGTTGGTCATAACTTTTCTCCAAGGAGCAAGTGTCTTTTAATTTCATGGCTGCAATCACCATCTGCAGTGATTTTGGAGCCCAGAGAAATAAAGTCAGACACTGTCTCCACTGTTTCCCCATCTAGAAGTGATGGGACCGGATGCCATGATCTTAGTTTTCTGAATGTTGAGCTTTAAGCCAACTTTTTCACTCTCCTCTTTCACTTTCATTAAGAGGCTCTTTAGTTCTTCTTCACTTTCTGCCATAAGGGTGGTATCATCTGCATATCTGAGGTTATTGATATTTCTCCCGGCAGTCTTGATTCCAGCTTGTGCTTCTTCCAGCCTAGCGTTTATCATGATGTACTCTGCATGTAATTTAAATAAGCTGTGTGACAATATACAGCCTTGTAATACTCCTTTTCCTTTTTGGAACCAGTCTGTTGTTACATGTGCAGTTCTAACTGTTGCTTCCTTCAGTTGTTTCATAAAAGTGCTACATCAAATTCTGCTTGCTTTTTGCTTTGCTGTTAGTCACTTATTGTTTATTTATGTTGGAAACAATGAACAACTTCATATAAATAAAGTTCCAAATTAGAATACTTTTATTGACATTAGTAGATATTTTTAGAAGGATTTGGTCACTATCAATCCTCCATAATTTTAATAATCATCATATATAAGAATCGAATCACCTTCTAAAATTTCACTTTTAATCATATGAAACTTTCTTTAATGAATCTCATTTAACAGTGATTGTATTCAAATTTTGATTTTCCTGACAGTGGTTAAATTATCCATGCCTTGCCTCAGTCATAAGCATAGAACAGTGAATAGACTGACATGACCCTGCAAAATAAGTAACACTGGAGGGGACAGACAAGCAAGGAAGATCATCAGGTCAACAAATAAATATGATAATGTGGGGACTATAGGCACACACAGAAGGAAAGCATTTTCAAGAACAGAGGTCAGAGAAGGCCTTTTGGCAGAGGTCACATTTATGCTCAGTCTTGCCAGCATGAGAATCCCTTCTCCAGGTGAAGAGAGAAAGAATGAGTAAGAGGGTGCAGTTAGTGATGAAGTGTCCTTGAGGCAAAAAAGAGCACAGACGTGAAAAATATGAAGAAACTCAACATTATTGATAGATAGAGCACAGGGAAGGTATTGACAAAGGAGGAGTGAAGAAGCAGGTAGAATTGAGATGGCAGAGCACTTTGGAAGCTATCTAAGGACTTTTAGTTATAGTTCAACAGTCAGAAGTCATGGGGGTCTTTCAAGTCTTATACAGGGCAGTGCTGTGATAAGGAAGGAGACTTTGGCTGCAATATGAGAAATCTATTGCAAGGGTACAGAATGTGTGATAGAAAGATATTTTGGGCATGCTATGGAAGGAAAATAATGGAGGTCCACATTAATATAGAGCCTAGGGATAGAAAAGAGTTGAGTAGCAATTGCAACTGCCAAGATCAGACAGACAGATTTAAGGGATTAGATCTGGTAGAGTGTCTGAAGATGTATGGATGGAGGTTCACGATTTGTACAGGAGGTGGTGATCAAAATCATCCCCCCGCCAAAAAAAAAAAAATGCAAAAATGCAAACAAGTTGTCTGAGGAAATCTTACAAATGGCTGAGGAAAGAAGAGAAGCAAAAGGCAAAGGAGAAATAGAAAGATATATTCATCTGAATGCAGAAGTCCAAAGAATAATGAGGAAAGACAAGAAAGCCTTCCTAAGTGATCAGTGCAAAGAAAAAGAGGGAAATAATAGAATGGGAAAGACTAGAGATCTCTTCAAGAAAATTAGAGATACCAAGGGAGCATTTCATGCAAAGATGGGCACAATAAAGGAAGAAATGGTATGGACCTAACAGAAGCAGAAGATATTTGTAGAGGTGGCACGCACAAATAGAACTATATGGAAACAATCTTAATGACACAGATAATGACAATGGTGTGATCACCCACCTAGAGCCAGACATCCTGGAGTGTGAAGTCAAGTGGGCCTTAGGAAGCATCACTACAAACAAAGTTAGTGCAGGTGATGGAATTCCAGCTGAACTACTTCAAATCCTAAAAGATGATGCTGTGAAAGTGCTGCACTCAATATGCCAGCAAATTTGGAAAACTCATCAGTGGCCACAACACTGGAAAAGGTCAGTTTTCATTCCAAGCCTAAAGAAAGGCAATGCCAAAGAATGTTCAAACTGCCACACAATTGCACTCATCTCATATGCTAGCAAAGTAATGCTCAAAATTCTCTAACTAGTCTTCAATAGTATGTGAACTGAGAACTTCCAGATGTTCAAGATGGATTTATAAAAGGCAGAGGAACCAGTGATCAAATTGCCAGCACCTATTGGATTATGGAAAAAGCAACAGAATTCCAGAAAAATATCTACTTCTGCTTCATTGACTATGCTAAAGCCTTTGACTATGTGGATCACAACAAACTATGGAAAATTCTTCTACCTCTTGAGAAATCTGTATGCAGGTCAAGAAGCAACAGTTAGAACCAGACATAGAACAAAAAACTGATTCTAAATTGGGAAAGGAGTACATCAAGGCTATATATTGTAACCCTGCTTATTTAACTTATATGCAGAGTAAATCATGCGAAACGTCGGGCTGGATGAAGCACAAGCTGGAATCAAGATTGCAGGGAGAAATATCAATAACTTCAGACATACAGATGACACCATCCTTATGGCAGAAAGTGAAGAAGAACTAAAGAGCCTCTTGATGAAAGTGAAAGAAGAGAGTGAAAAAGCTGACTTAAAGTTCAACACTCAAAAAACTAAGATCATGTCATCCTGTCCCATCACTTCATAGCAAATAGAAGGGTGGAAAAGTGGAAACAGTGGCTGACTATTTTCTTGGGCTCCAAAATCACTGTTGATGGTGACTACAGTGATGAAATTAAAAGGCAGTTGCTCCTTGGAAGAAAAGCTATGACAAACCTAGACAGCATATTAAAAAGCAGAGACATTACTTTACTGACAAAGTCTGTTTAGTAAAAGCTATGCTTTTTCTAGTAGTCACGTATGGTTGTGTGAGTTGGACAAAAAAGAAAGCTTAGTGCTGAAGAATTGATGATTTTGAACTGTTGCGTTCGAGAAGACTCTTGAGATTCCCTTGGACAGCAAGGATATTAAATCAGTCAATCTTAAAGGAAATAAGTTCTGAATATTCATTGGAAGGACCGATTCTGAAGCTGAAACTCCAGTATTTGGCCACCTGATGTGAAGGGCTGACTCATTATGAAAGACCCTGATGCTGGAAAAGATTGAAGGCAGGAGGAGAAGTGGACGGCAGAGGGTGAGATGGTTGGATGACATCACCAACTCGATGGACATGAATTTGAGCAATCTCTGGGAGTTAGGGATGGGAACAGGGAAGCCTAGCGTGCGGCAGTCCACGGGCTCGCAAAAAGTTGGACACGACTCAGTGATTGAACTAAACTGAAGATCAGACAACTGACTTAGTATCAGGAGGAGGTGTTGATGATATTTTCCAGGATTTTCTCTTAGGTGATCAGACTTCTGAGGCAGAACACTGAAGTAAAAAAAGTAAAAAAGAGTTGTGTTGGGGATTGATCTGATGGAAGGGAATGAATAGTTCAGTTTGGGATATGTTGAGTTCAAAGCACTATGAGACCTCCCTACAGGTGAGGATGTATAGAAATTTACTGAATGTACAAACTTAAAACATAGTAAGCTTAAATCATAAATATTTGTCTCTCTCTGTGTGTGTGTGTGTGTGTGTGTGTGTGTGTGTGTGAGTATGTAGAGAGATGATGGCTGAGGTGAAAACTAACATCTAATGGGTTGATAGATAATAAGTGTCAAAAATTATTGAAAAGGATTGATGGAAGATAGAGGAGGAAAAATCACATAAGTGGTATGGAGAGAGAATTTTCAGAATAGGACAGTGCACAGCATAAAATAGCCCTGAGAAAACAAGCACTGTATGTTATTAATTGTGTTAAGAAGACTTCCCAGCACAAAGTCTTTTGTCCTTTGCAAGGTGGCTTGTGGTGGATGCTTGGGGTGAGAGCTCAACTTCACTGCAGGAAAGATTTCTCAGTTCAAGATGGAACATGTAGCCAGAGCTTGCAGATAAGTTAGTTTCAGAAATTTGTTCTTGAAAGTGTGAAGACAGCTAGTGTAATAACTAGAAGAATAGAGTTAGTTTAAAGAGATCATTTATTGTATGTGTGTTTGTTATATTGGGAAAGACCTGAAAAAGTTTCATTTCAGTGATGATGGGAAGGGGCCTATAGAGAGAGTATGAAAATATAGTAGCAGCCATAGATGGAATATACGCTGAAATGACTATGAAGGTAGAAGAAGGCAGGATGTAGAGTCAAGAAAGAAAAATTAACTGTGAATAGAAGAAACACCTTCTAGCAAACTATGGCAGAAGAAGGAAAAAGAAGGTATGGATTCAACCAAGGCTTTATATTTCATGACGGAATATCTGAAGGGGTTCCTTTTTGATGATGGGTATTTTCTCTAAGAAGTAGGAGGCAAAGAACCACAAAACTACTAGATTTGGCAAAACATCATTTTAATATCTACTTCATCTAAGTGAAGTGAAGTGAAGTGATGTCGCTCAGTCGTGCCCGACTCTTTGTGACCCCGTGGACTGTAGTTTACAAGGCTCCTCTGTCCGTGGAATTTTCCAGGCAAGAGTACTGGAGTGGGTTGCCATTTCCTTCTCCAGGGGATCTTCCCGACCCAGGGATCAAACCCAGGTCTCCCACATTGCAGGCAGATGCTTTACCATTTGAGCCACGAGGGAAGCCCACTTCATCTAAAGATAGTGGTATTAATTAATATTTGACCAGTTTCCCCTGGAGATCAAATTGAATGTGCATATCCTTACACATTTTTCACTTGATGTTGGAAGTTACATAGTGACATCAAAGAGAGGATATCAACCTGAGTATTGCAAAGTTTGAAATGTATATGTATCGTGATACAAATAAATATGTATTATTTGAGACACATGTATCTCCAGGGATTGTATGTATGTGGGTGTGTATGCAAGTGTTTTATTCTTACAATTGACCCTTGAACAATAGGGCATTAGGGATGGTAACCCTTCTAAAGTTAAAACTCTACATACAACATTATAGTCAGACCTCCAAATAGGGGCTCTGTGTTCAGAGATTCAATCAGCTACTAGCAAATCGTGTAATATTGTTGTTATTTCTTGAAAAATGTCTGCATATAAGTGAGCCCCTAAGGCTCAAACCCCTGTTGTTCAAGAGTCAACTGTATCTTTATGTATATAGGTGTGCAGGATTGACTGACAATAATTGGATCCAACCTGTGTTTCCATTGTTTATGTATCTAGTGACTGACTGAACTCTCTTCTCACTTCCTCCATCACTACCACTTTTACCATCACCATCACTAAACAATTCTGTGAGTCGAATGTCTTTTAATCATCATATCTATCCTCAAAGGTGATTAATACTAATATTTGCATTTTAGTAAGTTGAGGAAACCGAAGTTCAAATAACTGGTCAAAGGTCACACAGTCTGTAAGAGACTGAGCCAGGATTCTATGCGGATAGTCTTGCCTACAGAGCCCTTCTCCTGGCTGCAAAGCTCTAATGACAGTGAGCAGTGTCCAGTTCAGTCATCATTTGAATGAGTTACTTGGAGTTACCTTGGAACTTTGGGTTCAGAAAGAACTTTTGCTTCAGAAAGAAGCATCTGGAGAGGAGTTATTCCACTATGTCCTATATTGATAGATATTCCAGAAAGTAAGACAGCTAGAATGAAAATGTAGTTATCATTCTTCCACATACATGCATATTTTAAAAGTTTTCAAATACCTAGTGCCCTAGGAATAGCTGCTTATGTTTTTTTATCCTATATATTTTAAGAAAATAAAGAAAAAATATCATCTTTTACTTTAAACTACCTTATTCAAGTGTTCATGATTGCCTTGAAATTACATTCATTTTATAAATTAGTAAATAATTTTTTCTCATTAACATTTTGTGCAAACATACTTCATCCAGATTCATTTCAACTTTTGACTTTCGTGGTAAATTAATAATTTTATTTACTCCAGTATGGAAGACCATTTCATTCATTATGGATTCTTAAATTCATATTCCATTTAAATATTTCATAGAGGGGAAACAGAAAGCTGTTCCTATCTGGGTATTATATAGAACATTTAGTTTCTATACCTTTCCAAAGCTATATTTTCTTTGGTTTTGAGTAACAACAGAGACATATCCAACTTTGCCATACCTGGGAGAATGTAAACTTTTGGATTTGGTCCACTTCGATTATAGACTATTTGTCACCATAAAGTTTGACTCATTCAAGTTGAGAAACAGGACCTAGTTTTGGCCTCATAAAGACATGCCACCTTTTTGATCTATGTGCTTAGCCAGGAAACACAAACAGAAGAGGTACATTCACCTAGCAGACAGGCTTTCACAGTATCTCCGCAAGCCAGCTGGATCTGTGCCCCTGCAGAACGAGTGAGGCAGTATGTCGATCGGCTCTGATAACCTTGAGGAATTATCCTTACATTTTCTATGTACCACACTAACCAGAGCCAAGGGGGAAATTATGTCCCTACTTTGGCATTATCTGTCTGATAAGTGTAAATACAAAAAAATGCTTTGCAATTTTTACCATAGTCATTGAAACTGATATTTTAATCTAAATAGTAACTTAACGTCAGTGGGACATTCCAGAGTTACTCTCTCATGGAGTTTTAATTTTCCTCTCATTTTGGAGAAATGACCTTGCACTACTGTGTTAAAGAGCAAGTAGCTGACTCGATATTTACGTCAGGGTTTTTCAATACATTTCAGTATAATAATGATAAATGAGAGAATGCATTTTTGCATATTATAAGTATCTTCTGAAAGTTGTGAAAGATGGACTGATTAGGTCCATTATCTGTTGTATGTAATATTGAATTTATTTTCACAGAAATGCCTCAGGTGAATACAGCTCTTTCCAGCTCAAGGTTTATATTTGGGGAAATAATTCACAGAATTCAATGAGTCTGACTTTGATAAATTTATTGTCATGACAGCACCAAACGTCTTTTTCTGATACTTGCTCTCACACACAGACTCAATGGGCCAGGTGATGAGAAGCAGAGATTTAATGCAGGTGGTTGTCCTGGTTTCCACATATTTGGTATTCACCTCCTGTGCTCATGTTTACTTGCATGATGCATTAGTGTCTGCTGAGAGCTGCCATGTCCATTTCTCTTTGGTACCAAGCTGTGGCTGTAATTTCTGAATGACTCTGAAACTCTCCTGCTCGAGAATGTGTGCACTATCACTACTGCTAGAACTGCACATCTTTGGACATTGTTATTGCTTCTAGATAAAATGATGGGGAGAGGAGAAGTGGTCAGGAGTAAGAGTTGAGGAAATATGTTTCACTTAACAAAGATCTCATCAGGAGCCCAGTGGAAATCAGCACTTACTGTTAGAGAAAAATTCTTCTTCCGGTAGAACTTCTTGACTTATTGAAGATAAAGGTGTATTTTTTCACTCCTGGCTTTTTCCAGGGAAGGCAGAACCATTATTCCTCACAGTGATGTGGGCCAAGACTAGTAGGAGCTCTGCTCTCCCACAGTGAAGCCACCATGTAGAACTTGGGTAGGTTCAATATGGCAATCTATTTGTGTCTTTTCCTTGTTGAGAACACGTCAAGGGGTTCTCTTTGTCTGAAAAAGTGAAAAGTGAAAGTGTTAGTCACGTAGCTGTGTCCAACTCTTTGCAACCCCATGGGCTGTATCTCACCAGTCTCCTGTATTCATGGGATTCTCCAGGCAAGAAGACTGGAGTGGGTAGCCATTTCCTTCTCCAGGGAATCTTCTCTACCCAAGGATTGAACCCAGGTCTCCTGTGTTGCAGGCAAATTCTTTAGCATTTGAGCCACCAGGGAAAAATAAGTAACATGTATGCTTCTTTGAATGGCCTGTCAGGCTCTAAATATTTTCACCCTGACCTTCTACCCAGAAATTTTCCTTAAAAAATTAAAAAACCCACTTATTCCTTGTAAATGCTTTCCTTGAGGAGGAAAAAAGGAGAGCATTTAAATGACTCAAGCTAACTTTTGAAAATTAGGACTGTTAAAGACTCATTTATCTTCTGAAACCTTTTCAGAGTTCCTTTTAGATGTTAGTTTGTTGGCATCCGTGAATTAAAAAAAAAACAACAACAACACTTTCTGCATTGCTTTTAATAATGTGATGTGTTTCTGTGGGAAAACTGGTTTGGATCTTAGTTGCAAGTATTGACTGATAACCACCTGCAGTGAATGGCTAGTTTGGCTTCCGTTCAAGGAGCAGACAATAAAAGGAGTCAAATTAATGTTGGGAATTCTGCTCATGGAGTAAAGGGGTTAGATGGCGAGCTGCCCTTGGAGCTCTCTGTGCCAAGACAGATGGTGGGAGAGGGAGACAGGCCGTGGGACCCTGAGTGGAGAAAGCTGTCTCACGGGGGCTCCAAGCACCATGCAGCTCTGCCTGCTGGTGGATTTGCTCATGTGTCCCCAGTGCCTGTTGCCCTCCCGTGGGTCTGTACGCATTGTCTACCTTCTGTGCTCTTCTAAGAGTGATGATTAGTATAGCTATTTAGAAACTAGCCAGAAACCAAGTCATCATTTCTTAGTTAAGGCAGCATTTTAAAGTGCAAGGGACTCCCAATTCGTCCACTGCCTCCTTCCCTACCTGTGTCCACACGTTCATTCTCTACGTTGGCCTCTCACTTTTGGCGCATAAAACAGTGCAGTTCAGTCGCTCAGTCACGTCCGACTCTTTGCGACCCCATGAATCGCAGCCCGCCAGGCCTCCCTGTCCATCACCATCTCCCAGAGTTCACTCAAACTCATGTCCATCAAGTCGGTGATGCCATCCAGCCATCTCATTCTCTGTTGTCCCCTTCTCCTCCTGTCCCTAATCCCTCCCAGCATCAGGGTCTTTTCCAATGAGTCAACTCTTCACATGAGGTGGCCAAAGTACTGGAGTTTCAGCTTCAGTCCTTCCAGTGAATGTCCAGGACTGGTCTCCTTTAGGATGGACTGGTTGGAGCACCTTGCAGTCCAAGGGACTCTCAAGAGACTTCTCCAGCACCACAGTTCAAAAGCATCAATTCTTCGGCGCTCAGCTTTCTTCACAGTCCAACTCTCGCATCCATACATGACCACTGGAAAAACCATAACCTTGACTAGACGGATCTTTGTTGGCAAAGTAATGTCTCTGCTTTTGAATATGCTATCTAGGTTGGTCATAACTTTCCTTCCAAGAAGTAAGCGTCTTTTAATTTCATGGCTGCAGTCACCATCTGCAGTGATTTTGGAGCCCCAAAGAATAAAGTCTGACACTGTTTCCACTGTTTCCCCATCCCATGAAGTGACGGGATCAGATGCCATGATCTTAGTTTTCTGAATGTTGAGCTTTAAGCCAACTTTTTCACTCTCCTCTCTCACTTTCATCAAGAGGCTTTTTAGTTCCTTTTCACTTTCTGCCATAAGGGTGGTGTCATGTGCATATCTGAGGTTATTGATATTTCTCCCAGCAATCTTGATTCCAGCTTGAGCTTCATCCAGCCCAGTGTTTCTCATAATGTACTCTGCATAGAAGTTAAATAAGCAGGGTGACAATATACAGCCTTGACATACTCCTTTTCCTATTTGGAACCAGTCTGTTGTTCCATGTCCAGTTCTATCTGTTGCTTCCTGACCTGCATACAGATTTCTCAAGAGGCAGGTCAGGTGATCTAGTATTCCCATCTCTTTCAGAATTTTCCACAGTTTATTGTGATCCACATATTCAAAGGCTTTGGCATAGTCAATGAAACAGAAATAGATGTTTTTCTGGAACTCTCTTGCTTTTTTGATGATCCAGCGGATATTGGCAATTTGATCTCTGGTTCCTCTGCCTTTTCTAAAACCAGCTTGAACATCTGGAAGTTCACAATGTTATGGATGTTATCTGACAAATGTTAGGGATGTTATCTGACATGTGTTATGGATGTTATCTGGAATGCGATATTATCTGACATCATCTCATGATACAATCCTGAATACTTGTGCTTCAGATATCATTTATGTAGTATTCTATCTATTTTAGCATCATTTTGCTCCTCGATTTTTGGATTTCACAATTCAGTAATATTTGAAAACACAGAATGGGATACCAACAATGATTATCTGATTTTTAATTTTTAAAGTTAGAATACTAAAATTTAAATTAAATTCTTGTCACCTAATGTCACAGTCATTTATTTCATCTATCTTTATTTTTTAATTTTACTATAAACTGGAGCTGTTGACCTTCCTGGGTAGACAAAGCCCTCTTTGTTCTATTTTATATTCATAAATTTTTTTCAGTAGTTGTCTCTTGTTTATTCTTTTTCCAGCAAACAATGTCTCATTTTCATTTTTACATGGGAATCTTTTTCTATCCTGCCAGTTTACAGACTTCTGCTCCATTTGTGCCTCTCATAATTACAATTAAAGAACTTTCAGAAAGAAACAATCATAATTACAACTAATTCATCACTGAGTGAGGAAATCTTACTTCTTCTTAATATGCAGAGCAGCTAAAATTGACATAAAATAGGTAGCAAGTCTGATGGAATATTCCAGAAATATTTATTTTGTGAGGTTATAGTATAACTGTCTCTATATTCAAATATATATGCAGAGGAATAGGAATGAAAGTTTCAGTCATTCCACTCTTCTTCAGTCCATGTTTAAAACGACAGGTATATGAAGATCCTGTGTGATTGCTACATATAAAGACTAGCAAATTCAGCTAGCCAGATTTTGAGTAACTTCAAACTTTACCCAGTTGCACTGAGAAAATCTACATGATGGGAAAATATTGGTACTTTACCTTCATTTATTCTTTAATGGTGAGGAAATCCAGAATAGCTTTTAACATTTTTCCATAAGTATTTTATTTACCAAACTAATAATATAAACGAGTTACCTCTTTTCCGTCTTTGCAGTTCATTACTGTCTCTTAACAGAATTGTGTACAATGATACTGTCAAGATATTTACATTCTCTTGTGCTTAGTCACTTAGTAGTGTCCGACTCTTTGCGACCCAATGAACTGTAGCCCGCTAGTCTCCTCTGTCCATGGAGATATATTTGCTTAAGCCTATTAAAAGAGCCTTAGATCCTTTGTTGAGTTTAATTCATGTAGGAACATTGACCTAAGCATTCTTAAATATATTTTCTGTGAACCCTGCTCCTCCAAATACGGTACTGTATGCAGGATGAAATGGTAAATAAGATAGTTAAGATAATTGGATATGAATCAAGCTCATATTTTAGAGAGGGAGGTATGCTATAAACAAGAAAGCAGGTAGAAGGAAATAAAGAAGAGTTACTTCCTGTGAGCTCTTTGAAGCTTTGTTGTTGTTTAGTTGCTCTTTTGTAACCCGAAGACTGTAGCCCACCAGCTTCCTCTGTCCATGTGATTTCCCAGGCAAGAATACTGGAGTGGATTGCCATTTCCTTCTCCAGGAGATCTTCCTGGACCAGGGGTCGAACTCATGTCTTCTGCATCTGCAGGCAGATTCCTTTCCACTGAGTCACCTGGGAACACCTCTTTGAAGCTTAGGAAGTCCTAATTTCTGTTGAGTGATCAAAGACAGCATCTTTGGGATACTGACATGTAAGCTGAGGTCTAGTAAATCAGAAAAAGTCAGACCTGCTGCCCTCAGGCAGAGGGAACAAGAGGTGAGGAGGTGCTGGGTGAGAGAAAGAGATGGAAAATGACGGAAGGCCAGCATGACCTGAGATGCTATGTGCAGAGGAAGACAGAAATTAGGCTGGGGTGGGCAGTGGGAGGTGGGATGGCTCGTTGAGCAGGCCTCTTAGGCCAGGAGACAGTTTCCACTGAAGAGTTTGCACATCTCACTGACTTTATGACTGCATAAACAGCTTCCAGAGAATTAGGTTTATTAAATAGCTTTATGTTCATGTACAGGAAATGAATGTGTGACAGAGACTATTGAAGAAGAAGAGTGTTTTCATGCCACAGCAAAGCCAGTTCGATGCATTCTGTCCCCAAGAATCACAAATAAGCTTTCAACAAGGGCTGTTTTTGTGAGGCTTCATTTATAAGAAGCCCCACAAGCCCCAGCTGAAACTCTGTTTAACAATCAAGTACAACTTGGTCGTTTGCATCTTGGTTATGAATCCCTTCATGGATTATTGAAAGAGTTCACACTGGTTTGTTTAACCACAAAAATGCAAATTATTCTGGAATCTCTTTATTACAATTTCTTAAGGGTGTTATTTAAATAAAAACAATCATAATGAACAGTATTTGAACACAAGAATTTCTATGAGGGTAAGATGGGTTTCCTTCTTTCTCCCTTCCTTGCTTCACCACCGTCTAGTACCGTATACTTACTGGAGATTCATACTCAATGAAAAAGCTTCAATATATGACTAAGATATACTCAAGTAGAAATCAGTGAAATAGTTCTAGAAGAAAAAAAAATTTCTCTCTTTATTTAAAACACAATATCATCAAAACATAATAAATGTAGAATGAGAGCCTCTCTGCTCTGTTTTTCCTGGTTCCCCGCTACTGGAACCCCACTTGAACCGATAGTAGGCCATACACATTGCCGTGACTCCACTCTCCTGGGGCGGTTTTGCAAATGTGCACATAATCCTGGTTTACATTCTGCATTCTCAAAGAATAGCTGAGACTGGATTTAACCAACTGGTGTTTATGTCTTACTAACCAGAGGAGAGAGAAGTGTGTGTTTGACACAAGGTGTGTTTATTGTTTTTTGTCAAGAATCTGACTCAGTCCTATTGCTGCAGATCACCAGACAGTGAACACGTTCATAGATTTCCTTTTGGAATTTTAAATTGTAGATTTGGGATGTTATTAGAAACTTCTTCTCGCTCTCAAAACTAGACACAGCTTTCAAATAATTTTTTTTTCTTGACTGTATTTGTTAAAATAGTACTTTGGAAATGCTCATATATTCTTTTCCCCAATTTTTTTTCTTTCATTACCTAATTTGAGAACATACACTTCATTCAGAATATTTTCACATCTTACAAGTGCAACGTAACTAAACAAGAGGCTAGCTCTTTTATTTAGAATCCCCAGTGTTCATGTGTAATTTTCACAGGTAAGCACTGGGCCATAAAGAGGGGCATTAGCATTTTAATTTAACAAGGTAAAGACTGTAGAGATATTTTGTACTCCAGATCATTAACAAATCATAAAGGATGGCTTGCTGATGAACCAAAATGGCAGCAAGAAGAGACCCAAGAATAGGGAAAAGGGACATTGGGTTTCACTGAGAGAGTCTTTAGAAAGTGAGGAAACGCAGTTGAGTACTGAGAAGCTAGGGTGTCTGGGTTCTTATGCTATGAGGATTCATTCTCTCTCTCTCTCCGCTCCCACTCCCGTCCTCCCTCCCTCTTGTCCTTGTCATCAGTACAACTCTCACACAATCTCTGTAATGTGAGTTTCTCTCCAAATGTTACATTCCCCTTCAGGTAATAGCCTATTTCCCTGTTTACAAAGTTCAATATCATCTCTTAATACAGCAATTTAGGAAATCTATATTTGCTTTCTTCGTTTCTTAAATACTTAAATGCCCACTCACTTTATCATAAGTTATTTCTTTACATAAACTATTCTCTGCTGAGCTGTGTTCTGCTAGCGAACTCCTAAAGGAATTGTACTGTATTTTCTCTTATTTTGACAATTTATCTATCAATATAATCCTAACACTTTATCATACTGTATTATGCTTTTCTAATTCTTGGTAATCTCCTTCTATTGAGTTAGTGCCTGAAGGGCAGAGAACATGTTTAATGTACTTACTGATGTATTCATAATGTCTACTGCAGTACCTGGCATATAGAAAACTCAAATAAATATTGGTTTAGTTAGAATCTTAACAAATTAGTTGTAGAAACTTCAGAAGGTAAAAATTATGCAAAAGAAAATGAAATTTTAAAAGTTTATGTTTCCATCACTCAGAAGACTTTAGTTTAAAATTATATGTTTAACTCCATATTTTCTATGTGTGTGCCAACTGATTTGTTTCATTATGTTGAGTCCAGATTTTTCTTACCTTAAAATCACCATCGTTTCTTGAGATGTTTTTTTTCTTTCCCCAAAGTGAAATTTTCTTCATATCCTTTTTACCTTTACATATATGTGTTCCTTTTTGTATTTTATATATGCTCACACACATACTCTACAGCATACATACAAATTTGAGGATTCGATTTTGTTTTAGACATTTTGCATTGATTAATGTTTTCTCTCTTAATTTTCTGTCCAGTTCCCAAACCATGAGGAAGACAGTTCTTCTTTGTCTTTCTGTCCTGTTAAGCCATCCAGCTCTTGCCTCTAGTGTAGATACTGACATAGCAGCTTGGATGCCATTGATGGTTTTGATGTTTTGTGCTAACTTTTAGATGTCTGGGTGTTCTGAACGAGTAGGTTTCTAGGATTTGGAGTATCTGGAATTTTGGAACTTTATTTTTGCTTCCTTTCTCTGTAATTAAAAAAATTAATATACGGGTCTTCTATGTACATAATAACCTCAGATATACAGATGACACCACCCTTATGGCAGAAAGTGAAGAGGAGCTAAAAAGCCTCTTGATGAAAGTGAAAGAGGAGAGCAAAAAAATTGGCTTAAGGCTCAACATTCAGAAAACTAAGATCATGGCATCCAGTCCCATCGCTTCATGGGAAATAGATGGGGAAACAGTGGAAACAGTGTCAGACTTTATTTTTCTGGGCTCCAAAATCACTGCAGATGATGACTGCAGCCATGAAATTAAAAGACGCTTACTCCTTGGAAGGAAAGTTATGACCAACCTAGATAGCATATTCAAAAGCAGAGACATTACTTTGCCAACAAAGGTCTGTCTAGTCAAGGCTATGGTTTTTCCTGTGGTCATGTATGGATGTGAGAGTTGGACTGTGAAGAAGGCTGAGCGCCGAAGAATTGATGCTTTTGAACTGTGGTGTTGGAGAAGTCTCTTGAGAGTCCCTTGGACTGCAGGGAGATCCAACCACTCCATGCTGAAGGAGATCAACCCTGGGATTTCTTTGGAGGGAATGATGCTAAAGCTGAAACTCCAGTACTTTGGCCACCTCATGCGAAGAGTTGACTCATTGGAAAAGACTCTGATGCTGGGAGGGATTGGGGGCAGGAGGAGAAGGGGACAACAGAGGATGAGATGGCTGGATGGCATCACTGACTCAATGCATGTGAGTCTGAGTGAACTCCGGGAGTTGGTGATGGACAGGGAGGCCTAGCGTGCTGCGATTCATGGAGTGGCAAAGAGTCAGACACGACTGAGCAACTGAACTGAACTGAACTGAACAGATGTACATACAAAGGATTTCCCTTTTTCATCTTTTGCCTTGCAGAAAAGCAACCTAATGAACATTTTGGCCAACCCAGTATTTCTTTTACTCAGACTGAGCTGCTAGTTGCCTTAATAGCTTCAGGCTTTTGTTCGATTTGTCTTTTTTAAACGTGACATTTATGTTTATGTTTGTTGACATTGTTGTCATTCTTTTCCTCAAGACTGTAGTCCTGCATAACATTTCCCACATAAACACACTGATTACTTGCTTTGGCCAGAGGTGGGGTTACCAATTTCTTTTCCCCTTTTTCTTTCCTGGGTATGAAAGTGAAAGTGAAAGTGAAGTTGCTCGGCCGTGTCCGACTCTTTGCGACCCCATGGACTTCAGCCTACCAAGCTTCTCTGTCCATGGCATTTTCAAGGCAAGAATACTGGAGTGGGTTGCCATTTCCTTCTCCAGAGGATCTTCCCCACCCAGGGGTTGAACCCAGGTCTTCAGCATTGCAGGCAGATGCTTTACTTGACCTCTATGAAGAAGACACCTAAGTGAAGCTTTATAGCTTCAGGTACCATGACAACACACGAGAATATCCTAAATTTGTCTCCCAATTTACTCCAGTGTACAATTCTCCAGAATCAGGTTGTGTAGAATTTTCTAACACTGGGGAAAAAAAAAAATCTTCAACTTTCATGAACTTTGGGATCCGTTAGTTGTCATGCCAATGGTATATCCCTTCCTCTTCAATTTTTCTTTGATTATTTGAACAGTATTTTATCCTTAAATATTAAGGATATTGATACTTTTGCAAATAATTGTAAATATTTTGAGATGTTTATTACAGTTAGGATATTTTTGATTTAGAGAATTTAAAGTTTCATGTAATCAAATCTAGTATTTAAGGAGAAATATTTGCTTCTGTATTTATAAGCTAGATTGATTTGTTACTTTGCTGTATTTCTAAGGTTTTAGTACCAGCATTGTGCTAGCTCATAGAGTCAACTAGGTAAAATTCTACCTTTTAGTAAGCCTTGTAATAATTTTTTGAAAGAAAATTATTTCTAAAATGTTCAGAAGAATATAAATGCACTTACAGGGCAATCAAATTTTCATCTCAAAACAGATCTCTTTTTAACTATTGACCACCTCCCCCCCGCCGCCGCTGCCATTTTGAAGTTTCAAAAGCTTGCTTTTATATTTGTATAATATATGTTGCTTATATTTCCATAACGAAGATATTTCTAAGGAGCATTTCTCAAAGTCTCTCTGAAAATACCAATTCCATAAGAGATTCTCAGAAAGTAGTCATCAGTTCTAGATGCATAATGAATACCAGCATATTCTAGGTACCAAAAGATCCTGAAATACAGAAATCATTTTAACATTTAAGTCAAAATTCCAGAGGGAGAGGGAGAGGGTGGGATGATTTGGGAGAATGGCATTGAGACATGTATACTATCATGTAAGAATCGAATCGCCAGTCTATGTCCGATGCAGGATACAGCATGCTTGGGGCTGGTGCACGGGGATGACCCAGAGGGATGTTGTGGGGAGGGAGGTGGGAGGGGGGTTCATGTTTGGGAACGCATGTACACCCGTGGTGGATTCATGTCAATGTATGGCAAAACCAATACAGTATTGTAAAGTAAAATAAAGTAAAAATAAAAAGTTAAAAAAAACCAAAATTTCAAATATATATTTTATGACAAGGCCTTTGCCTCTTACCTTTTAGTAGCTTCGGAATAAATTCTGAGACCAAGACTTTTGGAAATGTTAGTCAACCAGATGACTCTTATTCAGGCCTTACGTCAGTATTTGTTTTTGTGTGATTATTTTCTCTTGAACATGGAAAGGTCTGTAGACACCAATTGTTTGCTGACTGAGACACTGGAGAATCTCCTTGTTTCCCAGTATCTATGACTGATGAGTTTCAGCATGCTTTGGTCAGATATTCAGCGGGCAGTTTGAGATTTTTATGGTTTCCGTGGTGCTTTCTGTTGTCTAGCAGCCATTTTTCTAAAATGAATCATCTGTACTGAGGAGGAAGCTCCAGTTTCTGCTACTTCTTATACTTGTTATGATTCAATTTATTTTTATATCATTTTCAGTGATTTTAAGTCTCCCCTTTTATAAACTACAAGTTGCAAATTGCAACACCAAGATATATATATATATATCTTTTTCTGTTTCTCTGGAAAAACCCAGATTAATACAACAATTACTAGGAGGCTTTGGTTTATTTTGTGTTACATAACCCTGCTTTTCTTTGATTCTTCGTTTCCCTTTTCGTGCCTTACATTGCAATGATCTGATGTTCGTTAATTCATTTTCTTCTCTACTAGAATAAAATTTGTGCTTTCTGTTTATCTTCTTTTTGCTGTTGTTCTTCTGTATATTTTAACAGTAACTTAGTTATTTTTGGCTGTGCTGGGTCTTCGTGGCTGTGCAGGCTTTTCTCTAGCTGTGGAGTGTGGGGGCTGCTGTCTAGCTGTGGTGTGCTGGCTTCTCACTGCTGTGGTCTCCCTTGCAGAGCATGGGCTTTGGGGAGCTCAGGCTTCAGTAGCTGTGGCACGTGGCCTCAGGAGTCGTGGCTCCCTGGCTGTAGAGTACAGATTCAATAATTGTGACGCACGGGCTTAGTTGTTTCATGACGTGGGGGATCTTCCCAGACCAGAGATCAAAGCTCTGTCTTCTGCGATGGCAGGCAAATTCTTTACCGCTGAGCCATCAGAGAAGCCCTGCTCTTATGTTTTTAAAATGCAAACTAACCATTAAATTTTCTTAATAATGTGAATATCTACTATGGCTTTCCCACATAATTAAGAAGATTCATAGTACTATGATTATTTTCTACTATCTCTCTTCTTGTAGTCAAGTATTTTACTTTGGCCTTGAGTTTATCTCAACAATTTATTTTTCTAAATATTTTTTACACTCAAAGCTGATTAGGCTAATCAACTTGCTTTTTCCTATTTTTCATGATTGCTTTCTCTATTTTACCCCATCCATTTCATTCAAGGTCTCTTAATTATTTTTAACATGAATCTATAGATGATAAGAGCTTCCACGGTGGATCAGTGTTAAAGAATCCACCTGTAATGCAGGAGATGTGAGAGACCCAGGGTTCAATCCCTGGGTCAGAAATATCCCCTGGAGGAGGAGATGGCAACCCTCTCCAGGGTTCTTGCCTGGAGAATCCCATGGACAGAGGAGCCTGGTGGGCCACAGTCCATAGGGCTGGAAAGGGTTGGATAAGACTAAGTGACTGAGTGTGCACATATACATAATAAAGATTTTACTTTTGAGTGTCTGAAAATAATTTTACACTATTTTTGAAAGTGAGTTTTTTAAATTAGACTCTGGCTCTTTTACCCATGCATGATCTTGGAATATATGATTTCATTGAATCTTGCATATATCCCAAATAACATATTTAATTATACAGTATAAAGAATCATATTTGTTAATATCACCAGCAATGTCATCAGTATAGTCTTTAACTACTCTGAAACTATAAAGCTCATTGTAGTGGGAATGTGTTTTCTACAATTCTGATTTTTCAACTGAAAGTTTAAATTTTATCATTGACCACAAGTATGTCCACTGTTTCCCTTGATGTGACGGCTTCACTATGTTCATTTCTGGGGGGAAAAAAAAAGTTTCCCAAATACTTAAGTCTGAATAAACATAGTTTTTTGTCAGTCGTGAAGCTCCATGATAAAAGTATTTGGTTCTGCTCACAGCTCAAATAATGGGCCAAATGCTTTTCCTCAAGACAGCTAGCTTACTTTACTGTGCTGGAGTGCTTTGTGCGTATTTCTCATTTCATCACACTGAATGTTTTTAAAATGTGCTTACAGGTCAAGGTTTGATAAAAAGAAATCAATGCTTCATCAAGGCATGGAATAAAAAGTTACTTTATTCCTCTGAGGGTATGATTGTGGAGAAGGCAGTGACTGCTGGTAATAAACATGTTTGACCTCATGGACCCCCTGAGTCTTGAAGACCTCCTTTGGTCTTCTCATGGATCACACTTTTCATGATAAATGCATAGAAGAAGGCAAAGAAATAATATTTTTATTTAATTTAATTTTTTAAATTTTTTGCTATAGATCACTTTTTTCTTAAATTCTATTTTTAGATAGCATTTTTCTTTTTATGGTAAAAATAATGAGAGATATTTTAAAAAATATTTTAATGTATCTTTATACTGTTCTACTGTGTTTGTATTATTTTCATGAAGAAGAAAAAAATACTGTGATTCAGATTCTTTGGAAACCTACAAACTGGTAGGTTTCTAAATAGATAAAAATAAAACATACATCTTTTTTGTCAAATGTGCAAGATAATTGGGCAGGTTTTGGCTGAAAGTAAATGATGTGGAGGAGGATAGGTCTAGAGATAAAGAAGAGGATATCATTGAGCAAAATAGGTCCCAGGTGACAAAAGGGGAAGTGAGGCCAAAGCATGTGGCCCATTTACCATCACGTAGGGACATGGCAAGACAGGTGCTGCTACTTACATTCTTTGCAGATGATCTCAGGGTAAATAAATGGAATGAATGTCAGTTGAACATACAATAATATGTGAAAGAACTGGGGTATTAAGAGACCTCTATTAAGGATAGACTATATAAAGCATGGTATCTAGTACAGAAGGAAAATTGGGACTCCTTGTTCCCAAATTATTAAAAATTTCAAGATGACTAGTACGTTTGAGGTCCTACTGAAGCCTGAAGGCTACCAGGTATCTACAGAGGCTGTATGTTCATGAACTCTTGCTAATCTGACAATCTAAAAGTGTTTTAGAGCCACAATTCTATCCCCTGAATTATTCCATCCCCTGAAATATTCAAACATTTTCCTCCAATATCATAATAACAAATCTAAAACAACTGGATATCTACCAAGTATGGGCTGCTGCCTTTTTTTTTTTTTTTTTTAATTTTTTGCTTTTGGAGGCTTTCAGTAAAGTAAAAATGTTGGAGCTTCATTTATGGAAATGAAAGTTCAAAGGATCACCCTTTGTAATGGCTGTTTCTAAACTTGACATGTATTTTCAAGTTTGTTCATTAAATATTGCCTCAATTTCACATCTTGGTAGTTTAAAGTCAGTCATTTCAGCATGTGTCTCCAAATGTAACACTGGCTCTTGTATGTTCAGTTATAACTATTTCATTGTATAATGTCACTGATATCTAGAAGCATAATTTATGAGGAAAGAAGTGTAAAGAGTTTCAGAAAATTAAGGCAATCATATAATAGGTGTTCACTAATAAAAAAGGAAAATAAATATTAAAATTTGTATTTTAATCTATACATTGTTCTTTCAACATGGAAGTTTTATTTTCTGCTTTCTTATTTTTCTTAAAAAAAAGTCAAACCATGTTGTCTTCTGGTGGGTCAGGTAGAAAATTTCTTTATTTCTTAGGACGGAAAATCAATTCCATGAAATGGTGATAAATGAGACACGATTTTTAAAGTTGATCTCATGCCCTTTTTTGTATGTAGTGAGCCACTTTAACTGATGACAGCTGTTTCTTTTTTAGATACATTTTCTTTAGTACATATATTTGTAGTTAAAATTTTATTTTAATGACATTTATTTTTTTATATTTTTATTAACAATACATATTTGTTATATATAACTAGAAATATAAGCATAAAGGAAAAAATTAATGACCACTTATAATCTTCTCCCCAGAGACAACCAAGAGTAGCATTTTGATGCATTTTTTCCATGAGTCTACATGTTTATTTTCAGTTGAGATATAATTACCCTCATCACTATGTTAATTCCAGGTATGTAGCATAAGAGCATAGTGATTAGCTATTTCTACCTATTAAAATATGACCACCCTAATATGTCTAGTTACCACCTGTCACCATTCAAAGATATTACAATATTATTGACTATATTCTCCATGCTGTACATTTCATCCCTGTGATATTTTGGGGGGGGTAACTGGATATTTGTACCTCTTAATCAACCTCACTTATTTCACTCATTTTCTAATCTCCCCTCCCTTCTGGTAACCAGCTGTTTGTTTTCGGTATCTATTAGTTCTAATTTGTTATGTTTCTTCAATTGTTTTTTGCATTTCACATATAAGTGAAATAATATGGCATCTGTCTTTCTCTGTCTGACTTATTCACTTAGCATAATACTCTCTAGGTCCATCCATGTTGTCTCAAATGGCATGATTTTATCATTTTTTATGGCTGAGTGATATTCCACTGTGTAGTGGACTATATATATACACATATACACACATACACATATACACACATACATGGAGAAGGCAATGGCACCCCGCTCCAGCACTCTTGCCTGGAAAATCCCATGGACGGAGGAGCCTGGTAGGCTGCAGTCCATGGGGTCACGAAGAGTCAGACACGACTGAGCGACTTCACTTTGACTTTTCAGTTTCATGCATTGGAGAAGGAAATGGCAACCCACTCCAGTGTTCTTGCCTGGAGAATCCCAGGGATGGGCGAGCCTGGTGGGCTGCCATCTATGGGGTCACACAGAATCGGACACGACTGAAGTGACTTAGCAGCACACATACGTATTGCACCTTTCTCATATATATAAAATATCTCTTTACCTATTCTCTATCAATGGACTTTTAGATTGCCTCCATATATTTTCTACTGTAAATAATGCTGCACTGAACATCAATGTGCATGTATCTTTCAAAATTTATCTTTTTGATTTCTTCAGGAAAAAACCCAGAAGTGGAATTGCGGGATAGTATGGTAGTTCCATTTTTAATTTTTTGAGGACACTCCATAGTGTTTACATTCCCACCGACAGTGCACTAGGCTCCCGTTTTTCCACATCCTCGCCAACACTTGTTATATGCTGTCTTTTTGATAATTAATCATTCTTAATGATGTAGAGTGATATTTGGTTTTGATTTTCATTTTTCCAGTATTTAGTGATGCTGAACATCTTTTCAAGTGTCTGTTGGTCATCTTCATATCCTCCGTGGAAAAATGTCTATTCACTCCCTCTGTCCATTTTTAAATTGTTTTTGTTTTTGACATTAAGTTGGAAGAATTCCTTGTGTGTGTTGGATATTATCCTGTTATCACATAGCTGTGCTTTTTGTTTTATTGGTTAGTGTTCTTCACTGTGAAAAAACGTTTTAATTTGATGTAGTCCCACCTGCTTAGCTTTGCTTTAGGTTTTCTTGCCTAGGCAGATATATCTAAAAAATATTGCTCAGGTCAGTGTCAACGAGACTGCTACTTATGCTCTCCTAGAAATTTTGTGATTTGAGGCCTTTCATTTAAGTTTCTAATCCATTTTGAGTTTATTTTTGTATACGGTATGAGAATATTTGATTATTTTATTGAAGAGGCTATCTTTTCCCCACTGTTTATTCTTGCCTCTGTTGTCACAGATTAATTGATCATATGAACGTGACAGTTCTGTGAAAGATGTCAGGAATTTGTCAGGAAATTTGTTTGTTAGGAATTGCATAGAATCTGTAGATTTTCTTGGGTAATATGGTAATTTTAACAGTGTTCATTCTTCCAATCCAGGAGCACCATATATTTTTCCAATCCAGGAGCACCATATATTTTTCCATTTGTTAGTGTCAATTTCAGTTTCTTCCATCAGTGTCTTAGAGTTTGCCAAGTACAACTCTTTTACGTCCTCCTAGATTTATTCCTAGATATTTTATTCTTTTTGATACAACTGTAAATTGTTTTCTTAATTTCTCTTTCTGATAAGTTGCTGTTAGTGTGTAGAAACCCATCAAATTTCCATATATTAATTTAGTATCCTGAAGCCTTACTGAATGCATTGATGAGTTCTCCTAGTGTTTTGGTGGGATCTTTAGGATTTTCTATATATAGTGTCATCTTTCTTCCTTTCCCATTCAGATTTCTTTTTCAATTTTTCTGATTGCTGTTGCTAGAACTTCCAATACTATAATGCAGAAAAGTGATGAGAGCAGGCATGCTTCTCTTATTCCTAGACTTGGAGGAAATGTTTTCAGCCTTTTCCCATTGAGTATCATGTTAGCTGTGAACTTGCCAATTATGACTTTTATATTAAGGATATATTTTAAAAATTCAATAATCACATTTATCCAATCTAAGGATTTGTAGTTCTATTAAGCCTAGTTTGTTATTAAAGTATTGATTTACAAAATTACATTAGTTTTAGGTGTACAGCAAACTGATTTGGCTATACGTATATATTTATTTATCTATATTCTCTTAAAAATTCTTTTCCATTATAGGTTTTACAAAATATCGAATATAGTTCTTCTGCTATTTTTAAGTTAATACTTATTGTATAGGAACAACATACACATTTTAATGCAATAAAAATTTGGCATGTATGTGTCTGTGGCTGATTCATGTCTATATATGGCAGGGGGCCAACACAATATTGTGGAGCAATTATCCTTCAATTAAAAATAAATTTTGAAAAAAGAAAAAAATTTGATCAATTCCTAGAGATTCTTTGAAATGATATATATTGGATGTGTAACTATTTTACAACAGGGAAAATGTTGGGTCTTACCAATAGAAAGAAACTGTATTTCATCTATATTGCAATATATTTCTGAGAAATCTACTCAATATTTTCCTAAAGGCTCTATGTAAAAGTGAGCACTACATTTGTGAAATTGAGTTTTAGTTTAACTAGAGAGGGGTTATTTACTTCCTCATATATGAATTTAGCTATTTTTAATTACCTGTTATAGGTTTCAGATCATACAACTTATACTAAACCAGTACTGAAGCATGGATTAATTTTTCTAAGGTGTTTATTTATAATTAACAAACACATGGTATTATTATGTAGTATGCTCTTCTAAGCCTTTCATAAATATTAACTCACTTATTCTCATAACAACCCCAGGATGAAAGTACTATTATTATCTCCATTTCACAAAAGAAGCAAAAAAAAAAAAAAAGGCTAAGTGGCAGTGTTGATGGAAGCCAACAATAACTGCTCTCTGTTATTAATAAAAAGTTGGGGAAAAAATAGACCACATGTTTTGCTCAAGATTATACAACTTATAAATGGCAGGGCCAGGATTTGAACCCAAACTTGTCTAACCGTTTAATCACCATGGCATTAGGATATTTTTTGGAGATACTGATTTTTGGTTTTCTCTTTGAATTTTCTATCACTGAGTCTTTCCCATTCCACCATAGAAAGACCCCTAATATTTACCTACCTCAGAGATCTTTGCACAAATGAATCAAAATTTCAGGAAGACAGTTGTTGTTTTTTTTTCCTTTTCTTTTCCGACTTTTTTTCCCCCTTGCATATAAAAACATAAGGACATTGAAGACATACGTTGTACAGAGGGGAGATACAAGAGATTGTCGTTGAGCGTTACAGAAGCATAGGTTAATCCCAGATGCTAGTGAGGAGATAAAGTCAGTAATTCCCTTATTTTTAAGGACCTCTTCCAAAGCAGTATTCAAAGATGGTGGCAAGTCTTCAATGGGGATGGCTATGGGTGAAGCTAAGGTTGCTGAACCCACTGAACCCAGTGCCCCAACACTCTCAGCTTTTTACTGCCAAGGGAAATAGAGCTGAGGGGCTTCCAGGGACTGCTGTGGCTTTCATCAGTGACCTTAACTGGGTAGGTATTAAATGCATGTCTTTCACTTTCTAGGCATTATTTGAACCTGTAGATTATTTGAATCAGTTGTACTGATTTTTTTTTTTGTATGTGTTTACTTAATGGAAAATCATTGCTTTGGGAAAAATTAGGGAGTATCAAAGAGAAAATTTTAGTGTAGATATTTCTGTATTATATATATATATAAAGAGATATAGTTCTTCTTAATCTAAAGAGGTTTTTTTTCTGGTTATTTTTCTAATGCACATTCTCTTGTTTAGCATAAAATAGGAAGGAAATGAATAATTGTAAATGAATGACCAAGATATTGTTTTTGAGATTTAAAAAAATACATTCCCATTTGTATACTTGGAGTAGGCCTTTTGCATTGACCTGCTTTTTTTTAATATATCAGTTTTGTGAATGTAATGAAATTTCTGAGGTTAAGTACAGATATCTGCAACTTAAATTGACGTTAAAAAAAGGAGTTCTGAGTTTCTGCCAATCTTGAACATTCAATATGTGTAAGACAGATCTCCTGATTTCAAGAATAATAAAAAATACATAACATCAACTGGCTGAATCGTGCTATTGTGTACTAAAGGGAAAAGAGAGTGATGGCTTCTCTCTGGCTATTCCGGGTTACTAGGATATCACTGGGGAAAATGAGAGATAGGAAACTCTATTAAAAGTAGATCGTCATTCATACGTATTGCAAATATCATGACACTCCCGGGCTTTCTCCAGGTCTCTGCACTCAGCACTGGAGTCAGGGTAATAGTTGCTTTTTGTCAACTGAAGCCAGCAGTAGTGGCTTCTGGCTGAGTTTAGAATTAATTATTTATCTAGTCCAGATCCAGAGTCACTTGGTATGGTATATTGTCATTTTGGCCCAGAGGCATAAAATCACAAGGGCAGCAAGCGCAGTGTAGAAATTGGTCGAAAGCCTCAAGATGGCTCTTGGGAGAGTCACTGAAAACTGTACACAGTTGATTGTTGCCTTGTCTTGAATTTTAAGCTCTCTGGGTGCCAGAGAACTATTAATGCTTTATAATTTTGGCCACTAGAGGCAATTTTTGTTTGTCTGCTTCGAGGAGCCAAAGTCTATTGATGAGTCAAAGACAGTTATTGTCTATAGCACACAGTGACTATGATTGGACAGTCTCCTGTGTTTCCTTTTCAGAGACCAAACTGTTCTTGAAGCCATCACTGTTTTCTCCTGCCGAGCTTCTGACTCCTTAGATGTTCTGTCTATCCCTGAGGCTATGAAACCTGCAATATAAGAGTTTAATATTCTTTTCCACAAGAGGCACTGGGATTTATGTTCACTCTCAGAGTAGTGGGCCTAATAGCCTCCTTTTTTGCCTTTGTAAATACAAAATACATGAACAGCACTATATTGGATGTGGAGCGTTAATTTTTTTTTTCCCCTGGAAAATAAACTTTTGGGGTTTTATACATAGGAAAATGCTTTTACAAGATGACTTTTCCATTTGGGATTTTGCCCAGGTTTACAATTTTCAAAATCATGTACAAGATCAAAATAATTCAGGAAATGTTTTATGAGGTATAGCCCTAGGTGGTTGAGTGAAAGCTAAGGTAAGTCATTATGACATAATAGTAGGGACAAAATGGCTTGATACTATTGGAAAATAAAGGCAACTTTGAGTAAGGAATTTGATCTATATTCTGTTCTCACTGAACCTATTTACACTATGGTAAACTCCGAGTTTCTAGAAACCTTATCCAATGAATTTGTCATTTTCTTTTACTTACTCTTTGGGAGTAATTGACAATATGAACATTCTTTACATTGAAATTCATTTTTCTCTTACAACTTGCTCCCTCAGTTTCCTTTGGTTTTCTTCTTTTTTTCTAAGCACGGCCTCCCACATCTCTTTAGTACATTTATTTTTCTCCACCCATGTCTTAAATAATTCTGTTTCCAAGGATTGAAGCCTAGGGTTTCTTTTCCTTCTATTTTATTGCTTTAATCAGGCTCTTTTGTTTATGTCTCTTCTTTCATCTGCTAGTTTATAATAATGAATCCAAATTTATATTTTGCTCTAGAATTTTTTCATGTGCTCTAGAATTAAATATATTTTGGCCACCTGATGCGAAGAGCTGACTCATTTGAAAAGACCCTGACGTTGGGAACGATTGAAGGCAGGAGGAGGAGGGGACAACAGAGGATGAGATGGTTAGATGGCATCACTGACTCAATGGACATGAGTGTGGGTAAACTTCAAAAGTTGGTGATGGACAGGGAGGCCTGGCATGCTGCAGTCCATGGGGTTGCAAAGAGTCAGACATGACTGAGCAACTGAACTGAACTGAGAATTATACATAGAACTACCTTTTAGACATTTCAGGTACTCTTCAGACAGCATTTCAAAATTTGGAATTAGTGGCTTCCTTTTTCTTACCTGAGATACTTCTACAGTTCTCTCATGTTGCGGTACAGACACTGACATCGTGGGCCTGACATTCATTTTACTTGCCACCTCTTTCTTCACTTGCATACTTTGCCATAAGTGATACTATTAATGCTTGTTAATTCTGTATCATATTTGGTCCCATTTTTACCCTTTCTATCCTCATTGGCATTGACTTATTACAAGCCTCCCTCAAGCAACTCTGATTCACTCCTTCCAGCCATGTCCTCTCCAATCTATCTTTCACACGGCAAAAAAGCAACCTTTTGGAAATGGTAATTTGAAATCATTATCCAGATTTCCTATCTCAGTGACTGCCAAAGTCCATAAAATATTCAGATTTCTAACACGTGCATGCATGTGTGTGTTTTGGAATTAAGTCTCGGACTTGATTTCCTATCACCAGATTGTGGTGATGGGGAAAGGGAGCCTGTAGCAATCAACTGTATCTATTGGAGGCTGATTATCTTCTCCCTAGATTAGGTAAGACTACAACACAGGTTAAAGTCTTTATATTAATTTTTAAGAAAAATAGAAATCACTAAAGTTTTTGAGCTGACTTTGGTGGTTAGTATATGATGCTTTTGAGACACAAAAAGCATTACTCGCTGATTGAAAATTGGCTTCAACTCTTGCTAAAATTGGTGAAATTTTCTGTATATAAATCTAAACTCTAAATATTCGTGTTGATTATCCCAAATTTGTAATTATTTTTACTATTCAGCATGCTTGGTAAGTTGCTTCAGTCAAGTCTGACTCTTTGCAACTCCATGGACTGTAGCCTGTTAGGCTCCATTGTCCATGGAACTCTCCAGACAAGAATACTGGAATGGGTTGTCATCCCTTCTCCAGGGGATCTTTCTGACCCAGGGATTGAGCCACATCTCTTGCATTTCCTGCACTGGTCCTTTTACTACTCTTACATCTGCTAATAATCATCATAATAGCACATAGATCTCAAATCAAGTATTGTTCTCAAACTTGGGACTTTCCTGGGTGAAATTTGAAACTAGCCTCTGTATAGAAGACAAGGAAGGACTGAAGAAAAACACAGACCACTCTAGATTGGTAGGCAGCAGATTTAATAAGAAAAGGAACTTCCTTACAAGGCTTATCTTGGGTGGCCACAAGATGAGTAGATTTCCAAACCTACCACTAGAATCTTTACTTTAGAAAGGGACCTTTACCAGGCCTTTAACACAGTCCAGATGGTTCAAATACCACACTGGTCTCTCCAGTCAGTGTCTGTGAAATAGCTCCCACTGTGGGAATGGTGGGCAGAGTGTACATTCCAAGGACAAGGAAAGAGGTGAGAAGCCCAGATTGCCCAGGTACTGCTCCCGGGTCAACTGGTAGCCATGACCTATCAATGATCTCCTTCAGCTCTTTATCCTTTGTGACCAGCACTAGCCATCTTAGAGGTCCTCCTCTTTTGTAATGTGCCCTGGGCATTCATCAAGGTGTTTTACAAGCATGGAGGTTCTCATTCCATGACAATCTGGCTACTTTGGAGGCAGATACCTTAGCAACAATAAAGGCACATTCAAGAGCAAGCACAGATCAAGATAATGGTTCCCAAAATAAGTAACAATATTTTTTTCATCAAGAGCCCCATGGTCCAAATTTCTAATTTATCAAGTCCCCTAATCTGAGGGTAAGATCATTCAGGGTATTTATTTAGGTTGTAAGGGATTTGATAACAATAATACCTTACTAGACTTGTCATGTATGAACATGGAACATTTTGTTTGGATAGTGGCACAGGGTGCCTCCTTGCAAGAAGTAATAATTTTAAGGTCATCCTATTTTGGAGGAGGATTTTTGTTTTTATTAGAGATATTTTAATGTTTGGTAAAGCCAAGCTTTGTTGATTTTCATTTAAACCTAGTTAGATGAATTTAATAAGGAGGCCTCAATATGTGTTATATTGCCCTCCAGGTTAATAATACAAGGTGCAAAAATGGTAGCCAAATGATCTCTGATGGTGGAAAACAGAATATGTTCATCTTGCTTTAGGAGAGGGAAGCTGGTAACTTTTGTTATCATGGGTGAATTCTTTCCTGTGCACAGGGAAAGTTCAGGGAGTAGTGGTCCAGCCACTCAGTAGGAAGTCATGGTCAAAGATTTGTGCCATATAGTTATTGAGTCTTTTTTGGGATAAGCTATTCAGTCTCTACCATGTGAAGGTAAATTTATCTTGTGATTCAGTGAGCAGGAATCTTTATGACTTTGATGCATTTGTGGTCATGTCATGCATACTATACAACTAATTGATGAATAATTTTGTTTGTTTGTTTAGACTTTAATATTTAGATTACTCTAAGGCATTATTCTTCAACCTGTTGTAATGCCAAAAATTTAGACATTCTTATATTACTTCTCATTCATCTTTGTATTTTTTATTGATGTCTTTGTGTGCTCCATGCTTTCTTGTAGAGTATTGGCTACATCAGACTTGGTAGTTCTTTTCCCAAATCCTGAGAAGAAGTTCCCCAAAGCTCCAATTCAGGATATGTTTTGCAATAGTTAATCTGAGACCAATTTTCCCCTTCTGCTACTGTCGTACAACAGAGCAAAACTAGGCAGTCAAATAAATGAAAAATAATAGTGAGTGAAAATAGCTCTCCAACCATTTATTTCCTTCTTGTAGCAATTTTGATAAATGCTAAATTTCTCTGTTGTGGAGTAATGAACATTCAGGCATACCTTATGAAATGATCAATATTCAATTAAAGTCAAAATATCAAGTTAAGTTCAGTTCAGTCACTCAGTTGCATCCGACTCTTTGCGACCCCATGAATTGCAGCACGCCAGGCCTCCCTGTCCATCAACAACCCCTGGAGTTCACCCAAACTCATGTCCATCGAGTCAGTGATGCCATCCAGCCATCTCATCCTCTGTGATGGGACCAGATACCATGATCTTAGTTTTCTGAATGTTGAGCTTTAAGCCAACTTTTTCACTCTCCTCTTTCACTTTCATCAAGAGGCTTTTTAGTTCCTCTTCACTTTCTTTTACTTTGTGTCAAGCTATAAAAAATTTTAAATTTACTACTTTCTATTAAACTTAAGATGTAGCAGCCATAGTTATACTTTAATAACACCAGGCTATGTTATATATTTGTCTTAAGTGTATCAACCTGTTGGGAAGAAAGAGAGTCTGAAAAAGATGTTAATTTTTCAGTCTCTGACAAGCTGTCTACCAAATGCCTTTCCTGTGGCAATAAATAGGTTTTGTTTGACATGTTTATTTACATGCTATTTAATATACCTTGCTTTGAAAGGAGAAAAAGAATAACTTGAATCAAGGGCAGATTCCTTTGCTTCATGCAGATAAGATAAATTCAAGATCTCTAATACAAAAAAGCACTAATCTTTCACTAGCGAGAGCCAAACATTCTTCATGCCTTGCTTTCGTTTGTTGTTCACTTAGGGGAAATCCTATTCTTGTTTTCTCCTTTTGAAGTGAATGGACTAACAATAAAGAGAAAATAATAAATATTATAAAATTCTAGGATTCATTGCACAATGGCTTTTCCCCTTTCACAAATTTGCAAATAATACATTTATTAGAATATAATTATGAATATTTTTCTTTTTCTATGGTTTATCATTCATTATTTTGGAAGAGTTACATTAGATTTTTTCTATTTTAGAACTCATACAGCTTCTATGATTAAAGACCAGCATTAGAATCTTAAAATGTACAGTATTAATTTTTTTCATAAAAATGTCTTCTTAGATACAACAAGGTTGCTTTTATACTACAAAACAAAATGATCTGAGTAGGTGGCTTAAATTTAACATAATTTGGGGCTTTGTGGAGGTAAATTGTAGATTAAACACAATTCCTATCTGACAGCACTTTCAGAATTTGCCAAGATATCTTCTCTCTTACCAATAAATATCACTTTGATATATTTTATAAATGACCAATATTGCTATCTATAGCAAGCCTTACTAAGTAAAGGAGAGGGTTTCTGGGTTGCTATTGCTAGAAAAAAATATGGGGTGGACAGTGTAAACACTGTCCAAAACAGCCCTAAGACCCCTCACCTTCATCTTATTATACTTAGACTTTGCACATAAGGTAAAAGTTTAAACAGCTGACACAAACTGGCTGACAGGAGACCAGTAAGGTCAATACTGTATAGGTGCTAAAACCTCTATCACCACAGTAATTCTCTTATATCAATAAAAACATAGTTTTGCAAATGAATAAATTCACTAGTACATTGAGTTCAGTTCAGTCCCTCAGTCGTGTCCGACTGTTTGCGACCCCATGAATTGCAGCACACCAGGCCTCCCTGTTCAGCACCAACTCCTGGAGTTCACTCAGACTCACGTCCGTTGAGTCAGTGATGCCATCCAGCCATCTCATCCTCGGTCGTCCCCTTCCCCTCCTGCCCCTAATCCCTCCCAGCATCAGAGTCTTTTCTAATGAGTCAACTCTTCCCATGAGGTGGCCAAAGTACTGGAGTTTCAGCTTTAGCATCATTCCCTCCAAAGAAATCCCAGGGCTGATCTCCTTCAGATTGGACTGGCTGGATCTCCTTGCAGTCCAAGGGACTCTCAAGAGTCTTCTCCAACACCACAGTTCAAAAGCATCAATTCTTTGGCGCTCAGGTTTCTTCACAGTCCAACTCTCACATCCATACATGACCACAGGAAAAACCATAGCCTTGACTAGATGGACCTTTGTTGGCAAAGAAATGTCTCTGCTTTTGAATATGCTATCTAGGTTGGTCATAACTTTTCTTCCAAGGAGTAAGCATCTTTCAATTTCATGGCTGCAGTCACCATCTGCAGTGATTTGGGAGCCCCCAAAAATAAAGTCTGACACTGTTTCCACTGTTTCCCCATCTATGTCCCATGAAGTGATGAGACCAGATGCCATGATCTTCGTTTTCTGAATGTTGAGCTTGAAGCCAACTTTTTCACTCTCCTCTTTCACTTTCATCAAGAGGCTTTTTAGCTCCTCTTCACTTTCTGCCATAAGGGTAGTGTCATCTGCATATCTGAGGTTATTGATACTTCTCCTGGCAATCTTGATTCCAGCTTATGCTTCTTCCAGCCCAGCGTTTCTCATGATGTACTCTGCATATAAGTTAAATAAGCAGGGTGACAATATACAGCCTTGACGTACTTCTTTTCCTATTTGGAACCTGTTGTCCCATGTCCAGTTCTATCTGTTGCTTCCTGACCTGCATATAGGTTTCTCAAGAGGCAGGTCAGGTGGTGTGGTATTCCCTTCTCTCTCAGAATTTTCCACAGTTTATTGTGATCCACACAGTCAAAGGCTTTGGCATAGTCAATAAAGCAGAAATAGATGTTTTTCTGGAACTCTCTTGCTTTTTCAATGATCCAGGGGATGTTGGCAATTTGATGTCTGGTTCCTCTGCCTTTTCTAAAACCAGCTTGAACATCAGGGAGTTCACGGTTCACATATTGCTAAAGCCTGGCTTGGAGAATTTTGAGCATTACTTTACTAGCATGTGAAGAGTTTACTAAACTTTTGTATTTCTTAAGATATAGATAACCATGGAAACCTCTATTTAAAGTTATAGAAAAGGAAAAATGGAAGTAATTACATGCCTTCCTGAGAATCTTAGGTTTTACTGTAGTTATCTACATTCTTCGTGTGTCTGAAAGTTTGATATGAATATTTGTAATACAGGATATATTTCTCCATTAGTCCACATGTATCTGTGGTCTTCTGCACATCATACCTGAGACATTGCTCCAAAATTTTGTTCAAATTACCAACAAAGAGATCATTTTCATGTTTGTCAGGTTGACATAGACATATTATTACTTTTGTAACAGGTGTCAAAGTTGGCATAAAACTAAACATTCAGAAAACTAAGATCATGGCATCTGGTCCCATCACTTCATGGCAAATAGATGGGGAAACAGTGAAAACAATAGCTGACTTTATTTTTCTGGGCTCCAAAATCACTGCAGATGGTGACTGCAGCCATGAAATTGAAAGACGCTTACTCCTTGGAAGGAAAGTTATGACCAACCTAGACAGCATATTGGAAAGCAGAGACATTACTTTGCCAACAAAGGTCCATCTAGTCAAGGCTATGGTTTTTCTGTGGTCATGTATGGATGTGAGAGTTGGACTATAAAGAACGTTGAGCGCCAAAGAATTGATGCTTTTGAACTGTGGTGTTGGAGAAGACTCTTGAGAGTCCCTTGGACTGCAAGGAGATCCAACCAGTCCATCCTATAGGAGATCAGTCTTAAGTGTTTATTGGAAGGACTGATGCTGAAGCTGCAACTCCAATACTTTGGCCACCTGATGTGAAAAGCTGACTCATTGGAAAAGACCCTGATGCTGGGAAAGATTGAGGGCAGGAGGAGAAGGGGACGGCAGAGGATGAGATGGTTAGATGGCATCCCTGACTCGATGGACATGGGTTTGGATAGACTCTGGGAGTTAGTGACAGACAGGGAGGCCTGGTGTGCTGCGGTTCATGGTGTCACAAAGAGTCAGAGATGACTGAGCGACTGAACTGAACTGGTGTCAGCATAAAAATGTTAATTCAATGACTTTTTTTCCTAACTGTGGGCTTTTGATCAGTTAAGACGATAAAGAATCTGCTTGCAATGCAGGAGACGCAGGTTTGATCCCTGGGAAAGGAAAACCCCCCGGAGAAGGGAATGACATCCCACTCCAGTATTCTTACCTGGAGAATTCCATGGACAGAGGAGCATGGTGGACTGCAGTCCATGGCGTTGCAAAGAGTCGGACACGACTGAGGGAGTAACACTTTCACTTTTCTTCATCAGAAAGTTAGACAACCTATAAGCAGTTTGGGTGAACACTTAAGATACCTTTCTTGAAATTAAAATTAAACTCAAGAAAAAAAGCAATTCTGAAAAATATTATTATGAGTTTATTTGAAGAATTTCAAGTTCATCATTTTAATCTCCACAGGAATAGAAAATAAAATTTGTAGACAAACCAAGCACTGAAATACATTTTAATCCCCAAACTGAGGCTTATTTTCAGTTGGTGGCCTCATTTGAACACTGCAGTTTTCTCTTGCCACTTAATGGCAGTGCAGAATCCGGCAGCTGCTTTGTATCACAATTGTAAGCTGTCAAGGTAAGTAAAAGTAGGTATGAAACCTGATAACTTCGGTCAATTACAGGAACAGTTCTCTAACTGCAATTATGCAGTGAACAAATAGTTCATGGCATTAATTCAAAAGGTCCACTCTAGATTATTGAGGCTCTCAGCCCTGGGGGGAACTGTTATGCTACTGAGCAGGCTTTGGAGCCCCTATTTATCCAAAGTGACAATGCTTTCATCTTGAATTTTTCACAGTGCCTCTCCATTTCAACTGACACATACCAAAGAAGTTCCATCTTTATAGCTATGCAAGTAATCATGCTTGGCTTTTTCTGCTTTGCAGTGCCAGTGATTAACATTTTGCTATCTGCATTACTGACAAGTAAAGATACTAAACTGTGAAAATTGTGTTATAGACTCAAAAGAAATTCAGAAAAAGCTACCTTCCTAATGGCATTGTCTGGCATACACTACACCGAATGCAAAAAATCCTTTAAAAAGAGTGTAAACACTTTTTACATGCAATGAACATACAAAAGATGAACTTTCGGCTGCCTGATAAAATCTTTTGTTAATGTCTAAACTTAATAGTTAAACAGATTTTTTTCAAATATCTGTATATATTTGTGCATACATTCAAAATTTACCTACCCTCATGTTTCTCTTTTAATATACATATGTACATTTTAAACCTCTGCTGATACTCTGATCCAATAATTAACTACAAGATTCAACTAATGAACATGAAATTAATTTGGAATGTTGTAGGAGTATTTGAAACTTGTTAGTCTCTCAGATTTGCTTGTCTTTAGTAAAAGAAGGACTTCTGCTTACAAATTATCCTCATCCAGTTTGAGCTTTCCTTGTGGTTCAGATGATAAAGAATTCAAATGCAATACCGGAGACCAGGTTAGATCCTTGGATTGGGGAGATCCCCTGGAGGAGGAATTGGCAACCCACTCCAGTATTCTTGCCTGGAGAATCCCATGGACACAGGAGACTGGTGAGCTACAATTCATGGGGTCACAAAAAGTCGATTCAACTGAACAACTAAGTGGGTTCACACACAGACACTTGTATTCTACTACTGCGATATAACATTGATATCTACTCGTTATTTATTTCTTTATTTTTTAATAGAGACATTTTTACTTTTATAGACTTTATTCAAACTACTTTAGAAAACAGGAAAACATTTATAAAAATAGTAGAGTGATGAAAGCTCTTCTGAGTTTTAAGAGAGACTATTACTTTCTCTTGTGGTGCCTGAGAGGTGGGAGCACAAATAGAGCACACATGTAGGATAATTTCATCTAGTAGTTTTTTTACCTTCTTTTTTTTAAGTGGACCATTAAAAACAAAACAAAACAAAACTCTTTATTGGATTTGCTACAGTTTTGCTTCTGTTTTGTTTTGGTGGTTTGGCTGCATGGCAGGTGGGGTCTTAGGTCCCTGATCAGGGATCAAGCCTGCACCGCCTGCATTGAAGGTGAAGTCTTAACCCCTAGACCACTAGGGAAGTCTCCATCTAGTAGTTTTTAAAGAAAGTATTAATTCTCAAATTTGTCCATTTGTGTGTTTGTAGATAAAATCTATTTTTTTCCTCCAAGGATTCCAAACAATAACAATGTGTTTTTCAAATGTTTAAGCATTAACAAATTCATGTACATTCCCGCAAGTCATAAAGGAGCCTAAACACAAGTTTCAAGTTTCTAAAGACTAGTTATATATAATGAAACAAAAAGGTTTTTTTTCACACTATGGGAAAGTCTGTTGAAAGTAACCATTGAGCTTTGTAGAACGTAAAAATCAATACTTGATTTTTTTTTTTTGCCAGCAAGATGTTCTTGCAACTTGTTCACTACACAAAATGATTGCTACTAATATATATAATATGTATGTGTGTATATAAATATATAATTTTTGCAAATAATTCTTTTGGTACTGTCCAAAACTGTGAAAAGATTGTGCTACTTGATAGCAGCTTTTCTTGTTGATGCAGCTCAAGAGTTCAAAATATAATGTTTTTTCACACATAGTAGGACTGATATTATGCTTTGGAAAAATGTCGCTTCATTTTAAGGCAGTGCAAAATACAAACAAAGCAAGCATTACAAGCAAGAAAGGAAAATACTCAGATAACTGTTGCTGGGAGGGATCGGAAGGCCCAGTTGATGTGAATGTTGCAACCAGTTATAGGCATAACATCTAGGGGACAGGAGGTGAGTTTTCAAATCTAATTGAGTAGAAAACAAAACTGAGCCCCATACAGAAAGCCAAAAATCCAGACACACTGCTTCCTCTGTGGAATGGAGACTGGAAAAAGTGCCCTTAGCCTAGAGAAGTGATGTTACCAACACAAACTGGAATACCAAGCAGGTGCCAAGTGATACTATTATCTCTGATTTCACATGACATCGATGGCAAGGCAGTTCTCATGAGAAACACACTATTAGTCTAGATTCTTTGAAAAGCTTATAACCCTAACAGGACAAGTGTTACCAACTGAAACACTTCTTACAGAAAGGGAGAACCCATCATTAGATCACCATAAAAAGTTACAGCAATACCAGTAAGCAAACTGCTAGGAGTGAGACCTAGCTGATTAAAAACAGGAGGTTTGTACTCTAAGAATGAAGTTTCTGAATGTGTAAATCAAGTATATTGGAAATGATCTCAGAGAAAGGAGACAAATCATTAAATAAAAATGAGACTGTATTACAAATAGATTTTCTAAGTTAAAAAATCAAATCACCAGACATTTTAAACATTAGATTATCTAATGATGAATAAAGCATTAGCAGACTTAATTAATTAGAATATAGCTACACAATCGCTGAGTATAGATCAGTGATGGAAAGAGGCAGAATATATGAAAGTGAATTTGAAAAATGGAGGCGTGCAGGCAAAGTTCCAGCCTTTATCTATTAAAAGTTGCAGAAACAGGTTATTTAGAAAACGGTGAAGATATGTGATAATCTAATATATGATGGAGCCAAAGCAAAAACAATACCCAGTTGTGGATGTGACTGGTGATAGAAGCAAGATCCGATGCTGTAAAGAGCAATATTGCATAGGACCCTGGAATGTCAGGTCCATGAATCAAGGCAAATTGGAAGTGGTCAAACAAAAGATGGCAAGGGTGAACATCGACATTCTAGGAATCAGCGAACTCAGATGGACTGGAATGGGTGAATTTAACTCAGATGACCATTATATCTACTACTGCAGGCAGGAGTCCCTCAGAAGAAATGGAGTAGCCATCATGGTCAACAAAAGAGTCCGAAATGCAGTACTTGGATGCAATCTCAAAAATGACAGAATGATCTCTGTTCATCTCCAAGGCAAATCATTCAATATCACAGTTATCCAAGTCTATGCCCCAACCAGTAATGCTGAAGAAGCTGAAGTTGAACAGTTCTATGAAGACCTACAAGACCTTTTAGAACTAACACCAACAAAAGATGTCCTTTTCATTATAGGGGACTGGAATGCAAAAGTAGGAAGTCAAGAAACACCTGGAGTAACAGGCAAATTTGGCCTTGGAATGTGGCATGAAGCAGGGCAAAGACTAATAGAGTTTTGCCAAGAAAATGCACTGGTCATAGCAAACAGCCTCTTCCAACAACACAAGAGAAGACTCTACACATGGACATCACCAGATGGTCAACACCGAAATCAGATTGATTATATTCTTTGCAGCCAAAGGTGGAGAAGCTCTATACAGTCAACAAAAACAAGACCAGGATCTGACTGTGGCTCAGATCATGAACTCCTTATTACCAAATTCAGACTCAAATTGAAGAAAGTAGGGAAAACCGCTAGACCATTCAGGTATGACCTAAATCAAGTCCCTTATGATTATACAGTGGAAGTGAGAAATAGATTTAAGGGCCTAGATCTGATAGATAGAGTGCCTGATGAACCATGGAATGAAGTTCGTGACATTGTACAGGAGACAGGGATCAAGACCATCCCCATGGAAAAGAAATGCAAAAAAGTAAAATGGCTGTCTGGGGAAGCCTTGCAAATAGCTGTGGAAAGAAGAGAGGCGAAAAGCAAAGGAGAAAAGGAAGGATATAAGCATCTAAATGCAGAGTTCCAAAGAATAGCAAGAAGAGATAAGAAAGCCTTCTTCAGAGATCAATGCAAAGAAATAGAGGAAAATAACAGAATGGGAAAGACTAGAGATGTCTTCAAGAAAATTAGAGATACCAAGGGAACATTTCATGCAAAGATGGGCTTAATCAAGGACAGAAATGGTATGGACCTAACAGAAGCAGAAGATATTAAGAAGAGGTGGCAAGAATACACGGAAGAACTGTACAAAAAAGATCTTCATGACCCAGATAGTCATGATGATGTGATCACTAATCTAGAACCAGACATCCTGGAATGTGAAGTCAAGTGGGCCTTAGAAAGCATCACTATGAACAAAGCTAGGGGAGGTGATGGAATTCCAGTGGAGCTCTTTCAAATCCTGAAAGATGATGCTGTGAAAGTGCTGCACTCAATATGCCAGCAAATTTGGAAAACTCTGCATGGCCACAGGACTGGAGAAGGTCAGTTTTCATTCCAATTCCAAAGAAAGGCAATGCCAAAGAATGTTTAAACTACCGCAGAATTGCACTCACCTCACATGCTAGTAAAGTAATGCTCAAAATTCTCCAAGCGAGGCTTCAGCAATACGTGAACCGTGAACTCCCTGATGTTCAAGCTGGTTTTAGAAAAGGCAGAGGAACCAGACATCAAATTGCCAACATCCGCTGGATCATGGAAAAAGTAAGAGAGTTCCAGAAAAACATCTATTTCTGCTTTGTTGACTATGCCAAAGCCTTTGACTGTGTGGATCACAATAAACTGTGGAAAATTCTGAAAGAGATGGGAATACCAGCCCACCTGACCTGCCTCTTGAGAAATCTGTATGCAGGTCAGGAAGCAACAGTTAGAACTGGACATGGAACAACAGACTGGTTCCAAATAGGTAAAGGAGTACGTCAAGGCTGTATATTGTCACCCTGCTTATTTAACTTATATGCAGAGTACATCATGAGAAATGCTGGACTGGAAGAAACACAAGCTGGAATCAAGATTGCTGGGAGAAATATCAATAACCTCAGATATGCAGATGACACCACCCTTATGGCAGAAAGTGAAGAGGAGCTAAAAAGAATCTTGATGAAATTGAAAGAGGAGAGTGAAAAAGTTGGCTTCAAGCTCAACATTCAGAAAACGAAGATCATGGCATCTGGTCCCATCACTTCATGGGAAATAGATGGGGAAACAGTGGAAACACTGTCAGACTTTATTTTTGGGGGCTCCAGAATCACTGCAGATGGTGACTGCAGCCATGAAATTAAAAGACGCTTACTCCTTGGAAGAAAAGTTATGACCAACCTAGATAGTATATTCAAAAGCAGAGACATTACTTTGCCGACTGTCTGTCTAGTCAAGGCTATGGTTTTTCCTGTGGTCATGTATGAATGTGAGAGTTGGACTGTGAAGTAGGCTGAGTGCCGAAGAATTGATGCATTTGAACTGTGGTGTTGGAGAAGACTTAAGAGTCCCTTGGACTGCAGGGAGATCCAACCACTCCATTCTGAAGGAGATCAACCCTGGGATTTCTTTGGAGGGAATGATGCTAAAGCTGAAACTCCAGTACTTTGGCCACCTCATGCGAAGAGTTGACTCATTGGAAAAGATTCTGATGCTGGGAGGGATTGGGGGCAGGAGGAGAAGGGGATGACAGAGGATGAGATGGCTGGATGGCATCACGGACTTGATGGACATGAGTCTGAGTGAACTCCAGTAGACGGTGCTGGACAAGGAGGCCTGGCATGCTGCGATTCATGGGGTCACAAAAAGTCGGATACGACTGAGCAACTGAACTTAACTGAACTGAACTCCTTGAAAGGAAAGTTATGACCAACCTAGATAGCATATTCAAAAGCAGAGACATTGCCAACAAAGGTCCGTCTAGTCAAGGGTATGGTTTTTCCAGTGATCACGTATGGATGTCAGTTGGACTGTGAAGAAGGCTGAGTGCCGAAGAATTGATGCTTTTGAACTGTGGTGCTGGAGAAGACTCTTGAGAGCTCCTTGGACTGCAAAGAGATCCAACCAGTCCATTCTAAAGGAGATCAGTCCTGGGATTTCTTTGGAAGGTATGATGCTAAAGCTGAAACTCCAGTACTTTGGCCACCTCATGGGAAGAGTTGATTCATTGGAGAAGACTCTGATGTTGGGAGGGATTGGGGGCAGCAGGAGAAGGGGACGACAGAGGATGAGATGGCTGGATGGTATCACTGACTCGATGGACGTGAGTCTGAGTGAACTCCGGGAGTTGGTGATGGACAGGAGGCCTGGTGTGCTGCGATTCATGGGGTCACAAGGAGTTGGACACGACTGAGCAACTGAACTGAACTGAGCTGAAGTGTCTATCAGTTAGAAACTGGCATAGATAATTGTAGTGCATTTGTAAAATGGCACAGTATAAGGTATTTAAAGTGCACTGGATCTACGTGTATTGACCTAAGATAAACCATGGAAACAATTTAGAAAGAAGGAAGTAAGATGCAAATGATACATATGGATTAATATCTCAGTGGATAAAAATCAAAGTTCAAACAGTGGCTTGCAAGCTTACATCATATTATCCCTGACTATCTAACCAGCTTCGCTTAGCATTCTCCCCTTAAATTATTGTGACCTATTCACAACTGACCTTGTGCAGTAACTGAGCCCATGTGTCTTCATGTTGGTGCCGTTCACTCTGCCTGAAATGTTCTTCCTTCAGATTTACATACACCTCTTTCTGCACTTCGTTGAAGTCTGCTCAGTATCACCCATCAGGGAGGCTTTTCCTCCCCACTCTAACGTTACATCTCCTGTTGTGGTTGTGCTCTCTTCCTTTATTCTGTCCCCGGACATTCAATTAGATACTTAATTTTTCAATGTGTATATTTTAAAACCATTTTATTGAAGTAGGGTTGGTACAAAAAGCTGTTTATCTGTAATGTATACATCTTGATGAGCCTGGTGACAGAGAAACCCAAAAGATGATTAAAAGGTGGTGGAGACTCATGGAGAAGAGAATGTGAGTGAAGACTTGTTAGTCGTGGGCAGAATAGGAGGTTAACCAACTATGTTCCATTGGTGTTAAAACACAGAATGAGCTTGCTGCTGCTGCTGCCCAGTCACTTCAGTCGTGTCCGACTCTGTGTGACCCCATGGACGGCAGCCCACCAGGCTTCTCTGTCCCTGTGATTCTCCAAGCAAGAACACTGGAGTGGGTTGCCATTTCCTTCTCCAGTGCATGGAAGTGAAAAGTGAAAGTGAAGTCGTTCAGTTGAGTTTGACTCTGCGCAACCCCATGGACTGCAGCCTACCAGGCTCCTCTGTCCATGGGATTGTCCAGGCAAGAGTACCGGAGTGGGTTGCCATTTCCTTCTTCACAGAATGAGTTTAACTACTTAGAATTCTGATGAAAATTCCTGTTTCTTGGGACAAGAGAGAGAGATGAAGAGAATATTTTTAAATTATTGTACTAGTAACTTGACTAATGGTAGATAATCTAGATAGAAAACATCTTTTTGAAGATAAGAAAGCATAAATGGACATATTTATGAATAATAATCCCCCCAAAATGTTGAAAGTAATAGCAATAACTTCATTGCTGCTTAATTGTGGGACCAAGAGCCCTAGGTTTAAAGCTGAGCTTACACACAGTTTAATGACACGTAGATACTGACAGTCAAGCATTCTACTGAAATACTTTCTGTTAAGCCTATTACAATACATTTATTGATCAGTTGAATGCCTTCACTCGTTAATTCATGCATTTATCATGTATTTAACTACAGACTTACTCATTAAGTAAATGGAGTAAAGCAGTAAGATAGAGTGAAATTAGCAAGAGTTAATTAGATCATTCAGTCTTGACATGTAGAGTGCATATCATATGCCAGACAGTAGGACTGTGGTTAATAAGTAAAGCTCTTTTTCCTTCAAGCAGATCACAGAATAAAAGAGGACTGCACATAAATGCATGTTTAAGAAATCAGAATGAGTGCTACAGTAGATATACGTTAGCATAGTGCAGTGATGTCCAATGGAAGGAGGAACCTACATTTTTTTGCAGGCGTCCAAAAAAATGACATACCTGGAATTTCAGAGTGAAGGAACAGTGTGGCAAAAGCAGAGAGAAAACATTGTCACAACTAAACAACCCAGTAACAAAGTGAGCTTCAGGCAATTGAATTTAAACAAGTATGGTTACTTTAAAATGTCAATTTTTAATGAAGCTATTTTGGTCATCAATGAAATTTCCTGTTTATTATCTGCCATCTTACCTCTTCTAAGAATGTGAAGACTTGCATTTGAAATACCACCACTTTGCTGCTGCTGCTGCTAAGTCGCTTCAGTCGTGTCCGACTCTGTGCGACCCCCCAGACGGCAGCCCACCAGGCTCCCCGTCCCTGGGATTCTCCAGGCAAGAACACAGGAGTGGGTTGCCATTTCCTTCTCCAGTGCGTAAAAGTGAAAGTGAAGTCATTCAGTCATGTCCGACTCTTAGCGACCCCACTTTTATACAGGACTATTAAGAGGTGTTTCTTATATGCTAAGTAAAATTTTATTCAGAAAATTTTAGTGCTTTTCATGACTTCTCTCCTGAATTGTGATTTCTTCAAAAGCATAAATATACAGATTAACCGTACTGATTAATGACTTATTTTTTGTAACAGTTTTCTCCACTGTCTATCAGAATAAAAAGATAATTATTGCAAAAGTATTTAGTCAATGGCTGAGAACTTAAACAGAAGTTTATCAATATTATCATGAATAATATTGGTACATTATTTAGTATACATAACCTTAGCTCAGTTATACTCAAAAAGATACACTCTCATCTGTGACAAGAGACCTAAAAACCTGGATTAAAGAGACGTTATTGGGCTTTCCAGGTAGTGCAGTGGTAAAGAATCTCCCTGCCAGTACAGGAGATACAAGAGACATGGGTCTGATCCCTGGGTTGGGAAGATCCATGGAGTGAGAAATGGCAACCCACTTCAGTATTCTTGCCTGGAAAATTCCAAGGACAGAAGAAATTGGTGGAGAACAGTCCATGGGGTCACAAAGAGTCAGACATGACTGAGCAACTGAAAACATATACACATACCATTGCCAACAGAGCAAAGAAGAGGAAACAAAAGGAACCCCAGTAATCAGCAATCCGCAGAATGACCTTCAATTTATGGCCTTACTATGCCAGAAATCCCATTAACTACAGGTAAAGCAAGAAAAAAATAGCAGTCACAATTCTCACCACATATTTCCTGGAGATGAAAGTAGAGTTAATGAGAAAATGTTAGTAAAACATTTTAAGCTTCTTTGTAGGGGTACACTATATAAATACAGAGCAATATTATTAGTCATTTTAATGGGCTGGGAATTTTTACTGCTTGAGAATTCTACCCCGTTTGACTTATGCTGGTCTTGCGTTGCTGTATTTCCTTTGCTTTACAGCTCAGCAAAGGTATTTTAAATTTCTAACTTCCTATTATCTCTGAGTATTAGGGCTGTGCCAACCAGCAACTCTGTACTTAAGAGTTCCAAAGGTAGATATTTGATATTTAATGACTTTGGAATTCCATGGCTGGGTAGCTGTGTTGAGACAGATTATTTATTATTGTGCTGTGTACAAATGAAAATCACAGTGAAAAAGGCAAATTCTTATCTAGAAAATATAACTTCTTGGTTGGATAGGTGGCTGCAGAAATCCCAGGGCAAAACCTTTTTTATTATAACTCAAGAGCCCCACTCCCCTTACTCTCTCAGTCAGTAACAGGCCAAGCAGATGATTACAGGTTCAACCAAAGAGCAAAGCATTCAAGGATGACAATGTACTCTTCACTCCACGTTAACTGCAAACAGTTATGTTGGGGTCCTGATTAGTAAGGTGGTGTTAAACATTTCTTAGGGAACTAGATTTTACCAATATATTTCAGAAAGTGAAACTTCAAAGCTGAGTTTGTGTGAATATATTCAGGGAGGCACACTTCACCTTTTCCTCTGATAGATATATCAAAGTGGGTAGTGCTGCTAGAATAAAAGATTTTGTAGTAAGAAGATTTCTTATTATTTTAAGGGCTGCAGCACGCAGTACTAACAGGCTTTCTCCTTTATGAATCTTCCTGCTTGAAGCACGCTGAAAGAATAACAACTAGCATAAGGACGTCCCCCAATTCTCCTCTACCTTTAACTTTCTAAAGGTTTGACACCCACGCTTGTTATGTGGCCATTCATTGGTCATATTTCTGTATTACTCAAGTCATGTATTTTTTCCCATTCTGTATCCCTCCATCTTCATGTTAACTTACAATGTCCACGTCGATACCATCACTTTGGCCTCACAGAGCTTCAATCCTCTCAACTCAGGATACATTTTTTTTGCCTCTCTTAACTTTCTCCTGTGACTGATCATTAGATCATATCATCTCAGACTATTCAGTTTCTGGAAAAAAAAATCCTTTCTCTATACTTATTCCTTAAATGTGGAGCTTTCTTAGAGGTATGTTCTCAGCCCTATTCTTTCTGTTCTTGATGCACTTCCTGGGTTCTGTTAATTCAAGACTACAGTTTGGGGTACTTAGCCACCCCATATTCTTACATAAATAAGTACACTCTTGCTACACATACCCACACAAAGACCCCCATACAACTTGTGGCTTACGTTGTTTAGGTTTATACATACTAGCTGTGATTTTCCTTACTTTAATCTTACTTGGGGTTTACTGAGTTCTGCGAGGCTACACATTTAAAATTTTCATAGTATTTGGGAAGTGTTTGGTCATATTTTAAATTTTGCTCTCTGCCAGATGTCTGTCTCTTATCTTTTGGGAATTTCAGTTACTGCTCTATTGGAATGTTGAAAATTATTCCATGTATTACTTATGGTCTTGTTTTTCTTTTAAAAAAGATTTACTGTTCATAGTGAATAACTTCTAGTCATCTAACTTCCTGGTTAATATTCTTCTCCATCTCAAATCTTCTATTGTGTTCTCTGTGTTTTTTTTTTTTTTCATTTCAGATATTATACTTTGTAATCCGTATCTTTTTCATAGTTTCCGCTTTCTCACTGATATTACCTATATACTCAAATTTAGCAATTTTTCATTATTATTTCAACATATCTTCCTTTGATTATTTGAGCCTGTATATTATACATGTTGTCTACTAAATCCAAAATCGGTGCCTACTCAGAGTTTCTATAGCCTTTTGTCGGGAGGTAGGGGGCTGGTCTTTTTGTATATTATAATTTTTGTTTGAATTTTAAGCATTGTATACAATACCAGGTAGCGACTCTGGATTCTGTTTTGCTCTTCAGAAGGTTGTTAGTTTTGTTTTGTTTGTTTTCTTTTAATAATCCAGGAACTTGCCTGACCTTGAACTGCAAAACAGTGTACAACCTCGAATATCTCATATCAGACTTTTTCTTTGAGTTTCCTCCTGATTGCTTTCCTGAGGTCTTTCATTCAGCTCTGTTGTTTAATAATTATGCAAATATTTATGCAGAGGTTATGTTGAGACACCCGAAGCCAGCAAGGATTCCACTGTTTGCCACCTCAGCGTTGCTGAGGCCGAGGAATGCACTGAGGGATGCAGCACAATTACACGTCTTTCCAGAGTTTCTTTCTTCATGGTGCTGCCAAGTCCCCTGGAGAAGGAGATGGCAACCCCCTCCTGTTGCCTGGAGAACCCCCATGGACAGAGGAGCCTTATAGGCTACAGTCCATGGGGTCGCAAGACTCGGACATGACTTAGCAACTACAACACCACCATCACCAACCTCACATCTCCTCCACATGTGTACAGTTTAGAACTTGTTCAGTCTGTTTATTGTCTCAGCCCTTTGGCACGGGTTTTCTCTATGGGTGAGACTTTCTCACTTTAACAATATCGTTCTATAATGTTTAGTTGCTCTGTTGGTTACCCTCAAACTAAGTCTCAAACCCCTCCACACCTCCAGTTGGCAAAATAAAGTTTGAACTGCCCAGGTTTTGGAGAATGTGAATATCTTTGGTTCAAAAAAAGCAAAAGTTCATTTTACTTGATGCAGCAGGTGATTTTCATAAACAAACACTTCACACTTTGTTGCTGGCATTTGGCCACTTTTCTATACCCTGAATTGATGGTTTCAGTATTTTTGTCAATATTTATTTTTAGATCCTACAGATAAGAATTGCCTGACTTCTTCACACTGCCCTCAGAAAAAGTAGAGCCCAGAGTACCATTTTAAAATACAAATATTTAGTCTTCAATTTTGTTGAAAATTTGTTTTGAGGTGCAAAAGCAAATCACCTCACCTTCAAATTCCTTAAAGGCCAAAAATAATCCCCTGAATTGTTATGATCAGCAAAAAGAGTGACCTGGTTATATTACAGATAAGAAAATACAAACAAGATCTAACCACTAATTTTTTTTAAATTTTATGCTTTACTCATCTATTTGATTAGTACTTTTACAGTGCTGAGTTTTCTCCAAAGAGCTACTTTTGGAATCCATGGCCATACATACTCAGGTGGCTCTGCAGAATGACCACCTCTAGGAGCCTTCCCTTCCTTCCTCTGAACATCAGTACAGCTCATACCTGCTTCAAACGTGTCTGCCTCTGCCTTGTTAAAATGAGCCCCTTAAGCAAAGAGCATAAAATCTATGTGTTTCTGAATGGTGGCATAGTACACAAACAGAGAAGATACCAACTAGACCACTATATGGGGTCAGTTTTCACCTCATCACTGTGTAGGACTTTATTTTTCATCATTTTACTCATGTTGCTCATGCTCTAAATTTACCAGCAGAACAAGTTTCTACATAGTATATCCAAGTTTCTAAATAGAATATCCAAGTTTCTAAGTAGCATATCTTATTGGAGTCAGGATGATAACAGATATCAGAACATGCATTCCCACCTTTGGTTCAGAATATGTGGTCAAGTGAGTCATTGCTAAGTACTGAAAAGAAAGTTCCTAAACTATAAGTTATTTAAGGTTTTGTAAACTTAGAAACTCCCTAGTAGATAACAGTAAAACTCTACTTCCTCTTTTACTGTTATGCTTTATGTCTCATTTTACTTATACTTAAAAGAAACATCTCTTACATAATTAAGTTGAGGCAATCTGTTGGGATATCTGAGTGAAACTCATCGCAAAATACTCATACGTATTTGCAGAAGAAAAAACAGCATAATAGTTATCAGCATCACGTGTGATGTTTTTGACATAATTCAGTTGTTGTTGTTTCATTTCCCTAACCTGTCACTAACTTTACATTATGTATCTGTTTTGTATTGTTTCTCTTAGTAAAGCAAAAAAGGAAGCTGTAGCAAGGAAGCAGTAAATTGCTTTTTAAAAATTTCCCTTCGGCAATTAACTTTTCCTTGTATTATGAAAAGCAAGTATTGATAAACAAAGAAACTCCTCTGTGTTTCCTCTTTCAATATTAAAGCAATCTAAGAAGTTTTAGTTGTACTCTTTAGGCTAAATTCTCTGTACACATGTCCCTATTAAGATCAATTGCAGTGCCTTTTTCTTGAAAGGACTCCAAGTAAACAACAGTAAATCATGCAGCTTGTTTTCCAGTATTGCAAATCTGCATAGGAATAACAGTAAACAGTAGATTGAAAACAGTTCTCTGAAACTCGAGAGAATAAAATCAATTCAGAGGACATGCAATAACGAGCTATATTGCAAAGCTCGGCTTAAAGAAGATACCTTTGTTTGGGAACAATATTTGACAGTTTTTTAGATTTATTTTTTATTGAGCACATTTCACATCAAAATGTAGCAGAGACAAATCAATGCAAATACATATTGTCACAACCTAGTCAGGTAAGAAATCCTTCTTTTAGATGTAAGCAGAATGACAACATTTACATTTGTAAATCCTTGCCTTTCAGTAGCATGCTTGCATGCTAAGTCACTTCAGTCCTGTCTGACTCTTTGCCACCCCATGCACTGTAGCCCGCCAGGCTCCTCTGTCCATGAGATTCTCTAGGCAAGAATACTGGAGTGGGTTGCCATGCTCTCCTCCAGAGGATCTTCCTGACACAGGGTCAAGCCAGCATCTCTATGTCTCCTGCATTGGCAGGGGAATCTTTATCACTAGTACCACCTGGGAAGCCCCATTTTTTTAATGACATTAATTACTAGAAATTTACATGTATGAGATAGGAAACTTGTATTGTTATTTTCCACACATTAATTAAAGACATTTCATCAGCTTAGTGATTTTTGGCCACTGCCTTAGTGGCACATTACTCTTATATTTTTCTTTTAATTTTATTTCATCAAAAAAAAATCACCAAAATTTAGAAACTGAACAATGATGATGAAATCAAATATGCACAGCAACATCTTTTCCAACAAAAATTCCTTCAAGTGGTGCCAATCTTTATAAAGCTGCAAAAAATTAAAATTTTAATGTTATAACAGATAATACTTCAGGCTGAGTGCCAAACCCTTTCCAATCAAGATCAAAACAATTCCAAAAGATAGTGAATCCATAAGGAATGCTTTCTGATGGTATTAACATCATTAAGTAAGTGTAAATCAGCTGCCAAAATGTAATTCTGAGTTTAGATCAAGGAATTCTTGAGAATGTAAATAAGAGACAAGTTGATCAAGTGTGTATGCAAGCTATCAATAGTTTAGTGATCTCGGTAGAAATTTTATTTGTTGTTAGGAACTCCCTGCAATCTTTAAAGGCTGAAATGAGAAAACGTGTATTTATTTTTATTAAATAATCTCACAACTCACAATGACTGCATAATGCAGAATTATAGATTATGACATATGCTTAGTTAGTGAATGAAAATTTCTTAAACTGTGAGATTTCACAATGTTACAATGTGAGTTAGGTTCCTATTTGTAGTCTACTACATACAACAGGTATTTAAAAATTTCACTGCTAAATAGAGGCTGGTGAGAAGTCAGAGAAGTTAAAAAAAAAAAATTCCAACTGAGCAAAGCCAATGTACCCTGAATAATCCACCTTTGTTTTGTTTTTCTGTTACTATTTTCTCATACTTCTTGAAGGGATAGATAAAAAATTTTGCATTAGCCAAACATTCTTCTTTTACCTTCCACTTACTAAAACTTAATAGATAGATGGATAAATAGATAGATTCTAAAATAATATTTGACAAATGTAATATACCCAAGGATTCCAGAAAAAAATTGCTCTCTTGAAGTTTGTATCATAAGCAAAATCACCACAAAGCATGATCAGCATTCCCCTAACCGCAGGAGAATCTTTATATGTGTTTGCACTGTTTTAGTGTGTATTTGGTTTCAGTTTTGTTTATCTAATGGTCTTACATCTGTGACCACATTGCTGTCTCCAACTAATGTTTTACTTGGTAGCACGTCATTGCTGGAAATGGAGCAGTATGCTTTTTCAGTTCATGAATACAGTATTTACTGAAAAAGGGGTATTTTCTGCTATGATAATTTTCCTGGCCAGACAGAGTCTAACAATAAACATTTGTTTTACTTCTGATCCCCACAACAAGAAGACGTCTGCCAAAACTGTGGTTGTGAAAAGCATTTCCTTAGAAAGGGATATGGGTATAACCATAAATTTGATTGTATACTCTAGTCTCTATAATGACTCAGAATCACCAACTCTCAGCCAAACTTTCCCTTCCTTTTTTTTCCCCCTTCCCTTCCATTTAATAAAACCATGAACTCTGAGCAGAGGAAGCAGTAGGGCACTTTATCAAACAAATCTCAGTTATAAAATTGTCACCCAATGTTAAAACATTTTGTTATAATGAAAGTGATAAGTAAAAATATTTCTGACTACATTGCTGTAAGGGAGAGACCTGTGTTATTCTCTAGGTCCATTTTTGCTTAAAAAATTGCATGAATGATACTGCCTCTAAACTTTTGGACTTTCTGAGATACACATAAAAGAATAGAAAGTCATTTTCCCCTCCACCTGATACTTTTAATTAAATAAATAATTATAGTACTTCTGGCTAGGTCCTTCTAATTGGAGAGTTAGAGCCTTTGAGGCCAACTACTTCTAGTCTTAGTGGTCGGATATTAGAAATCCAAAGTACATGGAAGATCAAATACTCGTATTGGAGATGATATAATAATAGAATCAAATAATAGATGATAGAATACAAATTCCAGTATTAGAAAGAACTTGTAGATCAAGATTTCATTGTTTTTTAAACCTCTCATTGTACCTTTCTGCCCTATCTTTGCTGCTAAAAGGGTTGGATATTGTATTCATTGTTTCTTGTACCTTTTCCATCTTTGAATATCTTGTGCTTAGTTGCTCAGTTGTGTCCGACTGTTTGCAATGCCACGGACTGTAGCCTGCCAGGCTCCTCTTTCCATGGGAATTCTCCAGGCAACAATACTGAAATGGGATGCCATGCCGCCATCCAGGGGATCTTCCCCACCCAGGGATCAAATCCAGGTCTCCCACATTGCAGGCGGACTCTTTACCATCTGAGCCACCAGGGAAGCCCAAGAATACTGGAGTGAGTAGCCTATCTCTTCTCCAGGGGATCTTCCTGACCCAGGAATCAAACCGGAGTCTTTTGCTCTACACATGGATTCTTCACCAGGCGAGCTGCCAGGGAAGCCCTGAATTGAATATCTTGTCTTTTAATAATATTCTGTAAATCGAATTGTAGCTGTTAATGATTAAACAAACATCTTCAGTTCAGTTCAGTTCAATTGCTCAGTCATGTCCGACTCTTTGCGACCCCATGAATCACAGCACACCAGGCCTCCCTGTCCATCACCAACTCCCAGAGTTCACTCAGATTCATGTCCATCGAGTCAGTGATGCTATCCAGCCATCTCATCCTCTCTCATCCCCTTCTCCTCCAGCCCCCAATCCCTCCCAGCATCAGTGTCTTTTCCAATGAGTCAACTAGTCAGACCTTAGTCGGCAAAGTAATGTCTCTGCTTTTGAATATGCTATCTAGGTTGGTCATAACTTTCCTTCCAAGGAGTAAGCGTCTTTTAATTTCATGGCTGCAGTCACCATCTGCAGTGATTTTGGAGCCCCCCAAAATAAAGTCTGACAGTGTTTCCACTGTTTCCCCATCTATTTCCCATGAAGTGATGGGACCAGATGCCATGATCTTCGTTTTCTGAATGTTGAGCTTTAAGCCAACTTTTTCACTCTCCTCTTTCACTTTCATCAAGAGGCTTTTTAGTTCCTCTTCACTTTCTGCCATAAGGGTGGTGTCATCTGCATATCTGAGGTTATTGATATTTCTCCCGGCAATCTTGATTCCTGCTTGTGTTTCTTACAGTCCAGCGTTTTTCATGATGTACTCTGCATATAAGTTAAATAAGCAGGGTGACAATATACAGCCTTGACATAGTCCTTTTCCTATTTGAAACCAGTCTGTTGTTCCATGTTCAGTTCTAACTGTTGCTTCCTGACCTGCATACAGATTTCTCAAGAGGCGGGTCAGGTGGTCTGGTATTCCCATCTCTCTCAGAATTTTCCACAGTATTGTGATCCACACAGTCAAAGGCTTTGGCATAGTCAATAAAGCAGAAATAGATGTTTTTCTGGCGCTCTTTTGCTTTTTCCATGATCCCAATTCTACTTGATGTGCTAATACAGTATGAGCACTGTCTTTTTTTCCCCATTCAGTAGTCTTTTAAACATTTGAAGAAATCTGCTAGATTTCTGGTTAAGTCCTCTTATCTACATGCTTTAAGCCATCATTTCAAGTCTTGTCTCCATAACACATCTCATTCTTGGTTGTTCTCTTTGGAACTTGATCCAATGTATCATTTCACATGGTCTCGGATTTGAACACAGTTCTCCAGATTTATCAAGGAATAAAATTAGAAACAATGCTTTCCTATAATTAGGATTCAAAATCACTCTCGTCTGTTGGTTTATGATGTTATTCAAGTCTTCTGTTTTTCTGTTGACTTTCTCTCTAGTTGTTCCATCCATTATTAAGAGGAGAGTATTGAAATCTCCAAATATGATTAGTTGAACTATTTCTTCCTTCAATTCTGATGTCACTTAAACCTATCACATCAGGGGTTAGAGTTTCATTATATGAATTTTGGGGAGACACAAACATTCAGTTTCTAACAAAAAATCTGAAAAGTCCTACTTGCATCATACTTCCTGGTGAATGCTTTACTTCTAAGATTAGGAAAAAGAAAGATATGTACTGCCATTTCTGTTCAACATTGTACTATAGATTTTAGGCAGGAAAACTAGGCCAAAAAAATAAAAGAACAAAGCATCTAAATTGAATGGAAAATGTAAATCTATGTCTATTTGCAGATGACACAATACTGTATATAAAAAATTATAAAGACAGCAATTCAGAATGCTTAGAGATAATACAGCAGGGTGAAAGAATATCACCTGATATGCAGAGTCCAATTACATTTCTGTATACTATCAATGAACAATCTAGAAATGAAATTAGGAAAACAATTCCAGTTCTAATAACATTTAATATATATATAGGAATAAATCTAATGAAAGAAGTTCAAGACTTGTATACTTACAACTACAAAACATCATTGAAAAAATTAAAGATGACCTAAATAAAAAGGAATATATCTGTATTCAAGAATTCTAAGACTTGATATTGTTAGCATGGCAAATTTGTCTACAGTATTCTAAGTGAATGAGGCCCCGAACAAAAGGCCACATATTATGAGTCTCCTTATATGAAATATCAAGAAGAGGCAAGCCCCAGAGACAGAAGTAAACAAGATTTGGAAGAGGGAAATTGAGAGGAGTTACAGCTAATATTTGGTGTGCATTTTCATTTTGGGGTGATGAAAATGTTCTGGAATTAGATAACAGGGATGGTTGCATGAATACATGAAAAAGCACTGAATTATATACTTTAGAAAGTGTAATTATATGGTATATGAATAGTGTCTCTAAGCTGTTCTTGTTGACAAACCATTTTTGGTGTGTATTTGAATGTTTCTCTATGCCTTCACTAAAACATAAAACTGTCCACAGTTATGAAGGTCTTTATTTCAGATATACTTGCATGATACATACTCTCTACATAAATAAAGCCCTTTTAAAAAAAAATTGATCCCTTGGCCTTTCTTCAAAGTAGCCCTTTAGGTCCACATTAGGGAAATGTTTCTGATCTTTAGCATGCTCTGAAAATTGCTCTTTAAAAAAAAATTGTAATGCCAGGAATTACATAACTCTCTTATGGAGCACTTAATACATTTTATGTTCTTTCTCAAGTACAAAGATAAAGAGAAAGCTTTTATTATGGCCTTTCGGTAGATTTAGTTAGTTCCCAGCAAGGGCCAAACTGAGCAAGTGATCCTACATGTAGAGTGCAATTTTATCTTCACTGACACCATTTAAACACAGTATAAATTTCACTGTTCTAACATTTTATATGGAAAGTCATGTAGGATACACTTCCCTCATGTCTTCCCACACTAATAGACTTAGTATAATGGAGTGCGGGAGGTGTACCTTTGTTACTTATTTAATGCTTGTGGTGGTGAAAGTTGCTCAGTCATGTCTGGCTCTTTGAAACCCATCGACTATATAGTCCATGGAATTTTCCAGGCCAGAATACTGGAGTGGGTAGCTGTTTGCTCCTCCAGGGAATCTTCCCAACCCAGGGATCGAACCCAGGTCTCCGGCATTGCAGGTGGATTCATTACCAGCTGTGCCACCATGGAAGCCCATTTAATGCTTGTAATCAGAATAAAAGTATAACAAGGCAGGTGGAAACATGATTTATCTATCCAGTGCGTTTGTGTGAATATTTTTTGCTTAGATGCTTAGTCGTGTCCAACTCTTCGTGACTCATGGACTGCAGTACGCCAGGCTTCCCTGTCCTTCACCATCTTCCATGGTTTGCTGAAAGTGATGTCCATTAAGTCAGTGATACCATCCAATGACCACATCCTCTGTCATCCCCTTCTCCTGGCTTCAATCATTTCCAGCATCAGGGTCTTTTCCAATGAGCAGCTCTTCATATCAGGTGGCTGAAGTATTGGAACTTCAACTTTAACATCAATCCTTCCAATGCATACTCAGGACTGATTTCCTTTAGTAGTGACTGGTTTGATCTCCTTGCTGTCCAAGGGGCTCTCAATAGTCTTCTCCAACACCATAGTTTGGAGGCATCAATTCTTCAGTGCTCAGCCTTTTATATTGTCCAGCTCTCATACCCACACATGACTACTGGAAAAATCATAGCTTTGAATAGATGGACCTTTGTTGGCAAAATAATATCTCTTATTTTTAATATACTACCTAGGTTTGTCAATGCTTTTCTTCCAAGGAGCAAGAGTCTTTTAATGTCATAGCTGCAGTCACTGTCCACAGTGATTTTGGAGCCCAAGAAGATAAGGTCAATCACTGTTTCCACTGTTTCCCCATCTATTTGCCATGAAGTGATGGGACCAGATGCCATGATCTTAGTTTTTGGAATGTTGTATTTTAAGTCAACTTTTCCACTCTCCTCTTTCACTTTCATCAAGAGGCTCTTTAGTTCCTCTTCACTTTCTGACATAAGGGTGGTGTCATCTGTGTATCTGAGGTTATTGGTATTTCTCCCGGCAATCTTGATTCCAGCTTGTGCTTCATCCAGCCTGACATTTCTTTTGCTGTACTCTGCATATAAGTTAAATAAGCAGGGTGACAGTATACAGCCTTGATGCACTCCTTTCCTGATTTGGAACCAGTCTGTTGTTCCATGTCCATTTCTAACTGTTGCTTCTTGACCTTCATAGAGATTTCTTAGGAGGCAGGTCAGGTGGTCTCATATTCCCATCTCTTTAAGAATTTTCTGCAGTTTGTTGTGAAATCACTTTCTTACTTTTACAAAATCTGCTGAAGGTGATGTGCAGCAAAATCATGTCATCAAATAAAGATATGTTTAAAATATGAGGAAGTATTATCAAGGGAATGACTTAAATAGACCCAAAGCTGTTAAACACTCTTATCACTTAATGACTAAATTACTGAAATGTCTCCAAATAAGATTCTCACCCTCTAACCTAGTCCACTTAGCACATTCTTTATGCACCCAATAAATTTAAATTCCTAAAATACTTTTTTATTAAGACCTATAAATTAAATGAATAATGATCATACTTAGGGCTTACATAACTTTTTTCATATAAATTATCTCATCTAACCTTTACAATAACCCTAAGAGGCAGGCAGAACAGCTGATAGATCTTTAACAGTGAAGAATACCATGATACAGAAATAGAAAGTTAGTGATCAAAAATATGTCAAGGACAAATAGGTTTAAGGTGAAAAGTGTGGAAAAAGGTATACCAGACAGTAATTAGAAGAAAGTAGATTTCAGAGCAATAAACATCAATATTGTATTTTATAGGGCTAAAGGGCGAATTCATGAAGAAGCCATAATGATAGTAAATGTGTACACAGCTAACAAAGCCTCAAATATATAAAGTTTAAGCTATTAGAAATTAAAGAAAAATAGCCAATTACAGTTAATTTGTAGATAATAGTCACAATTATGGTAAGGATCTTCAATACTTCTCTCTCAGTAATTAAGATAGCTAGTAGCAAACTGGAGAAGGCAATGGCACCCCACTCCAGTACTCTTGCCTGGAAACTCCCATGGATGGAGGAGCCTGGTGGGCTGCAGTCCATGGGGTCGCGAAGAGTCGGACACGACTGAAGCGACTTAGCAGCAACAGCAGCAGCAGTAGCAAATTAGTAAGAGTGTTGAAACCCCGGAAAACACTAACTGCATTTATAGATCACATAATAGCAGAATAATTCACATTCTTTTCAAGATCACAAGGATCATTTGCCAAGACAGAGCATATTCTGGGCCAGAAAATAAGTCACATTAGAAATAACTAAGTTGAATGAAAACTCACAGTACTTCAACATGTATGAGATGCTGTTAAAATAGTGCTTAGAGTGAAATGTGTAGCATCAAATACTTGATTAGAGAAGGAGAAAAGTCAGGTATCAGTTATCTAAACTTCCACATTAAACAGTTACTAAAAGGAAGTAAGTTGAAACCAAAATAAACAAGAAGGAAAGAAACAGCAAAGATGGAAGCATAAATTAATGAAATTGAAAGCAGAAAATCAACAGACAAAATCAATAAAACAAGACAGTTTTTTTTAAGATGAAGTTAATTAATAAGCTTATAGTCAGACCAAAAGAGAGAGAGAGAAAGAAGATATAGATTAACAATATCAAGAATAAAAAAAGAAATGGGAAGGGGAAATGACAGATTCTGAGGTTTATAAAGTATGAGAAATATTAGGAAATGTTTTATGTCCTTACATCCCTAGATAAACTGGACAAATTCCTTGAAAGCTATGAAGTACCAAAGCTCATGAGGAAAAAAATAATCCAAATAGTCTATGTGTATTAAAGAACTTAAGCTATAGTTAAAAACTTTCCAAAAATGAAAGCTCCACGTATAAATGATTTCACTGATGAATTCTTTAAAAATAATATAAATTCTGTAAAAGCTTTCTCTGGAAAGGGAAAAGGAAGGGATCTTTCCCAATTCACTTTATGACAGCATAATTAACCTATTACCAAAACCGCAGGAAGACATTTCAAGATAAGTCAGCTATAGGCCGTTACATGATCTCTCTTGAGCATAAACACAAAACTTATCAGGACAGTTTTATCAAGTAGAACCCAGTGACACATAGTATGGATAATAGATCATAACAAAGCATGTTTCATTTTGGATGTGAAGGATTCACTTAACAGTTGAAAATCAAACTGTAATTTGCTGTATCAATGTACAAAAGAAAGAAAACCATACAATCATATCATCCGATGCAGGAAAATCTTAACCTGCATTCCTTACAAAAACTCTCAACAAGCTAAGAATATAAAGGAATATTTTCAGTCTCATAAAGGGCATCTACAAACAGTGTATGGTTAACAGTAAAATATGTTAACCTATTAAAAGACAGTAATTTGATTTCTGATTTTGGGTATTAGGAAGTTTTCTATAAATATTCACAGGTGGATTTTTGTAGGTACATAAGTGTTAACTTCTGCGTAAACATCTAGGAGTGAGTTTTCTGACCCTTAGGATAAATGTATGTTTAACTTTGTTAGACAAACTTCCAAACCATTTTCCAGTTTGCATTCCCACCAGCAATTTCTGAGCATCTGAGCTCACATCCTTGCTGGTACTTGGTGTACTGTGGAGAACAATCCTACAATACCCCACTGTCTTTCAGTGTCTCATTGGGTCATTGCTTCAAGGACTGTTTAATCCCTCCAGGAGAGATCTTTAAACATTGTGGATAAAGGATTCCCTGTGAGGCTTGAATTCCCTGAGGGGTATGTGGCACTCTGCTTGCTGGGCTCTTACCTGATTGCTATCAGACTAGATCTCTCAATTTAGGAGATGCTATGTTACTATTCCTTTAGATAACCAACTCTCTGCTGTCGTCTGCTCTTTAATCTCTGATATCTTTTCCTGAATGGTGTTCAGCAGAACTCCCTGGATGTGATTAAATGTAGTGAGGAGATTTAGAAACCACTGACACTGGCCGGTGATTGTAGTTCTAACAGGAGCGCAGCCTCCTCTTGTATTCTTAAATCGCTCAAAAAGGTTGGATAAAGCTCCTACCAGCTGTCACCTGGGAAAGGCACATGGTCATTCTAGAAGTAACAAACCCCTTCTTTTAGATGTATTTGACACTTTTTCTGCAGGTTACCAGGTGGTTGTTGAGTACTAAGGAGAAAAAACTAAAATCAGCCCTTTGAGCCTAGAGGATGGAGTAGCTTTCCTCAAAGGTTATTTTAGACTGCAGGCGGTAGATCACTGAGTTCCCTGTTGTTGCAGGTTCATAAGACACTGTAGCTTATTATGCATATCCAGAACATTTACAGATAAACAAACAATGGCATAGAGTACTACTCTTTGTGGAGAAATGTCACTGTCCAACTTTGAGAATACTTCAGAGAATTAAATAGAAGTACTATAAAAATTATTGATTTTTTTTTGATGGGGAAACTATATGGCAGTTAAGAGTTCTGTTACATCTTTTTATGAAGAATGATTTTCCTAGTGAATTGTCCATCATTATGGTTATAATGCTACTTCTGATATCTGTGTCATAGATATTTTCTAATACTGCTAGAGATATTTGAATGCAAAACTTCAGAGCATACAGATATTTCAAAAAGGACACTCGGTAGCAAAAGCTCTAATCTTTTCAGGATTTTTCAGTAGTGTCTGAAACTTTTGACTTAAAAGCTATTCATACATGTACAAAATAGATATCTTCAGTAGCAGAAATCTTGATATGCACATATTTTAATTTTTTTAACTTTTTATTTTGTATTGGGATATAGCTAATTAACAAGCAATGTTGTGAGTTTCAGGTGAACAGTGAAGGGGGTCAGCCATACATATACCTGTATCTATTCTCCCCCAAACTCCCCTCCCATCCAGGCTGCCACATAACATTGAGCAGTTTCCTGTGATATGCAGTAAGTCCTTGTGAGTTATCCATTTCGAATATAGCAATGTGTGCATGTTGATCCCAAACTCCCTAATTATCCCTTCCCCCATCCTTCCTCCTGCAACATAAATTCATTCTCTAAGTATGTGAGTCTCTCTGTTTCGTAAGTTCATCTGTATCGTTTATTTTTAGATTCCGCATATAAGGGATGCCATGTGTTTTTTCCTTCTCTCAGTATGACAAGCTCTAGGTCCATCCATGTTGCTGCAAATGGCATTATTTCACTCTCTCTTATTGGCTAATATTCCACTGTATGTGTGTACCACATCTTCTTGGTCCATTTCTCTGTCAATGGACATTTAGGTTGCTTCCCCGTCTTGGCTCTTGTAAACAGATATATACCCAGGAGTGGGCTTGCAGGGACACATAGTAGCTCTATTGTAAGTTTTAAGAATCTCCGTACTGTTCTACATAGTGATTGTACCATTTACATTCCTGTCGATAGTGAAGGAGGGTTCCCTTCTCTCTCCATCCTCTCCAGCATTTATTGTGTGTGAATTTTTTGATGATAGCCATTCTAGCTGGTGTGAGATGATATCTTATTGTAGTTTTGATTTGCATTTCTCAAATAATTAGTGATGTTGAACATCTTTTCATGGGCCTCTTGGCCTTCTGTATGTCTTCTTTGGAGAAATGTCTGTTTAGATTTTTGCTCATTTTTTGAGTGGGCTGTTTGTTTTAATGGTGTTAAGCCTTACATGTGTGCTAAGTTGCTTCAGTCATGTCCCACTGTTTGTGACCCCATGGACTGTAGCCCACCAGGCTCCTCTGTCCATGGCAAGAAAACTAGAGTGGTTTGCCATGCCCTTCTCCAGGGGATCTTCCCAACCCAGGGGCTGAACCTGTGTCTCGTATGTCTCTTGCACTGGCAGGAAGCCCTGTGAGTTGTCTGCAAATTTTGGAGACTAATCCTTTGTTGGTCACATCAACAAATATGCAAATATTTTCTCCCAAACTGTGAAATGTCTTTTTGCTTTGTTTATTTTGCTTCCTTTGCTGTGCAAGAGCTTTTGAGGGTAAGTAGGTCCCATTTGTTTATTTTTGTTTTTACTTCCATTATTCTGGGAGACAGATAAAAAAAAAATACTGCTGCAATTTATGTCAGAGAGTATTCTGCCTGTGTTTTCTTATGTTTTATAGTGTGGTCTTTAATTCATCCTGAGCTTATTTTTGTGTATGATGTGAAAGAATGATCTAATTCCATTTTTTTTTCTTTTCATGTAGTTGTCCAGTTTTCCAACCACCATTTGTTGAAAAGACTGTCTTTGAAACATTGTGTAGTCTTGCCTCTTCTGCCATAGATTAATTGATCATTGGTGCATGGGTTGATATATTATTTTTAAATCAAAACAGTTATCTCGAAAATCTGGCTGTTGATTTTTTTCTTATTTTATGGAGTAACAAAGACTTATGAAATACATGGAGGAAATGAAGGTATGTCAGTGGTAGTTGTTTAATTTTTTTCCTTTTAAATTCTTAATCGAAGGAACTGATGATCTGAAGATAATGTTGACATTTCTGGCACTGTGGCAGCTGACTGCTTTTCTGACAAAGGGCACCCCAGCCTGAGATTGGTGCCGCAAGCTAATTCTGTGTGTCCTCTCCTGACCGGGAGCAGAAGGGCAGCAGGACAAAGGCAGACATGAAGGGGAAGAAACCAGTGCCTTAGTTAGTTCCCCTCAGTCCGTGTGTTCTCTAGTTTTCTTCATGTCTAAGAACTTGTCTTCCTAGTTGAGTTGTAAGCTCCTTGAGAGCAAGGGCTTCAGCTTCCCTGATTAGCCATAGGCGGTGACCATCAGATACTGGTTGTATTGAGTTGACTGCAGTAGGGTTTCTCCATCAGTACCGTTGCAGGGGCATGAGAAGCTAAGGTCTTTCTCCAAGCATGCACCTTTATGTTTCCAGGCAAAGCTCCCTCCAGTTGTCTACAGTTACTGGCAACCATTTGTTCACCAAATCTGGGAGCCTTTCATCACTTCTCATTCTCCTTACTCTCTTTGCACTATCTAGCACTATTTGCCAGTTCCACTGTCTTATAACTCTGTCTTCTCTTGATCTCCATAACATCATACCCACTGAACATTATTCTATCCAATGAGCTACTTCCTTTTGTCTCCTAAATATAGCTCTCCCCTAAGACTCCATCCTCTGGAACAGTATGAGATGGTAGAAAGAATGCACATTATTATGAGTCCCTAAAAAATACATGTTAGTCAGAAACTTTACCAAGACTTAGCACTTTGGAACTTTTTACACACAGTATATGCTTATAAATACTTGTTGATAATGAGGATTTGGGGGTAAGACTAGCTCGTTTAGAATAAAGAGACAAATAACATTAATTTCCAGGATCTCTGCCAGGAACAGAAATATACCTAGGATTCTGTTTACCTGGATGGTACCAAAGGGGTATGGAAGCAACTTAGAATATCTGGATTACTAAAGAAAGAAAAGAATCAACACCTTTGGCAGTAGATGGAGAGATATTTAAGCATAGTAGCAGGAATAAGAGAATTGGAAATGTCCACTATAAACACATTAAAAATGCATTATAAGGTACAGTTACCATGATGCTTATATTTTATACATGTGCTAAAGAAATACACAATTGCAAAGTCATTAATCTGAATTTTGTCAATGAAGGAAATAGTGGGCCTAGTCACTACCATTAGACCAAGATAATAGTATTTCTCACTCATAATCTTTCAAGGGGACTAGAAATTTCAATTACATTTATAGCTGGAGCTGGAAACAGACAAACAAAAAACTGCCAAGTATAGTAATTGGAATTTTGTTAATGATGCGATAATAGATGCCCAGAAAATTTGTTGATTGCCTGGCACACAACTGCTCACTGACCAAATAACAACTCAGGGCTTACTGCCAAATGAGTAGCTTAAGATTCTTCTATTCCTTCCTGTATCCCAACCTGTAGTCTTTTCATTCTCCATTTTTAATGAGATATTTAGTGTGGGCTTATGCATACAAATACAACTTTGTAAACTATTATACAAATAAATGACTCTGGGATTTTGTGTAGAACCAAACTAAGCTTATCAGATTCAATAAGAATACATGTTTGAACATGGTTTAAAATACAGTTACATGTTGTCTGTTCTATTTTTCATCTTAAATTTTATATTATTGTAAGTTCCTAATATAGAATTTTCTTCCTTTCATAATTATTTCTAATTATTGTTAACTATGTTCCATGTATAGTAAATGCTATTTAGTTCCATTTTTGTTTCTGGATTATAAATGATTATGATTGGAAGGAAAGTTTTCTAAAATTTTTATACATCATTTTATTTTGGGCTGCTTACAAAGGAAAGAATCCTTAAAATATTCCAGTTGAAAAAAAATAATAAGCTACTGTCAGCAGGCTGACTTGTTTTGGTTTGGACTTCTCTATATTTTAAGGTATATTTACCTTGGAAGGGGCCTAACCTCTCAGGATTCTTGCTGGCCTGTTTCTCTGCTGCTACCTCCAACTCCAGGTGTTTATGGAAAAGTTTAGCACTTTTAAAGCGTTGACTTGTCTGATAACGTCTTCCCTCAGTTATTTTAAGCCAAGCAGAAAAGGAGCTGCCGCTGAACACCTGGCAGCTTTACTCTTCTTATTTACTACCAGGGCTGGAACACACATACACAAAAATAATCACTCACCATGTGTCAGGCCTTCCCAAGGGTAGGCTGCTGGAGGTGGTCTGTGTGTCAAGAGTGTGGATTCAGAGTCAGATGCCAGAAATGCAGTCCTGACTCTGCTGTTTGCTCGCTGATCAGCTTTGGGAAATGTTTCCAATCTCTCTAAAACCTGCAAAGTAGAGATGAAAACAGTTTGGATCACTTGAGGTTATCTTCAAATTAAATAAGGCCATCCATGTGACATCAGTATTAGCACAGTGACTGGTGCATAGTATATGCTCATATGTGTTAGCTATTATTACTTTAGCCCCACTTTTAAAAAGATAAGCATTGTTCAATAGGTATAATCCACATACTGGGGGTTCCCAAGTGTCACTAGTGATAAAGAACATGCCTTCCGATTCAAGAGACTTAAGAGACCTGTTTAGATCCTTGAGTCAGGAAGAACCTCTGGAGGAGGGCATGGCAACCTACTTCAGTATTCTTGCCTGGAGCATCCCATAGACAGAGGATTCTGGCAGGCTACAGTCCATAGG